>NC_141997.1:6020007-6648603 GCF_049901715.1 Pseudonaja textilis | reverse complement strand
CAAAGGTAAATTACTTGAGTGTTATTTGTTTGTTTGTTTATTTATTTGTTTATTAAATTTATATGCCTCAGAAAGTGGGGTTAGATATTGAAGCATCAGAAGAAGAGTTGAATTAAAGAAGGAAAGAAAAAGTAGTTCTTTACTCTCACCCCCTTGGAATGCTATGAAGCCACTATAGAAGACCTCAGACGGAATCTGAAAGCCTGTTTTTATTTGGGAATTTGGGATTTCTTTCAAAGTAGCATGGCTTTCTTTCAAATAGATAAGTTTGATTATTGTTTCAATTGATTATGTTTTAATTTTATTATTGTTTCATGTAGTCAAGGCCTTCTTGACTGACCCCATTATAGAAATCATGTCATTCCTAATGTAGCCTTCATGAGTAGAGAATAGAACACAATCATATAGATTAGATTAGACTAAACTAAGAGGTCTGATCTTATTTCAGTTTATAATTTGAATTATACTGCTTATAGTTACTAACTATTGCATAATAATAAATTTTAAATATTATAGTATTGACATAAAATGTCATAAAATATTCCAACATTGGAATATTCTAATGTTCCATTAATGTATTTTTTAGCTAATTTCATAAAGTTTGTTTGTCTCCTTTTTAAATTGTTTACTGGTTTTATTTTCCTGGGTTTTTTCCTTTGACTATACATGCAAAAACTAATAAATTATATGTGTGTGTATGTGTGTGTGGATAGATAGATAGATAGATAGATAGATAGATAGATAGATATGTATATATATATATATATATATATATAGCTGAATGCCATATATATATATATATATATATATATATATATATATATATATATATATATATGGCATTCGGCTTTGTTTGGGTATTTTCCACAACATTGTAGTTGTGCTTTTAAAGTTGTAGCAACGTTTCGCAGAATCTCATCTGCCAAAACGTTGCTACAACTTTAAAAGCACAACTACAATGACGTGGAAAATACCCGAACAAAGCTGAATGCCATACATGTAAGTACTCGCGAAAACTTGAGAAAACACACACACACACACACACACACACACACACACACACACACACACATATATATATATATATATATATATATATATATATATATATATATATATATATATATATTGTTTTCTGAGGTTCTCATGGGGTATTTGTATGTGGATCTTTGGTTGTTCGGGTTTTCTCCCGCGTAAGATTCGAAATATCTAGGCAACGTTTCGATGAAGTCTCATTCATCATCTTCAGGCTTCTGTCTCCGGCTCTGTGCTTCTCAGAGTAATGTGAGATTGCAGCTGCTTCCTCCTTTTAACTGCCAGTGGGGTGGGACTTGATTGGGTGGGGGCTTGGCTGTGTTCTGATTGGGTGGGGGTGTGTTCTCATTGGTAGGGGGTTTGGCTGTGTTCTGATTGGTTGGGGGTTAGCTGTGTTCTGATTGGTTGGAGGCGTGTTCTGTTCAGGTGGGGGCTTGGTTGTGCTCAGGTTAGTCTTAGTTGCTGGGGATTTGAGCTGGTGAGTTGTGATCTTGCTGTTTGGCTTCTAGTTCGTGGTCCTGCTGCATCTTCATAGTGGGTGTCGGTTTGCTTCATGTATGGCTCAGAGGGGTTTGAAGTGGGTAGTGATGCAGCTGCAGTGCAGCTTCTGGTCCATGGTCGTGTCTCATTTTCTGAATGGGTGGGAGTCTGTTTTCTATATGGAAGTGTGGTGGTGGCTTCTTGTGTGGCTCTCATGGGTGTGGGTCTGGTGTCCTTCTTCATGTTAGGTACTCGTCTGTTCATGAGGGCGGGTTTCCAAATGGCTGGAAGGCGGGAGGTGTCATCTCGTTTGTTCATGCTGTGTGGGCGTTTTTCTATCTCTATGGCTTCTCTGATTATTCTGCTGTTGAAGTGTTCGGTTTTGGCGATAGTTCTGGTATTTTTAAAATCAATTTTATGTCCTGTGGCTTTGAGGTGTTGGACCAGGGAAGAGGTCGTTTCTTCTTTTTTGATTGAGTTCTTATGTTCTTCAATGTGTGCACTTATTCTTCTGTTAGTTTGTCCAATGTATGTGGTAGGGCAGGCAGTGCAGGGATTTCGTATACTCCTTGGTTTTCTAATTCGATTTTGTCTTTGGGGTTTCTTAGGATGGTGGATATTTTTCTGTTTGTGCAGAATGCTGTTTTGATGTTGTGTTTTTGGAGGATCTTGCTAATTTTGTCTGTAGTGCCTTTTATATATGGGAGGAGGGCTTTGCCGTTTTCTTGTTCTCTGTCTTGGATTTTGGTTGGGGTTTCTTTTTGGATTAGGTGGGTAATCTTCTTTCTTTGGAATCCATTGGCTGTAAGTACGTTGGTGAGAGTGTGTAGTTCGGTTTTTTGGTGTTGTTCATCGGCTAAGCATTTTGTTCTGGAGATGAGTGTCTTGGCTAAGGAATTGATCTGTGCTGGGTGGTGGTGTGAGAGTGCATGTAGATAGCGGTTAGTATGTGTTTTCTTCTGGTAGATGGTGTGTCCTAGGGAGCCATTGGATCTTTTGTATACCAAGACATCTAGGAAGGGAAGTTGATTGTTGGCTTCTGTTTCCATGGTGAATTGTATTTTGGGGTGTAGGCTGTTGAGGACCAGAAGCTGCACTGCAGCTGCATCACTACCCACTTCAAACCCCTCTGAGCCATACATGAAGCAAACCGACACCCACTATGAAGATGCAGCAGGACCACGAACTAGAAGCCAAACAGCAAGATCACAACTCACCAGCTCAAATCCCCCAGCAACTAAGACTAACCTGAGCACAACCAAGCCCCCACCTGAACAGAACATGCCTCCAACCAATCAGAACACAGCTAACCCCCCAACCAATCAGAACACAGCCAAACCCCCTACCAATGAGAACACACCCCCACCCAATCAGAACACAGCCAAGCCCCCACCCAATCAAGTCCCACCCCACTTGCAGTTAAAAGGAGGAAGCAGCTGCAATCTCACATTACTCTGAGAAGCACAGAGCCGGAGACAGAAGCCTGAAGATGATGAATGAGACTTCATCGAAACGTTGCCTAGATACTTCGAATCTTACGCGGGAGAAAACCCGAACAACAAGATCTAATATATATATATATATATATATATATATATATATATATATATATATATATATATATATATATTTTGTTTTCTGAGGTTCTCGGGTATTTGTATGTGGATCTTTGGTTGTTCGGGTTTTCTCCGCGTAAGATTCAAAGTGTCTAGGCAACGTTTCGATGAAGTCTCATTCATCATCATCAGGCCTCTGTCTTTGGCTCTTGCTTTTCAGAGTCTGCCTAGACACTTTGAATCTTACGCGGGAGAAAACCCGAACAACCAAAGATCGATCTATCTATCTATCTATCTATCTATCTATCTATCTATCTATCTATCTATATATTTGTTTTCTGAGGTTCTCGCGGGTATTTGTATGTGGATCTTTGGTTGTTCGGGTTTTCTCCCGCGTAAGATTCAAAGTGTCTAGGCAACGTTTCGATGAAGTCTCATTCATCATCATCAGGCCTCTGTCTTTGGCTCTTGCTTTTCAGAGTCTGCCTAGACACTTTGAATCTTACGCGGGAGAAAACCCGAACAACCAAAGATCCATATATATATATATATATATATTCTTAAGTTTTCGCGGGTACTTACATGTATGGCATTCGGCTTTGTTCAGGTATTTTCCCACGTCATTGTAGTTGTGCTTTTAAAGTTGTAGCAATGTTTCGGCAGAATCTCATCTGCCATCATCAGGCTTCTGTCTTACAGAATCTTTGGATCTTTGGTTATTCGGGTTTTCTCCCGTGTAAAATTGGAAGTATCTAGGTGACGTTTCGATGAAGTCTCATTCATCATCTTCAGGCTTGTGTCTTCAGCTTTGTGCTTCAGCATTGTTGAAATTATATCCAATTTTGCATTTTAATTTTTTAATTGATAGACACGCAGCAGAACATATAAGAGACCCATCTCTCCCAAATCATAATTAGATGTCATATGAGGCACCCCCAGGAAAACAAATGATGGTACAGGCACTATACTGTTGCTGCTATGTCTGCTTTCCATCTCTAATATGTATCCCTAAAACCCAGCTCTCATTTTATTCCTTTTTTATAAGAACGAGAAATATGCAACCAAAAAGGTAAGGTCCCAGTGGCAATCCATAAAAAGTTGAATTTGAATTCCTAAGCCTGCCTTTCCTAAGTAGTTATCACCAAACTCTTGTTTTTAATGTGAGTGAAAATTATTGTATAATGGAGAGTCATCGTGTTAAGTATATTTTATTTCAGACTTCAGTTCTCAGTGGCCTTGCTCAGTGACAGGTACAGGCTTCACAGCTGAAGACTCAGGCTTACTTCCTGGTATTCATTTCCAGGTAAGACTGGTAAAGAGCCTTGTAGAGATGCTACAGTCATGATTAGTTATCATTAAGCTAGATACCTTGATGATTTAATTGGCCAACTTCTTCTATACTTTTGGAGTTTATTCAGTTAACTGGGTTATCTCTTAATGGATCTTTGGTAATTCTTAATGGATTTTTTTGCTGAACAGGATTGAATGACAAGGCTTTAAAGATTAGTTTACAAATAAGAGATGAGTTATGGGAAGAAAAGATAATTTATTGTATTGTAAATTTCTAAAAGTGTTTATAATTGTTACTATTAAGGGAGAAGTCATGAGTGTGTGTTTATATATATAATATTCTTATTTTTTCTTTAATTTCTATTTTTCTCTTATTTTTGCCACTATTTTCTTTTTTTAGTTTGCTTTTTAATTGCATTGTTCAATAAAATTGCTATAAAAAAGAGAAAGTATGGAGTATTGAGTATACCATAAATACTACCTATCTTTCAGTATAATTAGAGAACAATTATAAATATGCTAATAATAATTACAATGAGTCAAACATTACTGGAAGAAGTTAAATTGGAGAAATAAAATGGTTCAAAATTGTTTGATTATATGCCATCAAGTAATTGTCAACAATTACAAATCATATAAATGTGATGCTCTCTTCCTACAATATATATCACTGAATCTTACACTGGAAATATATTATTGGACCTTTGCATTCAGAACAACATTCATCAATCTACTCTACCACTATAGTAGGGAAAGAATGCTTAAAACAGCCAGCTCAGAAGAGATTCGGGCAGTTGTGACCTCTGCAAAATGATATATTCTGTGGCAGTTTCATCACTCTGTAACAGCTTCTCTGGACACCAGATGTGCCTTGGTCCTATAACATGATGAAGACAGTTGTCTTCACACAGATATTCTGATAATTAGGTCAAGTTATCAACAGCAATAGTTTGTACTGCTATTTTTATTAATAATGTTTGATGGCTTTAATTACTCATTATTTTTATGAATAATTTATGGTTGTTGTTTTGTAAGCAATACCTAGAGTCACCAGAAGAAGCATAATAAAAGCAATTACAAATAAATAATCAAATTAAACACCTCTACTGCTTTTCTTCCAGAGCATCCCAGGAAAAGCTTGCTATCTTAGCTAAGGTTGTTTGTTTCCCCTCTGCAATTTCTTTTCTTCCAATACATCTGCCCTTTCCTGTAAAAGTACCAGAAAAAAAGAAAGAAAAGTAATGCAAAGGTGAGAAGGATAAGCAAAAATCAATACTTTCCCACTACCAGAAACAGTTCTCTATTTTACATGAATGAAATATAAAACATACTTGTCTAGTAATAAATCACATTGATTCCAGGTTTTACATCCAAGTAAATGTGTTTGTAATTGCAGCCTTAATTAAAATTCTAATTTAAGATAATATTTATTTCTGGACTTAGTTGTAATCTCTAATGTCATTAAAATTCAGATCCTGTATGAGTAGAAAAAGCAATTATGAGTGTTTTGCAGAAATATCTTCACAAATGATCTAGATGAGGGGATAGAAGGGGAACTCATCAAATTTGTAGATGACACCAAACTGGGGAGAATAGCTAACACCAGATAGACTGAAGATCCAAAATGATCTTGACAGACTAAGCCCTAACCAACAAAATACAATTCAGTGGTAAGAAAGAAAATGTCCTATACATAGGCAATCCTATACATAGGCAAACAAAAACAAATGCACAGGTATAGAATAGGTGGTACCAGGTTCAACAATAGCAACTGTGAGAGGGATCTAGGTGTCCTATTAGACTACCACTTAAGTATGAGCCAGTAGTGTGCTGCAGCTGCCAAAAAAGCCTATGTGGCTCTAGGTTGCATCAACAGAGGTAAAACTTGGTTTTTATTCTGCAGGAGCCACAAGAAATTGGACCTAAATTAATTTTAAAAATAGAAGAATATGGAGAAGTTGCAGGATTGAAAATAAATATAGATAAAACTAAAATATTAGCCAAAAACATTACAGATACACAGAGAAAAGTGTTAATGAGGAAGATAGGCATACAGATAGTTAAAAAAATTAAATACTTAGGAATTTAATTAATAGCAAGGTGTGTAACAATTAAAGAAGATAATTATTATAAATTGGTGCAACAAATCAAAACAGATTTGGAGAGGTGGAAAAATCTGCAATTATCATTGATGGGAAGAATAGCTCCTATAAAAATGAATATCTTGCCGAGATTATTATATTTCCTTCAAACAATACCAATAAAATTGGGAAAAATACTTTGAGGAATTAAACAAAACAATATTAAAATTTATTTGGCAAGGGAAAAAAGCAAAGATAAATTTAAAAATGTTGCAAGATTCTAAAAATAGAGGGGGTCTTCAGCTACCAGATTGGGCATTGTACTATCAGGCTTTGATACTCACTTAGGTGAAAGAATTGATTGGCTTGAGAAACAAAAGACTATTGATCTTGGAGGGACATGATCTCCAACTGGGATGGCATGCTTTTTTATGGTATGGAAAAAATAAAATACATAGTTATTTCCAAAGACATTATATTAGAAATGCACTATTATCAACATGGGAGAAAATTAAATAACATTATCTGAAAATACCAGTCTAGCACTCCACAATGTAGACATTGATTTACCCAAATGTTATTGATATGGAGAATATTACTAGATATAAAGATATTCTGAATGAAAAATGGGAACTTTTGATATGAGAATGATGTTAAAATGTATTGTTTTTACAAAGAACTAACAGAAATAGACCAGTTGTTAACAGGGACAGATAAAAAATAATAATAAAGAAATTATATAGCAACTTCTTAAGTATTAAAATGGAAGATGAACAATTCATTTATTTTTAGCCCATATTATCATGATAGTATGGGCTAAAAAATTTGGCTATCCGATTGAGTTAGATAAGTGGCAGAAACTATGGGATAGAAATTAT
The DNA here is from genome assembly GCF_049901715.1 of Pseudonaja textilis. Classification (NCBI taxonomy): domain Eukaryota; kingdom Metazoa; phylum Chordata; class Lepidosauria; order Squamata; family Elapidae; genus Pseudonaja; species Pseudonaja textilis. The sequence goes on along the minus strand of NC_141997.1, from coordinate 6,641,283 downwards.
AAATTAACAATATATACTGCATATAAATACAATCTTTACAAAATGTTTTATAGATGGCATTTTTTGCCATTAAGATTAGCAGAGATGTTTCAGGATAAGTCTGCAAAATGTTGAAAATGTCATGAGACAACCGACTTGTATTATTATATGTGGTGGACATGACAAAAAGCAAAAAAATATTGGGCAAAAATCCATATATGGCTGAAAAAATGATAAACCAGCATATTGATTTGAAACCAGAGATATTTCTGTTGGACATTTTGCCAGATCAATATAATAGAGGAAATGCATATTTGATTTTGCATGTACTGACTGCAGCTTGAATTGTATATGCGCAACAGTGGAAATGTGAAGAGATCCCAACAGAAGAAAATGTGATCAAAAGATATTAGAATGTGCAGAAATGGATAGGCTAACATTTATAATCAAGGAAAAGAAGGAAACTGAATACTTTTTGACTTGGGGCTTATTTTATCAATGGCTAGCTGAAAAAAACAGAAGATACAGGAAAATAGATGGATAGGATCAGTGATATAAGAAAGGCATGTTGAATTGGTTAAATAAATAATATTGTTATTATTATTGATACTACTATAACTAACATCAATGTAATGAATATTGTTGTAAACATCTTGATTATTATACCTTAAAAATATTGTACCCAGACAACACACTGCTTGATTGAAATTGGAATTTTTATATGCTATAAAAATAAAAACTTGGAACAAAAAAGAGTTAGAAAAAAACCTTCTAATGTTCAATTAGAATTGGTCTTTCTGTATTTATTCAATGCTCTATATTCCAGAACAATTAAGAACAAGTTAGGGACTTCTGTGTGACAGCTTTTCAGGTATTTAAAAAGCAGTATATTATATTTTCTTTATTCTCTTTTCTTTGCTATTTGTTGGAAGAAGACAATAAACTAGTCAGACAGCATTAAATAATGAAACATTGGAAAGCAGTTGCCAAGATTTCTAGCTGCTATTATATCCAGTTGCGGATTATTATTTTCAATGATGCAAATTGTGAGAATAATAGATATGTAGCTGGTTAGAGTCACAGTGCTCTTTACAACTGATAGGAAGAACGAGGTTAATCAGAAAGGGGGTCAGGTGGTCATTTTGCCATGGCCTCAAGCTCAAACGGGGGAGGAGGTTAAATGCAAACTTTCTATGCTTTTGTTTTCAAAATATTTAATAAAGCCACACATTAGAGCTGAACTAAACTTGTGATGGGGCATAAGATTTCACTGCAACTCATTCCAAGAAGTTGATAAATATGACCTTGATAGCAGCCCTTGAGAACTGGAAGCTTATCGCTTTCTTGTGAGTCTTGTCAGAATAGAATTGTCTTTAATTATTTTCTGCCATTTCTGCTTCCCATTTAACAATACACTTCGATGTATTTGTTTTAGTTTTAATATGATGCAAACAGTCAATACTCCCCTGGTTCCAGTCTTCCCAAATTTTTATGTCTTCATAACAGCCTGAATTAAAAAAATAAAATGCTGTGAATATAAAGAAAAATATGTTAGGTCTGGAACATGATTGATGATATTTTCACAGTGGCTTTAAGTAGGGCTATACCGTCTTGGGGAAAAAGTCTAAAGACTTTAAAGGCTAAGGAGAAAGAACAGAGTGGAAGAAATAATGTGGAAGTTGTATGCAAGTTCCTTATCATTATCTGAACCTGACAGAAATAATACTTCTCCCTGTGGATAACTTATTTTTAAAAATATAGCATAATCAGGAGTTAGAGCTCAATTCCTAGTTTTAATTTTTAATACACCATACCTTTTTTTATAACTAAGTAGTAAATACTGTTTTAAAAAGATTGTCTTATTCTGTAGTCATGTTGTTGTTGTAATTTAAATCAGGGACAGAAAACCAGTTTCTCTATTTGTGTGTGTGTGTGGGGGGTGGCTAATACAAATGACTATAGCTCCTCATAGCTGTTTTGAACTTTTAAGTTGATTACATTTATTATCTAAAATTTAATGCAGCTTTTGCTTGGTTTTCCCCTTACCAGACAGTAGCAGAAAATTGCACAGTGAAGGCAGGGAGGGGAAAAAAAACAAGCGACATATTGGCTATAACTGTGGCTGCCATCTTCACGTTTTTAAAATCTCTCTCTCACACACACACACTGATTACCAACGTTTAGGACAGAGGTTTCCAAACTTGGCAACTTTAAGACTTGTGGACTTCAACTCCCAGAATTTTCCAGCCAACAAAGCTGGCTGAGGAATTCTGGGAGTTGAAGTCCACAAGCCTTAAAGTTGCCAAGTCTGGGGACCCCTGGTTTAGGAACTTTGCTAATTGTTAATAAGATATTCCAAAAGATTTCTAAACCCTGCAAAAAGGGGCGGGATCTTGGGAACACAGGTAACATATACATCCTGTAAGCACTGTTCCCCTTCAACTGAAAAGAATGAACTTCTGAAAGCTAGGTGCTTTGAAAGGAATTCTTTATTGAAAGGAAGTGGTCCCAGTACTAGTCAAAGCAGAATCTAAGATGCTTCCAGGCATACAGTAATAGATAAAGGGAGTTAGAACCCCTCCCCTTATTCTGATGTGGATTTAGTCAAACAAAGAACCAACATGTTAATTCTCCCCCCCCTTTTTTTTTTCTGGGAACGTATCATAGAAGAGTTTCCCAGGGAGTATCTTTCAGAGCTGGAATTTTTATGGTCCCTTCTCCTCTTGCTATCTCTCCAAGAGGTGACAAGTTTCTAGACATCTGGCTCCAGTCCTCCAGTTGTATATCATGTGCAAGTTATACAGATTCAATATAAGATTTAAGATATTCAGGTTACATCAAAAACGATTACTTGTACCAACTCCCCCCACCTTCTTCTTCCATAGAAGAATGGCAGATACATGGATCTGACACATCCTGATGTAGGTGAATTTAAAATGTGCAGCTTTTGGACAGCCTAATTTCTTTTTTTTTTAATTATTATTCTTGGTAATCAGAATTCTTTGCTCATGTATACACTGGCAATCACAGGAAGAAATATAGCAATAACAACAGTATTTAGACTTACATATAGCCCCATAGTGCTTTACAGCGCTCTCTTGGATGTTTACAATGTAGAAGCATTATTTGCATGTTGTCCCCAACAATCCAGGTCTTTGTTTTACCTACCTTGGAAGGATAAAAGTTTGAGTCAACCTTGAGCCCTGTCAGGATCGAACTCCAGGCTGTGGACAGAGTGCCTTTAGTACTATATTTCCCAGGCCACACCCAGATTTAAAATTATCTCTCTGGACTCATTGTTAGCTAGGCTGTCTTCACAATTGCAGCTGCTGCCTCTTGTAGGCAACTCCTAGCCTCATCAGGGAAAGCCCTAAGAAAAGATGTGCTATTGTGTTCTCCCAAGAAATGTTGCAGCATGTGCACACTCTCAGAATGAATTGGACAAGTGAATCTCTATTCATAAATGGACCACTTTTATACTATTGAATCTTAATATTACACAAATGTGGGTTCACAGTATTATTATATATGTGAATTTAAATGATTGGCTCAAATAACAATTAATTAAAAACATTATTACCCAATGATGATTTTAAAAAAATCCTACTTATTTTATTATATAGAACCATAAGCAAATCTCTGCATAGCCTAAGTTGAAATTAGAGTGTCAGTTTATATATTTCAGTTATTATTATTTATAATGTGGGAAACTATCTGATAGCATTCTATCACCATATCCAAAGTACCACATTTGTTTATACCACAGGACAGGTATTATAATAAAATGAGCTTTATACTCTCAAGCTAAACGCTATGTTACCATTCCAGCTAATAACTATTATTTATAACATGTAGTCCTGAATTGCAGTAGTAAGCTGTACCTGTCATTCAGGAACCATATGACCAGGTTTGATTTTACTACCATTTTGATTAGTCATAAAATGAATCACTCACCCAAGCAAATCACATGGTCATTAAGTCAGCAAATCTAGCATATTCAATGGATATTTTTTTCCAGAGACAGAAAAAAAAGGCCTGAAACAGCAAAAAAAAGGTCACAAATTCAGGTCATATGTCCATGGAATCTTTCAACAGGTTAAAAATGTAATCCAGTTTCCAACATGTGACTCTGGAGGGGTGCAGCAGTTGTAATTTCAAGGACAGATTTTTTTTAAGTCTATCATAACTTTGAGCAGTTGTTAAGCAACCAATCATAAATCAAGGGCTTACCTATATAGGGAACATTCAAAACACTTTCCCAAACTGCATAATGGAGAAATGTGGTTGTTTCCTGTTCTATCGCTCGAACAAAGCAGACTTGAGACCGGAGTTGAGTTCAGCTCTTTATTCAATAACCAAGTAACTTCAACTCAAGTTGAGCCGCGGCAGCCCTTTTTATAGCGGCTGCTCGCGGCTCGCAACCAATGGCATTTATTTAAACTTCCTGCGGCTTAGGCGGCCAGTCAGGTTTGTTGTTATCGACCAATTGCCCAGCAATGGTATCTGTCCAATAGGAATGCGGTATTACAAGTCTGTAAAACAAGTACACTACATTTCCCAAATTGCAATAGCTTGCCTGGAATTTAGTAGTTGACAAGTTGGTACTCTTCTGTAAACAAGATTTCTGTACACAAGTTTCTGCTCCCTTAACTTCAATTTAAAATCCATTAAACAGATTTGAATTAACTGTAGAAAACTCGAAGCTTTATCATGAACAGACACATTTTCATGTGGAGAACAGACAAAGAGTTAAAGTTCCACAACTGCAAAGTAGTCACAAAGAACTCCTGTCTGTGTTCTGTTTCCTTGCCTGGCAGAAACTTGGATTGTATCTAAAGACAACTGCCTTTAGCAGGAAGTGTGTTTTTTCACAAATCCATATTTAGAGTTCACATTTCCCCCAGTACCTTTTATTCTTCTAAGTTATACATTCACAGCACCTGCCAAGATCTGGAGCAAAGTAATGAGACTTATTACATCCCTAGTAATAATAAGTGATCAAACAAAATAAGTGTATACAGTACTCAAACTTACAGACACTGAAACATTGAAAAGGCAAACAATTATTTGATATAGCCAAGATTGTATTAGAAAGTGGTTTATGTAGACTCCTATGTATCATAGGAAAAAATTTCATCCTCTTTTTAGTCCTCCTTTAATTTCCTAAAGCAACTGAACTTCAGAAGTTTCAAAAAGCTCAATAGGTCAGTACTATATTTTAACATTTTATATATAATCCATTTGATTTTGCCAAAGATCATCTTCAGACTATATATAATTATAATAATAACAATATGCTCTGTAAAGCTCTATCAACATATAAATAAAAGTCGGTTATCAACTTGTCCATAGTATATTCAGCAAGCAGATAGCCTTTCTTTTCAATCACTGAAATTGGAAAGGACAACTCCTTATTTAATTATCTTTCCTTTAAAAGGACACCAAATTTAGTCAAAGCTTGGCTTGATGTTGAACGCAGGTTATTATAAAACAATGTGAACTGATAAGCAAATGAGTAGGTCAGGGTGTAAAGAACATATTGTAAAATGGAGCAATTTACAGATTTCCATTTTTACATTCACAGCATGCATTGATTTCTTTTTCAGTCATTCTGTGATAAGATCTTCATTGAAGGATGTGAATCTTGTGAAAGATCCAAAGCATATTAGCCATCGGATCTATCCTGAGTCCAGCAGCTAGGGAAAAATCAAGTTTTCTGTAGATGTCAACTCTGCATTTGGAACAGATGGAATCTTTAGATAGCTCAGTTGACCATTATTAAACAATGTCATTATGAAAGAAAGGCAAATGTCCAGGAGCTACTAACCAGGAGTTGTGCTAAGCATCTAATCTCTCAGGCTAATTCTGTCTCGGGTTACAGCTACAATTGAGCCCAAAATTTATGTTGCTAAGTCAACCATTTGTTAAGTGAATTTGTTCCATTTATGACTTTTATGACTTTTCTTGCCACAGATGTTGTTGCATTTGTTAAGTTAGTAACATGGTTGTTAAGTGAATCTGTAAAGTGAATTCCCCATTGACTTTGCTTGTCAAAAGGTCACAAAAACTGATCACATAACCCCAGGACACTGCAACTGTCATAAATATAAGCTAGTTTCCAAGTACCTGAATTTTGATCATGTGACCATGGGGATGCTACAATGGTCATAAATGTGAAAAATGGTCCTAAATCACTTTTTTCAGTGCCATTGTAACTGTCAGTTAACCTGATGCTTGCTACCATAAAATGGGGTTGGGGGGGACACGGGACTGTGGAGAATTTTACATCGCAGCTTTGCAACTGCAGTTAACTTCAAGGCCATGTTATCAGTTGGCTATGGTATGCAGTGGCCTCCAGTTGCTTAGCTACAACGGGTTGGGCCAGAGGTGGTATTCAGCAGATTCTGACCAGTTCTGGAGAACCGGTAGTGGAAATTTGGAGTAGTTTGGAGAACCAGCAAATACCACCTCTGACTGGCCCCGCCCCCATCTATTCTCTGCCTCCCAAGTCCCAGCTGATTAGCTGGGTCTTCTTTTGTTGCCCTGCACAGGAGAACAGAGCTGGAAAGCAGGTTAGTGAGATGGGGAGGGAATGGGATTTTGCAGCAACCTTCCCCTGCCATGCCCACCAAGCCACACCACACCCATCAAGCCATGCCCACAGAACTGGTAGTAAAAAAAAAAATTGAATCCTACCACTGGGCTGGGCTGTATATTGTATCTTTATCTGTGCTGTTCGCACTCTGGTGCCCCAGAGCTTGCTTGAAACAGTTTTGTGTTCAGTTTGTTCCTACTGTAGTAAAAGTACTTTTCTCTAAATCTAGGGAGCCAAGGATATTTCTTTTCTGAGAGTTGAATAGAGGCAGCCCTGACATTAAGCAAGCTCTGCTTTTAACTTTTCAGTCCAGTGCGGTGGCCTTGAGGTGGAGCTCTTGCCTCACAATCAGGAGGCTGTGAGTTCGATCCTAGGTAGAGGCTAATATTTGGAATAGACTCTCCTGCTTGAGCAGGGGGTTGGACTAGGTGATCTCCAAGGCCCCTTCCAACTCTGTTATTCTATCTTCTAATGGTCAACCAGGAGACAGCAGTCTACCATGGGATCCAAGCATCCAATGTCCAACCACAGGAGTGAGCAGGATGAAATTGGAGCTATGGCTGGCTCCCCCACTAAACCACATCAGACTGCAGGTGAGGTAGAATGGCAAAAGGAGCTAGACTTCAGTGAGAAGCCCATCATGCTCAAGTGGGTGAGGGGCATGGGGTGGGGAAGACCTCACCCCTGGAGAGAAGCCCAGAGGAAGCCATGTTGAACTTTTCCTCATAAAACAGGTTAGGAGGAGTTGAAGACCCCAAGAGCCTCTTGCACAGGCAGCTTCTCAAAGTTCCTGGGTCACCCCAGACCAAGCTGTGCAAGCCATTCTACCTACAGGCACCATTCCTTGAAGGCACCGGGCCCCAAAGATCCCAGCCTTGGGGGTTAAGTATGGGGGAGACACTGGGCAATTTGGGGTTCTTCCTGGTGTAAGTCTGGAACTAATGCAGGGGTATTGGACTGAACTGGAGACAGCAGAAAGAAGAATAACCATGGCTCTGGAGGGGGCGGCAAGGGAGTAGGTCAGACCAGCTTTGGATTGATCCGATCAATCTCGGGTGAGGCTGATAGCGACAGCAATGATGACCCCTTGGTAAGTCAGCAGGTGACCCCCGTAGCCCTCCCTGTGGAGTAAATGGTGCTCTCTTTGGGGGCCCAAAGGAGGATACTAGCTGTTATGTCTTTGGGACTGGTTGGAGTTCCCAACCAGGTCCGCTGTTTAGGCGGGAGCATCAGCAGCTCCCATTGGTTGGCTCCGTTTGACAGTCGGCTATAAAAGCCGGCTGTCGAGCAGAGCCAGCCGTTGTTGTTCGCTAGCAGTCTGCCTTGTTAGCTGGCAGACGCGACAACCCTTTATTCCCTTGAATAAAGTCTGTTACTTGTATGCTCTGGTCTAAGCCTCGTCCATTCCTTCGCTCCACAACACTGGCGACGAGGATGGGATGTGACATACAGGCTAGCCAGAAGCACCCAAAACCAAAAGAGCTGAAACCACGGTGTTGAATCGTAGCTGCCTCGCTCACAGAGAGCTCGAGCTCAAACCGCTGCGATCGGAGCTGAAAGTCACGGCGCTGACAGCCTCAGCCGCCTCGCTCGCAAAAGAGCGCGTAATTCAAACCGCTGTCGTTTGAATTCAAATCTCGCAAGCAAAGCACGGCGCTGTAGCCACAGTTGCCAACGCTCCCCAAGGGAGCGCGAATTTCAACCGTTACCACTGAGCTGAAGTCATTGAAGCTAGTACGGCGCTGTTAGCCACCGCCGCCAACGCGCACTGAGAGCGCGAAATTTAAACTGCCTTCACGAGGCTGAAACTCACAGAGTGAGTCTTGGGCGCTGCAGCCGCAGCCGCCAGCGCTCGAAATAAGCGCAAATCCAAAGGGCCACGACCACCCAGAGAGACAGCCTATTCTGCCAAGAGACTGAGGGTCCCAAAATGAATGCCAATCCGGCATTCCCACCGTTCAAACCCAGTGAGGAAAAATGGGACTCCTATAAGAACCACTTCAATCACTTCCTGGATGCCATTGGTCTGGCTGATGCTGCGGAACATAGGAAGAAGTCATACTTCCTAAGCTACTGTGGGGCTGAGGTCTTCGACACCGCCACGGCGCTCTTCGCACCACGTGAGATCAGAAACGTCCCGTGGAACGAAATACAGGAAACACTCTCTAACCATTATTCCCCAAAACCTTCACAGATCGCAAGGCGTTTTGTGTTCAGGATGAGGAAGCAAGCCTAGGGGGAATCCATCAACCAGTACATGGCAGCCCTGAGGACAGCCGCTCTTCAATGCGAGTTCAAGAACTACTTAGACGACATGCTTCTTGACCAACTCGTCTGCGGGGTAAGAGATCAGAGACTCCAACGACGTCTACTGGCCAGGAAAGATCTAAATCTTTCCCAAGCGGTGGAGGAAGCCCTAGCTGCTGAACTGTCCGTCCAGTCAGCAGCTGAGATTCAAGGCACCGCGCCAAAGCCTGGCACTTCCACCGTCCACTCAGAGGAGGTGATGAGCGAAGCTGACCCCTCTGAAATTGCAGATGTCCATCGCCTAAAGCAGCTGAAACAGCCACAGGTAGGAGCGAAACAGAGAAACAGCAGTGGCCCACAACAGATCCCTTTGTGCCTAACCTGCAGGGGTTCCCATTCCCGGGCATCTTGCAGATTCAGAAACGCCAGCTGCCTTAACTGCCACAAGAAAGGTCACCTTGCAAGAGTCTGCCAGGCAGCACGCGCTCCTCCCCAGAAGTTTCCCTCATCTCCTAGCCTCCAAAGGCAAGTAGAAGATTGTTACACGTGTTACCACGCCAACCACACGTCCCAAACTCCTAATAAGATTAAACTCTCTCTCTCCCTAGAAGGTAAACCTTGTACCATGGAGGTGGACACCGGTTCAGCGCTCTCAATCATCTCCTGGGATACGCTGAAAAAGATTCAACCCAGACTGACCAGGAAGCAGCTGCAAAAGTGCCACCTCACTCTGAGAGACTATCAAGGCAAGAACATCCCTGTCCTCGGGAAAGGCAAGTTCCTTGTTAAATTCCAAACCTTCAAAGGCCATTTGCCTTTAGTGGTGGTTAATGGTACCCTCCCTAGTCTTCTGGGGTTAGATTGGTTCCTCTCTCTTGGCCTTAATATAACAGGGATTCATGCTGTCTCAACTTCTGATGTAGACACATTGTTCTCTGACTATTCAGATGTTTTCAGTAGCGAGCTGGGTTGCTACAATGGCACACCCATCTCTTTCTCCGTAGACCTCCAGGCAGTTCCTGTCCGCCTGAAATTCCGTAGAGTACCTTTCGCCATCCGCCCCAAATTAGATGCGGAACTAGACAAACTTCTCAAACAAGGGGTAATTGAACCCACAGATTTTGCCAAGTGGGAGACCCCCATTGTCACCCCACTCAAAAAGGATGGTAGTTTGAGAATTTGTGCTGACTACAAGACGACACTTAACCGTTATCTCCAGGTTAGCGCATACCCCGTTCCAGTCATCCAGCACCTATTGCACACTTTCGAACCCGGCACCATTTTTGCCAAGCTAGACATGTCACAGGCATATCAACATTTTCCTGTCGACAGCCACACAGCAGACTTACAAACCATAGTAACGCATAGAGGGGCATTCAGGTGCAAACGCCTCCAATTTGGCGTTAGCGTGGCCCCAGGTATTTTTCAGTCACTAATGGAGAGAATTCTCCAAGGTCTTCCAGGAGTAGTCCCCTACTTTGACGATATTTTGGTCTCAGCTATGGACAGGCCCCAGCTCCTCCAGAGGGTTAGGGCAGTATTGGAGAAGTTTAGACAGCATGGTCTCAAACTCAAACGGGAGAAGTGCACCATCGCCACTAGACAGGTGGACTTTTTAGGATATAGACTAGACGCCTCAGGCATCCACCCAGTGGAGTCAAAAGTAAAAGCCATCCACGAGGCACCCACACCTACCAATAAAACAGAACTACAAGCCTTCCTGGGTTTATTAAATTTCTACGCTTCATTCTTACCACACAAAGCTTCAGTCGCCGAACCTTTACACAGGTTATTAGATAAAGACACTCCGTGGCACTGGGGCCCCAAAGAATCCCATGCATTTAAAGCGATCAAATCTCTGCTCACCTCTGACGCCGCTTTTAATTCAGTTCAACCAACGCCTTCCCTTGGTCTTGGCCGCTGACGCATCCCCTTTTGGGATAAGAGCTGTCCTAAGTCACAGACTCCCAATGGCACCGAGGCGCCAATTGCTTTTTTCTCCAGGACCCTTTCCATGACTGAAAGAAACTACAGCCAGATTGATAAGGAGGCTCTGGCTGCAGTAGCGGCAGTCAAAAAATTCCACGAATTCCTTTTTGGCCACCATTTCGAACTCATTACCGACCACAAGCCACTTTTGGGACTTTTACCGGGGGACAGGCAAACTCCACAAGTTCTGTCCCCCAGGATGACTAGATGGACATTGTTCCTGGCGGCCTATTCGTTCAAGCTGGTCTATCTCCCCGGTAAGACTTTAAGCCATGCAGATGCTCTCAGCCGCTGCCCCTTGCCGACCCCAGTTGAAGACCCAGCTCCGGTGCACGCGATCTTCGAAGTCAATGAACTTAAGCTACCTGTGACTGCAGATGACATCGCGGCACACTCCAAGAAAGATAAAATAATCGCCCAGGTTCTGGACTGGGTGGGGAGGGGGTGGCCGGAAACAAAGTGTTCACTTGACTTTGTCCCATTTAAAACACGTCAACAGGAATTATCAAAACTCCAGGGATGCCTGCTGTGGGGTACCAGAGTCGTCATCCCAACCACTCTTCGTGTGCCCATATTGAAGGTACTGCACGAGGGCCATCCAGGTATCGTGCGAATGAAGGCATTGGCTCGCAGTTACGTATGGTGGCCCGGGATGGACGATCAGATCGCAGAGTGGGTAAGCTCCTGTAAACCCTGTCAGGAATCTAGGGCAGCCCCACCAGCAGCCTCACCCACAAAGTGGGAAAGCGCCAATGCCCCATGGTCACGGTTACACATCGACCTGGCCGGGCCTGTGCATGGCAAGACTTTCTTGGTGGTCGTGGATTCGTATTCTAAATGGATAGACGTTGCCTTGCTCCCTACGACCACCACACAGGCAGTTGTCAAAGCCCTGACCCGACTCTTTGTGACTCATGGGCTCCCAGACACGATAGTCTCCGACAACGGGCCGCAGTTCACGTCCTGCGAATTTAGCATGTATGTCACGAATCTGGGCATCAGACACGTCCTCACGGCCCCCTTTCACCCTGCTAGTAATGGGATGGCGGAGAGAGCTGTCAGGTTGGCTAAGGAGGCACTAGCCAGATTCGGTCAGGAAAACTGGCATTCCAAGTTATCCCGTTTTCTCCTCAGCCAGCATACAACCCCATGCACTAGCACTAACAAATCCCCGGCTGAACTCTTAATGGGGAGACGTTTAAGGACTACTCTTGACAGGCTGCATCCTCATTACTGCCCTGATACACCTTTGGGCTCTGACAGCCAGGTGCGAGACTTTGCCTTGCAGGACCCAGTCTTTGCAAGGAACTACGCAGGGGATCCATTGTGGGTGCCAGGACAGATCGTGGCAATCACTGGTCCAAGGTCCTACCGGGTACAATTAGAAGACGGTCGCGTGTGGCGGAGGCACCTGGACCAACTACGCAGGCGGCGGAATGACCGGACCAGCGATGAGCCGAATCCACCAGCCAGCCCTCGAGTCCTCGCCCAGGTTCCAGAAGGGAGTTTCCTGAGGGACCAGACATTCCCATTCAAACAGAGTGAGCCGAGAACGGACCTAGACTGCCGACCCGAATCTCCATCACATCCACCCAGCAGGAGCACCGACCATCCAGACCGAGACGTTCTGCTGAGCCAGCCCGAACGAGGGGAGACATCTCATTCCCAGGATCCAGTGCCAAACCAAGAGGACACCACGGCAGCCTCAGAGCCATGCTCCATGGACTCGATGCCCACCAGCAGTTCCCCTGAGCTTCGACGTTCGGGTCGCCAGCGCAGTCCACCATCATACCTCAAAGACTATGCATGCGCCCAGCTAGGGGGGAGGGGTGTTATGTCTTTGGGACTGGTTGGAGTTCCCAACCAGGTCCGCTGTTTAGGCGGGAGCATCAGCAGCTCCCATTGGTTGGCTCCGTTTGACAGTCGGCTATAAAAGCCGGCTGTCGAGCAGAGCCAGCCGTTGTTGTTCGCTAGCAGTCTGCCTTGTTAGCTGGCAGACGCGACAACCCTTTATTCCCTTGAATAAAGTCTGTTACTTGTATGCTCTGGTCTAAGCCTCGTCCGTTCCTTCGCTCCACAACACTAGCTTTATTGGACTCAGGCTACACTAGGTGTATAGTCAGCCCTGAAGTCATTGAAAAACTGGGACTGAGATTCAAACAGCTGAGAGTGCCAGATAGATGGGACTGTAGCTGGAGGGGCCTAGCTCACTTTATAACTGAACCAGTAGAGATGAGAATGAGAAATCATAAAGGAATGTGAAGTTTCATAGTGGTGCCAGGGATGGAAAGGCCCCTCCTGCTTGGACTGTCTTGGCTGCAGAAATGGAACCCTGAAATGAATTGGAGTACTTTTCTCTAAATCTAAATCTATGAAGCCAAGGATTTTTCTTTCTTGGAAATTGAACAGAGGCAGCCCTGACTGTGACTTTGAATGGTCACATCATGCCCCTGTTAGAATCTGACTCCGAGGGAGAGGAGGAACAGCTGACAGGGAGTAGGAGTGTAGCTCCGGAGGTTGTGGAGGAAACTAGGGAAGGGCACAGGCTGGCTGGGCATTCAGAGAAAGACCCAGGCCCATCCCCTCTTCATCCTAGGGCATGCAGGGAGGAGCGGATAAGGGAGAAACGTGAATGGGCGTGGTCTACAGGGGAGGAAAGGGCCTTGATCCCCTTCATGGCTGCAGCTGTGAGGACTATTTAAAAGGACAAACTGTGCATGGGCCAGTGCTGGAAGCAAAGCGTGAAAATATTTCTAGTCAGTCCATTCTTATCTGAGTTCTGGCGTCCTTCCCCATGTGTGTATTTCAGTATCTGTGGACATCTTCAAGCCCTATCAATGTGGTTTGTGTTGTTTTTTTTCTATTTATAATTTTTATGTATTCTGAGTTTGAACTGAAGTTCTTCCTTTTTGCAACTGTATGTGGAGGGGATTTTTCTCCAGTCAATGATAATTGACTTTAAAGCCAAGCTGAAGGAATTAAAGGGACTTCACCTGTTTTTGTGACTTTGTTGCATTTGTATCCCACCCTGGGTCATCACAGGTCATCAAATGAACTGTTCTAAGTCAAGGACCAACTAAATAATAATAATAATAATAATAATAATAATAATAATAATAATAATAATAATAGCAATCGCAATCACAATCATAATCATAAGAACTGACTAACTTAGAACGCCATAGCTGAGTTGCTAAAATCATTCACTGGAAACTATGCCAAAAGTTTGAATTTGAATATAGTAACAACTGCTGGGAATATCAGGTTGAGAAAGTTTTGGAAAATGAAAAAGTCAAGATCTTGTGGGACTTCAGAATTCAGACGGACAGGCACTTGACCCACAACACACCTGACATAACAATAGTTGAGAAGAAAAGGTTTTGATTCATTGACATTGCAATACCTGGTGATGCACGAATTATAGACACACAGTAAGAAAAAATCACAAAGTATCGGGACTTACAAATTGAGCGACTTTGGAAAAAGAAATTGTGTGTTATCCCAATTTTAATTAGAGCCCTTGGAGTAATACCTAAAGGGCTGCCTCACTATTTGGAAATCCTGAATTTATCAGACTTGAATACCCTGATTTTACAAAAAAAAACACACCCTACTTGGAACAGCTTATATCCTCCAACGCTATCTGAACAGTTCCTAGATCATTGGTTAAGACTCAAGCTGTTGAGCTACCAACCAGCCCCAAAGGCTGTGAATCACACTAAAGATTAACTCATCATCATCATCATAGCTTATAACTATGAATCATGTCTAGCGGGTGGTCGAGGTCTCCTACAAGTAAAGCAGACTGTAGAAGAAGAAAGCTTGAATGACTACATCCAGAAAAGTGAAGAGCCAATGATTAAGGAAGTACATAAAGGAGGCCTTTTGAAGACAACCAAGTTAAAAGCTGAATACAAAAAAGAAGTAATTAAGAAGCGAACTGAAAATTGGAAATGCAAAGTTATGCATGGCCAATACCTGAAAAGTATTGAAGGCAAAGCTAACCAAAAGCTTACTTGGAACTGGCTAAAATCAGGAATACTGAAAAAAGAAAAAGAAGGCTTTACTTGGGCTGCTCAAGAACAAGCCTTAGCCACAAATTGCATGACGGCAAAGATTCATCATGTCACCACCAACAGCAAATGCCACCTCTGTAATGAGAATGATGAAACAGTTGACCATTTAATCAATGGGTGCAGCAAAATTTCACAAATTGACTATCTAGAACGCCATAACCAAGTTGCTAAAATCATTGCCTGTAAACTGTGCCAAAAGTTTGGATTTGAGTATAGTAAGGTTCTGGAGAATGAAAAGGTCAAGATCTTGTGGGACTTCAGAATTCAGACAGGCACTTGACCCACAACACACCTGACATAACAATAGTTGAAAAGAAAAGGGTTTGGTTCATTGACATTGCAATACCTGGTGATGCACAAATTGAAGACACGCAGCAAGAAAAAAATCACAAAGTAGCAGGACTTACAAATTGAAGTTGAGCAACTTTGGAAAAAGAAATTGTGTGTTATCCCAATTGTAATTGGAGCCCTTGGAGCAATACCTAAAGGGCTACCTCGTTATTTGGAAATTCTGAATTTATCAGACTTGAATACCCTGATTCTACAAAAAAACCACCCTACTTGGAACAGCTTATATCCTCCAATGCTACTTTGACAGTTCCTAGGTCCTTGGTTAGGACTCAAGCTGTTGAGCTACCAACCAGTCCCAAAGGCTGTGAATCTCACCAAAGATTAACAACAATAACAACAATAATAATAAATGCTATTTATTTAATTAAAATTATTAGATGATTTGATTGAATCCGTTTTTTCAATCTATGTAGAATTTATGACATGACTATAGAACTATTTTGCCATTACCTTATTTTTTGTGATTCCCAATCTTGTTATAGGCTTGGTAGTTTCTGGTGATCTCTTTTCCAGCTACTATGCTGGACCCAATCCTGTTTAAACAGAATTGCCAGTTAGGTGCTTTTCCATCAATTTAATAGGAATCCCAAATGACCCATCTAACAGAGAATTTTTTTTAAAGTATGCACTTGAAACAAGATAAAAGGGTAAAGGTTTCCCTGCCAGTCATATCTGACTCTAGAAGACAGTGCTCATATCTGGTTCACAGCCAAAGAGCCAGCATTGTCCAAAAACGCATCTGTGGTCATGTAGCCAGCAGGACTACATGCTGAAGGTGCATGGAATACTGTTACTTTCCCACCAAAGATGGTTTATCTGCTTGCATTTACAGGCTTTTGAACTTCTAAGTTGGCAGGAATTGGAGCAAGTAATGGAAGGTCACTCTGTCACACAGTACTTAAGCTCAAAACGCCAAACTTCCAATCAAAAAGCTCAGCATCTTAACCTCTCGGCCACTGCGCCCCTAGATGAAACAAACTGAACTCTAGTTCTGTAATGCAAATGCTATCACTGTGTGACTCCAGAATTTCCAGACATATTCACTAGGTCTTCCATAAAATAGAATAGTATAAAATCTCTGTCAAGAACAATAATGATTAAAGAATAATGACAAAAATATTACCATAGACTGAAATAGATTGTGGCATTTGATTACTCTTTTAATAAATTAATTGTGTGATGGAGAAAGTAATGTATGAAATTTCCCTGAAAGACTGAATCTCAGAAGATAAAATAATAACCCCAAGAATATGAACTGTAGTTATTAATCCATCTGAGAGCTTTTTATCAACCTAAAAAAAGTTTTGGCCAGGACAGTGAGTTTAAATTTATGCCCCAAGCATTTTCTGCCTTAATTCATGTATAGGCTAATTCAGCACTACCCACTACATGATGATTAATTGCCTTTAATGAGTGTTCAAGTGAGTTAAGTATACAGAATCTGGCCCATATCTCTATACCTATCATTGCTCAAGCTTCATTACACTGAATATGAACCAAAGAAGCATCTCAATTAATCATTCTCATGTATTAGCAATTAATTCATTAATTTAGTAAATTGCCCCAAGCCTTAGCATAATCAATCATGTCAAAGCCTTCAAAATTACCAATCAAAATGTTAAACACAAGCCACCTGTCTTGGACTGATTTGTCATCTATGGAAATTACTCACAACTGGACAGGTAATACTTCATATATGTAAAAAAGTTGGGATAAAAAAATTACCAAATTAATTGTCCAGATTTCCTTTCTAAATGTACTGCTCCATCATTCAGAAGTCTTAAGATCCAAATAACATTGCACTCTGAACTCTGAGTGACTAACAGAAAATACCTCTGAAGGAGACTAAACAGTAACATTTAAATTCACCCACATATACTGCAAGCAGAATTCTTACTTATTGATGACTGATTATCCAAAATATCAACATTTGTTTATGGTGGCGGATAAACTTAATAGTGCATGAATTGGCATATATCTATACTCATCTTCTCCAAAATTCTATGAGCAGCACAAAGACATGGTGTCTTGGTCTCCTCTTTTGCTAACAGTCTTTCATCAATTTTATATAGAATTAAATGAGGCTGAACTTAGGGTAGTCTCATGGAAATAAACTGTAGTAAAAGAGATGAGGAATTCAGGTTATATGAATCCATACACAAGCGACTTATTCCATGGCTCTGCAGTTAATCTACATTTCAGAAGTTAGCCATCTACCAGGTTGTTGTAGAGCGGCGGAGGAACGAGGCTGAGCCAGAGTGAACGTTAAAGGCTTTATTCTAAGAATAAAGGGTTGCCGCGTCTGCCTTCTAACTTGGCAGGTTAGCTGGCGGCAACAGGGCTGACACTGCCCGACAGCCGCCTTTTATAGACGGCTGTCAAACGTTGTCAGCCAATGGGAGCGGCTGGTGCTCCCGCTCAAACAGCGGACCTGGTTGGGGGCTCCAACCAGTCCCAAAGACATAACACTCCTTTCCCCTAGCCGGGAGCATGCATAGTCCTTCAAGTAGGTTGGTCGTCTGCGCTGGCGGCAGGATCGTCGTAGTCCGGGCAAACCGCTGGCTGGAGTCAAGTCCTCGCCCCCAGGCAGCGTCTCGGAGGTTGCTGATGAGCGGGCTCGGTCGGTGGGGGCACTGTGTGAATTAGGTAAGTCCCCCTGCTCGGGCTGACCTTGGTGAGTCGCTCGGTCCGGACGGTAGGCAGGTTCGCTTGGTTGTTGGTTCTGGGTCCCTTGTCGGTAGACCGGGTCCTCCAGTAAACTCTCTTGGTCGATGGGGTAGATAGGGTCCTGCGGGGAGCTTTCGTCTGGGTAGACCGGTTCCGGCAGGGAGCCCTCGGTGCCGGGAGATTGGGCTGGGTGGACTGGTTCCTTGGTGGCTGCTGGGTAGGCATCAGCTGTGCTTCTCCATCGCCTTCTGAGTTGGTCCACGTGTCTGCGCCACAGGCGTCCGTCTTCCAGGAGGACTCTGTAGGATCTTGGACCTGTGACTGACACAACTTGACCAGGTACCCACAGAGGGTCCCCTGCATAATTTCTGGCATACACCAGGTCATGCAGAGCAAAGTCCCTGACCAAACTGTCAGATCCTATAGGGGTGTCTGGGCAGTAGTGGGGGTGCAACCTGTCCAGGGTGGTCCTAAGGCATCTCCCCATCAAGAGCTCTGCTGGGGATTTATTTGTAGTGGTGCATGGAGTCGTATGTTGGCTCAGGAGGTAACGGGACAGTTTGGAGTGCCAGTTTTCCTGGCCAAACCTGGCAAGTGCCTCTTTTGCTGACCTGACTGCCCTCTCAGCCATCCCGTTGCTAGCTGGGTGAAAAGGGGCTGTAAGGATGTGTCTGATGCCCAAGTTGGCAACGAACATACTAAACTCACAAGACGTGAACTGGGGGCCATTGTCAGACACCAGCGTATCAGGGAGCCCATGGGTCACGAAGAAACGGGTCAGAGCCTTAACAATTGCTTGAGTGGTTGTTGAAGGTAGTAGGGCCAAGTCTATCCATTTGGAATAAGAGTCTACTACAACTAAGAAGGTCCTTCCATGTACTGGTCCAGCTAGGTCGATGTGCAGGCGAGACCAAGGACCACTAGCACTTTCCCACTTGGTAGGCGTGGCTGCTGGTGGGGCAGCCCTGGTTTCTTGGCACGGTTGGCATGAGCTTACCCAGCTGGAGATTTAGGCATCCATGCCAGGCCACCAAACGTAGCTGCGGGCCAGAGCCTTCATCCTTAAGATGCCCGGGTGGCCCTCGTGAAGTACCTTTAGGATGGGTACACGAAGAGTGGCTGGGATGACTACCCTTGTCCCCCACAACAGACATCCCTGTAGTTTCGACAATTCCTGCTTACGGATTTTGAAAGGAGCAAAGTCAGAAGTGTATTGTGTTTCAGGCCACCCCCTTCCCACCCAGTCCATAACTTGGGCAATTATTCTGTCTTTTTTTGAGTGCGCAGCAATGTCTTCGGCTGTAACCGGCAATTTAAGTTCATTTACTTCAAAGATGGCATGAACGGGTGCTGGGTCTTCGACTGGGACTGGCAGGGGGCAGCGACTAAGGGCATCAGCGTGACTCAAGTTTTTTCCAGGGCGATGTACCAATTTGAATGAATAAGCGGCCAGGAACAAAGTCCACCTGGTCATTCTAGGTGATAGTACCTGTGGGGTTTGCTTATCCCCTGATAAAAGCCCCAGGAGTGGTTTATGGTCAGTTATAAGTTCAAAATGGTGCCCAAACAAAAATTCATGAAACTTTTTCACTGCAGCTACTGCAGCCAAGGCCTCCTTATCTATTTGGCTGTAGTTTCTTTCTGCAGAAGAGAAGGTCCTAGAGAAGAAGGCAATTGGTGCCTCAGAACCGTTGGGAAGCCTGTGGCTCAGAACAGCCCCAATCCCAAAGGGGGATGCATCAGCAGCTAGGACCAGGGGGAGTCATTGATTATATTGGATTAAAACTGCATCAGATGTGAGTAAGGATTTGACTGACTTGAAAGCATGGGCTTCTTTGGGTCCCCAATGCCAGGGGGATTCTTTGTCTAACAGTCTGTGTAAGGGTTCAGCAATAGATGCTTTGTGCGGGAGAAATGAAGCGTAAAAGTTTAGTAGCCCTAGAAAGGCTTGGAGCTCCGTCTTGTTAGTTGGAGTGGGTGCCTCATGGATAGCCTTTACTTTGGATTCAACTGGGTGAATGCCAGAGGCATCTATCCTATACCCCAGAAAGTCCACTTGCCTAGTGGCGATGGCGCACTTCTCCCTTTTAAGTTTGAGGCCATGCTGCCTAAACTTCTCTAGGACTGCTCTGACCCTTTGTATGAGCTGAGGTCTGTCAACTGCTGAGACTAAAATGTCATCGAAGTAAGGGACAACCCCTGGGAGACCTTGGAGAATCCTTTCCATGAGGGATTGGAATATACCCGGGGCCACACTTACACCGAATTGGAGGCGTTTACACTTGAACGCCCTCTATGTGTGACTATGGTTTGTAATTCAGCTGTCTGATCATCAACAGGGAACTGTTGGTATGCCTGGGACATATCTAATTTGGCAAAGATGGTGCCGGGTTCGAAGGTGTGTAACAGGTGTTGAATAACAGGGACAGGGTAGGCGCTGACCTGCAGATAACGATTGAGGGTGGTTTTATAGTCTGCGCAGATTCTTATGCTGCCATCTTTCTTGAGTGGGGTGACTATGGGGGTCTCCCATTTGGCAAAGTCAGTTGGCTCTAACACCCCTTGCTTCAGTAACTTATCTAATTCTAAATCTAACTTAGGACGGATGGCAAAGGGCACTCTGCGTGGCTTAAGGCGAAGGGGAATTGCCTGGGGATCCACAGTGAAGGAGATGGGGGTGCCAGAGTAGCAGCCCAGCTCGCTGCTAAAAACATCAGAGTAGTCTGAGAATAGGGCGTCTACGTCAGAGGTTGAGACAGCATGGATCCCCGTTACACTAAGGCCGAGAGAAGGGAACCAATCTAGTCCCAACAGACTGGGGAGGGCACCATTAACAACCACCAAAGGCAACTGGCCTTTAAAACCTTGGAACTGAACTAAAAACTTGCCTTTCCCGAGGACAGGGACGTTCTTGCCTTGGTAGTCCCGCAGTGTCAGGTGGCATTTCTGCAGTTTCTTCTTTGAGAATCTGGGATGAATCTTCTTTAGGGTTTCCCAGGAGATGATCGAAAGTGCAGATCCCGTGTCTACCTCCATTCTGCAAGGCTTACCTTCTAAAGAAACAAAAATACTGATTTTATTAGGAGTCTTGGAAGTATGGTTCGCGTGGTAGCAAGTATAGCAGTCCTCCACTTGCCTTTGGAAATTAGCAGGTGGTGGAGGTCTCTGAGGAAGGTTTCGCCCTGCTTGGCAGACTCTGGCTAGGTGGCCTTTCTTCTGACAATTTAGACAGATGGCATTCCTAAACCTGCAGGATGCCCTAGAGTGGGAACCCCCACAAGCTAGGCAAATGGGAGGTTGCTTGGGGGTGAAGCTGTTTCTCTGCCCCGCTCCTTCCTGTGAGGGCTTTTGTTGCCTAAGGCGGTTAATGTCTGTTGAGTCTATGGGGTCTTCTTCAAGGGAAACTTCCTCTGAATGAACAGTGGAGCTGCTGGGTTTTAAAGGAGTTCCTTGAATCTCAGCTGCTGATTGGGCAGAGAGTTCAGCAGCTTGGGCTTCTTCTACGGCTAAAGCTAGGTTAAATCCTTTTTGGCTAGCAAGCGCCTTTGAAGCCTAAGGTCTCTAACCCCACAGATGATCTGGTCTAATAACATGTCCTCTAGGTAGTCTCTAAAACCACACTGTAAGGCAGCTGTCCTCAGAGCTGCCATATACTCATTAATTGACTCCCCCTCAGCCTGCCTTCTAGTTCTGAAGGCATATCTCCTGGCTATCTGGGATGGTTTAGGTGAGTAGTGGTTGGAGAGGATCTCTTGGAGTTCATCCCAAGGTACGCTCCTGATAGAGCGAGGGGCAACTAGTGCTGTAGCGGTGTCAAAAACCGCAGCCCCACAGTAGCTGAGGAAGAAAGATTTTTTTTTGTGTTCAGCAGCATCAGTTAGACCAATAGCGTCGAGGAAGTAGCTGAAACGGTTTTTATATGAATTCCACGTTTCCTCGGTAGGCTTGAAGGGTGGAAATGTCGGATTGGCATTCATTTTTTTGAGGCGGCAGTGCCTGTCACCTTAGTCGTTGTGATTCAAAATTCGCGCTCTTAGAAGAGCGTTTGCGGCTGCGCCTATCAGGCGGTGTCTGTCTCCCCGGCTGAGGGGCTTTTGAGTTTCGCGCTCTTTGTGAGCGCCGGCGGCTGCGGCTTCAGCGCCTGTGGCTTCGCTCTTAGTGGCTACCGCTCAGTGTCTATCTCCCCGGCTGAGGGGCTTTTTGAGTTTCGCGCTCTTTGTGAGCGCCGGCGGCTGCGGCTTCAGCGCCTGTGGCTTTGCTCTTAGTGGCTACAGCTCTTCTGAATCGCACGTCTGGCAGCCTCCGATCGCATCTCACCTTCGTCGCCAGTGTTGTAGAGCGGCGGAGGAACGAGGCTGAGCCAGAGTGAACATTAAAGGCTTTATTCTAAGAATAAAGGGTTGCCGCGTCTGCCTTCTAACTTGGCAGGTTAGCTGGCGGCAACAGGGCTGACACTGCCCGACAGCCGCCTTTTATAGACGGCTGTCAAACGGTGTCAGCCAATGGGAGCGGCTGGTGCTCCCGCTCAAACAGCGGACCTGGTTGGGGGCTCCAACCAGTCCCAAAGACATAACACAGATGTTGCCCTTCTGAACAATAAAATGCATTTCCTATCAGCTTCCATGCATCAAATTGAGTACTTAAATACTTGTTTTGGACACAGTGATTAAATACAACATCATTAATATGGGAGATAATGAGAAAGCTTTAAAAAAGTGTTCCTGGCATCAGCATGATTGAAACAAGGCACTCATATCAGATCAATAGTTCATAGAAGAGGCAGGTGTATGTTAATCTCAAAAATAACCACTTTCAAGGTTACACATAATTTCTTGACATGGCTTCTCTTTTACATCAACCACAAAACTGTTTAAGCCTCCAGTTTCACTGGTTCAGCTATTTTGTTAGCCAGCCTATTTCCTATTGTTTGTGATATACTATGATCAAATCAAACTAAAATTTGTAGTTAGCAGTGCAATTATATTGTTTCTAGGACCATTTAAACCAACTAATTTTTAAAATGTTATCAATATTAACTTTTTCAAGCAGATACAATTGATAATGATGGAATTCACAAAGATAATGTGGGTTAATATATTGATAAAAAAAACTGTGCATGTGATTGCCTGAGAGAGCTAGAGATAGACAAGGAGAGGAGAGGAATGAACACAAGTTATTTTTAAGTAAATGAAATTAAGATAATGAACAATTTTAGCAAATAAACAATGTTTCCCTTTTCATATTATCTCCACTTAGTTTAGCCTCAAGCACATCATGAGAATGAAAGAAAGATATTCCTCACTTCAATACTTTGCTGACAGCATTTTGAAGATCTCTACAGCAACAGAGACCTATACAAGTGATGTTTAATCTAAAAGCCTAATTAAACAAGCACATAAAACATAGGATAATGGAGAAACAGGATCAGCAGATGTACACATAACTATATTTTCAAAATAACTTCTATAAATGATCAAAACATATGTGCCAGGCTTTATAAAAATTTTAAAAAGATAAAACAGACATGAACACTAATACAGTCATTGCCTTTTGCGAGTCAATGTGCAAACCATGGCCATACTTCAGCAAGAATTTCTCCTTTGCAAATCCCATGAAAGAAGAAATAAATCCTTTTTCACTACTCATTCATTTCAATAGAGTTTGCAAAATAAAAGTAAATACAGACATGTACCTCATTTGTTAAATGCACAAAAATTCCTATTGAACCATTTTTGAAAGTAATGTTTCTTAGTCTGAATTTCTTAAGTGGCAAATCTGGAATAAACCCACCCAGATTTCTCTTTGAATAAACTAAATTTAGTTAATTAAAATAACAAAAAGAAGCTTTACCCAGTGTAATTAGGCTAAACTCAAACTAATGGGTTAAGGAATTCAGAAAGTCTCAGATGCCCTCTTAATTGTAGCAGAGTTATAAGCACTTTCAGTTAACTAAACTCTGGAGGGTAAAGAAGCTGGAAGATTCATTCTTTGCAGAAAAAACTGCCAAGGCCAAACACAGAGGGTGACAGCTGTGCTTGACACCATTTCCCCCATCTGCCATAAACATGACAAATTAATGACATTTAAAGCTAGGATAAGAGGGAGAAATGTCTTTGAAAACCATACAAAAATAAGTCATTCACTGTATTTGTGAATATTGTGCATATATATATATATATATATACATACATACATACATACATACATATACATACATACATGCACACAAATATACACTTAAATAAAAATCCCATCTTTAAATGCTAAGAAAAATGGACTTCTTTAACTGATTCTCTCTTATTTAAACCAAGGGACCAAATTCAGCAAATTTGAGCAACCTTTTTATTACTAATCTTCCTTTGTAAATTAAATAGAGAATTAAACTGCACTTTAAAAAAAAAGGGGGGGGTTCCCCATATATATAAGTCATACTCATTGAGTACTCCTTAATGGTACTACGTCTGTATGGAGGGAAGTAAGCAGTGCAGTACCACAAAGTTCCATCTTAGGCCCAGTACTCTTCAACATCTTCATAAAAAACTTAAATGAGGGAATAGAAGGGAAACTTATCAAACTTGTGGATGATACTTTTGGTCACCACACTATAAAAAAGATGTTGAGACTCTAATATTTTATTGGAGCTCAACCTGCGTGACTTTTTTTGCATCATTTTGTGGGCAGACTTGGTTTTTATTTTTATTTGTTACGTTGTGCTGTTTTATGATTTGTGTTCTTTTATTCATATATTTTGCTAAGTACTCCAGATTCTCTGGTTAAGATGGGCAGCTATATCAATTTGTTAAATGAATACAATTCACTGACCTTGATATTTTAATTCAGTTAATATTTTAATTTCATTGCTGTAGTTATTTTTAAAAAATTTAGTTTTGTTGTTCATTGTGTTTTTTATTAATAACACCACAATTGGTCTTGAAATGATTATTTTCTTTTCACCTTAAAAAAACTTTTAAATCATGTAATAAAAATCAAACAGTAAATGTATTGTACACTATCCCTTCTCTCTTCCACAAAAAAACCCCCAAACTGTCATAAAATTCACTATCTCATAATCATTTTTTCATATTGTTAAATGCAAAATACAACATCTGTTGAAAAAAGACTCCTAAATAGTTTGGGCTTATCATGCAAATATATGAGAGAAAATTATTTTATATTTATCTACTCTCAGTATATACATTTCAACATTTTGTCCAAAAAATATATTTAACAAAATTATTATTGTATTTCTTTGGGTTTCAACTTTTTCTCTGTACTGATTTTTATTGCTTGAATTTACAAATCTGTATTGTATTTTTTCCAAGTCTTCTGAAAACTGGAAAAGAAAGCTACATAAATCTTTGCATACAAATGAAAAATGTTCTGTGAAGCATTACTCCCTCGCATCCTGGAAATAAACTGTTTCAATTCCGCCCCCCTTAGGATACCATTATAGGGCATTGCATGCCAAAACAACTAGACACAAGGAGTTTTTTCTACCATGCCATCACTCTGCAAAACATCTAATTCCCACAGTGCTGTCTTATGTCTAAGAATGTTTACCCGTGTAGTATGACTGTATTACTATTATCCTTCTCATCTTTTCTACTACCTTCTCCTACTGGTATCTTATGATTATATTACTTTGTTGTTGTTTGCATGTACATTGAGAGCAGAGGTAGTATTCAGCAGGTTCTGACTAGTTCTGGAGAACCGGTAGCGGAAATTTTGAGTAATTCAGAGAACCGGCAAATACCACCTCTGGTTGGCCCCATCCCCATCTATTCTTTGTCTCCTGAGTCCCAGCTGATTGCTGGGTCTTATTTTGTTGCCCTGCACAGGAGAATGGAACTGGAAAGCAGGTTAGTGGGGTGGGGAGGGAATGGGATTTTACATTATCTTTCCCTTGCCATGCCCACCAAGCCATGCCCACCAAGCCACATCATACCCACCAAGCCACGCCCATAGAACTGGTAGTAAAAATTTTTTGAATCCCATCACTGATTGAGAGCTTATGCACTGGAGACAAATTCTGTGTGTGTCCAATCATACTTGGCCAATAAAGTATTCCGTTCTATTCCATTTCATTCCATTCCATTCCATTCCATTCCATTCTATTCTATCCTAAAAATAGTAAAACACGTTTTAAAAATATTACTAAATAATTGTACTTTTTAAAAATCAGCATCAGTTTATATAAAAATAGGTCCATAAATAATATATACTCTGTACTTGGTCAATGCTCTTAGCATTTGTGATATTTTTAGTTGGAGGCATTCTAGATATACATAAAATAACAAATGGTTCCCTGCAGGTTGACTCAATTAACCTGCTAACTATAATAATAAACTAAAAAGAAATAAAAGAAATATATCCTGCCATTTTCATAGTTTTCATTCAGAAATTATAACCTTATTAATAGCTGGAATAATAATGTTAAAAGCATGGGTTTCACAATATGTTCATTTAAATTTGAGAATCATTAAAATGGAATATAAAAAGTCATTCTGAAACTGGAGTAAATATTATAAACCACCCTCCTTGTATTAATAGAATGCGGCCAAGGTAGAAGTTTCTTTCTTCAGTGCTGCTAAGGATTTTCAATTAGTGTAAAAGATTAAACTATATGGCATGTACATCTATTCTCTAGCATCACTCTGCTCCACTTCAACCGTTTTGTCTGCTGTCTAAAAAAGAATGAGTTGCAGTTATAACTTTAAATAAAAATATATATTTTAAAAGGTTACAATGGGAGCATAACCTAACACTTAACATTAGAGATGTACTATCAAAATGATAGTGTCTTGTTATTTGTCTTCAATCATTCCTTGATGGACTAAGCAGATTGTCTAAACAGATTCTGCTGTATCGAGCAGAATCACTTCTAATCCATTTTCTAAATCCATGTAATGCACTCTTTTTTTCTTCCGGATTAAAATGACAGCCAGCTAAGCAAACAGTCCTTGCTAGTGAAAAAGCCAGGAGTCCACAATTTTGTCTTTGTATAAATTATTCATATAGCCAATTGTTTTATTTATAATTTTGAAAGAATTGCTGTAAAAATTATATTTAAAAAAATCATAGTTGTTTGTGTTGAGTACTAGTCTAAGTGGCCTAACAATGAACAGATTTACATAGAAATGTACTAAATAATAAAATTGAGAATTTTCATTCATCCAAATTTGTATTTGAGTTATTAAACTATTATTAGCTCTCCAAGATAGATCAAACTTAGAAACCAAGGATGCTCAAACTAATAATTTATTTATAAGGTTATAGTAACATAATATGCAAGTCAGAATGCATGTCCTAATTCCCTCCCTTTATCTTCATGAGAATTAGTGAAAGTCATGTCTGAGACCCACTTTCCCAAATTATATTTCTACTCCAGATTCAAAATTATTTTATCTGGACTGTTGTATTGGTTGTGGCTCTTACTCCTATTTCTCTGGTCTGAAATTCTTTCAGGTGAACATATTTTAAACTCCTGATTGAATCAAAATTGTAATAAATATTTTCTTCCATTGTGATTAATATGTTGCTCTACCTTGAAATTTGTTACCTAAATAACAATTCATCTGGAATGAACCTTTGGATTAAATATCTTTACTTTTTTGTTGCTGTTGCTGCTGCTTGTCATAAACTCTGTAATATGAACATTGGAGCTAAACTAGCAGATGATGTTTGAAAACAGAATGAATTTTGCCATTCCTTTCCCTTCCAAAACCTCATTTTATAAATCATAGTGGAGATCCGTTGATAAAGGAATTCATTGTTTTTTGATACCATTGTGATTATGATCATAAAAGTAGATGATAATGTTAAATCTGGGAGGATGGGTCCAAGAACGGAGGCAAGACTCAGATAGCAACAACAGCTCTTTATTAGTGACTTCAGATCTGAGTGAAATATCCCAGCCGCAGCAGCCCCTTATATAGGGCTGGCTGCGGCTAGGCAGCCAATGACAGCGATTTGAGTTTGCCACGCTTGGCTGGGCCAATCGCGGCAGCCCGTTTACTAGCCAATCAGATCAGTCTGCGGTGACCAATCACGATCCGCTATTCGCGGGCCAATCAGAGTTGCAGGCTTTCGAATCTGCTAGTCCGGAACACTCATCCCCTCTCGGTTCCATTTAAGGGGTGGAGTTATGTAGTCTTGCAGGTAGGCAGGTCTTCGTACCTGTCTATCTGACTTTCGTAATTCCAATTGTCTGTGTTCAATTTCGGGTTCAGACGGACTGCTTGTTGGATCTAACTGGAACGGTGAACCGGTGCCATAGTTGGGACTCTCCTCTGGTAACCTCGGGGTGATTGAGTCGTCAGCTTCGTTGCTACTGCTATGTCTCCCTGGGCTCACTGAACCCGCTTGGCTGCTGCTTCTAGGTGAAGTGTTCGTTTGCCCAGGTTCAATCACAGTTGGTGAGTATTGTAAGCTATGATGTGGTGATCTCGGGGTTAGCTCTGATGGGACAGGTGTTGGTTCTATTTCTGGGCTCATGGCTTCCCCTCCCCCCCAGGTGTTGAGGCTGGGGTCAGGGATGGAAGTTGTGGTCAGTCTGGAGCATAGCTGGTCAATGTGGCGTTTCCACGCTCTGCCATCAGTGGTCAGTAAATGGTAGGAGCGTGACTTGAGTTATTTGAGCAGGAATCCAAAGGGGATCCCCTGAAAAGTTTTTTGCAAATACAAGGCGCAAATACCTTAAAGGCGCAGTGCTTGCTGCTGGAACCCAGGGGCTTCTCTGGGGTGTAAGCAGGGTGTAACCGGTTTAGAGGCGATCTGAGTTTCCTGGCCATCAGGAGTTCAGCTGGGCTCTTGTTAGTCGTGCTGTTCGGTGTGATGTGCTGGAGAAGGAGCATTCTAGTGACTTTATCGTGGATGTTACCTTGTTCCATTTTTTGTAGAGTTTTCTTTGTGAACTGAACCATTCATTCAGCCCTACCATTAGCCGCTGGATGAGCCGGCGATGTGAGTGCGTGTCGGATGCCCCTTTCAGCTAGATATTGTTCGAAGGCTAAGGCAGTAAATTGGGGCCCATTGTCGGATACCAGGACATCGGGTAGGCCGTGTGTTGCAAAGAGTCTGTTTAGTTTCTTGATGACTGCATCTGTAATGGTTGTTTTCATTTTATTAACCTCGAGCCAGTTAGAATATGCGTCTACAGTTATTAGGAAGGTGTGTCCTTTAGTAGGTCCCGCAAAGTCAATATGAATACGCGACCAGGGACCTCTGGGTGTTTCCCATTCTGCTGGTGGAGCTTTTGGTGGGGCTGAGTGGTTTTCCTGGCATCTGTTACAGGAGGCGACCCAGGTTTCAATTTGTTTGTCCATACCTGGCCACCAGGCATAGCTCCTTGCCAGCGCTTTCATGCGCACGATGCCTGGGTGTCCATCTTGTAGCATTTGAAGGACTTTTTTTTTGTAGTTTAGTTGGTATGACCACTTGGTCTCCCCATAATACGCACCCTCTTTGTGAGAAAAGTTCTGTCTGTTTTTGAATGGTTTAAAGGTTTCCTTGGGCTCATTTTCTGGCCATCCCCTCTCCACCCAGCCAAGAACTCGTGCCAAACATGAGTCTTTTTTGGTTTCAAAGGCGATGTCCTGGGCCGTTAGTGGAGGTGAGGGAATTGTCTTGATTTGTAGTATTGGTGGGAGCTGGGTCATCCTGTAGTTCGGGTAGTGGAGAGCGGCTTAAAGCATCAGCGTGAGAAATGGATTTTCCAGGGCGATGTCTTAGTTGATAGTCGTAGGCAGCTAGGAATTCTGACCACCGTGTCATTCGAGGGGATAGAATGTGTGGAGAACCGGTGGAGTAGGTTTGTTGCCCGCCAGGATGCCAAGTAATGGTTTATGATCCGTGATGATGGAAAACGACCTCCCATATACATATTCGTGGAACCTTTTGATCGCAGATACAATTGCAAGGGCTTCCTTATCTAGGTGGCTATAGTTTCTTTCTGTCTTTGACAAAGTCCTTGAAAAAAATGCAATTGGTGCTTCGGTACTGTTTGGTAGGACGTGGCTCAGGATGGCCCCCACCCCAAAAGGTGAGGCGTCACAAGTAACAGTCAATGGGAGTGTCTCGTTATATTGTATTAGCACTGCATCAGAAGTGAGAAGGTCCTTTACTTGTTGAAAGGCATGTTCCTCCCGTCGTCCCCAAATCCAGGAGGCCCTTTTATCGAGGAGTCTATGAAGGGGTTCAGCAACAGTCGCCTTCTGGGGTAGGAAAATGTTATAAAAGTTAATGAGTCCCAGGAAGGCTTGAAGGTCTGTTTTGTTTTTGGGTCTTGGGGCATTTTTGATGGCTGCCAATTTCTTTTCTGTAGGGTGAATTCCTTGTTTGTCAAGAAGGTAGCCAAGAAATTCTACCCTTTCTGTGCATAACTGGCACTTTTCCTTTTTAACCTTGAGGCCAGCATCTTTGAACCTTTGTAGGACTGTTCTGAGGCGTTTCTCTAATTGACTTTTCGTTGGGGCGGCTATTAATACGTCATCAAAATAGGGCACGACCCCTTTTATGCCCTGCAATAGTCTCTCCATCAGGCTTTGAAAAATGCCTGGTGCTACGCTTACGCCAAACTGGAGCCTGTTACATTTGAATGCGCCGCGATGTGTAACTATTGTTTGGGCTTCTGCAGTTTCGGCATCAACTGGCAGCTGTTGATACGCTTGAGCCAGATCTAGTTTTGCGAATATTCTGCCACCCCCAAGTGAATGTAGGAAATGCTGAACGACTGGTACCGGATAGGCGCTCTGCTGCAGTGCGTGATTGAGGGTGGCCTTGTAGTCTCCACAGATTCTCAAGGACCCGTCAGGCTTTATGGGGTTGACAATTGGTGTCTCCCATCGGGCGTGGTCAATGGGTTCGAGCACGCCTTGTGCAATTAATTTGTCCAGTTGCTCATCAATTTTGGGTTTGAGAGCAAAGGGAACTCGACGTGGTTTTAGGCAAATGGGTGCAATGTCAGGATGAAGATTAAACGAAATAGGGGACCCTTTGTACTTGCCAAATTTCTCGCTGAAAACTTCTCGGAAATCGTGGACAAGGGCCGCTTCCCAGTCATCGTCTTCGGTATGGTGGATGCCAGCCATTCCGATTCCTAATGGTGCAAACCACTGAAGGCCCAGTAGGCTTGGCCGGTCTCTATCGACAATGGTGAGTGGTAGTATCGCAGTATGTCCCTTGAAAAAGACCTGGAAATGGCTGGTACCCGCAACTGGAATCCGGTTGCCCTGGTAATCTTTTAGTATGAGTCTCTGACTGCTGAGGTCTTGGCGTCGGATGTTGGGAATCAGCTGCTTGAGGGTTTTCCAGGATACCTAGATAGGGTAGACCCGGAGTCTACTTCCATGATGCACGGTTTATTTTCGATGGTGACTTCTACACGGATTTTCTTTGTATCAAGCGATGAAGTGTGGCCGATGGTGATGGTTTGATGAGCCTCTTCTCATCTGGGCATGCCATTAAACCTTCGGGGTTTGTTGTACTGGTTCCACTGGTTGCTAGGGCAGTCCCTCTGTGTGGTGGGGTTGCCATCAGTTCTTTTCGGGCTGTTCCCTCTCTGTCTGGGGCTGGAGCCTCTTTTGTTTCTGCAAACCTTAGCAATATGTCCACGTTTTTCACATAAACGGCAAATGGCGTCTAGGAATCTGCACTTGGATCGTGGGTGTTCCCTCCGCATCCGGCACATTGGTAGTTCGATTTACGACCCCGCTGGTCCTGTTGCTCACGTTCTGACCAGAGTCTGTGGACTTCTTCCTCCTCGCTGTCTGAGGATGACTCGATATCTTCATGATGGGCAGCCGAAGTGTACTTGTCTGAAAGTTTCCCAGCATCGTTGGTGGGTTGGCGGTTGGTCCCGCTGGTTCGGCGCATTTGTGCTGCTGATTTACAAGTGGCTTCAGCTGCAGTGGCGTTTGCTATGGAATCTGCAAGTGAAATGTCTCCTTTGGCCATGATCTTGCTTTGGACGGTTGGATCTCTCAGGCCAAGGACGATTCTGTCTCTCATGGCTTCTTCTAGATTAGCGAAGCCACATAATCCGCCCAGGATTCTCAGGTCAGCCACGAAATCCCCGACGCTCTCACCTTCACGCTGGTCTCTCTGATAAAACTCGTGCCTGCGAATGAGAGTTGGTATTGCTGGGGCGTAATGGTTGCGAAGGATGGGAGCAAGGGTATCCCAGTCCATCGTTTTGACTTCAGCTGGCTTCGCAAGTGCCTTAGCCATTTTAAAAACGGCGGGTCTGCAATGCATTAGAAAAACGGCTCGTTTCTTGCTGGGCGTGGCATCCTTAAGGTTGTTGGACTCTAGGAACATTTGAAATCTGTCCATATATGAGTCCCAGTCTTTGCTAGCTGGATCGAATGGGGTGGGTGGTATAGCGCTGCTAGCCATGTCACCGATGTTGCGCTCTGCCAGCCACGTGCTCCTTCAGCTTAGCAATTGTTCAGCAGACTTTGTTGCCTCCGTATCCCATCCTCGTCGCCAGTGTTAAATCTGGGAGGATGGGTCCAAGAACGGAGGCAAGACTCAGATAGCAACAACAGCTCTTTATTAGTGACTTCAGATCTGAGCGAAATATCCCAGCCACAGCAGCCCCTTATATAGGGCTGGCTGCGGCTAGGCAGCCAATGACGGCGATTTGAGTTTGCCGCGCTTGGCTGGGCCAATTGCGGCAGCCAATCAGGGTTGCAGGCTTTCGAGCCTGATAGTCCGGAACAGATAATTTCAGATATGTACAGCCAATGTATTCTTATGTATAAGGTATTAATTCTTTGATGGCCAAGAATTTACAAATTGCGTTTTTAATAAACATTTAATATTTAATACCCATATGATCCTTTGAAACAGGGCTAGGGGACATCTACTTGGAGGACCATGTAAACCTCAGCATAATTTCATGTGGAACTTGGCCCACTTTACAATTCTAATCACTTTATGGATGCTCTAGTTTTCACCACTGTTGGCTCTGACTCTTTCAATGTGCCAGCATCATAAAATCCATCAGGAAACAGCTCTAAATAGGAGAGAGAGGAGGTGGGGTATATTATTCACTCAAGTTTTAAATCAAGCTCCTCATCATAGTTTTATAAGGTTTTACAGGTGATCAGCCTGTAGGAATTTTCAAAAGAAGACTGCTGGAAAAAAAAAAATCATGTAAAAATCATTTTCTTTTTCATGTAGCTTCTGTGATGACCCAGTGCAACACAACTTAACAAAATCCAAAATGTAAATAAATGTCCTTTAATGCCTCCAACTTGGCCACACTGTTCAATAATTCTCAGTTGGAGATAAAACATACTCAAAAATAGTCTTCAAAAGAAAGCAGTACAGTCCAAATTTAATGAGCAAATAGGGGTGAAAATAAAAACCAAACTGCAATGATGAAATTTCCACAACGGAACAGGAGAAGTATTTACCAAATTCAAGGAGATAACAAGGCACAGTCTGTTGGAAGGACGCCAACCAAGATAACCTCAAACCAAAATAAAACATGCTTTGTCTCCAGCATTTGCCAGATCGCAGGTCCAAACTCTTATGCAATTCTCACACCTGCAGCCCAAGAAGAGGATCAAGGCCCTCTCTTCCCAAGTAGACCACGTCTCTCCCTTACCCTCTCCTCCCTGCATGCTTTAGGATGGATAGGGGATGTGCCTGGGTCCTCCTCTGACTGCTCAGCTGGCCTCTGCCCTTCCCCAGCCTTCTCCACAACCTCCGGAGCCACACTTCCACTCCCTGTTGGCTGTTCCTCCTCTCCCTCAGAGTCAGTCTCTACCAGGGGCATGACAGCTTCTTTGAAAACTTCTCTCCTTTCATTTCATTAGGCTATAACCATAAAATAACTGTTAACAAGGGATGGGTTCACATCCACATCCACATGCATAATGTCACAAGCTATATTCAAGCACGGGCACTCAGAGATGGCATTCATCCAGTTCTGACAGGTTCTGGAGAACTGGTAGCGGAAATTTTGAGTAGTTCGGAGAACCGGTAAATACCACCTCTGGTGGGCCTCGCCCCCATCTATTCGCTGCCTCCTGAGTCCCAGCTGATCAGAGTCCCAGCTGACTGGCTGGCTCTTCTTTTGTCATCCTGCACAGGAGAACGGAGCTGGAAAGCAAGTTAGTGGGGTGGGGAGGGAATACGGATTTTACAGTATCCTTCCCCTGAAGTGGGGTGGAAATGGGGATTTTACAGTATCCTTTCCCTGCCATGCCCACCAAGCCATACCACACCACACCCACCAAGCCATGCCCACAGAACCAGTAGTAAAAAAAAAGTTGAATAGCACCACTGCGGGCACTTGTTTATATGTGAAATCAACATAAAGTTGTGATGTCTCCTTTGGATAACTCCTTGATGCTTCCTCAGAGGTTGGCTCAAGGGAGAATAAGATAATTACTGGCACGTCAGGAATTACTGACCATGAAGTGCTTGCAGAACAGGCTTTGGCTGAGAACAGCTTGCAGGCCAGTGAAGAAGAAGGGGAAGAGCTGCTGACCATAATGGATCTCAGAGCACGCAAGGCAGAGAAACAGAGGTCTGCCACATTGCTTGGGCCACACTCCTCTTGATGGGCTGCACCAAAAGCTATTTAGCAAGGTAGGCAGAGGGAGGCATTGCTAGAAGCAATATGTGTGGGTCATGGCTGTGTGCTGGTTGGTGTTTCCTGAGACTCTGAATTACTATGACCCGTGAGCTAATGTAGAATACTTTAAGTTTTACCTGGGCAGCTTTATGTTCATTTATTGGACTCACTGTTTGAGCAGCTTGCTGTTTGTGTTATGGACTAATTGGCCATTGCCTGAGGAATTAATCTGGGTTTGCTCATGGCTGGCTTTGATTTGGACAGTTATAAAGCTGGGTGAAGAGAACTGCTAGGGGAAGACAAATAAAACCCTCCATAAACCACACTGACCTGTGAGTGTGAGTGAGCGGGGCAGCACAAAAGCAAATAGTTTGGATTAATTTCTTTCATATTATGTGGTGCATAGAAAACTGTAAAATACTTCAAGTGTTTTAATTCAAATTCTATTTCTCCTAGGAACTGTGGTGACAAAGAGCAGTGTTCAAATTTTGCAAAACGAAGAAAGCAAGTCGTCTAAAGAGAATAAAGATAACTTTCTACAGCAACTTACAAGATGTAGCAGAAATCCAAGGTAAGAGAACGCTTTTCTTCTGAATAAAACATGACATGAGAGATTATAATTTTTCTCAGGGTAGAAATGAAAAGCAACTTCTGACTGAATGTTGAAACCAGCAGTTAACTCTAATTTGGTCGTCATGTTTTAAATATATATAGACAAATTAAAAGACACCAAAGAGCTTTTAATTCATAACTCAGAAACCAAACTACAAAAGCCACCATATCTCAGATTCTATATAACAGAAAGAAACTGGCAAAGAACATAGTATCCTGGTGATACTATGCTCTCTGGACTCAAATAGACATGGGTTCCATGAAATACAACTTAATGCATATATAAACACACACATGCACACAAAGCACACACATACACATGTACATATATATAAGATTATAATCTTAGTATGTTTAAGTAGAAATTCTAGAAATGTTATATAACTGCTGCCATTGGGCAAGATGCAGAGGCTGGAGTCCGTGCTGGACAATGCGGCATGGCGGTAGTGGAGAAGTGGCCCTTCCAGTGGGTGGAGGAACGGTTTGAGTACATTCCTCCACTGGCAGCATTTCAGTCGCGTCTCAGGTGGGGGAGCTGCCTCCGTAGCTTCCACGGTTCCCACTGGCAGTGATGCCTGTCTCGCCAGCATTGTCTCCAACAACAGTGGCAGCAGCAGCAGGACAGACCCCACTGCCGATGAGAACTGCCTGCCCTCCCACAGGGGCATCGCTTTGCTTGACAGCAGCTGCATCGACAACGTCCTGCAAGTCAGTGAGTCATTCTGGCTTCGGTGGGTAGAAGCAGCGGTGGGAGGATGATGCCATCGTTTTTCTCCCCCTGCCTCGCTTTGCTTCCTGCCCCACAGCTTCGGGTCACGGTCTCGTCCCCTGTATGGTCAGGAGCTTTCCTCTTGCTCCAGCTGCCAGAACCCCCCCCCCATGGACCTTCCCCCCCTTTTAAGTTTTCTTTACTCTCATTCCCTCCATCAGTTCTCTAAGAATACAGACTGGCCGGGCAGCTTCCTCCTTACCCCTTTGGGAGAATCCTCTGGGAAGCTTGGTGAGGAAAGAAGGAGGGAGGGAGAGAGAGAGGGAAGAGTGTCTTTGGGATTTGCCAGGAGAAATCCAGGAGGTGGATTTCCATCCTATTTCTGCCCTTCAAGGAGATGAAGTGCACTTAAGGGGAGTGCATTTAAGGGGGTGCTACCCTCCCTCCCTCCTTCTTTCCTTGCCAAGCTTCCCAGAGGATTCTCCCAAAGGATTCACCCCAAAGGAGGATTCATCTCTCCTTAAATGCACTCTCCTTAAATGCATTTCATCAGCTGGGACTCGGGAGGCAGCAAGTAGTTAGAGGCAGGGGCAACCAGAAGTGGTACTTACTGGTTCTCAGAACTACTCAAATTTTCTGCTACCAGTTCTCCAGAACCTGTCAGAATTGGCTGAATACCACCTCTGGTGCCACTGCTTACTTTATCCTCTACACTGCTCTCAGCCAGTGCTGGTCCAGTGCACTACTCTTAGTCATTGCTCTGGTTGTTTCATTCCTTTGCCACTTAGCTCTGTACTGCTGCTACTCGAGGTCTGCTCTGCTGCTTACTGCTGTTGGTCTGCTGCCTCCTAGTTCCATTTCGCTGCTGCTCAGTGGCCTCCATTTGCACCATACTGCCTCCATTCAGGTGTCAGGCTGGGTCTCTGGGCTGCCTCTCCATCTTTCAGCTTGGCTATCACTCCTTCTCTCATATGGGTTACCATGCTACCTCTCAGCTGGGCCACATTTTAATTGGAGTGCACCAGGTCAAAGTGAGCAGGCTGAGAATTCTGGGAGATTTAATTTTGACGTATTTTGACCCCAAAATAAAAACAGATTGAAGAATATTTTCTGAATATATATTTTAAGTCAATTCCTCATAGCTATTCACTCTATATTATTTAATCATTGATTGGCCAGGACCTCTTTTTATTTACATGTTGTTTTTCTTTTAATCTGTAAGCTTCCCAGAGTAATCCAGCTATCAGTTGGAATTAAAATTGAATGAAATAATCAATCAATCAACCTGCCAGAAAAATCAGTAACTTAGAGGGTTGCATACGTTTGTGTTAGAGCAGAGATCTTTATTTTTATTTATTTATTTTATTTCTTTATTTTGTCAAGCATGTATTAGATAACGGGTATAAGTATAAACATGATTATTAATACATAAAATGGATATGAACAAAAAGGAATATTAGGACAGGGACAGTAGCCACGTTGGTGCACTTATGTACGCCCCTTAAAGACCTCTTAGGAATGAGCTGAGGTCAACAGTAGACAGTCTAAGGTTAAAGTTTTTGGGGTTAGGGGAAGAAACCACAGAGTCAGATAGAGTATTCCAGACATTGACCACTTTGTTGCTGAAGTCGTATTTCCTGCAATTGAGTTTGGTGTAGTTTACCTTAAGTTTGTATCTATTGTGTGCTTGTGTATTGTTGTGGTTGAAGTTTAGTATTTAGTATTTTAGTATTTATTTGATTTGTCAATCGCTTACAAGATGCAGGTATAAGAATAAATATAGTTTTGAATACATGAGATAGATACTGATAAGAAAAATAAAAAACAATAGGACAGGGACGGTAGGCACGATTGGTGCACTTATGCACGCCCCCTAAGTTGAAGTAGTCATTGACAGGTAGGACATTGCAATAGATAATTTTATGTACTATGCTTAGATCGGACCAAAGGTGGTGTATTCTAAGTTTTCTAAGTCTAGAATTTCAAGTCTGGTGGCATAAGGTATTCTGTTATGAGTGGAGGTGTGGAGGACTCTTCTTGTAAAATATCTCTGGACTTTCTCGATTGTGTTAATGTCCAATATGTAATGCAGGTTCCAGACAGCTGAGCTGTATTCGAGAATTGGTTTAGCAAATGTTTTGTATGCTCTTGTTAGCAGCACAATATTACTGGAGAAAAAGCTATGCAGGATTAGGTTAACAACTCTTAATGCCTTTTTGGCTATGTTGTTACAATGAGCTCTAGCACTTAGATCATTAGAGATGAGTATTCCAAGTTCCTTGACAGAGTGGGGAGTCATCTACAAGGTCATGTCCATTCAACTTTTATTTTATTTTCTGATTTTTTTTGCCAGTATGTAAGACAGAGCATTTGTTTGTTGAGATTTGAAGTTGCCACTTGTTTGACCATTCTCACACATAGTCAAGGTCTTTTTTGAAGAGTAGTAATATTGTTGGTGGTATTGAATAGTTTTACACTATCAGCGAAAAGAACACAGTTGCTTTTAATATGATCACAAAGGTCATTTATGTAAAGTATGAAGAGAGTTGGTCCTAGAACACTATCTTGGAGGACACCACTGTTGACAGGTATGAGGTTTGATAGGGTGCTCCCTACTTTGACCATTTGTTGCCTATTTGACATGAATGCAGCTATCCAATTATGCAGATGTCCAGAGATGCCATAAGATTTTAATTTTAGAAGTGGTTTGTTGTGTATCACTGAATCAAAGGCTTTACAGAAGACTATGTAAATAGCGTCTATTGCTTTACCCTGATCGAGTTGTGTAGTTCATATGTTTTTGCAGTGTAGGAGTTGCAGATTATAGGATAATTTTTTTCTGAAACCAATTGTTTGTTAGAGAGTAGGTTGTTTGTTTCTAAGTGGAGGGTAATGGATTGGTTAATGATTGATTCCATGAC
This sequence comes from Pseudonaja textilis, assembly GCF_049901715.1. NCBI lineage: Eukaryota > Metazoa > Chordata > Lepidosauria > Squamata > Elapidae > Pseudonaja > Pseudonaja textilis. The sequence continues at coordinate 6,602,549 of NC_141997.1, read as the reverse complement.
TTTGCAGGTGATACAACGTAAAGATTGATTTGCAAGGAATGGTGATCTGTCACAGCATCTCTAGAGAACAAGACCATTTATTCTGATAATAGGATATCTTCTGTACAGTAGGGAGAAGTACCCTGAGGCATACTTTTCTGCATAATAGGAATGTAAAAAAGAATGATTCCATCATCTTCATACTGAAAGATTGAAACAGGTCTATTCACTAACTATGATGGGTAGAATTCAGATGCTCATGGGGTTTGCAATTGTGTTTCATTTTGGAATTGAAATTTATAAAATTAATTAATAGGCCTATGAACTCAGATTAGATGGTTTCTTAACTATTGGCTTCTTGTAGTAATCACAGATATTTTTGCCATCCTTTCAGCAGAACAGTCCAACTGAATAAAACCTTAAACTCATTTTACCCACAATAATATAGTCCTTACACAAGGGGTGTCAAACTTTATTTCATTGAGAGCCACATCAGGGTTGTGTTTGACCTCGTGGGGGTAGGGGGGGCATGGCCACCTCAATATCACTCATATTGAGGGTACCCGTGGTGGCCTGAGTGCTCTGCCAGCGAAAATGGGCTCCCAAGCTCCATTTTCGGCTGTAACAGCCTCCTGCAATCCTCTACCAGTGAGAACAGAGCTTGTGAGGGCTGCCTGCAGCCCTCACAAGCTCTGTTTTCACTGGCAGAGGCACTGCGGACTGGTCCTTCACTGTTTCCAGGGTGGCCCTATGGGCCAGATCTAAGCACCCTGTGGGCTGGATCTGGTCTTGAGTTTGACACCCCTGCCTTACACTGTACACTCACTACAATCCTATGAGGGGAACAAACTAATGATAATTATTTGCCCAAAGCCACACTGATGGGTCTTCTATGAACATTGCTGATGTATTCCAGTGATGGTTTAAAATTAGTATCTTTGCAAACATAATTAAAGCAGCTGAGCATCACAATCGAAAATATTTTATCATGAGCAATGGGAATGAGGGTTGATATTTGAGGAAACCAAAACACAATTTAATTTAATTTCATAGGTCCCGTGGGTACAGATTGTTACTTGTACAGTCTCTTGAAGTTGGGTTAAATACTCAAGAAAAAATTAAATATTGGCAGGTGTAGCATTGTTCTGCTATTCTTAATGATTGGCCCTCTCAGTAACTATTATGCATTTTTTTCGAAATTATGTACCATTTACAATCAATACAGAGCTGAACTTTTCTTGTAATTCTAGTGCATCTATTTTAGATAAATTAGTTTATCAAAATGCATAGTTCTTTTGATACAAATGCATGACCTCCTATAAAGCATTTTCCTTCAGCCCTCATCTTCATGTCTGTTTAATAAACATCTTCCAGAATGGATTGACTTTCAAACAAACCTGTTAATTCAGTACTCTTTTATGACTTTATAGAAAAAAAAATCTTAAAATATTATATGAATGCTCAAAATATCCTGATCTTTTTAGAACAACTGTTAACTTCCCAATAATAGGGTATTTAAAATGAATGTAAAAATAAGGCAACCTGTAGTTATTATTTATATTATTTGGTGTAATATTGTTTCAGTTAAAATTAGAAAATCACTAGGAGTCAGCAGAGTGATACATGTTATTTGCCCCAACCCAAAATGCTGAACAAACATAAAGTGAAGGACATTTAAGAAGAGAGATCCTAAGACAGCCATTCTCCAACTTTGTACACCATGAGATATTTAACAATAAATCAACTTCTATGACTGCCCCCTCATAAGCAAAATGAATATTCTCTTTGTTCTGTATGTATATTTGCATTCTTGGAAACCTGCACTTCGGATTGGCTAAATGCACTGCAACCGGATTGGTCGAGTGCGTGGCATTGATTGGCCGTTACGAAGCAACCACGATTGGCCGAGCCGATCACGGGTGATTCGAACGGCTGTCATTGGCCGCGGCGCCCAGCACCGGTTCAATATAAGCCGCCGCATACTCAGCCGGCAGCCAGATTCAACTTGAAATAAAAAGAGCTTTAAACTAGTCACTACCTCACGTCTCTTTGTGATCGATCGACCGATACAACACTGGCGACGAAGGTGGGATCCTGAAGCAAGACCCACATCGCACATGGCACGTGGAACAGCGACCGGCAACATGGCCAGCAGCACCGCGCCACCCTCACCCTTCAACCAAGCTGCCGAGGACTGGGAATTCTACATCGATAGATTCCTCATGTTCTTAGAAAGCAGCAACTTAAAAGACGCAAATGGGCAGAAGAAAAGGGCCGTATTCCTGACCCACTGCGGGTCCACAGTGTTCAAGATGGTGAAGGCCCTCCCTCGCCAAACCCCTCGATGTAAAAGCGATGGACTGGGCCGACCTCGAGCCCCTACTGCGAAGCCACTATGCACCCACTGTGCCCACCCTCATCTGCCGGCACGACTTCTACCAGCGGGATCAGAAGGAGGGAGAGAGCATCAGCGACTTCATGGCTGATCTACAGGACCTCGGGGGCCTGTGCGGGTTCACCGATCTCGACGAAGCCCTGCAGGACCGTGTCATCCTCGGCCTCAAAGACCCTGTCCTGCAAAACCGGCTCATGGCAAGGGGCGACATATCCCGCACCAACGCCCTCGCCGAGGCAACAGCTGTGGAGGCAACCAGGAAATCGGCGGCCCGCATGCGGCAAATGAGCACCACGGATCACCCCGCAACAACCGAGATGACCCCGACCCCCGAGAGGCAGACCGAGACCAGCCGCCGAGCAACCACCTCCACACATCATGGCGATCTCGACTCCCCCACCGACTCCGAGGACAACGAGGAAAACATCCACCGGCTCCAGACGGAACGAGACCGGTGCGAGCGGTGAAGCCATAAGTCGAGGTTCCAATGCGCCGGGTGCGGCGGCGATCACCCACGGTCGGAATGCCGGTTCCTTGATGCAATATGCCGACACTGTGACAAACGGGGCCACATCACCAAAGTGTGCCGTTTTAAACGGAGCCACAGCCCCCGGCGCCGAGACAGCAGCCCACGAAGACGAGACAGCACCCCTCCGAGGAACCGAGACCGAAACACCGAGAGCCGATGGAGCCAGGAAGGAAGGAACAGGCATTTCAACGAGGCCCAACAACAAGAAGAAACCCACCAGACGGTCATTATCGGCCATTCTTCAAACTGGGATGGCCGGAAGGTCCACGTGGAGGTGGGCATTGAAGACCACCCATGCAAAATGGAGGTGGATTCCGGATCCTACCTCTCCATGGTCGCATGGCGGGAAATCAAGCGCTTGGTGCCAACCATACATCGGCACGAACTGGAGAGCCAGAAACTCATCCTCAAGGACTACCAGGGGAACCGCATCCCCGTGGTAGGAATCGGACATTTTAAAATCACATTTAAGGGGCACACCGAGATACTCCCCTTAACCATCGTGGAGAAGGACCGCCCTAGCCTCTTGGGACTACAATGGTTCGTGCCACTAGGAATAGAGGTGACGGGCACCAACCACATCGCCGAGATGGACTGGGAGGAGCAGCTCGCAAGGGACTTCCAAGAGGTCTTCGACGGCAGCCTAGGCAAGTACCGAGGGGCCCCGATAACCTTCAACCTAGACCCTAGCATTGCCCCAATCCGCCTCAAACCCCGGCGAGTACCCATTGCACTCAGGCCCAAGATCGACGAGCAACTAAATAAGCTCATCGAACAAGGAGTACTCGAGTCAACGGACCATGCCAGGTAGGAAACCCCTATAGTCCCCCCGGTAAAACCAGACGGGTCAGTGAAAATTTGTGGTGACTATAAGGCAACCCTCAACCACGCGCTGCAACAAAGCACTTACCCCGTCCCAGTGGTACAGCACCTTCTGCACTCACTGGGGGGAGGCAAGGTTTTTGCCAAACTCGACCTGGCACAAGCTTATCAGCAACTGCCGGTCGACGAGGAAACTGCAGAGGCGCAAACCATAGTCACCCACCGTGGGGCGTTCCACTGCAAGAGGCTCCAGTTCGGAGTCAGCGTAGCCCCGGGGGTTTTCCAAAGTTTAATGGAGAGGCTACTCCAAGGCGTCAAAGGGGTAGTGCCCTATTTTGACGACGTGTTGGTGTCAGCGGCCGACCAAAAACAACTGGAAAGCCGCCTGAGGGAGGTGCTTCAAAGGTTCAAAGACGCAGGGCTAAAAGTCAAGAAAGAGAAATGCCAACTGTGCACAGAAAGAGTCGAGTTCCTAGGGTACCTCCTAGACCAGCACGGGATCCACCCAACAGAAAAAAAAATCAGAGCCATCAAGGAAGCCCCTAGACCAAGAAATAAAACCGAATTGCAGGTGTTTCTGGGGTTGATTAACTTCTATAATGTTTTCCTGCCCCCAAAGGCAACCACGGTGGAACCGTTGCATAGGCTGCTCGACAAGACAGCCACCTGGAGCTGGGGAAGGCGAGAGGAAAATGCATTCAACCGAACAAAAGACCTACTCACATCGGACGCTGTCCTCATCCAATACAGCGAGACACTACCCCTAACAGTAACATGCGATGCATCACCTTTCGGCGTCGGGGCCATCCTCAGCCACACCCTCGCTGATGGAAAAGAAGCACCCATCGCTTTCTTTTCAAGGACTCTCTCAAAACCGGAAAGGAATTACAGCCAGCTGGACAAGGAGGCCCTGGCAATCGTCGCAGCCGTAAAGAAGTTCCACGAGTACCTTTACAGCAGGACCTTCTCCATCATCACAGACCACAAACAGCTGCCCGGGATCCTGGCAGGGGACAGGGCTACCCCGAACATCCTATCCCTGAGGATGACAAGGTGGTCCGAATTCCTCGCCGCCTACAATTACTGGCTAGACCATCGCCCCGGTAAGTAAATCTCTCATGCAGATGCATTGAGCCGCACTCCGTTACCTGACCTGGATGCTGACCCAGCACCCGCCATGTCCACCCTGAGTATAGAGACCTTACCCAACCTCCCCCTAACCGCGTCAGACATTGCCTAGGAAACCAATAAAGACAAACGTCTGGCGCGGGTTTTAAATTGGGTGGAGAAAGGGTGACCAGAAAAGGACAACGATGAACAATTCAGAACCTTCTGGAGCCGCCAAACAGAACTCTTTACACAAAAGGGCTGCCTACTGTGGGGAGACAGGGTCATAATCCCAGAAAAACTACAGAAAAGAGTCTTGGACATGCTGCACGAAGGGCACCCAGGCATCGTCAGAACAAAAGCCCTGGGCGGAAGTCACGCCTCGTGGCCAGGGATGGACAAGGAGATCGAAGCCTGGGTGGCATCATGCAAGCAATGCCAAGAATCCAGGCCAAGCCCTCCCGCCGCCCCAATCCTGGAATGGGAAACCCCCAGAGGGCCATGGTCCAGGATTCATATAGATTTCGCTGGACCCACCAAAGGGCACACGTTCCTGGTGACGGTAGACGCTTACTCCAACTGGCTGGAGGTAAGCAACATGAGAACAACCACCACAGAAGCCGTCATCAAGGAACTCAACAAGCTATTCTCAACCCACGGCCTCCCAGATGTAATTGTATCTGACAACGGGCCCCAGTTCACCGCGCTACCCTTCGAAAGATTCCTGGCGGAACGAGGGATACGGCACGCGCTGACAGCACTGGCTCACCCGATGGCGAATGGGAGAGCGGAAAAAATGGTTCAATTTACGAAAAAGACAATTCAAAAAATTGAAACCGGGGAAATACAGGACAAAATCAACAGGATGCTATTCATACAATACATAACCCCGAACACAACAACGAACAAGAGCCCGGCAGAGTTGCTTATGGGGAGAAAGCTACGATCACCACTCGACCGGCTGCACCCCACATACAACCCAGAAAAACCCTCCAACTCCTCCAGCAAGCACCGGACGTTCACACCAGGAGACGCGGTATACGCGAAGAACTTCACAGGGGCCCACTCTGGATACCGGCAACGATAACCCAGGTAACGGGTCCCTGCTCGTACCGGTTACTAACAAACGACAGGCGAGCATGGAAACGACACATCGATCAGCTAAGATCGAGAACCACCGCGGGAAATACAACCGACACACAAGCACACAGAAACAGAGAACCAGGAGCAGAGGGGGAACACCAAAGCCCCAACCAAGAGGGGAGGGAAAACCCCGAAGAACAAAACAGACAACCCCATCAAAAAAGAAACCAGGAATACTCACCAACCGAAGCACCAGGAAACGACCCACTCGAAGCCTCACCTGGAAGAAGCAGCGAAGCCAGCTCAACCAGCCTGGGAAGCCCAAGCGGGAGCAGCGAAGCCAGCAGCTCAACCAGCCCGGGTAGACCAGGAGGGAGCTGCGGCGAGAGGCCTGACTCACCCTTCCAGGCGGTTCCATCGACGAGGCGGAGAGCGACACAGACCCTGACCGAACCGGCCGGTGGCCAAGAAACAACTAACCTGCGGAGGTCCAATAGGCAAGTACGGAGCCCCGCCTACTTACAGGACTACATCACGTAGGACCGAACCAAGAGGGGAGGGGTGTTCTGTATGTACATTTGCATTCTTGGAAACCTGCACTTCGGATTGGCTAAACGCACTGCAACCGGATTGGTTGAGTGCGTGGCACTGATTGGCCATTACGAAGCAACCGCGATTGGCCGAGCTGATCGCGGGTGATTCGAACAGCTGTCATTGGCCGCAGCGCCCGGCACTGGTTCAATATAAGCCGCCGCATACTCAGCCGGCAGCCAGATTCAACTTGAAATAAAAAGAGCTTTAAACTAGTCACTGCCTCACGTCTCTTTGTGATCGATCGACCGATACAACACTCTTCAAGATGGTTTAGGCAAAAATTAATGTGCAACTTATTTTTAATTATTAAAGTTTAATCTATGAATTACAGATTGTCAAATGTTGTAGCACTTTGGACTTGCAAAATGACAAACAAAGCTCAGAGTACTCTTGACTGTGTTCCCATTTGTCTGCATAAATCTGGTAATTTTTTTAAATTGTGACCCTCCCTCTAAGTTGCTTGTTTGTCATGATTTGTCATAAGGCATAAGGTAAATTAATGATAATTAATTTACATTTTGCTTTTCATAAAGCCAAAGTTTGCCCTACTTACTAATAGGATTAAGAATAATTATCAAAACAAGAAATCTTAAAGCTTATTATAATCAGCTTCCTAAAATCAAGGAAGGGAGATTCACTCTACAGATAAAAAAATAAGCCAATAAATTATCTCCCAAATCAAAGAACAGAGAAGTCTGCCATTGGTTTAATATCAATTCAGATTCTTTGATACTGATTCCCACTGATAATTCAAAACATCAGATAGTAATCTTTCATAGCATGGAGTTTTTATGAAGTGAACCCAGGATCTTGAAAATATGGTTTGTATTATTTACTACTAGTAAAGGGTATATTTTGGGAGATATTTATTCAGGAAGGGTTACAGCCAGCTAAGACTAGGGTTAGGCTTTTTTGCTCATTCAACTAGCTTTTGCAATTCCTGTCCTATAGAAAAAATAAGATTCCAAGGATGGATTTTCTATATCTTCAGACCAGTTTGCATTTATATAACTGACAAGTTGAGGATTAATGTCTTTAGCTAAGCTTAATTTTAGATCTTTAGTTCCCTTTAAATATCTGCCTTGTCTCTTGATCACAATGTAGCTACTTCTTGGTGCATTCACCATTCTATTTAATATCCCTACTCATTATCTAGTCTAATGACTGTAGATGCATACTGAATAGCAGGTTTTGGCTGCCCTTTACTGACTTTTCTCTGACAGAGGCTCACTAGTTTCTTATCTATATTAATCTCCTTAGAGTTTCTACTTCATTGCTGTCTGTGATTCAAAGCTGTCTGTGAGGTCCGTTATTTTCTGCTCCTGGTTATGAAAGAAACTTTATTTTTTTCTCTTTTGATCTAGATTCCAGGATAATGGAAGTCTTTCTAGATATTTTATATCTCTATTGAGAAGTTCTTGATTGTTTTTTTATTCTTCACAACATATAATTATATCATCAATAGAATTTAAAATATGGGCCTGTTACTTATATCTGGTAAATAAACAATGATTTGTTTGCCTTGTATGACTCTCATTAAACAATTTATTCAGCTTTTCATTCTATGATGCTGGTTTGAACACAAACTTTTCAAGGTTCTTTCAATTCTGGTTGCTGTTGCATGTATAAGTTTCTCCCAAAGTCACCCTTATAAGAAAGGGGTTTTTTTTTGTTTAATAATTACTGTATGTGCTAAACAAGAATTCTTCTTGAAATGGCAATGCCAGTGAGTGGACTAATTGACATATATTTCACTACTGATCCAATGTGTCATTCAACTCTGCCAAATTTTGGGGAATCTTCAAAGATAAAGTGTAGTTTTGTAGAATTAAATGATCCCTTCTGCATCTCACTTAATAACCCATTTTTATTCTTGTGAGAAGATTCAATCACTTCTTTAGTGCTTCTAGGCAGTTATCTACATCTGGCATTCCTTCTATGTGTTGCCTTGTAGACTTATTGATTTATTTATTTTTGTCAATTGCTTACAAGATAATAGGTATAAATAAAAATATAGTTATGAATACATGGATACATATAAGAAAAATAAAAAAGAATAGAAAAGAAACAATAGGACAGGGATGGTAGTAGGCACATTGGTGCGCTTATGCATGCCCCCTACAGACCTCTCAGAAAAGGGGTGAGGTCAATAGTAGACAGTCTAAGGTTTTCGGGATTTGGGGAAGAAACCACAAAGTCAGGTAGAGTATTCTAGACATTGACCACTCTGTTGCTGAAGTCATATTTCCTGCAATCAAGTTTGGTGCGATTAACCTTGAGTTTGTATCTATTGTGTGCTCTTGTGTTGGCATGGTTGAAGCTGAAGTATTCATTGACAGGTAGGACATTGCAATGTATGATTTTATATATATACTTATATATAAGTATATATACTTATGTTCTCATCTTCTGCGAAAGAGTTGCTTAAACGCTGATTTGTCCCGGTTCAGATGTTATCCACCTCTTTCTTCCCTCCTGCACAAATCTTAATCCAGATGAGTCCTCCTCTTCGGGGTGGCCATTTTAAACTACCGCTGCAGTCATCTTCAGGGGGAAAAAGACCAAGCCCGGGGGGGAGATGCGGCTCCCCTCAATCTGGCTTGCGGCTTCACCTTACTCCACCACCCCTCCAAGGCAGCTACAGCCCCTAATCGTAATGATCGGGGCTCTCCAACGAAAGAGCACGGACCACAGCCGCAGAGAGTCGCGATCTATGGTCCGTCAGAGAGGAGGCTCCGCCTTCTTCCCAATGTCCTACTTTAACCTTAGACTTTCTACTATTGACCTCACCCCTTTCCTAAGAGGTCTGTAGGGGCATGCGTAAGAACATCAACGTGCCTACCGTCCCTGTACTATTGTTTCTTTTATTTTTCTTATATGTATTCATTTCATGTATTCTAACTATGTTTATCCTTATACCTATTTCTTGTAAGTGATTGACAAATAAAATAAAATAAAAAAATAAAAAATAAAACTTCATCTACAACAAAAATTTGCACACAGTTTAGCTGAACAGAAAGATTAAAAGAACAGTCACTGCATTGTTTCTCAAATGCACTTTGTCAGTACAATTAGAGGATTTTTCTAGCAGAACATGTGTTGATAAAAAGTCTAAATTCATGCATATATCATAAAAGCACATGGGACAGAGGTAAAGCTAAATCTTCATTTTTATAGTTTTTTTTAATATAAAGATGTATCTAACTTTCTTTCATCTGATTCAAACAAATAAAGCAAATATCAATATTATCATGTAGTTGAGCAATAGCAATTATACTGTATATTCTTACTTACAGACGTTAGCTCCACTAGGGATAGAATAGTCTAATTGTGGTTTTTTATTGTTTTATTGTGACTGTAAACAATATCTTCATGAATGCTCTATTAAACTCTGGGGAAGAAGAACCAGAGTAAAATGTTTAAAACACACAACAGATTTTAAGTTAACAACTTACTCTTTCTTCAAACAACCTAATTCCCAGCATGCAGTTTATTCATACACTTATCAGTTGGAATCCAGCATTACTATAAAAGGCATAATACCTAGAAAAGAACCTCTTAACTGAAGTGCATGACTTTGTTTTTATGCCAAGTTAAAACGTGAAAGGTTTTCATATATATATATATAAACCAGCCTGACCAAAACCAACCCTGATGATGCTAACAAAATCAGACTCGAAATCACCAACATCCTCTGCACTAGCAAACCACCCAAAAGCAACTTATCCAAAGAAGAACAAACTGCACTACTTAACCTGAAAGAAGACACCAGCATAATAATCCTACCAGCAGACAAGGGCAACGCGACAGTGGTTATGAACACATCTGACTACCAAACCAAATTAACCAACCTACTCCAAGACCCCACATACAAACCCCTAAAGACAGACCCCACCACCTACCTAGAAAAAACTACCAAATCCAAAATAAAAGCCTCCCCCATCAGTGAAGAAATCCAGCAAGGAATCATACCCAGAGAAAAATCATCCAGATGCCCCAAGCTTTATGGTCTCCCCAAAATACACAAAGAAGGAACCCCACTCAGACCAATAGTCAGCTCCATAGGCTCACCTCTACAAAACCTGGCCAAATTTCTTGCCAAACAACTACAACCCTATGCAGAATCCATCAACTCACACGTAAGAAACTCATTCCAGTTCATCGAGATCATAAAGAAACAAAACTTACAACCTAGCGACCTACTAGTAAGCTTCGATGTCATATCCCTCTTCACCCAAGTGCCAATAAAAGAAGCCTTGACAGCCATCCAAAACAAATACAAGCCCCCAAGCACATCCTAGATCTAACCAACCACTGCCTATCCAATACTTACTTCACCTACAATGGACAAAAATACAAACAAATAGAAGGAGCACCCATGGGATCACCCCTCTCACCTGTCATCGCAAACCTCTACATGGAACACTTTGAAACACAAGCTCTAGAAAAATATGACCACAAACCCAAACTCTGGCTCAGATACGTAGATGATACCTTCATAATCTGGCCACACGGGAAAGAAAAACTGAACAACTTCCTCACATACCTCAACAGCCTACACCCCAAAATACAATTCACCATGGAAACAGAAGCCAACAATCAACTTCCCTTCCTAGATGTCTTGGTATACAAAAGATCCAATGGCTCCCTAGGACACACCATCTACCAGAAGAAAACACATACTAACCGCTATCTACATGCACTCTCACACCACCACCCAGCACAGATCAATTCCGTAGCCAAGACACTCATCTCCAGAACAAAATGCTTAGCCGATGAACAACACCAAAAAACCGAACTACACACTCTCACCAACGTACTTACAGCCAATGGATTCCAAAGAAAGAAGATTACCCACCTAATCCAAAAAGAAACCCCAACCAAAATCCAAGACAGAGAACAAGAAAACGGCAAAGCCCTCCTCCCATATATAAAAGGCACTACAGACAAAATTAGCAAGATCCTCCAAAAACACAACATCAAAACAGCATTCTGCACAAACAGAAAAATATCCACCATCCTAAGAAACCCCAAAGACAAAATCGAATTAGAAAACCAAGGAGTATACGAAATCCCCTGCACTGCCTGCCCTACCACATACATTGGACAAACTAACAGAAGAATAAGTGCACGCATTGAAGAACATAAGAACTCAATCAAAAAGAAGAAACGACCTCTTCCCTGGTCCAACACCTCAAAGCCACAGGACATGAAATTGATTTTAAAAATACCAGAACTATCGCCAAAACCGAACACTTCAACAGCAGAATAATCAGAGAAGCCATAGAGATAGAAAAACGCCCACACAGCATGAACAAACGAGATGACACCTCCCGCCTTCCAGCCATTTGGAAACCCGCCCTCATGAACAGACGAGTACCTAACATGAAGAAGGACACCGGACCCACACCCATGAGAGCCACAAAAGATGCCACCACCACACTTCCATGTAGAAAACAGACTCCCACCCATTCAGAAAATGAGAAACGACCATGGACCAGAAGCTGCACTGCAGCTGCATCACTACCCACTTCAAACCCCTCTGAGCCATACATGAAGCAAACCGACACCCACTATGAAGATGCAGCAGGACCACGAACTAGAAGCCAAACAGCCAGATCACAACTCTCCAGCTCAAATCCCCCAGCAACTAAGACTAACCTGAGCACAACCAAGCCCCCACCTGAACAGAACACGCCTCCAACCAATCAGAACACGGCTAACCCCCAACCAATCAGAACACAGCCAAACCCCCTACCAATGAGAACACACCCCCACCCAATCAGAACACAGCCAAGCCCCCACCCAATCAAGTCCCACCCCCACTGGCAGTTAAAAGGAGGAAGCAGCTGCAATCTCCATTACTCTGAGAAGCACAGAGCCGGAGACAGAAGCCTGAAGATGATGAATGAGACTTCATCGAAACGTTGCCTAGATACTTGAATCTTACGCGGGAGAAAACCCGAACAACCAAAGATTCACATACAAATACCCGAGAACCTCAGAAAACATATATATATATATATATATATATATATATATATATATATATATATATATATATATATATATATATATATATATATATATATATATATATATATCATGCAACATATATTGTTTTGGGAAGGGAAATGTATTTCAGTGTGTGTTCTAGTAACTTTTTAAATGCTCTATTAAAAAGTAAATTGAAGATAGGAAAAGTACAGAAGCACCATGTTAAATGTTGTAACTTCAATACAAGAATAGCTCTCTTCTTAAACACTGATATTTACTTAACAGCAGTTGTGGAATTCAAGCACAAAAATACTGTGTTCCTTATGGAATAGCTTTAGGTGCAATTCCAGATGGTAATACAGTAATTGCATTATCTGATATGCAGGAAAGGAGAATATTGGTTATTTCTATAAAGAAAGTGGTAATGTGAAAGGCCTCATGTACAGGTAAATCACATTTACCTGTATATGAGTCTAAGAATATCTAACCCTTTACCAAAATCAATAAAGCTGTAAAGTCATTTAGATTCTGAATGTAATAATCACATAATGATCTATCTTTAGAAGAAAGAGAACAACCCCGCAGCCCGTATATAAACTACTAGCATCCATTTCCAATTGTGAAGCATTTTAAAATTCTGCTGGCACAAATTAATGAAATTTCAACTGCAAGAGTTTTGGTATGCAAATGCAAAATTAAAGGTGATACAAGAATGCCTTTGCAAGGAACCACTCCCACTCCCATCTTTAAAACTATCTTTTTTCCAGTAATGTCACCAGAAGCTAATTGTGGTCCACCGACTGGTCTAGATGTTGAATTGTCCTTCAAAACTCAGAAAAATGTCATAATATGGATCCTACATTAGATACCATAGATGTTCATAACTCACAAATTTAGCGTCCAAATTCCATGTGACATAATTCAGCAAAATATACTGCAACTGCTGTTAAGGATGTCAGTTTTTTTTTTTTTTTATAAAAAGTTTTAAACGAACACACACATACAAAACATAAAAACATAAAACCATCTTCCATTTTATATACATACAGAGTGTCAGTTGGTTACAAATCTTTTGTGCTATCCTTTTATAATTTACTTACAGTTTATATCAATTTTCACATGGTCAAACTAACATATGCTTATATATTTATCAGTTATTAATCATCCATGACTGAACTATTTATTCCATCATTTTATACAAGATATTCCAAATTTTATCTTAAAATTTATGTTATACTTTCAACCAATGGTTATATATGTCTATATTATGTCTTATATCAGTGTATTCAATTTCTATCACAAAATTATCTATAGTCTATTACGTTACCATGTATTTATGTCCAACCGTTGATAAAACAAATCCCATACCATATAAAATTGTTTATCTTCTTCTTCTCTAATTTCAAATGTCAATTTACTCATTTCAGCACAGTCCATAATTTTCTTAATAACTTCCTCCTGCATAGGTATTTTATCATTTTTCCAATTCTTAGCAAATACAATCCTAGCTGCTGTTAATACTGTACATTTACAATCAAATGTTTCAACTCTTTGTTATATATTTTCGGTACAATTCCCAATAAAAAGATCTCTGGTTTAAATGTATGTTGTTTTATCATTTTTTCCAACGATGTGTGGATTTTAGTCCAATATTTCTTTGCGTCCGAGCATGTCCACCACATATGGTAATATGAACCAGGTATCTGATGATATTTTCAACATTTATCCGATTTATTCTTAAACATTCTCGTAAGTTTCGTCAGAGGTAGATGCCAGCTGTAAAAACTTTCTTTATATGCAGTTGACATTGTCATTTTATAATTTTGAGACCACAATTTTTGCCATTTTTCTAAATCAATCCCCTATCCAAAATTTTCCCCACAAGCAATCATCGTTTCTTTAACTTGTTCCTCCTCCAATTTAAAGTCTAATAAATGAAGGACGTCAGTTTAAAGTGGTTTATACTTCCCTTTAAAAAAAGATTATGATTCAAATGCACAGATAGTTTTTGACTTAGAATCAAAATTGAGCCCAAAATTTATGTTGCTAAGTGAGAGAGTTGTTAACTGATTTTTGCCTGATTTTACAACCTTTCTTGCCACAGTTATTAAGTAAATCACAGTTAAGTTAGTAACAGTTGTTCAGTGAATCTGGTTTCTCCATTTACTTTGCTTTTCAGAAGATTGCAAAAAGAGATCACATGATTCCTGCGATACTGCAACTATCATAAATAAGAGTCAGTTGCCAAGTGTCTGAATTTTGATCACATGACCATGGGGATGCTGCAACAGTTGTAAATATAAAAAATGGTCATGTCACTTTTTTCAGTGTTGCTGTAAATGTGAAAGTTTACTAAACAAACTGTTGTAAGTCAAGAACTACCTGTAGTCTCCTACATTATTTTATTTCCATTGCTTTCCACATGCTTCATATTGTCAATCTCAAAGTTTCAATACCTCATCTCACTACATTGCTGTCACTGCATGTTTTAATTACAGATTAACAGAGTTGGAAGGGACCTTGTAGAACTTCTAGTCCAACCACCCAAGCAGGAGACCCTACGCCATTTCTGACAAATGGTAGTCCAATCTCTTCTTGAAAGACTCAGGTGATGAAGCTCCCACAACTTCCAAGGGCAAGCTATTCCATTGGTTGATGGTTCTCACTGTCAGAAAGTTTCTCATTTCCAGGTTAAATCTCTCTTTCTGCACTTTCCATCCATTATTCCTTGTCTGGCCTACAGGTGCTTTGGAAAATAGTTTGACCCCCTCCTCTCTGTGGCAGAGGATATTGAAATATTGAAACACTGCTATCATGTCTGCCCTGGTCCTTCTCTTCACCAGACTAGCCATGCCCAGTTCCTGTAACTGTTTTTCATATTATTGAGTCTGTCATCTGCACCTTTATAACTGTCTGGTTTGGTTCTGCAACCCAACAAGACAAACACAGACTTCAGAGAATAACTAGGACTGCAGAAAAAACAATTACTACCAACCTGCCTTCAATCGAGGACCTGTATACTGCATGAGTCAAAAAGAGGGCTGTGAAAATATTTACAGACCCCTCACATCCCAGACATAAACTGTTTCTACTCCTACCCTCAAAACAATGCTATAGAGCACTGCACACCAAAACAACTAGACACAGGGACAGTTTTTTCCCGAACGCCATCACTCTGCTAAACAGATAATTCCCTCAACACTGTCCAACTATTTACAAAGTCTGCACTATTAGCACTATAATCTTCTCATCACTCCTTATCACCCGTGCTCTCCCACTTGTGACTGTATGACTGTAACTTTGTCACTTGTATCCTTACGATTTATATTGACTGTTTCCTAGTATGATTTGATTGCTTATTGTATCCTATGACTATTATTAAGTGTTGTACCTTATGATTCTTGACTCTTGATGAATGTATCTTTTCTTTTATGTACACTGAAAGCATTTGCAGCAAGACAAATTCCTTGTGTGTCCAATCACACTTGGCCAATAAAGAATTCTATTTTATTCTATATCTTTTAGTCTCCAGTCACCATATAATCCTAGTTGCTCTTCTCTGTACTTTTTCTAGAGTCTCAGCATCTCTTTTATAGTGGTGATCAAAACTGGATGCAGTATTCTAGGTGTGGTCTTACTAAGGCTTTATAGAGTGGCATTAGTACCCCACTTGATCTTGATTGTATCTCTCTGTTAATGCAACTTAGGATTGTGTTGGCTTTTTTGGCTGCTAGCACACATTGTTGGCTCATATTTAATTGGCTATTAACTAAGACTCCAAGATCCCCCTCAGAGTTACTGTTATTAAGCCTGGTTTCACTCAGTTTATATGTATACTTTTGGTTTTTCTTGTCTAAGTGTAGGACTTTACTTTTCTCTTCATTGAATTTCATTTTGTTGGATAGGGCCCAGTATTCAAGTCTACCAATATCCATCTGGATATTGAGCAGGGATGGGATCCGATCAGTATAACTACCAGTTCTGTTGCTTTGCATCATGCGCACATGCGCGAGTTGCGCGAGTTGCGCAAGTCGCACAAGTGCAATTTACGACCAGCTGAGCTGCCCAGACAGCTGAACAGCGCTGCATGCTGGTGCGCAGCGGTTGGAAAAGCCCTTTTTCCCTTCTTTTTCAACCACAGCTGTGCCACACAAAGCAGCTGCGGTTGAAAAAGCAGGAAATAAAGGACAGGTAAGAGCCTGGGTGGGCAGGTGGGCCAAAACAACAGCAGGCACAGAACCGGTTCTGTGTCTGCTGCTCTTCAGAGATATCAGGTCTGTAGAACTAGACGGAACCGGTAGAATCCCAACACTGATCTTGAGCCTATCTTCTTGGGTGTTAGCTATTCCTGCCAGCTTAGTATCATCTGCAAATTTGGTAAGTTTCAATTCTATTCCCTCATCTAAGTCGTTTATGAAGATATTGAAGAGTACTGGGCCTTGTGGCACCCCACTGTTTATACTTCCCTCCATGTAGACTTAGACCCATTAAGGACTCCTCGTTGAGTACGGTTTGTCAGCCAATTGCGAATCCATCTGGTGGTGATGCTATCTATCCCATTTTTTTCTAACTTACCAAGAAGTAGGTAATGGTCTACTTTGTCGAATGCCTTGCTGAAGTCGAAGTATATTATGTCCACAGTATTTCGATGGTCTATTAATTTAGTCACTATGTTGAAGAATGAAATAAGATTGGTTTGGCATGATCTGTTCTTAATGAACCCATGCTGACTGCTAGTTATTACTTCACTTGTTTCTAGATGTTGACAGATCTGTTTCTTTTAAATTATCTTTTCCAGTATCTTCTTGGGTATTGATGTTAGGCTGATTGGTCTGTAGTTTCCTGGGTCTGGATTTTCCCCCTACTTTTTTTTTTTTTGAAGATGGGAACCACATTAGCCCTTTTCCAACCCTCAGGTATTTCACCAGTGCTCCAGGATTTTTGAAAGATATGATACAATGGTTTTGAGATAACATCTGCCAGCTCCTTCAGAAATCTGAGGTGTAATCTGTCAGGTCCTGGTGATTTATATTCATCAAGGTCAGACAAGTGCTTTACTATTTTTTTTGCTTATTTTAACTTTTATTTCTAGTCTGTCTTTTACAGTTATGTTTTTGGTAGGATGGGCTACAGTTTCTTTTTGTGTGAAGATTGATGCAAAGAATGAGTTAAGCAGTTCTTCTTTCTCTCTATTTCCTGTTACTTCTTTGCCATCTTCTCTCTTTAGTGGACCAACTTTTTCATGATTTTTTCTTGTTATTTATATGTTGGAAGAAACTTTTTTTATTACTTTGACTTTTGTTGCAAGTCTTTGTTCATTCTGAATCTTTGCTTTTCTGACTTCATCTTTTTAGATTCTGACTATCTGTTGATATTCTGCCTTAATTATGTGTCCCTCTTTTCATTTTTTCTAGTTGTCCTTTTTATCTTTCAATTTGTCAGAGACATCTTTATGGAGCCATGCTGGTTTCTTCTTGGATTTCTTTGGGTTTTTTTCTCAGTGGTATTATGCTCATCTGGGCTTTTATGATTGTACTTTACAGAGTTTCCCAAGTTTCTTGAGTTGTTTTCCCCTGTAGGATTGTGATCCAAGGAATCTTTCCCAAGTTCTCTCTGAGTTTATTAAAATCAGCTCTTTTAAAATCTAAGACTGTGGTATCCGCAATATGTTCTATTGCTTGTGTTTGCCTTACATTGAATTCTAGTCTGATATGGTCACTCTCACCCAGTGGTGGGATTGAATTTTTTTTACTACCAGTTCTGTGAGCATGGCTTGGTGGGTGTGGCTAAATGGTCATGTGACTGGGTGGGTCAAAAGACAGAAACTCACTTTAACAATGCCCTTGCTTAGCAAACAAAATTTTGGGCTCAATTGTTGTCGTAAGTTGAGGACTATCTCTGCCTTCCTCTGCATGGCAGCTTTGCCTATTAAACTCCTTCCCTTTTCTGGGAATTTCTTCTCTGCACTAGAAGCACCAAACTAACCAAAATGATATAAGGTCTCCTGATGGCGCAGGGGGTTGGACTCTTCTTCTCTTTTTCTTGAAGGTCTAAAGTGATGGTGCTCCCAGAAATTCCAAGGGCAAACTGTTCCGTTGGTTCTCACTGACAGAAAGTTTCTCCTTATTTCCAGATTAAATCTCTCCTTGTTCAGTTTCCATCCATTATTCCTTGTCTGGCCTACAGGGGTTTAGAAAATAGCTTGACCCCTTCCTCTCTGTGGCAGCCCCTCAAATATTGGAAGACTGCTATCATGTCTCCCCTGGTTCTTCTCTTTACTAGACTAGCCAAGCACAGTTCCTGCAACCGTTCATTGTATGTTTTAGCCTCTAGTCCTCTAATCATCCTGGTTGCTCTTCTCTGTACTTTTTCTAGAATCTCAACATCTTTTTATAGTGTGGTGAACAAAACTGGATGCAGTACTCCAGGTCAGTGGTTGCCAACAGATGGGCCGCGGCCCACTGGTGGGCCATGAGAAAATTTTGGTGGGCCGCAGAGAAATCTCACCCCCAGAGCATCCCCCAAAGCAATTGATCCAGGCTGCACAGAAACACAAGGCTGCTCAGCCCACATGGCCCGCAGGAACACTCCCCGCCCACTCACTCCTTACCCCGCAAACTTGTCTGCTAAGTTGCTATTTTTCCTTTTTCTGACCATCATCTGTTCTGCTATGCTGGGAGTTTTAGATTAGCTAGGAAGCAGGAAATGGTTGGATTTCTTGTTTTCTAGCTAGTCTTTAGATCTTCGGCTCAGCACAGCCAAACCTCCCTTAGGACTGAAGGTTTGCTTGCAAGCAAATTCAGTGCAGAATCACACCAAGCAAATGTGAGAGGCTGAGCTAGCCGATGGCAGATAGATTGATAACTGAATAATTCTGTGAGCAACTCAATCTGCCTGCTTTGCCTGATTTTGGATAAAAGTTGCTTTTTTTATAAAAAAATCAATATTTATATCAATATTTATATTTACATACAAGCCATGCCCAGCAGGTCACATGACTACCAAGCCACACCCACAAATTAGGCCAAGCCCACAGAACCAGTTAGTGGTCCCTGGGATCTAAAATTATGAGTTTGGTGGTTCCTGTGGTCCAAAAGGTTGGCGACCCCTGCTCTAGGTGTGTCTTTACTAAGGCTTTATAGAGTGGTATTAGTACTTCCCTTGATTTTGATTGTATCCCTCTGTTACAACTTAGGATTGCATTAGCTTTTTTGGCGGCGGCTGCACACTGCTGGCTCATAATTATCTGGTTTTCCACGAAGACTCCAAGATCCCTCTCACGGTTACTGCTATTGAGCCTGGTTTCACCCAGGCTATATGCATACTTTTGATTTTTCTTGCCTAAGTGTAGGACTTTACTTTTCTCTACATCGAATTTCATTTTGTTAGATACGGCCCAGTGTTCTAGTCTGTCAAGATCCATCTGGATCTTGAACCTATCTTCTTTTAGTATTTATTTGATTTGTCAATCGCTTACAAGATACAGGTATACGTATAAGTGTTATAAGTATAAGTGTTAGCTAGTATCCCATTCTATTCTATTCTATTCTATTCTATTCTATTCCCACAACTAAGTCGTTAATGAAGATAGTGAAGAGTACTGGGCCTACGACCGAGTCTTATGGCACCCCACTGCTTACTTCCCTCCATGTAGACTTAGACCCATTAAGGACTACTCATTGAGTACAGTTTCCCAGCCAGTTGCGAATCCATCTAGTGGTGGTGCTCTCTATTCCATTTTTTTCTAGCTTACTGAGAAGTAGGTTGTGGTCTACTTTGTTGAATGCTTTGCTGAACTCTAAATATATTATGTCCACAGTATTTTGCTGGTCTACTGATTTAGTCATTGTGTTGAAGAATGAAATAAGATTGGTTTGGCATGATCTGTTCTTAACAAACCTGTGCTGACTGCTAGTTATTACTTTACTTGTTTCTAGATGTTGGCAGATCTGTTTTTTAATTATCTTTTCCAGTATCTTCCTGGGTATTGACGTTAGGCTGATTGATCTATAATTTCCTGGGTCTGTTTTTTTTCCTGTTTTTAAGATGGGAACCACATCAGATCTTTTCCAGTCCTCTGGTAGTTCTCCGGTGCTCCAAGATTTTTGAAAGATATGGCGCAGTGGTTCTGAGATGACCTCTCCCAGCTCCTTTAATACTCTGGGATGTAATCCATCAGGCCCCAGTGATTTGTGTTCATCAAGATCAGACAGGTGTTTTACTATTTTTTTGCTTATTTTAACTTTTATTTCTGGTCTGTCATTTACAGTTATGTTTTTGGTGGGTTGACCTATAGTTTCTTTTTGCGTGAAGACCGATGCAAAGAATGAGTTAAGCAGTTCTGCTTTCTCTCTGTTGCCTGTACTTCTTTGCCACCTTCTCTCCTTAGTGGACTGACTGTTTCCGTGATTTTTTTCTTGTTATTGATATGTTGGAAGAAACTTTTTTTATTATCTGTGACTTTTGTTGCAAGTCTTTGTTCCTTCTGAGCCTTTTCTATCCTGACTTCGTTTTTGCAGATTCTGGCTATCTGCTGATATTCTGTCTTAGTTGTATGTCCTTCTTTCCATTTTTTGTACTTGTCCTTTTTTTTCTTTCATTTTGCCAGAGAGATCTTTGTGTAGCCATGCTGGTTTCTTCTTGGATTTCTTGTTTTTCTTTCTCAGTAGTATTATGCTGGTCTGGGCGTCTATGATCGTACTTTTCAGAGTTTCCCAAGATTCTTGAATTGTTTTCTCCTTTAGGATTTTTATCCATGGAATCTTTCCCAAGTTCTCTCTGAGTTTATTAAAATCAGCTCTTTTAAAATCCAAGACTCTGGTGTCATTATGTTCTATTGCTTGTGTTTGTGTTAATGTTGAATTCTAGTATGACATGGTCACTCTCACCCAAGGTTCCTGCAGTTTCAACTCCCTCTATCACTTCTTCTCTGTTTGTAAGAATTAAGTCCAGTATGGCTATCCCTCTGGTTCTATCGTCTACCTTTGGGACAACAAAGTTATCAGCTAGGTTGGTAAGGAACTTATTTAATTTCTCACTTGGTGCAGAATTAGTTTTCCAATTGATATCAGGATAATTGAAGTCGCCCATTACTATTGTTCTGTGTTTCCTGCATATGTTTGTTAGTTGGTTAGCAAAAAGGACATCTATTTTTTCTGCTTGATTGGGTGGCCTATAATATACACCTATGGCCATGTCATTCTTTTTTTCTTTTATATTGACCAATATGCATTCTAGGAGGCTTTCATCTTTGTTTTTATGCATTTCTGTAGCAATATAGTGATCCTTTACAGTACAACTCCATCTCCTCTTTTATGGGGTCTGGTTTTTTTGAACAGTTTGTATCCTTCTACCAGTATGTTCCAATCATGGGTTCCATCCCACCAAGTTTCTGTTATTTCAACTATATCGTATCTACCTTCATGTATTCATAGTTCAAGTTCACCCTGTTTGTTCCCCAGACTTTGTGCATTTGTATATAGGCACTTGAGATCTTTATATCTGACTCTGTGTTTACTGTCTACATAACCTGTGTTGTGCCTGCCTGCCCCTACTTTCTTGTCACCTGTTTGATTAATGCACATGGTATGGCATTCACTATTAAATGCTTGGTTTTGGTTGACAGCAAGGTTAATAATCTTACCTGCACAAATATCTATTTTGCATGCAATGGTATCCTTAGATGACCTCTGAGGTCGCTTCCAGCCCTGGATTGCTATGCTGTTTCAAATCATCCTCTGAAGCTGTGTCTAGTGCCAGGGTTTCTGGTCCTTCCTTCCTCTCCTTTTTCTCTCCCTCCCTCCCTCTATCCATCCATCCATCCACCATCCATCCACCCACCCACCCACCCATCCATCCATCCATATCTCATTCACTTTCCCTTCCCTTTCTCTCCGCCTTCCCTTCCCTCCCTTTCGTTTTTTCTCCCTTCCCTCCCTCCTTCTTTCTTTCTTTCTTTCTTTCTTTCTTTCTTTCTTTCTTTCTTTCTTTCTTTCTTTCTTTCTTTCTTCTTTCTCCCCTCCCCCTCTTTCTTTCCTTCTTTCTCCCTTCCTTCCCTTTCTTTCTCCCTTCCCCCTCCCTCTCTCCCTCTTTCTTTTTCTCTTTCTTTCTTTCTTTCTTTCTTTCTTTCTTTCTTTCTTTCTTTCTTTCTTTCTTTCTTTCTTTCTTTCTTTCTTTCTTTCTTTCTCCCTTCCTCTCCCTTCCCTCCCTCTTTCTTTCTTTTTCTTTCTCTTTCTTTCTCCCTTCCCTCCCTTTCTTTCTTCCATCCATCCCTCCTTCTTTCTTTCTCTTTCTTTCTTTCACCACACACACACACGCCCCATTTTGGGCCTAGTAAGCTCCCTGCAGTCTCCTGGCAGCAAAAATGGGGTTCAGAGAGTCCCATGGCATGGTTCCCCTGCACCCCATTTTTGCTTCCAAGATGCTGCAGGGAGGTCTACTAGGCCCAAAACAGGGCACAGGGGGGTCGTGCCGCAACCCCCTCCCGCACCCCATTTTTACTCCCAGGAGGCTGCAGGGAAGCCTTCTAAACCCAAAACCAGGTGCAGGGAGACCGCATCACACCCCCACAACCTGTTTTGGGCCTAAGAGGTCTCCCTGCACTTACCTGGGAGTCAGAGCCAGGCATATAAGGACTCCTGGGAGGGGCAGGATGGGGTGGGGCCAGCTGGTCCTCAGAACTATCTGTTTGCCAAACTGGATGTAAAGTTAACATCCAGTTCACCTGAACTGACCCAAACCGGCTGAATCCCACCCCTGCTCTCACCCAAGTTTCCTGCGGTTTCAACTCCCTATATCACTTCTTCTCTGTTTGTAAGAATTAAGTCCAGTATGGCTGTCCCTCTAGTTCCCTCCTCTATCTTTTGGACAGCAAAGTTGTCAGCTAGATTGGTTAGGAACCTATTTGATTTCTCACTTGATGCAGAATTAGTTTTCCAATTGATATCAGAATAATTGAAGTCCCCCATTACTATTGTAATGTTTCCTACATATATTACTTAGTTAGTTGACAAAAAGGACATCTGTTTTTTCTGCTTGATTGGGTGGCCTAAAGTATACACCTATGGCCATGTCATTCATATCTATAATCTATAATCGATAGATAGATAGATAGATAGATAGATAGATAGATAGATAGATAGATAGATAGATCGATAGATCGATAGATAGATGTGTGTGTGTGTGTGTGTGTGTGTGCGTGTGTGTGTGTGTGTGTGTGAGAGAGAGAGAGAGAGAGAGAGAGAGAGAGACCTGTAGCAATTTATAACATACAGTGCAACTCCACCTCCTTTTTTATGGGATCTGGGTTTTTTGAACAGTTTATATCTTTCTATCATTATCACACCAAGTTTCTGTTATTCCAACTATATCATATCTTCCTTCATGTATTAATAGTTCAAGTTCACCCTGTTTGTTCCCTCAGACTTTGTGCATTTATATATAGGCATTTGAGATCTTTATGTCTGATGCTGGGTATGCTACCTATGTCTCCTTTTTGGTATTTAAGTTTGTCTTCCTTCCCATCCCTCCTTACCTTATTAGTTGACTTGCTTTCTAAAGGTTTTTGCTTAGAATTGGATCCTGAAGATCCTAAAGATTCATCACCCTCCACCCTCAATTTTAGTTTAAAGCCCTCTTGATAAGTTGAGCCAGCTGAAAACATTCTTCCCAGTCTTTATGAGGTGCAAGCCATCCCTTGCCAGAAGCCCATCATGGAGATAGTACAGACTATGGTCCAGGAATCCAAAGGTTTTTTGGTGATACCAACCCTTTAGTCAGTGGTTCACTTCTAGGATTCTTTGTTCTCTTACTGGATGTTGTCCTTTCATTGGCAGTAGAGATGAAAAAATTATTTGTTTACCTAAGTCCTTGACTTTCTTGCCTAGCTGCTCGTAATCTCTCAATATTGTTTCCAAGTCTTTTTTTGTGTCATGTGTCCCTAGGTGTAGTAGTAGAAAGGGGTAGTAGTCTGTGGTTTTATTATTTTGGTTATGTTCTTAGCTAAATCTTTGATTTTAGCTCCAGGGAGACAACATACCACTCTGGATAGACTGTCTGATCTACAGATGGCAGATTCTGTTCCCTTGAGAATTGAATCTCCTATTACCAGCACTCACCCTTTTTTCCCTAGGGAGGTTTGGGGTGTTTTTCTGTCTATCACAGAAGCATTTGATGGTGCTACATTTTAAGGACATTTGAGGGTGTTTCTTTACTGTGTGTTTGCATGTTTTCTTCTAGTGAGAGTGCATGGAATTGAATGCTTAGCACCAGTGGGACTGCATCAGAATGGATTAATTTGGACAGGAGTTTTGTACTAGGTTTGTGGGGTCTTTTTTATGAGTGACATGTTTCCATCTGTCTTCTTCCTCTAAAAAGTCAGATCTTTTAGAAGTTGTTTGATCATTATGTTCAATTTGGGCATATTTTTTGCAAAGTTTGGGGATTCTTTTTGTGGGTTGAATTTCAGAGTGGTTAGAGTTTCCTCTAGACCAGGGTGTCAAACTCAAGGGCGTGCTTCTGCCAGCAAAAAAGGGCTCCTGAGCTCTGTTTTTGGCTGCCACTGCCTCCTGCAACCCTCTGCCAGTGAAAACAGAGCTTGAGAGGGCCACAGAAACCCATCCCAAGCTCCGTTTTCACTGGCTGAGGGTTGCAGGAGGCTGTGGCAGCCGAAAACAGAGTTTGGGAGCCCATTTTCACTGGCAGGGCGCTTGGGCCACCACAGGCATCCCCGACAGGTATAATGTTGAGATGGCCATACCTAACCTGGTCCCCCAAGGTCAAACACCCTGATGCGGCCCTCAATGAAATAGAATTTGACACCCCTGCTCCTTTACTTTTTCTTCTCATAACTTGATTAGTTTACATTTGGTACATATGTAGTTTGGGTATTCTATGGGCATAAATATATACATGGTACATGTTCTGCAGATCACAATAGTATCAGTTTCTTCTTCTATGAGTGGATTTTAAAAAATTGAAAGTAGAAGTGTAGAAGGTTTTACCACAGATTTTTAATAGGGAAGAATGTCCTATTTGGAATATAGATATTCTAACAGATCATTTAAGTTTGGGTGGGAAAATGTAACTAAAGGTTTAAGGTTCTAGCAGTTAAAGAATGTCTAGTTTAAGGATTTAAAGTTCTATAATTCAAAATTGTCTAGTTTAACATTTTTAAGTTCTTCAGATCATTTAGAATGTCCAATTTTAAAATTTTCAGTGTTGGGTGGGCTTAAGTGCCAGGTTTGTTCTTAGGCTGTACTGGAATGTTCTATGATTATCCCTTTCCTCCCTTCCTTCTTATGATCCTTTCCCTCTTTCCCTTTTTGTGGGCTTAATTTATCTCTTTCTTCTCTGCTTTTATATGTTCCTTACTTGCTATTGTCTATTTGCCCTTGATTTTTTAGCCTTTTGTCCTGTGTTGTCTTTTTATCCTCCCTTTGTACTTGCTTTTCCTGCCACTAACTGGGTATTCAGCTCTCCCTGCTTTTCTCAGTTCATGATGTTTTCCCCCTCCCTTGCCGGTTGCTCTCTCACACTGCTTTGTTGCCGTTCTCTGTCACCAGTTTGCTTATCCCCTTTGCTGAAATGTTTCACCAACACTGACAGCCTCTGGTTGCACTGATGTTCTTCCTGTGTACTATGCTTAAGTCCAAACCTAGGCAGTGTAGTTCTAGGTTGTCCAAGCCCAAAATTTCAAGTCTGGTGGTATAGGGCAGGGGTCGCCAACCTTTTGGACCTCAGGGACCACCAAACTCCTAATGATCCCAGGGATCCCAGGGACCATTAATCTGTTCTGTGGGTGGGGCCTAATTTGTGGGTGTGGTTTGGTCATGTGACTGGCTGGACATGGCTTGTATGTAAATATTATAAATATTTATATAAATATTGAATTTTTTATAAAAAAGAGCAACTTTTACCCAAAAGCAGGCAAAGCAGGCAGATTGAGTCACTCACAGAATAACAGATTCATTTAGTGATCTATCTATCTGCCATTAGCTAGCTCAGTCTCTCAAATTTGCTTGCCATGAGTCTGCACTGAATTTGCTTGCAAGCAAACCTTCAGTCCTAAGGGAGGTTTGGCTGTGCTGAGCCGAAGATCTAAAGACAAACTAGAAAGCAAGAAATCCAACCATATCCTGCTTCCTAGCTAATCTAAATCTCCCAGCACAGCAGAACAGATGGTGGTCGGAAAAAGGAAAAATAGCAATTTAGCAGGCAAGTTTGCCGGGTAAGGAGTGAGTGGGCGGGAAGGGTTCAGCAGCTCAGCCTTGTGTTTCTGCACAGCCTGGATTAATTGCTTTGTGGGGGTGATCTGGGGGTGAGATTTCTCTGCAGCCCACCAAAATTTTCTCACGGCCCACCAGTGGGCTGTGGTTCACCAGTTGGCGACCTCTGGTGTAGGGTATTCTGTTGTGAGCAGAGGAGTGTAGTACTCTTCTCATGAAATACTTCTGGACTTGCTCAATTGTATTAATGTCCTATATACAGTGCGGATTCCAGACAGCTGAGCTGTATTAGAGTATTGGTCTAGCAAAGGTTTTGTATGCCCTAATTAGCAATTCAATATTACCAGAGGAGAAGCTTCATAAGATTAGATTTACAACTCTTTTTTTTTTTGAATAAATTTTATTGAATTTATAATTAAAAACATAACAACATTACATCTACAACAGGGGGAGAAAATGGAAAAAGAAAAAAGGGAAAAAAGAAAAAGAAAAAAAAAACGCTCGGTCTTGCGAACCGAAAAAGGAGAAAAAGAGGTATAAAAGAAAGAAGAAAACAAAGAAATGGAAGAAAAAAGAAAATACATTAAAAACAGACAGATATCCTTTTTGACAGTCTGCAAGATCCAATTCTCCTACCTTACTTTAATTGTACACATCTTATCACTATTTATGCTTAAATTACCCATTGTTCATTGAACAGTTTATCTCTGAGATAACCAATTATACCACGCATTCCAATTATCATAAAATGCTGAAGACTCTTTATTTTTAAGTGCTATGGTTAAATTGTCCATTTCTGCACAGTCACATATTTTCTGGATGACCATTTGATCTGTAGGTATATAGGATGATTTCCAGCACTGGGCAAATGCTAATCTGGCCGCAGTTAGAATATGAATTGTTATATATTTCATCTTTTTAGGTAAATGTTTATCAGAGATCCCTAGTAGGAAGAACTCTGGTTTGTATTCGATTTGTTCTTTGGTTATTTCCTCCAACCATTTTCTAATTTTTGCCAGTATTTCTGGGCTTCCTTACAGGACCACCACATATGAAAGTAGGTTCCTTCTATGTTTTTACATTTCCAACATTTTGGACTAGAGTTTGGGTTCATTTTCGCTAACCTCGAAGGGGTAAGTGCCATCTATATAACATTTTATACATATTTTCTTTGTACGCATGATTTCGTAATCTTAATGTTTCTATTCCAGATCTTTTCCCATTCTGTTAATGTAATGCTTCTTCCAATATTCCTACTCCACATTATCATGTTCCCTTTCACTATCTCTTGCTCTAGTTCTACCTCCAATAAATATTTATAAAATTTGGAGATATTCTTTTTATTTGATCCTAATAAGATTTTATCTAAATATTGTAATTTGCTATAGATTCCAAATTCTTTGATATCTTGTTTGTATCTGCTATGGATTTGTGTATATAACCACTGGTCAATTTTAAATCCCTGTTCCTGTAAGTCCTGTCGAGTTCTTAATTTTCCTAAAGGGTCTAATAAATCTTTATATTTAGTCATTTTTGTTATATCCAAATTGTTGGGATGAACCATTGCCTCCATTGTTGAAAGCCAAATCGGAATTTTTAAATAATGTTTTTTGCATATTTTTTTCCAATTAGTTAATAGTGAATCTCTAATAAGATGTCTATGAAAATACGACTGTTTAGTTTTCCCCACATCCCATAGAAATGCGTGCCATCCTCTCTGAAGGTCGTGCCCTTCCAAGACTAAAGTTCTTTTATTCAGTAAATTGACCCAGTCTTTTAACCATAATAAGTTGGCTGCCCAATAATATAATTCCCAGTTTGGGAGCGCTAGCCCACCTCTACTTTTTGCATCTTGTAAGGCCTTAATACTGATTCTAGCTTTTTTCCCTTGCCAAATAAATTTAAGAGTTACCTTATTTATATCTTCAAAAAAAATTTTTGGTAATTTTATTGGGATTGTCTGGAATAAGTAAAGGAGTTTTGGTAAGATGTTCATTTTGATCGTGGCAATCCTGCCCAGTAGAGAAAGCTGCAACTTATTCCAAGATTCTAGATTTATCGAAGGTGGAGGGTAAGATAGGGTCTCTACAGCAGGCCATGGAGAGAAACGAAGTGAAAATAAAAGATATAGAGAGTAGAACAATACGCATGGAGGCTAACTTTGAAAGGATGGATGAGGAATTTAAAAATGTACTTAGAGAAATGGAAGACTTTCTGGTCCACCTCGAGATGGACAAAGCAATGGCGTATTTAAGGTTCCAGAATGTGGCGGAAGCAAAAAATGAAGAATTGGAACATTTGACGGCAGAAATATTGGCTGAATGGTTAGGAAAGGAAAAAGATGATCTAATTAAAGAGTTTGATGAGGTATATAGGGTTAGCACAAGCTACGCCAGGCGTAACAACTGTCCAAGAGAAATTCATATCCGCTTCTCTAGGAGATGTCTGAGGGATTTAATTTTGAAAATGTCTGGGGAGGAAACAATATCATATAAAGGCAGAGAAATTAGGATTTTAAAACAAATTCCAAAGAAAGTGAGGATGATAAGACAAGATTATAAATTTTTAGCTAATGATTTAAATAAAAAAGGAATCCAATTTAAATGGTTAATCCCGGAAGGGATGTTAATTACGTGGAAAGAGATGAAAATCAAAATAGAATCGATAGAACAGGCCCAAGATTTTCATCAACAGCTCACAGATACGAATGGTCAATCCACTAAAGAAGAACCTAAAAGGAGACCACAGGAGGACCGATATCATCACAGAACCCAAAAGGAACGACTTTCTCTAATTTCAGGAAGTGATAACCCACAACCTGGGAGAGAAGAGCAAATCCCACAACAACAACAACAAGAGAACCGAATCATTACTAGACAAAAATCTAAGCAGACGTAGATAAATGGTGGAGGGGAAGAAGTTGCTCTCCATCAATATAAACGGATTAAATTCATTATCAAAAAGAAAAAGGATATTTTCAAAACTTATTCAACATATCGCAGATATAATATGTCTTCAAGAAACACATATTTCAAAAAACGACGAAAGACATCTAATTTGTCCAAAATTAGGGAAACTTTTTATGGCACCGGCCGACAAACACGAGAAAAAAGGAATTGCAATTTACGCAAAACAAGATGTAAAGGCAGAATTAATCTGGTCGGATCCCGAAGGAAGAACTCTGGTTATACAAGTTTGGATAAACCACATCACATTTTTACTTGTAGCAATCTATGCCCCAAATGATGACCAGCGGAAATTTTTTAAACACCACCAAAAAATAGTAGGCTTTGAAAAAAGAAACATTTGCGTGATTGGCGATTTTAACTCCATCACAGATTACCAGAAAGACCATAGTAATATGGGAAAAAACAAGAAGGGGAAAAGGGAACTTTCTGCGGCATGTAAGGAAATGTTGAAAGAGTTAAATTTAAAAGATTTATGGAGGGAACGGAATCTTGAAGGAAAACAATTTACATACTATTCTAATCCACATAAGACTTGGACTAGAATAGATATGGCTTGGATGGATTTGGATCTGGCTAATGAAATAAAAGAAATTAAAATCCTACTGAATGAATGGGCTGACCATAACCCAATACAGCTAATTTGGAGAGATAGGAGACGAATAAAAAAAAGATGGACACTAAACAACCAAATTGTAAATGAAGAAGAGTATATTAATAAGCTGAAAGAGGAGCTAAACTATTTTCTAAAAGATAATAATAATGAAACAACTTCAAAACAGAACATTTGGGATACTATGAAAGCAATTATAAGAGGCACAACAATTTCCTATAATGCTATGAGAAACAAGAGAATCTATGCCCGACAAAACGTATTACAACAACAAATCCAAGACTTAGAAATACAATTACAAAAAACCCCTAAGATCCAAGGACTACAAAACCAGTTAATATTAGCCAAACATAAGCTGAATTTAATTGAACAAGATAAAATAGAAGTTAGCTTGAGAAGGTCCAAACAAAATTACTTTGAACACGCCAATAAACCAGGAAGATGGCTATCTTATAAACTTAAAAAAAGAAAAAGAAAAGAGACTGATACACCAATTAATAGACGAGAAAGGCATCCCACAACATGAGATTGAGAAGAAAAAAGATATTATATTAAACTATTTTCAAAGATTATATAAAAAAGAAGAAATCAATGAGGACAAAATAAGAACTTATCTGGAGAATACGAATGATAAAATAATAGGGGAAGGAGACAAAGAATTACTAAATAAGGATATTACATGGTCTGAGTTAAAATCCGCAATGGAAAATCAAAGTAATAATAAATCCCCTGGTCCAGATGGGATTCCAGTAGAATTGTATAAAGCCACAATAGATTTAGTAGGGCCTCTGATGCTGGAAGTGTTTAACGAAGTACTTTTGGCTGCCAAAATGCCAGACTCATGGAAGGGGGCGTTGATTGCGTTAATTCCGAAGGAGGATGTAGATGCCAGATATATCAACAATTATAGACCAATCTCACTTTTAAACGCCGATTATAAATTATTTACTTCAATTATAGCGAATAGAGTAAAACAAGTTTTAAATTTATACATTCATGAAGACCAAAATGGTTTCCTTCCATTCCACCAAATTAAAAACAATTTAAGAACCATTATTGATGTCCTAGAATATTATGAAGCTCATCCAGAGAAACAATTTGCACTCATGTTTTTATATGCGGAGAAAGCATTCGATAACTTACATTGGCACTTTTTAATACAAAAAATCTATAACATGAGTCTGGGCACTAAATTCGAGAATATTATCACAACAATTTACAATACCCAACAAGCTAATATACTAATTAATGGCAAACAAACAGGCCCATTAAGCATTGAAAAGGGCGTTAGACAGGGTTGCCCTCTCTCACCCCTCTTATTTATATTTGCTTTAGAATCACTGTTAACGCGGATAAGACAAAACTTTGAAATCCAAGGAGTTAGGGTCAAAGCAGAGGAATATAAACTACAGGCGTTTGCAGACGATATGGTTTTTTTCCTAGAGGAACCCATGGAAAAAGGACATAACCTAATAAAAGAACTAGAACAATATGGCTCAGTAGCAGGATTAAAGATTAACAGAAATAAGACGAAATTACTGACTAAAAATCTAACAGAGAACCAGAGGAAAGAATTAGAAAAAACCATGGGGATACAGGCAACAAAAAAGGTCAAATATTTAGGCATATGGTTAACACCACATAGTAAATCGCTCAAAGAGAATAATTATGATAAACTGTTACAGCAAATTAAGAAAGATTTACAACTCTTAATGCCTTTTTGACAATGTTGTTACAGTGAGTTCTGGCACTTAGATCATTTGATATGAGTACTCCAAAGTCCTTGACAGAGTGAGGGTCATCAATGAGGTCATATCCACCTAGCTTGTATTTGGTGTATTGATTTTTTTACCAATGTGTAGGACAGAGCAGTTGTTGGTCAAAATTTGGAGTTGCCAATTGTTTGACCATTCAGACACATAATCAAGATCTCTTCGAAGGATGGTAGCATTACCGGTGGTGTTGAATAGTTTTATGTCATCAGCAAAGAGGATGCAATTTCTTATAAGATGATCACAAAGGTCATTTATGTAGAGTATAAAGAGTGTGGGTCCTAGAATGCTGTCTTGGGGGAATACCGCTGTTAACTGGTGCAGGGTTTGATAGGGCGCTCCCTATTTTTACAGTTTGTTGCCTGTTTGACAGGAATGTAGTAATCCACTTATGAAGGGATCCGGAAATGCCGTAAGAGTTTAGTTTTAACAGTTTTTGTGTACCACTGAATTAAAGGCTTTGCAGAAGACTATGTAAATTGTGTCTATTGCTTTACCCTGATCGAGTAGAGTAATCCATATGTTTTTACAGTGTATGAATTGCAGATTGCAGGACAATTTTTTCCTGAAACCAAATTGTTTTTTGGAGAAGGTTTTTTGACTCTAGGTGGAGGGTAATGGATTGGTTAATGATTGATTCCATGACTTTGCATGTGATGCAACACAGTGAGATTGGTCTGTAGTTTTCAACCAGGCTGGGGTCACTTTTTTTGAAGATAGGTATGATAGTAGCTACGGACCATAGGTTCAGTAAGAAACTGGTTCTGAATGATATCTTATATATTATGCTTAGGGTTTCTGCTATTGCAGTAGAGAGCTTTTTTAAGAAGCATGCACATAGTCCATCGGGACCAATAGATAGGGATGGTTTTAGGTTACATAGTGCCTTTTCTACATTATCTTTTATAAAGTCAATATGTAATAGATCATTGCAGTTAGTTGTGGTACGACTAGGAAATGTGGGGCATGAACCATTGCTGTTTACAAAGAATTGTAAATTGTTTAGAATTGACTTGAATTATAATTCCTGACCACAAAGGCACCTTAGATTACCTTAGAAATTCATAACCATGCCTACCATGATCATTAACAATCACATAATCAGCATTTCATTTAAGTATTCCTTTTATTTAAAGCTCATTTAACCAAACAACATTCTAAATCCATAATAATCCCAGAGAGAAAAAACCAATATGCTTGCCTTTTGTGACTTTCTTTTTCCAAATACGAATCTATTCATGATATTAAATTTATAAAGATACATCAGCACAGAGTAGATAATGGAAATGAATTTTAAATAATTATGTACATTGATGTGTTATAAATATCTAAAGCTGACCACCAGAGCCTGACTATTTAAACCGCTGTTGAATAGCTGTAAGAAATCATTTATTGGAAAGGTTTACTCTTTTTTCAGTGCAAAAGGGTGAAAGTTGTGATGCCCAAATAGGCAGATATTTTTAATCAAAGATTGGAGTGAGCATTGGATTTGAAATTCAGTAAATTGCATTTCCATCTGCTGAAACAAATCCATATTAACATATTTGATAATAATCATCATTTCCTTTATTGACAACAGTGGTTCCTAACATTGAAGAACTCCTAGGAAAAAATGATAGATGAGGTCAACCTGTCCACAAGAACAAGTGTGGCAAATATATAAAATTGTCTTTTGTACTTTTCCCCAATGTCTTCTCTCTCATTTTCTGCAAGCATTCTATTTTATTTCATGTCTATTTTTGTCCTGTGTTTTCCCTCTTCTCTCATCACACTTCATAATAACTTTCCTAACTAAAATTTTATCTGTAAACATGTGAAAGCTCAGACCTCAATTATTAAAGGTAGTAACAAAGCATACATCTTTACTTGGTAGAAAATCATATTGAACTCAGGGAATACACTTTCAATTGTCCTGCACACAATATGTGAGAGACTGCTACTTCTTATATGCCTAGTCATGGTTTGAAAAACTACATTTACATAGATTTCATAATTCTAGTGCTTTATTAGAACCATATTCAGGAAAGAGAATACCTAATAAATATGATACTTTATTATCAATTCAGTAGAATGCTATCTATTTTTCGGAGAAATGATAAAATGAAGTGAAACATAATTCAAATTAATAATACATTCAACAATCACTTCAACAAATTCAGGCATATGTAAACACTATACTACAGTACTACTTAGGGAGGATGATTCAGTGCTATGTGACTTACATCTTAGTTGTTCAAGGGCACATTTTGTCATGTAGAGGATCACCTGCAGAGAAAGGTGCTTTTTCAAAAGACAACTGGACTTTCATTTTTTTTCTTAAAGATGTTTCACTTCTGATCCAAGAAACATTTTCAGTTTTGATTGAATAGTGGGAATGGAAGAATTTATACTCTTTGCAGTCATCTGGTTGTTAGCACTCTCTCTGAGAGTCATTGAGGCCACTTTGGGATTTACAGTATTTGTAGCCGCAGACAGTGGTGGGGTTCAAATAATTTAACAACCAGTTCTCTGCCCTAATGACCAGCTGGTAGGTGTGGCTGGGTGGACATGTGGCTGGGCGGCATGGCCAACTCGACATCACTCACGTTGAGTTGTGCCTCATCTTGCCTGGCCTCCCCTTGCTATGCAGATATACAACATGGGGACATACATATATGCATAGAATTAAACAAAATGGACCTTGAATCAGTACATTGAGTCCCAGTTGTTTTGATGTCAAATTAAGGGAACAGCGGGTTTGCCAACTGAGTCTTGTTAGATTTTGCAGCAGAAATTCAAATCCAGGAAGCACACAGAAATGACTGATTCAGCAGGATTCATTAACTTCTTTATATACATAATATATATAAGTAAATGTACAATACCAAAGTAAGTTCTTTCAATGTTACAGGCAAAACATAAGCAAAGGAGAAAAGCAGTTTCACTTTAGCAGACAGAGAGAGAGAGCGAGAAGGAGCCACACCCAGGCTTCTAGTTTCAGTTTCCAATTCAGCTCCCATTGGCTGGTCTGTTGCCAGGCTATTCATTGACTGATTTTGTTACTAAGCTCTATTCCAGTTAATGAACATATTCTGACAGATCTGGATTAGTGAACTGGAAAGTGATGGGGCCTTCCATCAGTTCTATCAAAATGGGGCAGAATCAGAGCTGGCAGCACATAAATACATCATTATCATCATTACTATTACTATTATTACTATTACTATTATTATACACAAAATGACAGTATACACAGCAAACGAGATAACCATGCTGGGTTTCGTATCACAAATCACTAGTCGAATACTTCCCAAGTGTTTAGGACTGCATGATGTATTGGCGGATTATGCGAGCAGATCCCAATAAGGTGGCCTTCTGCAGCTGACCAATGGTGATCTTGTCCGCACCAATTGTTTTTAAGTGCTTGCCTAGGTCTTTAGGCACAGCACCCAGTGTGCTGATTACCACTGGAACCACCTGCCCTGGTTTATGCCAAAGTCTCTGATATTTGGTGACTTTTTCAAGTTGTTTCTCGTCGATTCTGCTGTCACCAGGTATGGCAATGTTGACGATCCACATTTTTTTCTTCTCCACAATTGTGATATCCGGGGTATTGTGTTCCAAAACTTTGTCAGTCTGTATTCAGAAGTCCCACAGTAGTTTTGCATGCTCATTTTTGACCACTTTTTCAGGCTTATGATCCCACCAGTTTTTTGCTACAGGCTGTAAATAGTATATTATTATTATTATTATTATTATTATTATTATTATTATTATTATTATTATTATTTAGCTAACAATGTGAAATCACAGCTCCTGGCTCTTTAGCTGATCTTAGCCTTTGTATGCATGTTCTTCCCCAAGAACCTAGAGTATCATCATGTACCATGAATTATGTACCATGCAGTAGCATTGCCTTTTGTAATTCACAGATGGAATTTTTGTCAATGTGCAGATTATTATCATTTATTACAAATGCATGTGCCACGCAACTCTGGTTCTTCTTCCCCCGTAATGATTATTATTATTAGAGCTGATTGGAAGGAGAGCACCCTAGAGGAGCTAACAAGAAGGGGAAAACAAAGCAGGGGCAATAAGAAGTGGGTTTCCCTTCTCTCAATGTGTATCCTGAGTTACAAAGAAGAAATGCTGCTGCAGTATTAGCTCAGGCAAATTTGTTTGGGCAAATTAACACCCACACAATTTCCCTGGAAATACACAAGAGACAGATAAATATAAATATAAATGAGGAAGGCAGACTGTGCCTCATCGCCTTAGTAATCATGAAAGGAACCAGTCTGGGGGTTGTTTGGGATTATTATTATTTTTTTGTCTTCCTTGGTCTGCAGCCTCCATTACTGGACCCTGCAATGAAATAAAGCATGCCCTCCACACATCCCAGCCATTGACTCTTCCTCCAGCAACTTGTTTTCTTCGTTAGCCACAGGAATGGGGAACTCATTGTCCCAGTTGAGCTTGGCCAGCATCAAAGTGGCAGAACCAATGACAGGACTTCCGCTCCCCCGCTGCCACCATCACCTGTGTGGTCTTCATTGCTCATAGTGCCCCTGCCTCAATTTGACCATCGCTGCTGCCGGGCCACCATTGGTTGCCTTTGCAACAGCCAGAATGTGTTGCCTCGGCAACTGCTGCATGTGAAGCTTCGAGTTCCGCTCCACTCAACTCACACACGTGCTTCCTTCCCTCCTCCCTTCCCAGCCTATTCACTGATTGCAGTCACTGCGACTCACTGTTGGGGTTGTCAAGATTGATGGGAATTGTAGTGCTTGGCTCAACAGGTAGTAGCACATGGTCAGTTTTGTCTAAACTGGGGGTGACAGGGCTATAGGTTAAGATGAATCCAGATATGGAGGCCAGGAGGCCAGGTGAGGAGTGCCTGGGAGAGGAGGGGTGAGGCAGGACTGTTCAGCCGGTTCGCCAAACTGCACAAAAAATTAGTTACCTGTTCTTCTGAACTAGTGAGAACCAGCTGGATCCCACCTCTGTCCTCAGAGTCATCTGAATCAGAGTTTAATTCTTGGAATTGCTGAAAGGACTGTGTTATAAACAACTGTGTTAAAACAAAGGTAGGTGGTGTTGCATCCCTCCCCCTTTGTTGAGAGAGGGTGTTCAATTTTAATGCAGATGATCTCTTTGGCCTATCTTTCAAACCAGTGGTCCTTCCTGTCCAGAATGTGGACTTTGCTGTCTTCAAGAGAGTAACCTTTGTCTTTCAAATGCAGATGGATTGTTGAATCTTGTCATGATGGGTTTGTTCTCCTGTGTTATGCCATGCATTTGTGAAGTGGTTGTTTTGTTTCACCAATGTACAGATCTGCACATGTGTTACTGCACTTCATATATCACATTGCTCAGTTTGTGTCTGGATGTCTTATCCTTGAGGTGGACAAGTTTCTGCCCTAGTGTATATTCTTGGGTTTAAAGTGTGCACGTATGTTGTGTTAGTTGAAAATCCTTCTGAGCTTTCCAGGTATTCCTGCAACATATGGAATGACAACATTGCTTAATTTATTGTTCTCTTTTTTGCCTGTTATGGGAAACTCCTGCTGGGTCATTTTCTGGATTTGATGAAAACCCAATTGGGATAGCCACACGTTCTGTGGGTTTCCTTTATGTGTTTAAGTTCTTTTTCTTTTCCCTCTTTACTGGTAGGCAAACCTTCAGCCCAGTGGTGTCAGGTTCTGATCAGTGTCATTTGGTGCTCCAGTGGGTGGTAAGAATCAAAATGTAAATACTGATCTTTGTGTGTAGGTTTTCTGTAAATTTCTGTTCAGAGTTTTGCAGTGTAAATTCAGTGCCAGAAAAGTAAACACAGATGGCTGAGGCTTCATTTAACTTTTTTATAAACATA
This sequence comes from Pseudonaja textilis, assembly GCF_049901715.1. Lineage (NCBI taxonomy): Eukaryota > Metazoa > Chordata > Lepidosauria > Squamata > Elapidae > Pseudonaja > Pseudonaja textilis. The sequence goes on along the minus strand of NC_141997.1, from coordinate 6,564,616 downwards.
TGAAGTAAATGTTACAAACCAGTTACAGATTTCTCCAACATGGAGCAAACTCAAACAGAAGTAGACATGTTACAAGCAACTCAACTTCAGCACCAACTCAGGAGCTCAGAAGGAGACACTTTAGTTGTCACTTTAGTTGAAACGAGCAAGCATTATACATAGCAGAGGAGAGAAGCAGTTTCATTTTCAGTAGACAGACTCAGAGCTGCAGAGCTTTATATAGAGCAGGGGTCTCCAACCTTGGCCCCTTTAAGGCTTGTGGAGATGGCTGAGGAATTCTGGGAGTTGAAGTCCACAAGCCTTAAAGGGGCCAAGGTTGAAGACTCCTGATATAGAGCCACGCCTAGGCTACTCCTAATTTCAGTTTCCAAACAATCTTCATTGACTGACTTAGTTGCTATGCCTATTCATTGGCTGACCTTGTTACCATGCTCTATTCCAGTTCATGAATATACTCTGACAATTTCAATGTTAAGGCTTCTATCTTTCTTAAGGCCTACTGCACAGACCAGACCAGAAAGCCAGACTATTTTCTTTAACATGTTCCTGTGTGAATTTAATGTATCTGCCCACAGAGTTGATCTGCTTGGTGAAGGTTTCCACTTCCTGTGTTTTAATTTTGACCCAAGCATCATCCACATATCTATATCAGTGAGTGGGTGGAATTTAGGGCTTTGGTTTCTACCTCTTCCGTTAGAGATTGACCACAATGGAGGACACAGGTGAACCCATGGCACAGTCATGTTTTTGTCTGTAGAAACCTGATTTGTTTTTAAAATAGGCAGGGATCAGGCAGAGTCCAGCATGGCACCTATGTGGTCTGGACTGAGGTTGGTTCTGTTGCATAGTTAGCAGTCATTTCTTCACTAACATGACAGCTTCAGTTGTTGGGATGCAGTTGAAGAGTGAAGTCACATCCTAAAAAAAATCATAGTCTCATCTGAATCCAGTTTTAATTTCCAAATCTTGCCAGCAACATCCTATGAATTGATGATGCAATGGATGGTGGCGTTGACCAGAGGTGAACAACACCACAATAAGGTGGTTAGATGTTTTATAATATTGTAAGTGATAGAGTGGATGCTGCTGACAATTAGTCTGAGTGGAGTTCCCACTTTTGTGGATTTTGTGGAGCCCATATTAGCATGGAGTGACTTCCCCAGGATAAAGGCAGTAGTACTAAGGCTTGTCAATTGCATTGTCCTTCAGTAGTTGCAGGAAATCAATGACCTTTTTCTTATAACTGCTGGTAGAATTTATTTTCAAAGTCTCATATGTCGCCATGTCCCCCCAAGTGGCCTCAATGACTATCAGAAAGAGTGCTAATGACCTGATGACTGCAAGGAGTATAAATCCTTCCATTCCTCACTATTCAGTCAGAACTTTTAAAAGGTTCTTGGATGAGAAGTGAAACATCTTCAAGAAAAAAACAAAGTAAGTCCAGTTGCCTTTTGAAAAAAATACTTTTAGGTTTGGATTATTCTTGTGTGAGGTTGTAAGGTCCCAGAAGTTTCCCCAAGCCACTGAGATGCCAAAGAGAGTAAGACTCAAGATGAGCTTGCAAAAATAACAGCTTTTTTTATTCTTTGGCCAAAGCAAAAGGCTGGGTGACAAAACTATATCCAAAACATACAGATGAAATGCATGTAAGGAATAGCCACACCCTGTGAGAGCGGCTCAGAGTATTATATACACTTTATGCCAATAAAGATGATGTTTATCTAATCAGAGACAATGGTTTGTCACCAACATAATCTTTAAAGCATTCTTTGTTCAGCCCCCCTGTCTCTGTCCATGCTTTATTAACTTACAGAGTATCCCTTGCCCTTGTGTGTTCATGCTCCTAGGCAGCCCCTCTTATCTACAGAGCAGGATGTTCCTAGGAATTTCTCCAAGGATGTGCCTAGCTCTGAAGCAAATTACAGTATTGAGAAACCAGATAGAAAAGGATACAATTCTTTTACAGAATGAATTCCTAACAAATGATTGTTAGTCATAGCAACATAGTACATGCAACTTCTTTATCAGAAGTAAAGAGCAAAGGTTAGATTGATTCATGTCAATATGTCCTTTCAAGGTTTTCTTTGTCTCTTTTCTTTGCTTTGATGTACCTTTGGGATATTGGAAGGGAGGAAGAATGTGCCTTGGGCTATCTGTTTTGTCTCACCACTGAAGGAGTGAGATCGTGGCATCTGGGAACTGGCTGTTATCCCTTCTCAGACTGAATTTCTCACATCTTCACACCTTGGGATTGGCTCAAATATGAACTGGACATTGGGAGGAGCCTCAAAATGAGTTGTTTAATGTAACTCTCCAGCACATGAAATTCAGATTCTGCCTACATTCTCTCAGCTATCACTGTCTTCCAGTAAAAGTTCCTTTTGAAATGCTGCTTGTTTCAAGAGTTCTGCTTTCTTGAGAAGATTGGCAAGGCAGGCCCTTGCACTAACATGATAGAACCTTTCATAGAATCTTAGGGCTGGAAGAGACCTTGGAGATCTTCTAATTCAATATTCTGCCCAAGGCAGGAGACCATATTGTATCCCAGACAGATGGCTGTCCAATATTTTCTTGAAGACCTCCAATAACTCTGTTCCATTGATTAATTGTTCTTATTGTCAGGAAATTTCTCTTTAGTTTCAGATTGAATCTCTCTTTAAGAAGACCCATTGCTTCTTGTCCTGCCCTCAGGTGCTTTGGAGAATAAGACTTTCCTTCATAACTCTCAGTAAGTGCTGTCTATCATCCAACTCCATCAGAGAAAGTAGTTGAAAATAATCACCTAACTCTGAACTGAAACAAAACCAGGTAAATATATTTTCCTTTTATACCTGAATCATCTTGGAATGAGTGCTAATTTTACAGCCTAACAGGTAATGTGATCCAAACAAGTTTGAAAGTGCAAATTTAAACCATCTTAAGTATTGAATACGGTGAATTTTGTTGGAGTTTTGCTGCGCAAACTGTGCAGTTTGTCGAACTGCACAGAATTGTAACAATCAGTTAACCTGAATCAGTCCAAACTGGCAGTAGCCCATCTCAGGAAATAATTATACAGACAGATCCTGCAGAAAATTCAGACAAGAAAGAAGATAGGGAAGAACATTAAATTGCTCGTCTGCTGGAAGTGAATAGCTAATATTTCTGTGGTCTTTTAGAGTTGCCAACAGAAAGGGAGGGGGAAGCAGTGGGGAGGCTTGCATTCCATAAATGCTTTCAAAGATAGTTTCTAGGGCCTAGGCGACCAAGGTTTCTGCCGTGCAAAATTCTAACTGGAGAGTATGATTGATGACTCTTGGCTGTGGGTGTGTCCCATTGAAGAACATGAATTATGATACACCCAGGGGGTGGGGGAAAACCAGGGTCAAGTGTGACAATGAATTATGTGTCTCAGAGTCAGCTACACCCAGGCAGCGCCGGCATGTTTACTCCTAATAAATCTTCTTACAGTTTGAAAATCCGGCTATAGAGACTCATGATTTAAATGGGGGTAACTACCGGAGCCCTGGCAGTGGAACTATTTAGCGATATTTAAATTTTAATCAGGGAAGTTTATCTGCTCCAAAAACATTGTGAATGAGGTTGCAAAAATCCCAGGATATGCAAGAACAGTTGGATTTGATGCTGGAAACCAGACAGGAATACATAAAAATGGGAGAGAGGAAATGAAAGATAACTGCATAGCTGCTTTGTTGTTGGTTTCCTATAGCCCCTTGATAAATACTCTAGAGATGAGACCAGAATGCAAACTTACATTAGACAAGAGGCAAGCTGATTGACAAATGTCAAAGGAAGAGTGAGTATACAGAAAACAGACAAAAGCAGAGATGATAGTTCTCTTAAGTGAGACACTAGAGGGAAAAAGACAGAGCTCAATAAGTTTATGCTGCAACAAAGGACTCCCAAAGAAAGACTGCTAAATCTGGAAGGCTGAGTATTACAATATACTGGAAGAAATTACACAATAACAGCCGCAACTAATGTAGCAAAAAGAGATGATACCCAAGAATTAGCAACTATACTAAAAACTTCCTTGTGAAGCACAAGATAAAGGGAGGAGAAACTAAGAGTATAATGGCAGCAGTGAATGGCAGATTATGATGCAAAGCAGTGATCTTCTGAAGTAACAAAACAGAGAACATTTTAAACCATAACTAAAGAAATGAAGCATAATCAAGCACCAGATTACAGGACCCAGAGCAAAATGGAGTGGCAGACAGAAAATATAATTACTTGATAAACAAGGTAAAAAGCATGCTGAAAAAACCCAGCATACCATATATTCTAGCATATCAGATGGAAAATCTTCCCTGGGGTCACATGGTACTTGACAAGAATAGGGGAAATGTAGTTATTTGAAGCCACTAGGTTTTGTGGAAATGTACCCCAATCTAATTATCAGATCTGCCTTTGCGATGTTCTCACAGCAAGTCCAATTGGCATTTGGAGGACCAACCTCCATGTTACATGGCAAGCACATGACTAACTCACATAGAAGTCTAGTGACATTAGAAAAGCTGGTAATTTTCATTATTCAGATCTGTGTCGCATAGTGTCCAACAGTGGTGGGATTCAAAAAATTTTGCTACCAGTTCTGTGGGCATGGTATTCAGCAGGTTCTGACCAGTTCTGAAGAACCGGTAGCGGAAATTTTGAGTAGTTCGGAGAACCGGCAAATACCACCTCTGACTGGTCTCACCCCCATCTATTCTCTGCCTCCCAAGACCCAACTGATCTTCTTTTGTTGCCCTGCACAGGAGAACAGAGCTGGAAAGCAGGTTAGCGGGGTGAGGAGGGAATGAGATTTTCCAGTTACCTTCCCCCAGTAGTGGGGAGGGAATGGAGATTTTACAGTATCCTTCCCCTGCCACGCCTACTAAGCCATGCCCACCTCACCCACCACGCCACGCCTGACGCACCCACAGAACTGGTAGTAAAAAATGTTGAATCCCACCACTGAATGTAATATATTACTTTGGGTGAAAAATAATTATAAAACAGAAAAAAACATCCCAAAGGTACTTTTTCAAGAGGCAACTGAACTTTCTTTGCTTTCCTTGAAGACATTTCACTTCTCATCCAAGAACCTTCTTCAGTTCTGGATGATTGAGAATCTCCATAAACATAGAAAAAATATTTTGCTTGATAGGATAGATCAAAAGGTTTCATTTCTCTGATAAATGCCTTTTGAAAAGCATGCTACCAGTTAAATTCCACAAACAAGAAAGTAGCCATTTCCCAACTAATAATTTTAAGAGCTATCTATTCCATTGTATCAGCAAAAAAACATTGACACCACAGGATTCTGGATTATTTGCATCATCATTTGGAGGATTGCATAACTTTCTTGTTTTGACATGCATTAACTGTTTGCTTCAATTCACTACAAGACATAGATTGTTATCTTGATACCCTAAATCAGACCTATGAAACTGGCAACCCATGGGCTGGATGAGTCATGTACAGGCCACACCCACCCCTGCTCCACAAAGGCAAAAAAGTCACGATATGTCATGATACATCACATATTGCAATTGAGTTTGACACCCATGCTCTAAATGGTCAAAAGCCCACATCCTCTTGTCAGCTTTGGAAGCCATATTAGCACCAGAAGCTTCCACACTGCCACATTCTTGAGCATGGGAAGTTGGGAGGGGAGATTACATGGAATGTATGTGATTAGACAAAATAGCATTCTTCTTTAATGGCTGAGGAGTAGTAGAGGGGGTGACTCAAGTTGGAACAGATGGTGATTGGGACATGTGATGGAATGATGGGTGCAGGGGGTGGATTTGTAATTTTTTACTTATTGGAGGAAAATCTGGAACTTTCAGATTTGGGTTTTCCCAGATGTGCCAGTATACCTACTCTAATAAAAGGAAACTTTGAGAAAATGCCTGTCTTGGAGTTTTTAATTGGAGTTGTTTTTTTCTGGAACGCTGACACCTTCTAGTTGAACTGTTTTATAATTTATTTTAAGCTAGTTTTTACATGCTATTGTTTAATACTTTGAGAAAAATTGAAAATATGAGGGATTTTAGAAAATGGAATGTTGAGCCATGAAGTAACCTTATATCTCTCTTCATATTTGGTTTGCTAATTCTTGAAAACTTTTCTGTTGCAGTGAACTTTTAATAGTATCTCTTTTGGCTTGTTTGCAATGTTTTAAATTGTTTGACTTTCTGGTGATTATCACATTGATGCTTTTTTCCTGCTGAAATTAACTTTCCATTTTAATAGGGTTTTTTTTCAATATTCACCATTTATATATTCACCTTCTAAATAAAATTAGGAGCTTTGGATATTCACATCAGAAAGATGCATAAAATGTTATTGTTAACATAAATAAATACTGTAATAAATAGTATTTGTTTTAAAGCTACCACAGTCCTTTTGTGTTAAGCAAGTAGTATCGGAACTGAAATATCCATTCCAAAATAATAAATATTTTTTTTCTATAAAATGAACTTCATATCCTTTTTTTTGCTTTTTCTGATTCATAATATACATATTAAATAACCGAACAGTCACTGTACAGCTTACTTAGTGATTCAGTATATTTGATAACACTGTGCATTTTGCTAGAGTATGGCACCTGGAATCATTTTTTTCACCTATGTAACCTAAGCAATCCAGAAACATGCTCCCTCAGCCGTGGGAAAGAAAATTTCTAGGGAAAGGAGACCTCGGTGGGTTATAATGGCTCCAATTGACCCTGAAATCCTGTTTATAATTCCACCTGAGATGCCCCTCTCTCCCACAGCGGCAATGTTTGCAAAAGGCTCTGGATTCCCCTCTTAACTTGCACTGTCACCATTTAATCCGTCTGTCAGGGAGTCGATGCTGCCCTTGCCTATTTTTCTCATTTAAAACTGCAAATGCCTATAAATTGTCCCTCTTCCTGCCCTTCTTTCTTCTCCTTTTCTGTTTCTTTCCTTTCTTCTTCCTCCTTCCTTAGTCTTTCCTTCTAGTCGAACACAAAGTTTGCGATTCTGCGCAATTCTGAGATCTCTAAATTTGACAAATTGGAACAATTTTATGGAAATGCCCCCAGATGTCATCTGCTGACTGATCTACAAAGGCAGCAGCAAGGATTCTTTGTTCCTTTTGGCAGTTTAAGTCCAGGTGAGCATGTTACCTACCAATCAATCAGATGAAGTATTACATGACTATTTGCATTTAGTCCAGGATACTGAGCTGCCACATCCCGACCTAACAGATGCTCCCCTACCAAGCCCTAGGGTCCAGTCTACTAATGTATACACTGATTCCAGATACATGTTTGGAGTCTGTCGTGTGACTAGTGCCCTATGGAAGCAGCAAGGCTTCTTAACATCTAACGGACAACCAAATGCCCATGATGACCTAATTTCTGACCTATTAAAAGTTATTCAGTTACCTTCAATCCTTGCAGCCATTCACTGGAGACCCCACCAGACAGATGACTCAAGGGTCACAAAGGGGAACCAATTTGCTGATGCCACAGCCAAATGAGCTGCCACTCAACCCCTGCAAATATTTTGATTGGGACCAATATTACAATATCAGGATCTGCTAGAACCAGGGGAAGCAAACACATGGGAGGAAAAATGTGAAGCACTTTATGAGGTAGGATTTGAGGGGGGGGTCCCAGATGGAAGGCCCCGAGCCCCTAGATGCCTGCTGTGATTAATCTGCCAGCAGCTACACTACAAAGGGCATTGCAGAACTCAAGCAATGGTAGATGCCATAAAGAGAGTGTGGTATGCCCCAGGAGTCTACAGTGAAGCTACTCGCATAGCCACGGTGTGTCAAACATGTCAAGCAAATAATGCCTTCTCAAGAAAAGCAACCCACACAGGGGGAAGGCCATGGGCCCAACACTCCTTCAAAAAACTAGAATACATCCAGCTGCTCAAAGCCAATGGTTACCAATATGTATTAATGTGTAGGGACCAGCTCACCCTCTTGGTGGAGGCATTTCCATGCTGTCATGCCACCACTTTAGAGATGGCATGGCATCAATTAAAAGACCTTGTGCCCAGGATTGGAGTCCCAAGTGTTTTAGATATGGACAAGGGGACACACTTTCTGTCACAAGTTATCACTCATGTTCTCCAGGCGCTTGGTATTAAGCAGGACCTCCACACGCTGGCACATCCAAGCTCTCTTAGGGGTAGAATGACAAAATAGGGAGTTAAAGACCCTCTTGGAAAGCTTTGGCAAGACACACCTACCCTGGCCCAAGTATTACCTATAGCCTTGTTCCACCTTAGAACCTAACCATCTCCTCCTTTGAATCACAATTTGGCCCCTCACCTGATACACTCAAAGGCCTGGACCCCCAGTCCCTTTGCTTAGAAAGTGGGGTGGTGGTGTTGCCATCCTAATCTTACAGCTCTACAACAGCAGTTCCGAAAATTGTGGAAGCAAAGTGCCTTAAAATAGACCCTACCACTAGAAGAAAATCTACATTCTTTTGAACCAGGAGATTGGATTTGGATAAAGTCTTACACCTGCAAATCACCACTGCAACCAAAGTGGACTGGACCTTTCTGAGTTTTGCTATCCACTCAGACAGTAATTTAGGTTGCAGAAAAGAACCCTGGATCCACTGAACTCACATAAAACCAGCAGCAGTAGACCACAGCATCACACCCAAAGCGACACCAAAGTTGCCACCCCTGCGACTCAGGAAAGATCCAGAAACTCAAGAATGGACATTAAAACTCCTTTTAGAAATTGAAGAAAATGGGGGAAGAGATGGGAAAGAGGAGTAAGTTTGAGCTTGTTAAATTGTTGTATAAGATGCGTTGTATATATTTTTATATGTAAGCAGTACCTTGGGATTCATAGAACTGAAACTGCTTCCAAACAAAGGAAATGTATGGGAATACTTAACACACCAGATATTGAATATTACAGATTTTTCCCTTGCCAGAGGCAAGTCTGTTGCAATATCATGACACATCAGCAGGAAGTCACGTACACAGAAAACCTAATACACATATAGGGCGACATTGTGGAACAGCAACGTGCAAAACGTGAATTGGCTATAGCATAAGGTGTAGCCATATATGGCAATATTCCCTATTCCTGTCTAACTTCCTCATGTGTAACATAACCCCCCCGCTTGCTGCACAATAAAAGAGAGGTGCGTAGTACCATCTGGGCTTCCTCTCACCAAAAGAAACCTTTGTGTCGCTGTCATCTTTGCCGCTAAGAGGAGCCCGCCCGGACAGTCTGCCCGGGTGCAGGTCGTCAGCTGACTAATTCATCCCGGTAGTGGGACCCGCAACGCATCAACTGGTGACCCCGACGTGATCGTCTCAACAATACGTCCCCGACAAAGCGCGATTCTTGTCTAGGAATGCTCTTCATTCACTCCTGTACTACGCACCTGGAATAGGCTCGCGCATCATAAGTATGGGCTCCTCACTTTCTCAAGTTCAACTCAAGCATAGGGATGAACTTCTCGCTTTAGTGAAGAAGGCAAATTATTTGCAGAAGGCTAACGGCACAAACGTATATCCTCTGTCAAAAAAGTATTTGGATGATTTTTTGAGTTATGTCCAACAACACTGCCCTGCGTATCCCGTGGAAGGCACTCTTAAACGTTCCTCTTGGGAACGGATGGGGAAATGGATGCATGAACCACCCAGGGCTCCGCCTCAGATTATTTGTTCTTGGCGTGCCGTTATGGCCGCCCTTAATATTCTCTTTCCCGATGATTCTATCCAGTCTTCCTCAGACCCACCTTCTGCTGAACTCTGTCCTGTTGCTGCCTCGGCACCTCCACCCTACTCCACCCCACCCCTTGACTCTTCTCCGAACCCCTCTTCTCCGTTGCCTCCTTCTGCCGCGGCGACAGATCCTCCTGTCCGTAATGGCTTTCAATCGGCTTTGGCGGAAGGAAAGCTATCTGTGGATGATCTTTCTTGTTTCCCTATGATTCTTCAAACCCCCGCTGCCGGGGGTAATCCTGTCCCTCATTATACCCCATTGGAGTGGACTTTGTTAAAGGAATTAAAAACTGCTGCTTCTAAGTATGGCATCGACTCCCCGTATACCCGCCAACTTTTAGCCAACATTTCTACGCATCATCTGGTTCTCGCTTCAGAGTGGAAAGCTATTGCTTCTATGCTTCTCTCTCCCGCTTCGCTTGCCACCTGGCACAATGAATTTCGCCTCAGTATTAATGCTGCTGCTGCAGCCGGACTACCAGCAGGAGTTACTCTCGATCATCTCTTATGCCAAGGTACGGTGCAAAACCCCGCGCAAGAGATCACTATGGGAGCGGGGGTACCCGATTATGAGGAAGCTGCGCTAAACGCCTTCAAGCGGCTCCCTAACACCTCGCAACCTACCCACTCCTTTACTTCTATCCTTCAAGGGCCCTCTGAACCCTATACCTCCTTTATTGATCGTCTCACAGATGCTATTAGCAGGCAGGTGGATAATATTGCCGCTCAGAGCGAACTTCTCATGCGTTTAGCCATTGCTAATGCTAATATGGACTGTCAGAAAATTCTCAAGCCCCTTCAAGCCTTGCCAACTCAAAATCTTGCGGATTATATTCACGCGTGCCAGGAAGTAGGCACGGAATCTCACCGCACTGCGGCTTTAGCTTCAGCTCTTTCTTCTACTCTTGCTTTGTCCACCTCTCGCTTGAAAGGAAATTGTTATAATAGTGGGAAGCCTGGCCATTTTCGTTCACAGTGTCATGCTCCAGGTGGCGGTGGCGCCCCTCGTGGGCGCGGCCAGCCCCCCGGTTCCAAACCAAAAACTGTGTGCCCGCACTGCCGCAATGGTTTCCATTGGGCCAGCCAGTGCCGCACCAATCCCTGCCTGGCTCAGCAACAGCCGGAAAACTAGTTTCGGGGTCAACAGCTAGCCCCACTCCAAAGGCTGTACCTACTTCCTTGCCAGTCCTTCTATCCGAATCCATTGTCTATGAGGATCCTGGATCTGTCGTCACCCTTCCTCTGACAGTAGCATTTCCTGTCCCTTCACAGCACCCTTTGCTGATCATTCCTAACTCCACCCTGACTATTGAAGGAGTGGTGGCAGCCCCGTTCCTCTATGATGATCAATCTTTAGCGAATCTTTCCCTGGCCTGCATAGGGGACCACCCCTTCTCAATGGCCAAGGGTTCTATTGTTGCCACTCTTGTCATTCTTCCTCCCCCTTCTGATTTGTTAGCTTTGGATCACCCAGTGGAAGGAAATAAGCCCATGATGACCGTCCAATTAAATGGTCGTCTCTTTACAGGGTTGGTTGATACAGGCGCAGACGTTTCCGTCATCCATACCTCTGAGTGGCCTCCTACCTGGCCAACCAAAGAATCCCCCTCTGTCCGGGGAGTCGGCGGTGTTCAAACGGCAAAGGTCAGTTCTAAGTGGCTTTCTGCCACTTCTGCTGGCGTCTCCACTACTGCCTACATTCAACCTGTCATCCTTCCTCTTCACGTTAATCTGTGGGGACGGGACCTTCTCTCTCAATTTCATGCCACGCTAACCATTCCTTAGCCAATGGCAACTCTTACCCCTCTCAAACTTCAACTCAAATCTTCAACTCCAGTCTGGATTGATCAATGGCCACTACCTATAGAAAAACGATCAGCCTTACAGGGTTTAGTCAAGGAACAACTTACTTTAGGTCACCTCGAACCATCACAAAGTCCTTATAATACTCCTCTCTTTGTCGTAAAAAAGAAATCAGGGAAATGGAGGCTTCTTCAGGATCTGAGGGCCATTAATGCTGTCCTCCAACCCATGGGGACATTACAGTGCGGCTTGCCTAATCCAAATATTATTCCTCATAATTATGACCTCATTATAATTGATCTGAAGGACTGTTTTTTCTCTATACCTTTGAATAAAAGTGATCGCCTCTTGTTTGCATTTACGGTGCCGGAATATAACAATGCTAAACCTACCGCTAGATATCAGTGGAAGGTTTTACCTCAGGGCATGCTGAATAGCCCAACTATGTGCCAATATTATGTAGACCAGGTTCTCACCCCCTTTCGAGAGAGCCACCCCTCATTTTTAGTATATCATTACATGGATGACATCTTGATAGCAGCTGAAGGGCCAAAAGGCACCGCACAAAAAACTATTCCTGAACTCACACAGCAACTCACCGCTGCAGGACTTCATGTAGCGCCTGAGAAGATACAAGCCCATTATCCCTTCCAATATTTAGGCCATAAACTCTTATGATCTACTGCTTCACCAGATCTTCCTCTTATTAATCTTCCCCCTAACCCCACACTGGTGCAACTCCAACAGTGTTTAGGTACTATCAATTGGGCCAGACCTTTCCTGTCCATCTCTACTAATGATCTTTCCCCATTATTTTCAGCTCTTACTGGCTGTCAACAGCCAGCCCAGAAAATTCCACTAACCAAAGAACAGAAAGATTGCCTAACCAAAATTAACCAGGCCTTAAGAGAACAGTGGGTTGACCGCATACACCTAGATGTACCCGTTTCTCTAGCCATCCTTCCAACATGTGCTCTTTTTACAGCCATATTATTACAAGTTGTCTCCTCCCGCAAGCGTATTACGATCATTGAATGGTTGCACTTACCGCACACCCCTCGTGCAACAATTACCACAAAACCCATGCAAATGGCCCTATTAATTCAAAAAGGCCGAACACGTTTCAAAGCCCTCATGGGTATAGAACCCAGCACTGTATATGTTCCTCTCAAACTACATACTTGGGAACAGCTCTTTCAAAATTCAGAGGATCTCCAATACGCATTAGCTGATTGGGTTGGATCAGTATCGTGTCATTTGCCAGCTGATCCTCGCATTCAAATTATAAAGACCATACCCATCACTTTTCCTTCACCCCTCTCCACATAACCTCTCTCTGAAGCTTTGACCATCTTTACTGATGGTTCCAAGACCATTGGTGCCTGTACTTGGCTGGAAGATGGCCAATGGCATTCCTGTCGTACAACTCTTCAGACCTCAGCCCAAAAAGCAGAATTAGCGGCCGTCATCTTAGCCTTGGAAAAATTTTCTCACATCCCAATCAATCTTATCTCTGACAGCTTGTATGTCACTCAAGTAGTATTTCACATATATGGCTCTTATCTTTCCCCCTCCGTGGAGACTTCCCTTTTAAAACTGTTCTCGTGCTTACAGCAGCTCATTACTGCTCGTCAACATCCTTTTTTTATTGCTCACATTCGGAGCCACCAGCACCTTCCGGGATACCTCTCCAAGGGAAATGTCAGAGCCGATACTGCTTGCCAACAGGTTTTTGCTGCTCAAACACAACCTGCCCCCCTAACGGCAGGAGAAAGCCACACTTATTTTCACCAAAATAAAAAGGCTCTGGTCAAACAATTTGGCATTACCATGGCCGAAGCAATTGCCATCAACCAACAATGCCCCACATGCAGTCTCCAAGCGAAAGCTATCCCTCAAGGGGTTAACCCCAGGGGACTTCAGGTGTGCAATACGTGGCAAATGGATGTTACTCAGTACCCTCCTTTTGCCCCATGGAAATATCTTCATGTTACCATTGATACTTATTCAGGATTCATATTGGCCACGCCCCAAAGGGGCGAAAATGCAAAACAAGTAATCAACCACTGTATTCGAACCTTTTCAGTGTTGGGATGTCCAAAAATACTAAAAACGGATAATGGACCTGCCTACACAAGCTCCGCCTTTTCGGAGTTTTGCCATCATTGGTCCATTAACCACAAATTTGGAATCCCTTTCAATAGCCAAGGTCAAGCTATTGTAGAAAGGGCAAACCAAACGCTTAAACAAGCCCTTGATCGGTACACGGGGTCAAAAGAGATTAGCCCCCCCAACCTCCCGACACTGCAAAATCTGTTAAACGTCTGTTTGTATACTCTTAATTTCCTTAACCTCACTGGAAACCCTCCCTCGTCTGCTATGTCTCGTCATTTCACTAAACCCTCTCTCCCCACTGCAAGACCACTTGTCTATTACAAGCAATTCCCAGATCCAGCTTGGAAGGGTCCTGCTGAACTTATCACCTGGGGGCGAGGCTACGCTGCAATTCAGTTACCTGAAAAAGTTCTCTGGATTCCTGGTCACTGTGTGCGCCCTTGCCACACCTCCCCACCTGATCAGCCACAACCCAACACAGACCCTCTGGATCTCCACTGGCTGAAGCTCCATGATGAATAACTGCCTCCTCTTCTTCACTGCATTATTTTCTTCCTTTTTCCTACAAGCGTTGCCTGCAAACTCCCTCAATCTACACCAGCCAGTGAAACCAACTTGGACAATATATGATGCCTACGATTGTGTCTTATTCTCCATTAGCAACACCACTCACCCATACACCTGGTGGCCTACCCTCAAAGCTGATGTCGGACAGATATTGGTAGGCCTCACCGCCTACACCAGCACGACCGAGATACCCATACCTTCTCCGGGATTCATCCATCACTATCGATTTTATATTTGCCCCGGACATAAGCAGACTCACGAGAATATTCACGTTTGCGGAGGCCCCGCAGACACCTTCTGTGCCGCTTGGTCATGTCTCTCCACCAGTTCTATCTCCTGGTCGCCAACGATCAAAGACGATTATATCTTTGCCTTCCAAAATGGTTCTTGGCATCAAGCCATTTGCCCCTCAGGGGGCACATGGATTCCATGTAATCCCATGTATATTTTGTTTTCAGCGGGAGGGAAAAGGCTGACTATGGCAATACCTTTACCATAAAAGTCGTCATTGAGCGGCCCGCTATCCAAGTAGGTCCCAATAGAAACATATCCCTGGTAGAATATCGTCCAGGCCATACAGTTCCTCAACTTTTGCTACGGTTAATAAACTCTAGTTACCTCCTCCTCAATGCCAGCAACCCTGCAATTACCAATGATTGTTGGCTGTGTCTTAACGCAGGCCCCCCTTACTATGAGGCCGTCGGTAGCACCACCAATTTCACTGCCTCACCTTCATCTTGTCATTGGTCACAAGGTACTCAAACCATTGGTAACATTATAGGGACAGGATACTGCCTGGGAAATGTACCTAGCACCACAAGTCATCATTGTAACCAGACTTACTTATGGCTCAATGGTACTTCAAGAGCACTTTGGAATACCGGTGGGAATTTCACTACTGTTTTTCAGAACTTGTATTTTGTTCCGGACAACAATTCATGGTGGGCCTGTGACACTGGCCTCACCACTTGTGCTCACGGCCCCACCATCACTCAAAGGAATGGTTACTGTGTTCTCGTTTCGATAGTCCCAAAAATAACTTACCACTCCGGCCAAACCTTTCTGCAGGATAACACCAATTTTGCTCGTCCTAAGAGAGAGGTAGTCACCACCCTTACCCTTGCTGTATTACTAGGACTAGGAGCTACAGGTGCTGCTACAGGAATTGCCGGTCTAGCAGTTAGTAATAATCAGTACCAAACTTTGCGTGCTGATATAGACAAAGATCTCGAACTTCTCGAACAGTCTATTTCTCACCTTAAAACATCTCTTACATCCTTATCAGAAGTTGTTTTGCAGAATCGAAGGGGCCTTGATCTGTTGTTTTTAAAAGAAGGAGGGCTATGTGTAGCATTAAAAGAAGAATGTTGTTTCTATGCCGATCATACCGGCCTAGTACAAGATTCATTAGATAAACTAAAAGAGCGGTTGGAAATACGCAAAAGGGAAAGGGAAGCAGGTAACACTTGGTACCATAATATGTTTAATTTCTCCCCATGGCTCACAACACTTCTTTCCTCAATTGCCGGACCACTAATATTGCTCCTATTGCTGTGCGCCATGGGCCCTTGTGTATTCGGGAAAATAATGCAATTTCTCAAAAAACGACTGGCCATTATTGATACTGAGATTACCAACATAAACATGCTTGTAAAAATAAGGTCCGAGATCAACACTCCAGCAGAAAAAAGGTCTCTACTGACATTCACTTCGGACTCGGAGGAGAACGAAGATGAATACCCAGAAAAAGGAGACGGCCCTCGCATTCTAATATGCCGGCAGGACTTGGACTCGGAGGAGGACTAGATCTTGCAGCATAAAGGATAGAGAGGTCTCAAAATAATAAAAACAGAGGAGATGTTGCAATATCATGACACATCAGCAGGAAGTCACGTACACAGAAAACCTAATACACATATAGGGCGACATTGTGGAACAGCAACGTGCAAAACGTGAATTGGCTATAGCATAAGGTGTAGCCATATATGGCAATATTCCCTATTCCTGTCTAACTTCCTCATGTGTAACATAACCCCCCCTGCTTGCTGCACAATAAAAGAGAGGTGCGTAGTACCATCTGGGCTTCCTCTCACCAAAAGAAACCTTTGTGTCGCTGTCATCTTTGCCGCTAAGAGGAGCCCGCCCGGACAGTCTGCCCGGGTGCAGGTCGTCAGCTGACTAATTCATCCCGGTAGTGGGACCCGCAACGCATCACAAGTCAGTGAAAGATATTTTAACAACATGCCTAATGGGGGGTAGCAATAGGACCACAAGCCATTACCAATGACACAGACTCAGGGAGTTCCCTCTCACAGCTTCATACTCTAATATTTTCAATTGGGGAACTAATTCAGATGTAAAGGACAAGAGCATGTACATACTACAGGTAGCAGCTATAACCGATCAGCCACCTGTTTCACACTGACAGGGTTCTGTCAGTATATCAGAGTTAATGAATTGGAATAGACATGGCAACAGGTCAGCCAGTGGGGACTGTTTGGTAACTCAGATGGCTTGGAGCCTGGACATGGCTTAGCTTGACTGATCTGTATATATATGAGTTGCTTCTGTGCTTATATAGCCTCTGTAATATTTAGCTTCTGTGATTATGACTTCTGGATTCTTCTGGTTTTGACTTCTGCTGCATGGTATTGTATACATGCATCATACTGTATACTATTGTATATAAAGAAGTTTCTTCTATAAATCAATCCTGCTGAATTATTTACTTATGTGCTGGTTGGATTGCTGCAAACTCTAACAGGTGTCAAACCCCTAGGGCAGAGGTCTCCAAACTTGGCAACTTTAAGACTTGTGGACTTCTCCACTGTCGCCTCTGCTTTTCATCCTGACACTAGAAATTTTATTAATTTGAATTAGACAGAATGTGGACATAAAAGGAGCTAGAGTCAAAAAGGAAGAATATAAATTTCAGGCTTTTGCAGATGACCTGGTATTCTTTATTGAAGATCCCATAGAGACAGGAAATACTTTAATTCAAGAACTAGAAAAATATGGAAAAGTATCAGACCTTAAAATTAACAGACAAAAGACTAAAATGTTAACTAAGAATTTGACAGAAGAACAGAAAAAAGAATTAGAAAAAGTAATGGGACTTCAAACAACAAAGAAAATTAAATATGTAGGAATATGGTTAACTGTAAAATGTATAACAATAAAGGAAAATAATTATATGAAACTTCTACAACAAAGAAAGATAGATTTGGAATTATGGGGGAAACTACAAATATCATTATTAGGGAGAATTGTGGTGATCAAAATGAACATCTTACCTAAATTTTTATATTTATTTCAAACAATTCCCATAAAATTAGAGAATTTTTTTTATATATACACTGCTCAAAAAAATAAAGGGAAAACAAAAATTAGACATTCTAGATCTGAATGAATGAAATCTTCTTATTAAATACTTTGTTCATTACATAGTTGAATGTGTTGACAACAAAATCACACAAAAATTATCAATGGAAATCAAATTTAGCAACCCATGGAGGTCTGGATGTGGAGTTACAGTCAAAATTAAAGTGGAAAGAAACACTACAGGCTGATCCAACTTTGATGTATTGTCCTTAAAACAAGTCAAAATTATCAAAATGATAATTTTTAATGACCAAAATAGTTATCCTTGATTTCTGCAGTACTGTGTTGGTTATTTTTCTAAAACCTCTTTGGTGCATTTATGTCCATAGCAGGACTGAAACGCAACTGTAGGTAATTGTTACTTTTTTGATACCTTGTATTTCATTAAAGAACTCCAGGGGCATAAGGCATGATTTATCCTGCTACTTTTGCCTACGGATTTTGCAAAATAAACTCGAAAGATATCACAGAGAGGGGCTAACATTGAGGCTCTTGCAGGGAAGGCAAGCAGTGGAAGCAGCACGTCCTGGAACTGCACCGGTGGCAGGGAGTTTCTTTCGGTGGCAGCAAAAGGCAAAAGGGGAGCAGTGGTGGTGGTGGGAAGGAGGGCAACGGGAGAGAAAGGTGAGCAATGGGGCTGCCGCTGAAAGGAGCGCAGCAAAGGAACGGGGCAAATGGACAGCAGTTTGGGGTGACATGAATTCTAAACCTCTGTCAGTTTGCAGCTGACATAACTGTTTTTATACCTTCTTTCTACAAAGCTTGTCACATGGGACATTGTTTCTGCAGTGTTTGAATGCAAACCAGAGCAGGAATTGGGTTTGGAAGTGTTGAAAGCGCGTCTGATAGCTGAAGAGCCGAAATGCCATTTTGGAAAAAGCCATGAGGGGAAATCCCTGAGGAGGGGGCCCAAGGAGCACAACTGCAAATTCTACAGAGTGGTTGTCTCCAGAGAAAAGTTAAGCAGTAGAAGCTATCAACCAGAATGTTCAAAACCAAAAGCACTTTCTGAGATTCAGGAATTTGCTTTCCACTCTGTTCTAACTCCACAAAGTTTGCATGTTCACTTGATGCTGCTCAACAGATTCTCCAGGTTGCAAACTGGCTCTGTATAACTTCTTGATAATTGCACAATATTGCATGCTGACACACTCACATGTACAATCCTTAATTTCTGCCAGACCTCATTTGCAGTCTTTAAATCAGCTACAGATAAATCAGATAAATTGATCATCTTGTAAACTTAAGATGATATAAGCTATTGCTTTATCATGTTGCCTCTGATCTGCAGCAGTTAATGGCACTTGGGGTGGATTTTCCACAATATCCCACAGTTCCTTAGCTTTCAGGAAACATTCCATCTTTGCAGCCCAAATTATATAATTCTTCCGAACCAAAAGGGGCAGAGAGGTCTCAATTTTCTCAGCCACCCTGCAAAGCTTTTCTCTCTGTCTTGTTTCTCCTTTTAAATACAGACAGTCTCTCTCAGCTTAAATTCCAATGCAGTCTTTACATGTGTTCTGGTTCTGTCTGGGCCCATAACCTGTTAGAGTTTGCAGCAGAAATTCAAGTCCAGAAAACATATAGATGACTGATTCAGCTGGATCATTTACTTCTTTATAAACATATTAACATATTGAAGTAAAGTTTACAATACCATTAGTAGATTCTTTCAACATAACATAAGCAAAAACACAAGCAGCAGCAAGCAGCTCAGAGAAGAACTTAGTTTTTTTTTTTTTTTTTGGTCAGCAGGCAAGCAAAACAGTTTCTCTTTCACTTTACGGCTGAGCACAGAACAGAGATAATTCACGCCCAGATTCTCTCTTTAACATTTCAGCCCCCAGTTCAGCTCTAAGCTACTAAGCTCCATTCCAGTTCCTACAGAAAACACTGGGAGTCACAAAACCTGGGTAGGCCTGGCTGGGGGGTGGGTGGGGGTGGTCATGTGACTGGGTGGGAGTGACATTGAGTTGGCCACACCCATCCAGGTGGCTCCCGGTATTTTCTTTTCTGTGGGAAATGGGTCCAAATGGCTCATTGAGTGTTAAGGTTGCAGACCCCTGCCTTAGGTAAACGTTTGCAGTTCTTCCAATTCTGATTCTATGAATACTTTATTTCCTATTATAAATTGATGTTGATGTGTTAGCCTCTGTTCTGTTATTTCTGATTCTGTATGTTCTTTCAAGAACTGGTGCACTTGTTTCAAATATCCTATTCTTGTTGGACTTGACTTGCAATAACAGATCATTATTTCTTTGTTTTCAATCACTGTGTATTTATGAGAAGTAAACACCTTTTCTTCCAGTAATTCTGTAGCTGCTGGTCCTGGTTGCTCAGCCAACAGTCTTGAGTCCTGTAGCCCATTTTTTTTTACCAGATATCCAGGAACTCCAACATCCAGCATGGACCTTATTAACCTGGGCAACTCCTGATATGGCTTTCTGAAATTTACATCTCACCATATTTTTAATGAGAGAGGCACTCTTTGTTTGACTTCTCTGATGAGACCTGTCCAGTTTGGTTGAACCTCTGGCATAGCTCTCATCTTCCTCAGAGCACACAAGACCCACAACCCACATCAAGGTAGTTCCTCACTGGAGGATTATTATACTTTTATTCATTAAACATGAAACTCAGTCAACTGAACATTTAAAAATGTACCACAAATATCATTGACTGGCACTAATGGTTGATATGGGTTACTGCCAAGATCCTTGGTATCAACCAGTATCTTCTTAAAATGTACAATGTTCCAAGTAGCACAGTTTTTTGCACTTCCACTGGTGTTATTGCAGGAAACTGCAATTTCTTTATGTATTTTGTAAAATTTTTGGACATGGTACAAGTGCCCCAATAACAATGGGTATCACTATTACATGTTTCATCCATAATTGCATGGTTTTGATGGGTAAGTCATATTTCGTGAATTTTTCTAGTTCTTTTTCTTCAACTCTGGCATCTCCTGGTACAATGATATCAATAAATTGTATGCTTTGGTTTTTGACAACTGTGATATCTGGCATGTTGTGTTCCAAATGATGATCCATCTGTATTTGAAAGTCCAACAAGATTTTCACCTTCACATTTTCAACAACTTTTTCCATTTTATGTTCCCATGACTTTTCAGAAACAGGTAAATTATATTTTTTACATAATGACCAGTGGATTAATTTAGCAACTCGGTTACATTTAGCTTTGTAATCAGTTTGTGCAATTTTGCTCCATTCACATATTAAATGTGAAACAGTTTCAACTTCTGAAACTGTCACTACTGAACAGTTGAACTGTGTTGAGTATTGATTCAAGTTCCGTGGGGCTTTTCACATACAGCTTTAAGTCATCCATACATGGTTTATCTTGCCATGTTGTCATCTGATGTTGACTTCACCAATGTTTTCCATTTTTCATATTTGCTTTCAAAATATACAAATATTTTTGCTGATTCCAAAGTTTCCCAGACAGGTGTTAATTCAGCTGTAGGGTAATGAGTTAAATGTCTTCTTGTAATCTTTCCACACCATACTTAAATTTGTTCTTTGTTTTGTATTTTTAGTACCATTTTGTCAATGAGCAGCTGATCTTTTGTTCCTCTTGATTTTTTATAATTTTCTTTTTGTTCTACCGGATACAAACTGTTTTCCATCAAATGATTGAATACTAAATTTGCCAGTATTCTTGTAAAAAGTTTGAAAGTTGTTGGCAGACAAGTGATTGGGTGGTAGTTGCTTGGTTCTGTACTCTTTTCTGGATCTTTCATTATCAAGTATGTTCAACCATCTGCTAACCATTCTTTGCCTGTTGCATTTTAAAGCATTTCAACAACTGGGTGGCCAACAGGTGATGGGGACTGGTCAAATGTTTTAGCCAGTATCCATGCAATTCATCCAGGCAAGGTGCACTCTAGTTCTTGACCTTCTTGTTTTGAAGCCATATCGGTTGTTATATTCTCCATTTTGTTTCTTGTTGCTTGTTTTTGAATATATTTGATCCAGGAGTCAGTATTGTCATGTTCCACTGGGTTTTCCCACAGTTGTTTCCAAAAGTTTGAAGTTTTTTCTTTACCTGGGTGAACATTAGTTTGGGCTCAACTTTCATCAAGTGACCAGTAGAAGAGATGTTGGTTTCTTCTGAACTGGGCATTTTCACAGTATTGTTTTATTCATCCTCTGTATCTTTCAATTTTTTTTGCTGTTGCTATTAAACGCTGTTTTAGTTCCTCCATGATTTCCATTATTGTTTTTTTCCTCCAGCCTGTCAGTTTTTGGACAAAAAGAAAAAGCATCCAGGAGGACTCTGGTTCCCTCAGAGGGTATGGTCACCTCCTTTATAGGGAATACAGCCTGTCAGTTTTCAGGGGGGGAAAGTGAGAGGACCTGCTGCACCTCCTAAAATAGCCATCAGTTTTCAGACCCTCGGAGGTCTGGGAGGACCTGCTGCTTTTCCTAAGCAGATGAGTACAGGCACCTCCTAACACAGGGCTTTGCTCAGTGACTTCCCAGCTGGCTGCCCAAATTCAGCTCTCTCATTTTTCCATAACATTTTCGCACAGCCTCTTCCTTCTCCCTAACAGAAGGTCCTGTGCTCTGGTAAATCCCCCATGCTCTCCAGGCTCCATTGGTAGAACAGATCTTTCTGCGGTTAGGAAAGACACAGAGGGAGCAGGATCCAGCTGTGATTGGGAGAAGGGTCATCTCACTCATGCATACATACATCTCCCTCACTTTTCTGGGCTTTAATGTTAAAATTTAGAGGTACTCACCTTCTTTCCAAGCAGACTTTGAGCTCAACACTCAAAACTCCCTTTACTACCCTTGTTCCAAACAGCCACGGTCCGGGGGAACCCACCCACAATGGGTCTGTTGCCAGCAAGGGAAGCTTACCCGGCCAGGTCTGTTGGTCACGTTAGCTTGGAGTCCCATCTTGGGGTGGCAAATTGTGGGAAGAAGTATCCATCTGGTTCAGTTTTAAGCCAGGAGGAAGACACTGGAAATAAAATAGAGGCTGGAGGCTGATTGGAAAGAGGGCCCATTTATTGATGAAGCAAAACCACCAGAGTTTGTGGTTCTAACAGCTGACAAAATGGAGTTGAGAATGAGGAAGGAGGTTATACCGTCTTTGGGCGTTGCACTTGAGCTCCCTGTTCCTGTGCAAGAACATGTATTCTATTCGCTGTTGTCAGATTTCTATGGGGTCATGTAGGGCATAGCTGGCTCTATAGGAAAAAGAAGAAATTCAAATCCTGGATGTTTGTCTGAGCTAATCTGGTCAACCGCTGGTTTATTGTTTATCTGAGCTCTCAGGTGAAGTTTGGACTACTCTGGGATGATGCAATGAAGAGGCTTGTGTTCTGAAAGGGTGTTGGGGAATTCCTACTGTGGCTTAATGGCTTTCATTCTGTTTTGGATCTTGAGTGAGGAGGCTGCTTCTAATCCTACCATTCTGCCTTTGTTCAGGCTTTGCTGAAGGGAGTTTCAAAATATCTGTCATGCCCCTGGTGGAGAGTGAGGGAGAGGAGGAACAGCTGACAGGGAGTGGAACAGAGGTGGTATTCAGCAGGTTCTGACCAGTTCTGGAGAGCCGGTAGCAGAAATTTTGAGTAGTTCAGAGAATTGGCAAATACCACCTCTGACTGGAGATTTTACAGTATCCTTCCCCTGCCCACCCACCAAGCCATGCCCACAGAATCAGTAGTAAAAAAAATTTGAATCCCATCACTGGAGTGGAAGTGTGGCTCCAGAGGTTGTGGAGGAGGGGAAGGGCAGAGGCCAGCTGAGCAGTCAGAGGAAGACCCAGGCCCATCCCCTGTTCACCCTAGGGCACTCAGGGAGGAGAGGATAAGGGAGAGACGTGGTCTATTCAGGAGGAGAGGGCCTTGATCCTCTTCATGGGCTGCAGCTGTGACAACTGAATAAGAGTATGGACCTGCGTATGGGCGAACGCTGGAAATAAAGCGTGGAAATATCTCTAGTTTATAGTTCCTCTCTGAGTTTGGCATCCTTCCCAGTTTGTTATCTGTGGACATCCTCCAGCCCTTATCTTATCCAGTCGGTTTTTGTTGCTTTTTTCCTTCTTTGTGTAACTGTTTGTGTGGGAGTTTTTTGTCTTCTGTCAAAGATATTCAGAGCTTGGAAGCAAAGTGAAGGAATAAAAGGGGCTTCACCTGTTTTCTGTGACTGTTTGTTTTCTATTCCACCCTGGGTCATCACAATATCCTGTCTTGAATGGGTTTCTGCTTGCAGTATTTGCTTTGCCTATGAATAGAGCTATCTAGATACTTGTCTTCCTCTTTCAATAAGCTCTTTATCTCTTAAGTGCTGACATCTGCTGTGGGCTATTAAGGAAAGTGGGTGGCTGCTTTCTGTCTATAAAAACATGTTTCTCCATTTTTCCCTTTGGGAAAATACAATATTCTGCCTCTTTTAATATTTCCCAAAATATTTCATTCATCTAGGAGGGGTAGAGACTGACTTTCTATAATATAGTAGTAATAGTAACAGTATTACTTGTTTGGTAATTGTCAGGCCCCCATTTCTACTGCATTGCTTTTGGACCGGGTACAGAAGCGCTCATCTGCACAAGTACTAACTTCCATTCTCCCTCCTTGGAGGGAAAAGGGGGGATTTTAGGCAAGCTCCGGGCAAAAAGTTAAGGGCACCGGCTTCTGTGCGGCGTCACCTTGTTAATGGGCATGTGCAAAGCATTCGCACATGCCCATTGAGGCAAGAGATTGGGCAGTTTCGCACCAGCAAGACCACTGAGCCCGCGTCGCACCGAAAGAGCGAGGCAGACAGAATCAGTGCGAAAAGAAGGGGGGGGAAGCAGAAGACAAACAGATGGAGCAAGCGAGAGAAGCAAGTGGGAGGGAAGTCAGAGAGGGGAATTCGTGGAATTGCCCAGACGTTTCTGATCCCCGGCATTTAAACCACCGAATCCTCGCCATGCGTTGACAAAGAAGAGCAATCGCTTGAAACCAATGAAATACACCAAACTCTATCTCTGCGCTGCTCCGGTCGGGAAACAATGGGAGTCACGTTGACTTGTGTGCGGATAAGCCCACCTCTCCCAAACGGGCTTCTTCGGGGACTGCTTCAAAGGTGAGACTCGAAAACTTTGCCATGCATCAGGAATCCGTTGGATGGTCGCTGCCCCCTTTCCCTGGGTGATCTTCCGACGCTGGTGGGCAGCAGCTATTTCGCTTGGATGGGACATGCCGGCGGCGCTGACCTGGACCTCACCTGAAGGAGGATCCGGTCGTGGGTTTTTTTTTTTTTAAGTAATAACAATTTACAGCCATCCCAGTTGCGGGATAGGTTCCTTGAAACTGCAACCCCGAACGAGGATCAAGGAAGCTCCTTTTACGGGATTGGCCACTGGCAATTGACAGTCAGCAACCGGGGCTTCCAGCTAAGTTGCCCCCACTGTGGGAGGGGGTAGGATTGTCTTCTCTTGTTTAATATTAATCCGGTGCGACCCTCCAGAGCCCAGTGCCGGAAATGAGTCTGGGAAGATGGGGCGAGAAGGCGCTGCTCCGCTTAGTCGCCCGTTCTGAGCCACCAGCCTCTCGTACAGCTGAATAACTGTCATGAAAAAGCCGGCAAAGAAACTGCCCCTGAACTCCGGCTCAGTCTTAGTGGCGACGAGGGCTTTGAAACGGCCCATCTCTCCCACTTTCGGGGTTTGTGGCTGAGGCAGGGGCGAGCCTCTTTTCTGGCCTCGATTCGAGGCGCGGATGGGGGAGGAAAACCACCCATTCAGTTCTGCAGGTTTGTAATCAGCCGTAGCCTCAGGGTTTTCTCGGGAGCTTTTCTTCTGTGCTTTACTGAGTTAGTCAGCAAGTGTGTCTACCGACAAACCGCCCCCCACCCCGCCACCTTCTGTATTCCCCCATATCTTTCCCGGGTAAACAATCCTCACCCACCCACTTGGTTTGGCAGAAAGAGCTGCCACCATAAGAAGTGAAGAAAAGAAATAGGTGTTGCCACCAATGAGATCTTGGCTTCCTCACTGACCAGCAAACCCCCCACCCCGATGTTAGATTTCTTTTTGATTTTTTTATTTTGATTTTATTTTTTGCTCCCGCCCTCCTCCCTTTCGGAATATCTGTTGTTGTTTAAAGTCAGACAATGAGGCGGCGGGAAACTCCCTTCAGCAGCCTGGAGGGAGGCGAAGAGCTTTAGCACCCACCGCGCAGAAAGCGGGGGGGGGGGTGCGGGTTTCCTGCTCGGTCAATTTCAGCCCGCAGGGGAAGCTCCCGTCTGCCTGGGCTCCCCGATGGTTTTGCCTGGGCTCTGGGAGAGCTTCAGATTCCGTCGTGCGCACCTCGCCCTCCTGAGCTGCTTCTGCACTAGAATGTTGCGGCAGGTCTTGCACAGGGGGCTGAGAACGTCTTTCGCCAGACTCGGCCACTTCGTTGCCAGCCACCCGGTCTTCTTCGCCTCTGCGCCCGTGCTCATCTCCATCTTGCTGGGGGCCAGTTTCAGCAAGTACCAGATCGAGGAGAGCGTGGAACACCTGCTGGCCCCCAAACACAGCCTGGCCAAGATCGAGAGGAACCTGGTCAATAGCCTCTTCCCGGTGAACCGGTCCAAGCACCGGCTGTATTCCGACCTGCAAACCCCAGGGAGATACGGCAGAGTCATCATCACATCCTTTATCAAGGCGAACATGCTGGACCAACATCACACGGATCTGATCTTAAAGGTAAGGACTAGCAGTTCCTGATGAGTCACCTCTTTCTTCTCCACCCCGTTGCTGAAATCCGTTCTTCGCCTTCCTACATGGATCCTTAAAAATGTGTAGAGGTAACTGGCCAATGGAATTTCAGTCATGTATTGTCTGTTTGAGTAGCTGTAGCTGTTCTCTGCTCTGATCTGCAATTCATAGTTCTGCAACAGTTGGGTTAACTATGGGTTGCAGAGGAGAATACCTGTGCAGATTCCCTCTCCTTTTCAGAGGTGATAAGGGAGTGGGGGGGGGTTGTGAATGAAAGAATTGCACTTTTTTCTTGTTCCTCCTGTATAAGCTGAGTTAGTGACAACCACATTTACTAATTTGGAGTTCAACCTAAACTTCAACATTGATGGGTAACACTTGTAGGTTACTCTTAGCTTAGTCAAGAGGATCCTTTGATTACAATGGCTATACAAATTAATTTAAAATTAAATATGGGGCTGTTTTGTTTCTAAAATGTTTCATAGCATTCTAATCACATAATTTTGAAAATTGCTACATGCTACTTTTACATGCACAAGATTTGAAATCAGAAGAAGTCATTGTTTATATAGTTTCTTTGTGTACTGGGTAATGTAATGCAGAAATTTTTACTGAATTGTTCCTGAGCTGTATAAAAGGTCCTGTTTATTGCAATATTTTTGTCAATATTGTCTTATTTTACAATGGCGGCATACTTCTCAGTACAGGTTTGAGATAAAAATATGAAAAATGCATGGATGGAATCAAGATCAAGTTGATGAAAAGAAAGTACAGAGAGGGCTTTGACCATCCACATTTACTTTTTAGCATTAAACAACATTTTTATAAGCTTTTATGACATACTACAAAATCACAATCATTGGACCTTTAGTATCTCTTGCAATGAGAAAATACATATTTATAGAGAATCCTTCCAGTTCTACTAAAAAATTTGCAATGGAATCCATGATATCAGCCTTTACAGATCATCTCTCTCTCTTTTTCTCTCTCTCTCTCTCTTCCTTTTTCTTTTTTTTTCTCTCTCCCTCTCCCTCCCCCCTCTCTCTCACACACGTACAGAGACAACACACACACTTTCTCTCACCCAGAGAGAGACACACTCGTAGTAGTTATAACCAATGTCTTCATATGGAAAAAAAAATGTCAACTAAGAAAACCCTCAGAAATATACTGCTTATATTTACTCTGAAATACATTGCAAGCAGATGTCAGTAAAGATTTTTTTCTGGTGTGCTATCTCTAGAAACCCAACCACAATTATAGTGATAAATAACTATCTTTTTTCAAATAAATAAAATTGTCATAAAACCAGAAATTATTGAAAAGAATAGAGATTAATTGAAAATTGCATCATTTTCAACGTAATCTAAAATAGTTATTGTTAACTTATAAGATAATGGTCAACTATGCACCATTATTATTTCAATACCATCGGCTCTTGAAACTGTTGAAGCCATCAGGTACATTAAATGTTACCTTTTGTTCTTTAGTCTTAATTGTCAAAAGCTTGGTTTAATTGCTCCTTTAGTAAATTAGTGCCATGTTCTGTCAAGCATAGGGCCTAAGTCTTTGAAAGATGCTCTAGGTTGGACTTAAGCAAGTAGAGACAGGAAAAAAAAATACAATTCTTGATAGCTTGCAGCAAAATGATACTGAATTGTGCAGTAAAAGAACATAGCGAAAAAAGATATGAACTAAAGTTATAATAACTAATGCTGTTAATTGGAGAGTAACCCACATGGAACAAAATAGAATTTACTTCCAAATTACACACATAGGATTGTGCTACACTTGTAAAAAAGATCCCTTTAGAAAAGATGGTCCGAATAGAAATTTATTGACTATAATATTAAGATTAAGTATAGCTCTCAATACTATATTTAATATATTTATATTTAGTATATTTATATTTAGTATATATTCCAATAGTCAGCAACCAATTTCCCCTTTTTCATCAATTCTCATGTCAAAAAAGCTGACATTGGCACCAATGGTGTAACCAAATATTTGAATGTATCTGAAATATCTCAATTGTAAGAGATGAAAATGATTTAGTCTACCAAAATCTGAAGTTACTAATGTCTTGCTTCCATCCCCCACCCAGTATTTTAAATTTAAATTTTAATTTAAAAGCCTAAAGCCATTGTGTTTTTTATCTGATTAACAAATTGTGCTATTGGTCCAATAGTTTTGATTCAGATCTGTTTACTGTTGATGAATGTTAATCTTGGGACGTAAGAAAACTATTTTTGAAGTAATGAATCAGACTTGGCAGAGAAGCAAAAATGCATGGAAACAGCATCTAAACTTTATCAGCCTTTGAAAGGTCTTCCAGATCAAGGTGGATCTCCGATAGTAATGTTCCATCTGCTGCTTATTCTCCAGTGTTAAATAAAAGACCATGAAATCATGTGTAGGACTATCAAGCTGTTCTGGAACGTTGGCTGCTAATTTTTGACTTCATTTTAAATATTTCTAAGTATATATTTCTAATTGTTTGAAGATACAGGAATGAAGAAATTGTTTTGCATTTATTTTGGTTTTGGGCCTAAGTTAATGTAATTAATTTTTTAAACCTTCATACATAATATTGAGAAACATTTTATACCTTCTCTTGCAGATGTATGGGAGTAACTCCTTGGCAGCTGCTTCCATTTTTTGTTAGGCAAAATGCTAAAAAAGACACTAATTTTAGGGCAAATTTTTCCTGACAGAGGGTTGTTCTAACAGTAAAACAATTGGCTTTTTTAATGAACAACCATATTTCTTATTACAAATGGTCCTTGACTTATGACTGTTTAACAGTTTTTCAAAGTTTCAGAAAAAGTGACTTATGACCTTCCGCTAAGTTAACCACCCCCAGTCACGTGATCATAATTTGGGCATTAGGCAACTAATTCACATTTACAGTGGTTGCAGCATCTTGCAGTCATATGATTGTGATTTACAACTGTCTGAAAAGCAAAGTTGATTGGGGAAATCAGAATCACTTAATGACTGCTTGCATGATTCACTTAATAACCACAGTAAAAAAGGTCATAAAATCAATTCCAGTCACATAAATTTCTTTCCCAATTGTGAACTATCAGGGACTATCTTATGCATACTTACTCAGAGGTCTCATTGTGTTAAATAAAATCTACTTCTTACTTATTAATTAGTGTGTGCTTAGTACAACAATATATTTATTTAAAAAATAGAATCTCAACAGAATTTCTGAGCAGTAGCTTCCCAATAGAATCAAACTGTTAGAATTTACTATTGTATGACCCAAAAACTTTTTGCTGCTGTTGTTGTCAGAAGCAATTATTGTATCATCACTAAGAGTGAGGTGGCAATTTTGTTTGTTTCTTGTTTGAAATTCATTTTAGGGTATTAACTAGCTGAAGAATTACCATATTCTGTCCTATAATCTAGCCTGGACAACAAAGGGAGCGTAACTGCCCCAAACGAATAAGAGATATCATTTGACAACAGTACTTTGAAAGTAGTTACCTTGTGTAATATCCGTCGTCCATCTGTCTGTCTATCTGTCTGTCTGCCTGCCTGCCTGTCTGTATCAGTTTTATAATGTTTACCTTAGATTTGCTTCATAGTACCCTGCTTGGAATTCTTTTTATTTTTCTGAAAAACAATTTGCATTTTTGATCAGCTATATCTGACTAAAATATAAGAGGTTTGAAGGGAAGCAATGGACTTAGATGGTTTTTTTCCTATGAATCTAAAAGCAAACAAATATTTTCTCCCATTTCTTTTAAAGAAACCTAGATGGGACTTGTTCTACCAGCTGGTATTCGGATATGTAGAACTGCAATTCTCATAATAGGCCTTCTAGCATTAACAAGAGTCACCTGCCGTTAGGATCACTCTGATTAGAAATCTTTATCAAAGAATGAAAGTAAGCATATTGTCTGTGGGCGGTTTATTCAATCTGTTCAATTGATTATGCTGATTTTGGATATTTTGTCAAAAGTTAAAACCAAAATTGGAACAAGAGCCCAATTATTAAGGCAAGACTGAGCAGTTTAGTATCAAATACAGGGTGGATTCTTTATAATCTATGACAGTAAATTCACTTTTTAAAGCAGTGTTTTGTTTTCCTTTGCTTATTTACACACTTGTGTATTACTACCAAGATATTCAATCTAAATTCTCAACCTATAATCCTCAGAATACTATCCTAAGATCTACAGGATGCTGGTTCTGGTATTCATGAATGATCCTAGATATTTTGCTGCCCAGGAGACGAGAGCTGCATTCCACTCAAATCAATGTGGATAGGGATCAAGTCAGTGAAGTTATTTTGGCACATGAACAGACAATTCCACAAGCACCTCTGGCAGTAAAAGTAAATCAATTGTTTTTTGTCATTTCAAGATATTCATCTAAGATGATTTATTCCCTTAAACAACAATTACAGTTCATCTTTTCTTCCTCAGAGTAAGCTTTTTATATCTAGAATTCATCTTTAATCCAAGGATTTGTTCATATTCATATTTATCACATATTTACTAGAACTGGATCCCAATCTACTTGTAAAGCCCAGAAATTTTAAAGAAACAGCTTGGCAATACTTACTGTACTCTACTTCCTGTGTTTTCGGCAACTTATACATGTTTCATTTTCAAAAATATAGACATACAGAATTATTAACCACCAGAATTTGAACACTTTTAGCAAAAAAGACCCATTTTTCATGCACTCAAGTGGCTCTGAATAACAGCCTTTGCCGATATATAATTTGCATGTGATGCAAATCTTTTTTCACACTTAATTGACATGAATAAATTGCATTTCACCCATGGAGACTTCACAATATACAACAGATTTCTTGAAATATTATGTAGCCAATGAACCTTTGCTGAGAGAAAAATTGCTAAAAAAAAATCTTGGAAATTGTACATCCTCTTTCTTTTCATTTTTATTAGCATTAGTCTTAAAATTTCAGTCCTGCTGTTTCTGAATCCGCATCCCGGACATCATTTATACAACTGATTAACAAAAATAGTTTTGTGATTGTTCATAGGAACTTTTTAAAATGGCCAATATGGAAGAGAATAAAATGGTACAATAGATACTTTAAAATACTAACTTCATCTTAAAATTTTAAATCATGTAAAGAAAATGTTAAAATCTTCATCAGATATGAAAAATCTTCTAAATTGTATTGCGGGCACTCCACAATTGTATTCAAAAAGCTAAAATGTCTCTGTTTAGTAGCCATTCACCTTTACTGAATTAATGGAAACATCCATAGAATAATTTGTGGATCTTAAGATTTGGATAAAAATTTGGATAAATTTGGACCTTAGCATTTGGTAAATGTCTACTGGAAGTGATAATCCTCAAATAATCTGGTATTACATTTTTGTGAGTTAGGTGGCCATGTAAATATGATACATAAATAAAGTAATTCAAATAAGAATAGAAATAGGTGACTAGCAGATATTACTGAATTATTCTCAGCAGCTCTAATCATGAAGGACTTTGGGAGTTGTAATTTTATCAACATCTCAGTGACAAATGCCTCACCCTGCTAAGGTATAAAACAAAGGTTTTGTGAACAGGAATGTACTTTTTCTTATATATTTAGTAGCTATTATGGCTATTAGGATGTCAGCAAATATGACAATATTGTCATGCCAACATAAGATTGAATTTGTTGGCTTTTCTCCTTGTCTTTTAACCCTGCCCACATTGAGCGTCCTCTTTAGTTCTTCTAAGTATAGGTTGCTTTTTGTCCTTGGCCTCAAAGTCAGCTTATTTTATTTATTTCCCCCACTGAAAGTAATTAAATGCAGACGGTCCCAGGTCCAATCTTCACTATCTTTGAATTTAGAAAAGTGATTGAAACTCAAGAGTCTTTCAGTCAGGGGCAACTACAATGTGCTTAGTGACCAATAATATGACATAATGTAAAGCTCCAGGGAATGTGATTAATGGCCATGATCGATAAGGGTAATGGATGTCTAATTTAGTAACTAAACAATTAGAAAGTAACAGATTGAAGAATACTAACCAATATAGCAAAAACACTCTGAAATTATAGGATTATAAATGACTAGAACAATTTTTTACACTATGCTATAAAAGAACTACAAAAAACATCAAGCCCTGCATATCCATATTTATAAATATACAGTATGTTTTAATGTATTGGAACATTAATACTGTATATACTGTAGATTGTGCCACATTTGACAAGGCTCGACAGGAAAGAGTATTGACAAATCTAAATGAATTTTGCGCATCAGCACAAGTCTAGGCTGTCACGTTTAGGTAATATCATCATCATTGCTTACCAATAGCTATGGATTTTTAAATATTCACAATATACTCTGTGCTTGTTCACACTTTTAAATATTTAAAGTAACTATTTAGGTGGCGAAGCACCTAACAGGAGCAAATGTGGCCATCCAAAAATTGGCCAGTAATATCTACATATTCAGAACAATCCAGCTGTGTATACCTTTCTAGGTTTAGTTTCGAAGGAGAGGATTTAAAAAAATTGTAAACCTGTAAGAGGCCAAGATACAGGGATGTAGAGGTAAACTTAGCAGATGAAAAGGAAGGAAAATGCACCTTTAATTGTCCACTTTCCAAATGTACATTCCCTCCACTAAAGCTGAAAATGTTCAGATTATGGATTACCAGTCATTAACCATTTTACTCTGCATATCATAGTGTTGGAAGAAATGTCCATCTGGGTTTAGTTCCACGTGGGAAGACAAACACTGGAAACATGGAGACTTCTTGGAAGGATGGTTTAATAGTGGACAGGACCCCATGGGGTTTGATGTCCTGGGCAAAATGGAGCGGGGGGAGAGGGAGAGGGGGAGAGAGGGAGTTTGGTTGAATCTTGCTGGATGATGTAATCTTCCCAGGTGCCATGTAGTGAGATGGGTAGAGGGCTAATCCTATCATGTCCTGAGGGCCATATCCCATCACTCTGGAGCTGAAGGTGGGGCAGGGAGCTGCTTTTTCTTTAAAAACATGTTTCTCCTTTTCTCATCCAGGAAAATATAATATTCTGCCTTTTTAATATTTTCTAGAATATTTCATTCTTCTAGGAGAGGGGTGGGTGCTGATTTTCGACAATAGAAAGAAAAGGCCTCAGGAAGTAGTAGTGAGAAACAAGAATTCCTTTTCATCTTGTTTTACTTTTTACTTACAACATGTAAGTACATAACTGAATAAAATACTATGCTTCATTTCTAGATTGTCTGTAATCTTGCAGTGAATTATTTGGTTGTGTCAGTGGAGTGGATTTTTTTTATTGCAGGTACTAGATATCTATACAGAATCAGATTTGTGCAATGCCGCTATTACAATAATCAGTGGATTTGTTGAACTGTAACACACTCCCTCTAAAATCAAAGCAATCTATCTATGAAATATTCTCATCTTCTAATTGGTCATTTTTTGCAATCAGGTGTTCATAAATCACCAGGGCAGAAGCCAAAAAATAAATTTGCTTTGAAACAACCTCTTAAATTTTGCATCTGGAACTTTTGCCATTGACATTTGCAACATTTTCCCCTTCAAAGCTCTGAGGAGATTTTTTTTCTGTTTAATGAGAGAACCTACAGTCTTCTGGTAACAATTCTCATATAATGACATGGCTCCAGGGGGCTGAGGCTTTGTGAAGAAAAATATGTTCCATCATGAGAGTTTTAACCCTGCCCACATCAAGCATCCTCTTTAGTTCTTCTAAGTACAGGTTGCTCTTTGTCCTTGGCCTCAAAGTCAGTTTGTAAACAACTAGAGGACAAAATTTATAGTTCCACAGGGCTGTCACAAGTGTCAGACTGTCATCTCGGCAATGTTTTTCTATTCTTGTCAGATTACTCAGTCTGCTGGAGCAAAATAAATCCAATACCCCTAATTTTATATGGTGATCTATTTATTGCCGCATGTCTAATGACACACCATAATTTAGAATAACAATGTACTATATTTCCCTGCAAAATGTTTTACACAAAGGATCTCAAAGCAAAAGCCAAAATGAACATATTTAAATCTCAAGTACAGGTAGACTAAAAGAATGAAGATTGGCAAGCTGTTTTTGAAAAACAGAAAACATTTCCCATTCTACACTATTACTGAAATTACCATAGAATAATTATATATTCATCATTAATAGCTTTAGCCATAACTAGGTCTTAATCCCAGAGTTCTTAATTCCGTACTTTAAACATGGGAATTAGGATATAGATTTAACTGTGGAATTAGTCTAGAGCTACAAGATTTGGGCTTCTTGCCCTCAGTTTCCAGATTTTTGGAAATACTTCAGTGGACTTTGTTTCTCATTCTTCTCTACTCACCGAACCTTTGGAGCTACTCAGTCACTGTCTTGGTATTTTCAGAGAGAAAGCATAAAAAGAAACTTTTTCTTTGATTTTTCACTCTTGTTTCTTTATAGCCAGTTAGATAATAGTAAGATGAACAATACCTTTGATAAGCTGATGCTTTAATGTTTGTAAAGCAGATGACATCATGAGCTAATTTACAGCTTCCCACAACTCTGGCAGATACACATGCACTTTGCCACCTATAAAGTGTTCTTGTTTTGCCTTTTATTAAAACATACAGTTTAGTACTCTGAAATTCCATGGCACAGTTTTAATTAAGTTCTCAAACAACGCTTAAGATTTTTTTAAAATTCTGACAGCCTTGTATTCCAAAATAAATCCTGGATTTAATCCAGAATAATACAGACTCAGAAAACTACAGACCAATCAGCCTAGTACAGTGGTGGCTAACTTTTTTCGGCTCCTGTGCCAATAATTGCGCACATGCTCGCTTGCATGCGCTCGCATACCAGCACCCAGAAGGCAATGCATGCTGGGGCTCCCCCCACGCCCTCTGCACACGCGTGCACAATTCCCCCTCGCATGCCATGTCGGTGCATGCACACACGATACCCTCAGTGTGGCGTGTCCCTGCGCATGCGTGCGTGTCTCCTGTGCACCCCATCTGCCCCCTGCACATGCGCTCCAGATACCCAACATTCAGCTGTCAGGCGGCGGTGCACATGCATGTGCAGTTGGGTTCTTCTGGGCGACCTCTCGCATGCCGGGGGAAATGGCTCTGCATGCCACTTCTAGCACGCATGGCATAGGTTCGCCAACACGGGCCTAGCATCATAGATACTGGAAAAGATAATTTTTAAAAAACTGCCAACATCTAGAAATGACTAAAATAATAGCTTGCAGTCAGTATGAGTTTGTTAAAAACAGATCATATTAAATCAATCTCATTTCATTCTTCAACATAGTGACTAAATTAGTAGACCAGTGAAATATTGTAGACATAATATACTTCGACTTCAGCAAGGCACTCAACAAAGTAGACCACAACCTACTTCTTGGGAAGCTAGACAAAAGTGGGGTAGATAGCATCACCACCAGATGGATTCGTAACTGGCTGACAAACCATACTCAATGAGTAGTCCTTAACGGGTCTATGGCTACATGGAGGGAAGTAAGCAGTGGGGTACCACAAGGTTCTCTCTTAGGCCCAATACTCTTCAATATCTTTATAAACAACTGAAATGGGGGAATGGAAGGGGAACTTACCAAATTTGCAGATGATACTAAGCTGGCAGGAATAGCTAACACCCAAGAAGATAGGCTCATGATCCAGATGGATCTTGACAGACTCTTCTGGCTTGAGCTTCTTCGGTGACAGACCAAAACCTCGTTTCTGCAAGGCTTCGATCCGTGCTCGCTGCTGGAGCGCCCCGAGCCAGCTGGTTTCGGGGCTAAGCCACCCCGTAAAGGTAGTGAGAGGGGGGAAACTGCCTGCAGGGTTGAGGAGAGCCACATCTCTCCTCCCCAGCTGGCCATCACTCCTTTCCCAAAGGCGGTTGTAGCAGTGGTCAGAAATGGCCACCACAAAGAAGAACTCGACCGGAAAATAATGTGCAGGAGGAAGATAAGAAGAGAAAGTTTTGGTTGACCGGGTCAAACAGCAAAAACAACAAATAAGGTACCCTGGAATTGAAACTATTAAAAAAAAAAACATTGTTCCCTAAGAAGATTTTTAAGCTGCGAAGGAGAGAAAAAAGAGAAAAGATTTGGTTTTTTTTTTTCTCCTTTTCTTATACTGACGGCTAAGAGACTTAAGCAAGAAATAGGAAAAAAATCCACTTTGACATTAATAGGCATTTAATGCTGAAAATAAAAAGTCAAAGGGATAATAAAGATTTCTGGATAATCAAAAGTTTTTGAAAACAGGAAAGGAGAGAAAAAGAATAAAAGGGCAGGATCTGGAAGGGAGGAGACTGCCTGGAATTAAAAAGAACTTACAGCAAAATCTCAACAAGACTTCCAAAAGATACATTTTAACTGAAATATCGCAACAAAAACCCCAGGAAGAGAAAGTGGAAAAGGAAATAAGAACAAATAATTTGGGACTATTTGGATTACTTGATGATTTCTGGATTTTTAGTTATTGTATTTGAATGACTAAAATCAATCAGGTGGTTGTTTAAAACTGTTTAAAATGGCTCCACTTTTAGAAGAACTGAAAATGGAACCTAAAAAGTACAAAGATGCACAAGAAGGGAGAGGTTCTTTTGGCTTCGTATTTCAGTTTTTAGAAATGGAGATTTGGAATTATGAGAAACAACAAGAAATGCCTGCAGAACAAGAAGATTGTGACAAAGAAGAAGCCATCTTTAACAAATAAGTAATCTTAGGTGGGAGAAAAAAGGGGAAGGGGGGAAAGAGAATGAAAAATTTAAGATTGGGAAAAACAACTCCCCCCCCCCCAAAATAGAGTGAAAAATAAGTATAAAATCAGAAAGCAACAGAAGAGGGAAATGCAGAAGAGAGAATTAGAAGTAGAGAGACAAGGGGTTAAAAGGGGGAGGGAGAAGAAGAGAGGGAAGAAAGAAAGGAAAAGAAGTTAAAAAGGACAGAAACAAAATATAGAGAAACAGGGCCTATTTAGAGATAATGGGTGAAAATTTAATGGAAAAGGGGATTCTGCAAAGGTACATAAGATAGTATTGTTATATTAGAAACAGAAATAATTTTAGAAAATATGAAACAATGTATGATTAAAATGTTTGATAAAATAGCTATCATAATTCAGTGGAATGCTCTTCAATAAATAAATGTAACAAAATGAATATTTAATGATTTACAAAACATATGTGAAGAGAAATAAGGGAAAAATTAATTATGGAGATTATATGTGTCTTTAAGGAAGTATGATATTTAATTGAAAAGAAATGCTAAAGATGTTAAGATTTTAATGATTATTAATGATAGAACTGAATTGGAATGGAATGAGGGTTTATAATTACATATATTTATAATCTATTTTTTTTAAAGAATATAGGGCGTATTATAAGAATGTACCAGCAGAATTCGATTGGAAGATTGGAAGTATTATGTATTATATTAAAGGTCATAACCTTAAGGTATATATTGAAGTTTAAATAAGAGTTGAATGGATATAATTAAAAGATATAAAGGTGTCGTTCTCCAATTAGTAACTACAGGAGAAAATTTGTTTAATGAGAAAAGATAATATGAAATTGAAACAGAATAGCCAAAGTATAAATATAATGATTTGAATTGAGATGCGATAATCAAAATAAAATTGATAAAATTAAAAGAGGGGAAAAACTATATAGAAAATGTAAAATAGTATAAGATATGGAATAGAATACAAAAAGGAGCATGAAATTGAGTTTTGTGTCTGTATAAAGAAGTTCAACCCAGGACCATGCTATTTTCAAAAAAGATGTTTTACTTGTATTTTGTATGTGTGAAAACCCAAATAAAACTTTATTTAAAAAATTCAATGTAGAGAAAAGCAAAGTCTTATACTTAGGCAAGAAAAACCAAAAGTACACATATAGACTGGGTGGAACTAGGCCTAATAGCAGTAACTGTGAGAGAAATCTTGGAGTCTTAGTGGACAACCAGTTAAATATGAGCCAGCAGCCCAAAATGCCAATGCAATCCCAAGTTGCATGAACAGAGGCAGAGGTGGTATTCAGCGTGTTCTGATGAGTTCTGGAGAACCGGTAGCAGATTTTGAGTAGTTCAGAGAAGTGGCAAATACCGCCTCTGACTGGCCCCATCCCCATCTCTTCTCAGACTCCTGAGTCCCAGCTGATCAGTTGGGTCTTCTTTTGTTGCCCTGCATAGGAGAAGAGCTGGAAAGTAGATTAATGGGGTGGAGAGGGAATGGGGTTTTACAGTATCCTCCTGCCACACCCAGCAAGCCATGCCCAGCAAGCCACACCATGCCACACCCAACAAGCCACACCCACAGAACTGCTAGTAAAAAAAAAAAAATCCTACCACTGAACAAAGGGATACAATCAATATCAAGTGAGGTACTAATACCACTCTATAAAGCCTTAGTAAGACCACATCTAGAATACTGCATCCAATCTTGGTCACCACAACTATAAAAAAAGACGTTGAGACTCTAGAAAAAGTGCAGAGAAGAGCAACCAGGATGATTAGGGGGCTGGAGACTAAAACATATGAAGAACAGTTACAGGAATAGGACATGGCTAGTATAGTGAAGAGAAGGACCCAGGGGGGACATGATAGCAGTCTTCCAATATTTGAGGGGCTGGCACAGAGAGGAGGGGGTCAAGCTATTTTCCAAAGCACCCAAAAGGCGAGACAAGGAATAATGGATGGAAACTTTTCAACCTGGAAATAAGGGGAAATTTTCTGACAGTGGGAACAATCAACCAATGGAACAGCTTGCCCTCGGAAGCTGTGGGAGCTTCATCACTGGAGGCTTTCAAGAAGAGATTGGACTGCCATTTGTCAGAAATGGTGTAGGGTCTCCTGCTTCGGCAGGGGGTTGGACTAGATGACTTACAAGGTCCCTTCCAATTTTGTTAATGTTAATGAAGCAGAAGAACCATAGTAATTTGCTTTGGTGACAAAGATACAGCTTGACATTACCATTGGAAATAAACTTTCTAGAGGAACAAATTAGCATATTTAATAGGGGAAGTATTTATCCCAAAGGCACTACCTTCCCTATTTTAAACAGGTGTAACTACATGCAGATAATGCATACTATTCCCTTGCCCAACCAAGAAGAACTGGTCCAGATAGCTCTTGTCATCTGTATTCAGCCTCTGTATTCAGGTCTGTTCTGTAGCTTCAACCTTCAAAGCAAAGCAAGATCTCATCCTGAAGCCTTCTGAGCAAGACTGCTGCTTCAATCTCCATCACCCCTCAGGACATCTTTGTTCTGTTTGCTGCTGTTGATGATTTTAGCTCATCATTTTTTTCCCCAATCAGGTTCTCTCTTAATTCAACATCTTTTCAGGCACAGATTCATTCCCAGTGTTGCCAACATTAACTAATTAATGTCAAAGTGACCATTTCTTATTTAAATTCCTGGCCCGATATGTTCTTTATTGGCTTCTAATTCCCAGTTCAAATGTACTGATGTTTGATCAATCCAAATGCTACTTACTCTCTCTAGTAAATTTTTAAGTTTCCATTATCGATGAAAACAAGATAAGGTTATTATCTCATGAATAGTACAGTATCAACTCTAAACTTCTAACCTGGTTATGTGTGCTCATAATATCTGTTTTTTCTCGGGATTCTGCTGCAAGTGCAGAGGACAGAAGCCAGTCATTTGATCCTGAGAAGTGACATGGTGTTTTAAGAAGTAGCAGTGTCCTTTTAACTTGAAGTGCTATAGAGCCCTATTATGCACAAGTAAATATGCATGTATGCTTTAGCCTGGGACTATACTAGAGTTTATCTTCTTCAACTTGCCAGCCTTTGCATTAAGAATACCAAAAGAAACTCTTCTGTTAGTAATGTTGATTATTTGCAGGGGTGGGATTCTACCAGTTTGGACCAGTTTGGGTGAACCAGTAGTTCCGGTGAGCATTTGGCCCCGCCAACCCACCCCTGCTCTTTCCTGTGCTTTATTTCGTTTTTTTTAGAGCACAGCTGATTTGCCGCACCTCAGCTGTTTTATTCACAAGGGCTGCAGGAGAAGGTAAGTATTAGAGCTGAAAATGACCTTTTTTAAATGCTGTGCATGAGCATGCGAAGTGTGTGCTTAGCAAATAGGTTGTTACACTGGTTGAATTGCAGCACTACTACTAAGCAGAGTGGTGCCTGTGCCAGCCCAAGCAATTTACCACCAGTGTGATCGCCATCCATAATGAATGACAGGGTCATTAACAACAGCCTTTCTGCCTTCTCCATGTTATTTGTTGAATTCCACTGCTCGATTCTACTGTGGTTTCATAGGGTCTCAAGAAATCTCATACAATATGGTTACAGATCTACCCTGTTTCTCCAACAATACGGCCTCCCCCAATAGGAAGTCCCAGCATGTTTTATAGGCATGAAATGAAATTAAGCCCCTTCCCCCAAATTAAGGCCTATATTAAAACATACAAAATGGTGGGGAAATGGTGGGGGGGCTTGCCATTTGGAAGTACTTTTGTTGCACACCCGGATATGGTGCTGCCTGCGTTGACCACGATACAAAGTGCCCCACCAACGCCGAGGTCAACATCCAAGTCGTTGCTGCCCGCCCGAACATGCAAGTGGGGGGAATTAAGTCACCCCCGAAAAGATGGCCTAGCCATTTTGGGGGGGCTCAAAAAAAAAAAAAAAGACCTGGCCTTATTATATGAGAAACACGGTAGAAAGTAAGTTTCTATATAATATCCTTAAGCATATTCTGTACTATAATTTACCACCAGCGACCAACCCAGATTGGATCCTGAAAATTATCCTGGGACACATACAGATTTGCCTATTTCTTTTGTTCAGATCCTTCTCCCGTTTTTTGCTGTGGCCAGCTGCATGATATATTATTACAAATTGAGTATTATCTTTATTTAGTTCCATAGTGTACTACATAAACAGATACAATGCTTTTTCATGAAGAAGTATTTCATACATAAGATGGATATGATTTTGCATTTGAGAGCATTCAGGTAAAAAAGGGTTTGTGAGAAATGGGAAAAAATTGTGAGCAAGAGGAAATAAAGTATTTAGACCACAGCATATTCAGGTTCCTGGTTGCTTTTCATTCTATCCTAAAACTCCTCACAGACAATCAGCAAACAGTTTTCTTCCTCTCAGTGCTTTGTATTTCATCTATCTTCTCCCTGCTAAGACTTCGTTTTCCCAAATGATTGTAACTGATGGTTT
The DNA here is from genome assembly GCF_049901715.1 of Pseudonaja textilis. NCBI lineage: Eukaryota > Metazoa > Chordata > Lepidosauria > Squamata > Elapidae > Pseudonaja > Pseudonaja textilis. Next base: position 6,523,131 of record NC_141997.1, on the reverse strand, counting down.
GGCTTTACCACGGACCTGTTCTTTTTCATTGGCTCAGTTCCTGAAAGAGGTCTATTGTATGTCTCCCTCTTTCCTTTCATCCTTCCTAAACAAGATTTAACCCTTTTCCATATTATAAATTAGGAATGTATAGAACACTATAAATCTCTTTACAGCCTTTACAGTCTTTATCAGGGAGCATTCTGGCCTGATATATCCATTCACTATTTTGTAATTTTCCCAATATAGACAGTTATTATATAAACATAGTTTACACAACGGAAATTTATGTAATAGAGAACGGAAACAATACAACATGCAGTGGAGTAAAAGTCCCTTCTAGCCTGGGTCTATTATTGTAGTTCTACTCTTGCCATTCATTTCTCAGGGGTCATTGTTTCATTCTCAAGTCTGTCATTCAGTATTGGGGGTATCATCCAAAGTTTAACCTACCCAGGTGCTCCCTAAGGACCATAATTCCAGAATTGGGCCTATCATTCTAACTCAAAGGATCATCATTTCAGGTCTAGGCCTATTGATTCCTCAGAAGTCATGGGATAAGGGAATGAACTGGCAGTCAGAAATCCATAGACTAGGAAAATGAAATAGCAAATGACTTTGAAGGACAAATAGCACATTTTAAAACCAGTTATGTTTTGATTATTATACCATACCTACCAGTTACATAAGTATTAATTTATCATATTCTTAGTAATTTCTTTTAAACTCAGTTATTTGTATTCACTGTTGTGTTTAAATTGCTTTTCTATTTAAGTAATTCCTTAGTACCATTTTCTTACAAACACCAAAAGGCTAAAATATTATAATGTTTTCTATTGCTACATAGAATACAGGAAATTCTAGTTTCATTGGTCAAGGCCCTGTTTACCTTGCACTCAATGGTGGGATTCAAAAAATTTTTTATTACTGGTTATGTGGGTGTGGTTTGGTGGGCGTGGCAGGGGAAGGATACTGTAAAATCTCCAGTCAGAGGTGGTATTTGCCAGTTCTCCGAACTACTCAAAATTTCTGCTACCGGTTCTCCAGAACTGGTCAGAACCTGCTGAATACCGCCTCTGCTCGCTCTGGTCCATCACCTATTTATCTCACAATTTGCAATGAACCATTTCTTGATGAACTGTTCATTTTGAAAAGTCATTGCTGGATTTATCCAGGTTGCTCATTTAAAAGGTAAATGTTCTCTGCATTTGATTCAAAGATGATAACACATAGCAAATACCTTTTAAAATGTAATTATTTGTGGAGCATCTAAACAATTGAGTCTGAACAATACAAAAATCTCCAGTATATAATTGAGATTAAAAGAGAAACAAATCAGATTAAAAGCAGCACTATATGCTATAATATAAAACTGGAGTCAAAACAATAAAAACCAACCCATCATCCAGAAAAATAGTCATTGCAATGCAGCCTTCTTCCCCAACCACCAGGCTTTCAACAATTTCCTTAAGACCTTGTCAGAGGAATGCTATTCTAGATGAAGGGAAAGTAGCATGTTGGCATGGCCCCTGAAGATGGTAGTCTCTAATCAAGGGGCTCATAGTGTGCTTATTAACCTTATTGGGCAAGAAGATGTTCTATAGATACTTGATAGTCCATAGTGAAGGTAATCTTTACATACTGAGCCATGATGAGCTTTAAACATGGCAACCAACATCTTGCATTGCACCCAACAGCCAATTGGCAGATCTTGAACTGAAAATCATGATTGTCTACAGTCATAACTACTTCAGTCATTGTAGACCAGCTGTGGCTTCCAAATGTTTCTCAGTTATAGCCCCATGAACAGCACACTGCACTAATTCAAATGAGAATGACTGTACCATGTACAGATTAGTCCTTTTTAACAATGAAGTGAAAACCAGCATTTAGATAAGAATTAAGGGATCCTCACAAAAAGAACTTCATCAATATCAGGAGGTCTGAGAAATCAACGAAGTTTGTGAAGGGAGCAGATTGCAAACTTATTAATGTTCTTATAGTATCATTTTCCATAGCAGAACCTCAGCACTTATTGCTAGGCCCTACATTTTTAAGAATTCTGTCCTGAGATTACGAACAGCAGTGGCCCATCTAATGGAGGACAAAGGGCCTGGAGCAACCCATCCAACAAAGGGAACCAGTGGCTGTGAGAAATTGGTGGTGACAGAATCAGTTGAGGGTGGGAAGAAACACAACAACAGAATCAGGAGGCAGGGAAATCATATAGCAGAGATGGGCAGCATAGCAGAAGAGGTGCATCGAGGTACAGAGCTCTGATCTTGTTGAATTGCGCACTGAGCAGAGCAGACTAGATAGTAAAGTTGGGCTGACTGGGAAGCTGAATGCAGGCTGAGAGAGCTGACCAGAGTAGAGACGAGGCCAAAAAGACAGAAGCATCGAAAGACAGAGTGGAGCTGGAAGAGATAATGACAAGAGGCCGGAGTAGCAAATAATGGAAGAAAAGGCAAAATAGCTTGAGGTCCCAATAAGACAGGGAGGGAAGACCCCATACAGAATAAAAATAAATACAGGACAGAAAATAAAAGATAAATAAATAGGCAAATAATAAGGACAAGAGTGGAACACTAGAAATCAAGGAAAAACAGGATTAATAAAGATCAATCAAATAAATAAGGCAAATCTTAAATAATAAGAAATGAATTGGAGCTTAAAAACGTTAAAAAATATAGAGAAGAAAATAAAGCTAACTTATCAGTAAACAAGTTAAATAACAAGGTAGAAAAATGAGCACAAAAAGGCAGAAAAAAGGATAGAAAAAAAGAAACATTTTTTTTTACTCTTAAAAGAACCAGCAAAAAGAAACAAACTCACAGAACAGGTGACTGATTGTGATATGTTCCATGTATGTGCTTATGCCCCCAAAACATCCAAATTATACATGTATTAAATGTAAACTACATGAACTACTAGAGGAAAAAGTAAGGGACCTAGAGGCAACTCTAGCCAAACTCCAACCTACAGTAGAACCAAACCTCTACCCAGAACCAAATAATGAACAAATAAGTCCCAGAGGATTTGACCCTGCTGATAAACCCTTGGAGGAAGACAAATGGAGGCATGTCACACATAGAAGGAAACACAATAATCCAAGAAAGAAGAAGTATATATTTAACAAACCCCTACTGCCCAATCTAACCCAACCAGAAGCAGCCCCTTCAATAGAAAAGAACAGAATTCTTTATTGGCCAAGTGTGATTGGACACACAAGGAAATTGTCTTGGTGCAAATGCTCTCAGTGTACATAAAAGAAAAGATACATTCATCAAGAGTCAAGAATCATCAGGTACAACACTTAATAATAGTCATAGGATACAGTAAGCAATCAAATTATACTAGGAAACAGTCACGTAAAGATATAAGTAACAAAATTACAGTCATACAGTCACAAGTGGGAGGGGATAAGGAGTGATCAAAACTGAGCAATCAATTTTCACCCTAGATGAAAATACACAGACCCACAACCTCCCTCTCCATGAAAACATGCAGACACCTAGAAAAGAGACAGCATCAAATATCCCTGAAAAGTCACATCAACAAGCAGACCTGAGATAAACAGAAAAGCACCCCAGACTGCAACCCCACAAAAAGGAAGGTGATTGTTGGTGATAGGAGATTCTATTCTCAAAGGAACAGAACCAGCCATCTGCAGACCAGACATACAATCTAGGGAGGTATGTTGCCTCTGGAACAAAAAGCAAAGATATGGCTGAGAACCTAACCAAATAATTAGGTCCACAAATTATTACCCTTTCCTCCTCCTTCACATTGGGATGAATGACACAACAAAGAAACTAAGTATAATACTGAGAGATTATAAACAACTAGGCAGTAAAGGAGGTAGGAGCACAAGTAGTGTTCTCATCAGTATTCCCAATGAAAGGTCATTGGAGAAGAAAAAGAATTCTAGAAATAAATCATTGGCTAAAGGGTTGGTGTTGCCAAGGAAACTTTCATTTCCTGGACCATGATTGCATTACTTACATGCTCTTGACAAGGGATGGGCAGCTCCTCACAAAAGCAGGGGGAAATGTATTCAGAAAAAGACTGACCCAACTCAAACAGCAATTAGGAGATGCAGGAAACATACCTATGGACAGGCATAAAAGTATTAAATGCTTATATACAAATGCACAAAGCTTGGGGAGCAAACATGGTGAACTAGAAGTAATAGTACCTGAGGTTATGTATTAATGGTGGAATTCAAAAATTTTTTTACTACCTGTTCTGTGGGCGTGACTTGTTTAGTGGGCATGGCTTAGGGGTCATGTGACTGGGTGGACGTAGCTTGGCAGTCATGAGACTGGATGGGATGGCCAAGTCGAAGTCACTGACTTCTTTGCTCTAATCAATGATCTACAAAAAGAAGATATACAAAAGGTAGTTTTTAATTTCATGCACTTACTACTTAAATAAGAATAAATTAAGTACACAAAACAATAAAAGAGGTACACAAATACTTACATAAAAGTGTTATTTGTCTTTAACTTTGAGATATTTCCACAATGTTCTTTCATTGGCGCCCTCCTCGCTTGCAGTTTTCTTAATCTTGAGTCTTGGATCATCGGCTGTGTGATGGTGTGCTCTTAACCATTTTTTGACGGTAGGAATAGGGTCCTATTCTTTTAGAGTTAGGCCAACCACACTAATGGTCATCAGGTTGGTTATGTTGGAAACAGTTAGGCAACTTCTGTTTTCTGAACATATGAGGTTCATTTTTGAAAAAACTCTTTCTGCTTCTGCTGAACTTACAGCAATTGTTCTGACAATATCTTTAGCTTTTTTAATACTGTTAGGAATTGCATAGTTCTTGGAATCTTTTAAAACATTTTCTATGAAATCTCTCTAATCATTGATATTAATTTCATAATTAAAAATGTCACTAAAGGCAAGCAATTGTTCTTCAACTTCTGGCCATGGAACTACTACTTCTTCAATATTCCAGTAATCTGGCTCCAAAAAGTGGAGAAATCATAATTTATTCATGGTGTCTTGCAACTGGCTGTTTTTAAATGTTCACAACCCATTAGTCTTTTCTTCAAATTTGTTATGATGCTTTCCAAAAGTTTCCTGACGAAGTCCAACAAATCAATGATTTGGTACAAATTTTATATTTTTAAAGGTTTCTGAAGTAATTAATCCATCAATCTTTTTTTTCTATAAGGACCCTTTCCCTGTCTAAACATTTAAAATGCTTTAATTGATCTCAGCACAAGTTTTTTTGGCCTTTACAATGTCTGTATTTCTCCCTTGCAGTGCATTTGACAGAAATTTCATTTAGAATATCAATCATCAATGCCAAATTATTTAATATATATATATTTTCAAGATGGGCAGCCATATTGGAGTATTTTTCATTTGCATGAAAGTACTGATGTAGTACTGGATAAGCATGCCACACAGCTAAGGTTGACCTTAAACTACAGGCAGTCCATCTTGGTCCCAAAGCTCTACCAATCTTTACAATTTCAATTCCAAGTTCAGATATTTCAAATAGTTCATTTTGGCTCTTACAGAATTTATGGAGAATACTATGCATCTTGTCAAGAAATATTTTGAAATGATTCAGTTGCTTTCTTTATGGAATCATCTAAAACAAGTTGGAGGCAATGGTTTAAGCAGCACCATATTATGATGTTTGCAATACTAGTGCTCACTTCAGATTTTTTCCCAAGCATAATGCTGGCACTATCAGAGCAAAATGCTATTAATTTTTTTTATAGATATTCTGTAGTAAACCCAACATTATGTAAACTTTCCAAAACATATTGTCTCTGCATCTTGTTTTTCCAATTCAACAAGCTCAACAAAAATTGCTGGTGGGTTATCTGAATCCTCAACTTTTCCGAAAACTATCACAACTGGTTTGCATGATAGCATTGAGGCTTCTTCAATAAACATATTTTCAGATTCTGTTCAATAATGCTAGTAAACATTTTGGTTTTAATTTCTTTTGCAATGAAATCAACTATTTTCACTGCAGTTGACTGTGAATGCAATCCTACTCCCAGATCTACTCCAATTACAGTTTGCAATTCTGCCTGTCCTTCTATGTCTGAATATGGTTTACATCTTTGTGTCAGACTGTAAACTCAAAAATACTCTACAAGTAGTAGATAAATATTTTTCAGACATCTTATCTAGTGCTTTTGTTATAGCATCCTGTTCCCCTTGTTTTAAGTTATCACTGCAAATAGCATGAGCTTTAGATGTAAAATGTTCTTTCATTTTTTCCTAAGAGAAGCTTGCTGAACTTCTTTAGCTGTCCCTGCCACCTCAATATTGAAATGTTTCCACTCCCTTGGGCACATGAACACCTTTCTCTACTACAAAGTCATGTTTTGGGCATTACTTACAATCAAATTTTTTGTTTGAAACTTCCAGTCACTCATACTTCTCTTGCAAGCGTCTATATTGCTGCAATATCCAGCAGACAGGAAGACTTTCAGTTTTGGAGACTGACCTGCTGCTTTCTCCAAGTCAAGTGGTGGCAGTGGTGCTTGTGGTGCTTTTGACCATGACGGATGTGGAACTGGATCTGTTGTACCTGATTCTGATTGTTCCATTCTTGGTTTCTTGGCGAAGAAAGCTGTCACACTATGTTGCCTTTTCATCCTTGCCTAACAGCTACTACTACAAAAGACATAAAACAATATTGTGTTTTGATTAGACTCGATTGTGGCTGAAAGCTGAGGACTAAAGATAACAGAAGGGACCTCTGTTTTCACCCAACAATGTACAGTCTTATCAGGATGTGTTTGGGGTCCAACAAACAAGAAAGATATAGTTTTTCTTTTAAGAAGTTAGATCAAGAAGAATGAATTTCATAGGTACATTCACAGAGCAATACTGAATTCTTTTTCTAAAATTTATTCCTCAGTTCACTAAATATATGAATTAGGCTCAGTATTTAGGTCAGTACAAGGCAAGTAGCTGTTCAAGAGTTAGTGGTGTCATGGTGTAGGAAGTTAGCACCCATCCCTCTCCTAGAAAAATGAAATATGCTGGCAAATATTAAAAAGGCAGATTATTTCCTCTAAAAAGAGTAGAAACTCAGAAGCAGAAACTCACCTCAGAAGCAGAAGCTTACACCCACTTTTGTTTGTGGGCCATTAAGGCCTGGGCCAGAATACTTTACATAACAATGATCTCCAGGTAAAACTATAGCAATTGCTCAAAAGCCCTTTCAGTGCATCATCATCATCCAGCAAGGCTCAACCAAGCCTGGAAATCAGGACATCCTACCGAGTTGCCCCTGCATGGCCCCATGGGAGTCTGACAACCAATCAGAATACAAGCTCCAATTCAAATCCCAACGAAGGTTATAAAACCCAAGCACTCTCAGCATCTCAGCCCTTTTTCTTGATCTCTTCCTTCACCTTGAAGCATGTGATCATCCTTCCTTTTCACTCTAGAGCTCCAGGCCATGTGGTCCTGTCCACCATTGAACCTTCCAGACAGCCTTCATGTTTCTGGTGTCTTTTTCCCACTTGGAGCTGAGCCCAGAAGGATAATTCTTCCAACATTTGGCAACCACGAAGGGACTCCAAGCTAATCTAACCAATGGACCAGGCCCAGGTAAGATTCCCTTGCCAGCAAACAGACCCATTGAGTCTGTGGATGAGTTTTCCTGGACCTTGGCCATTTGGAACAAAGTTTTTAAAGGAGTTTTGAGTGTTGAGCTCCAAGGCTGCTTGGAAGGAAGGTGAGTACCTCTAAATTCTAAACTGAAACCATGGGAAATATGTGTATGCTTATATGTGTGTGAGAGGGCCCTTCTCCCAAACACAATTGGATCTTGCTTCCTCTGCATTTCCTAACTGCAGAAAGACCAAAAGTCTGGAGAGCATGGGGGTTTTGCCAGAGCACAGGACTTTTTGTTAGGGAAGGAGGAAGAGCGTGTGTGTGAGTGGCTTCATCCTTGGACAGCAGCTGGATCTCATTTCTTTGTTTGGCCTCTAGCCACCCTCTTGCCTGTTGCTAGCTCTATAGAGCCATGATCATCAGGACAGGAAAAGCAAGGGTGAGCCATCAGAGTGTGGGACCTTCTGTATATAAGAGGAAAAGCCGAGTGGGTTATGACTGAAGGGAGGGAAGAAATTTTTGTTGTTTTTTTGTCCAGTGTATCCCAAAAGCAAACTCCAGGATTTCAGGTAATTGTGTAATTGGGAAGTTGAAGTTAGGAGTGCTAGTACTTTTTCCCCACTTGGAACTGAACCTAGGATATTTCTTCCAACAATGGTTAGAAACAACAGTAAAGCAACATATGGATTTAAAACCAGAAATATTTTGTTGGGAAGAATACACATTTAATTTTACACATGTTTAACAGCTGTATTTGCAGAGCAGTGGAAAAACAAAGATATGAAAATGAATAAAAATACTAGAATGTGCAGAAATGAATAAATTAACAATTGCAAATTTACAATCAAGGAGAAGGCTTCAAATACTTTTTAATGTGGGATTTGTTTTATCAATGACTAACAGAAACAGAGTTAGAAATCTAAAAGTATAAAAGAAGACACCAATTATATAAGGAAAGTTCACCAAAAAGGATAAGCAAATATTATTAGTGTTTGATCATTGTTAATGTGTAGATAACTTCAGGCGCATACAACCCCACCCCGCCCCCAAGTAAACCTAGGAAAGTGCCAGGAAAACAGCAAAAGAATGACAACAGTTCCCCCAAAAAAAACAACAACACTGCAGATAAAACCAGTTTTTACTTAACCATAAGGACAGGGAAGACAAAACCACTGTAATAAAAACCATCAAGGCATGATAGTTCCCCCAAAAGGACCTAAAAACTCACAGCACCAGAAATCTCAGAAAACTCAAGCCAGCCCTTCCACCTTTAAAAAAAATCCCAGGCAAAAAAAAGCACCATTTGAAAGGAATATTTAAGTACAGCCATTATTAAGATAACTCACCTGGAAGTCCCCTTTTCCTCTTTCCTGGCAGAATTAGCCACCAGGATAGGAAAGACAAAAGACCCAGGCAATCAAGGAACATGTTGAAACCCATCAAGCAGGCTCAGCTCCAGAAATTTCAACATGTAAAAGCAGCTCTCAGCCAGTCCTTGAGTATTGAAGATTTGTCTTTAAATGAATACAAACTCCAGCTCCTCTTGAGGACACTTTGCACTGGAAACATGGAGGCTATTTGGAACAAATAGTTAAAGATAATAAAAAGTTTCTTTCAACATATTAATAACAAGAAAACAGTAGGCTCACTAAAGAAAGATGGCAAGGAAGTAACAGGCAGTAGGGAGAAAGCAATCCTGCTTAATTCATTCTTTGCATCAGTTTTCACACAAAAAGAAATTATAGCCCAACGTACCCCAAAACCCCTGTAAAAGACAATCTAGAAATAAAAATTAAAATTAAAAAAAAAATAGAGAACACCTATCTGACCTTGATGAATATAAATCACTAGGACCGGACAGATTACATCCCAGATATCTGAAGGAGCTGGCAGATATTATCTCAGAACCATTGTACTATGTCTTTCAAAAATCTTGAAGCACCAGGGAAGTATCTGAGGATTGGAAAGAGGCTGATGTGATTCCAATTTTCAAAAAAAGGGGGGGGGGACCAGACCCAGGAACATCTGGGAAGATCCTGGAAAAAATAAAAAAACAGACAACTGCAAACAACTAGAACCAAATAAAGTTATAACTAGTAGCCAGCACGGGGTTGTTAAAAACAGATCATGCCAAACCAAGCTGGCAAGAATAGCTAACACCCAAGAAGATAGGCTCAAGATCCAGATAGATCTTGACAGACCAGAACACTGGGCCATATCTAATAAAATGAAATTCAATAAAGAGAAAAGTAAAGTCCTATACTTAAGCAAGAGAAACCAAAAGTACACATATAGACTGGGTGAAACCAGGCTCAATAGCAGGAACTGTGAGAGGGATCTTGGAGTCTTAATGGACAACCAGCTAAATATGAGCCAGCAGAGTGCAGCAGCTGCCAAAAAAGTTAATGCAATCAATCCTAAGTTGTATTAACAGAGGGATACAATCAAGATCAAGGGAAGTACTAATACCACTCTATAAAGCCTTAGTAAGACTACACCTAGAGTACTGCATCCAGTTTTGGTCACCACATTATAAAAAAGATGTTGAGACTCTAGAAAAAGTACAGAGAAGAGCAACCAGGATGATTAGGGGACTGGAGGCTAAAACATGCAACGAACAGTTGTAGGAACTGGGCTTGGCTAGTCTAGTAAAGAGAAGGACCAGGGGAGACATGAAAGCGGTCTTCCAATATTTGAGGGGCTGCCACTGGGAGGAAGGGTTTAAGCTATTTTCTAAAGCTCCTGTAGGCCAGACAAGGAATAATGGATGGAAACTGAACAAGGAGAGATTTAACCTGGAAACAAGGAGAAACTTTCTGACAGTGAGAACAATCAACCAATGGAATAGCTTGCCCTCGGAAGTTGTTGGAGCACCATCAGTTGAGACTTTCAAGAAGAGATTGGACTGCCATTTGATGGTGTAGGGTCTCCCACTTGGGTGGGGGGTTGGACTAGATGACCTACAAGGTCCCTTCCAACTCTGTTTATCTCTATCTATCTGTATCAATCTTATTTCATTCTTTAATAAAGTCACTACATTAGTAGACCAGCAAAATGCTGTGGGCATAGTATATTTAGACTTCAGAAACGCATTTGACAAAGTAGACCACAACCTACTTCTTGGTAAGCTAGAAAAATGTGGAATAGAGGACATCACCATTGGGTGGATTTGTAGCTGGCTGACAAACTGTACTCAATGAGTAGCCCTTAATGGTACTACATCCACATGGAGAGAAAAGTAGGCAATAGAGTACCACAAGGCTCCATGTTAGGCCCAGTACTCTTCAATATCTTCATAAATGACTTAGTTGAGGGAATAGAAGGGGAACTCATCATATTTGCAGGTGACACTAAACTGGTAGAAATAGCCAGCACCCCAGAAGACAAGCTCAGGATCCAAAATGATCTTGACAATCCTGAACAATGGGCTCTATCTAACAAAATGAATTTTAATGTTGAAAAAAGCAAAGTTTTATACTTAGGCAGGAAAAATCAAAAGTATAAGTACAGATTAGGCATGAACTGGCTCAAAAACAATAACTGTGAGAGGGACCTTGGAGTTTTAGTGGATGGAATATAAGCCAGCAGTATGCGGCAACAGCTAAAAAAGCTAATACAATCCTGGTTGTATAAACAGATGCTTATTTATTTATTAATTTAGCATATGGTAAATACATGGACTTACAGTAGTTCAAATGTTAAACTCTTGATGGACATTCAGACACAATTTGATGGATATTTTGTTGAGGAGCACCACAGTCACACTGAGGGGTAGAGACAAGACCCCACTTAAAAACATGTTGGGTACGGATCCTGTTCAGAGTTGACCAATGCTGGCGAGGAAGCTCAAATCTGGCACCTTTTGTGTAGGGTCATCTATGTAACTGCCTGTATCTGGGCATTCAGCAGCCCATTTGGCTTTCCACTGTGTGTTGATGTTAAAGTTGTTAGACAGCTGTTGAGGGAATTGTAATTTTGTTGTATTCCTTCACAATGTGGCTCAGGATGGGGAGCCATTTTGTTTATCCATTTCCATGTATTTAGAGAGCCAGGATTTCTACAAAGATTCTGACTGCCAACCAGTGGTGGGTTTCAAAAAATTTTCTTACTGGTATGGTGTGAGCATGCCTTGCGCGCGCGCAGCATTTCAGTTCACCTTCTGCTGTGTGTAAAACTCCTGATGTGCGGCAATTGGCTATGCTGTGCCAAGCAAGCTGAGGTTGAAAAGCAAGAAATAAAGGTAAGAATAGAGCCGGGGCAGGCCAGCAGTTGATTGTCAGAGTGAACCAGTTCGCTCACAGATGCTCCTCAGAGCTATACCACCACTGCTGCCAACTGTTGCTAACTGCCAATTCTTCAACATAGTCTTGCTGCCAATTGTTGCAAGTTGTTTGGTTCACACTTATGTGCTATCCAAGGTGCATCATGAAGTGGCAAACTAGCATCACACCCCAACAGAGGCATAAAATCAAGATCACGTGAAGTATTAGTATCACTTTATAAAATCCTAGTAAGACTACATCTGGAATACTGCAACTAATTTTGGTCACCATACTACAAAAAAGATGTTGAGACTTTGGGAAAAAAAATTCAGAGACAAGCAACTAAAATGATCAAAAGCTAAACATATGAAGAACTACTGTAAGGTTTGGGTTTGGCTAATCTAAAGAAAAGACAAATTAAGGGTGACATGATAACAGTATTTCAGTATTTGAGAAGAGACTAGATAATCACTTATTTGAAATAGTATAGGTTCTGCTTGAGCAGGGGGCTGGACTAGAAGACCTGCAAGCTCCCTCGAGCACATTCTATTCTAAAGTATTTAATCTGTCTAGCCTTTATCCATAATGTTCATGGCACAACCACTATCATTTATTTCGTCAAATAAAAACCCATTCAATAAGCCTGGCATGGCCACTGATATGAGCGGAGTGAACTACTGTTCTCCAGGATCTCTTAGAAAAACAGATGTTTGAAAAGACTGGAGAAGCGTGAACTGAAGGATAGAAAGGAAAAAAAAGTACCTGTGACAGTGGGGAAATGAGAAATCTGAAGCATTGACATAAGAGCTCCCTTATGAAAGAAACGAAGCTTTTATAGATTTCTATGAAGTTACTATTAACACAACTCAGTGATTTCATGGGAGGAATCTTCTTTGCAAGTCTCCCCACTCCCTCTGTTAATTACCAATACTTGGTATTACAAAGACAAGCTGGCATTTCAGCCAATCCACCTCCATTCTTTTTTAGATCAGGATAAAAAGAACTAAGAAGAAGTATCTGTTGTGAGCAAGCTTGTGCAACACCTTGGCAGGTCGTATTCGTACACCAGACTTAATTAACCTGCCATAAAGCACATGTAATAAATGAAAAAAGATGAAATAAGGAAGTATACAGTATTCAGTAATTGGACCTATAAACTCATTGACTATTCTTTATAGTAAATAATCTCATACAAGCTTACATAGATATGGTGTGTATGTGGATAAAATTGCCCTACCTGATTTTCATAGCAATGGAGGCATGCTTCAGCAAGTTGGCAGCATTTTTTTTTTTAAGTAACAAGCAAATTTTATTATTTAGTTTCAGGACTAACATCTGTACCAGTGGTTCTCAATTTACAACAGTTCACTTTGTGACTGTCCAAACTTACAATGGCACTGAAAAAAGTGACTTATGCCCATTTTTCACACTTACAACCATTGCAGCATCCCCTTGGTCATATAATCAAAATTTAAATACTTGGCAACTGACTCATATTTATGTTTGCACTGTCCCAGGATCATGTGATTACCTTTTGCGACTTTCTGACAAGTAAAGTCAATGGGGAAGCCAAATTCATTTAGCAACCATGTTACTAACTTAACAACTGCAATGATTCACTTAATAAATTTGTCACACAGCAACATAAATTTTGGGCTCAATTGTGGCCATAATTGATGCTGGAAATAAAAATGAAGACAGGCTGAAGAAAAAGAAATCTCTGTTTATTTGGTAGCCAGAAACTAGTGACAGCAGAATGTTTCTAGGGTGGCTGACAAAATGGGGTTGAGAGTACATTCTTTGGGGCTTTGTAATTGAGATGCCTATTCCTATGAAATAACATGTCCTTTAATATTTTAATGACTGTTGTCAGATTCCTATGGGATCATGTAGGCATCATGGCTGGCTCTACAGCAGGGATGTCAAACTTGCATCGTCAGTGTTGTCACCTGACATATCACAACTTTTTCCCCCGGGCGTAGGGGTGCCTAGTGCATCTGGCCCAAAGGGCCATGAGTTTGATAGACCTACTCTACAAGAAAAAGGGGAAATGCAAATCCTAGTGTTTGTCTGAACGAATCCTTTCAGGTTTGGCTTGCCTATTGTATTGCTTATTTGGAGTCTCTTTGCTTATGAATAGATTGGCCCAGTCTTTCTGATTGGATACAAAATCTCCTTTCCTAAAGACCAGCCCCTTCAAGCCTGTGCTTGAGGCTGTTTTTCTATAGCAGGAAGACTGGGGCTGCTTTCTGCATTTGTTAAGGTTTTTCTCCTTTGGAGAAAATATTCTATCCTGCCTCTTTTTAATATTCCAAAATAAAAAAATATTTTAATCTGTGGGGCAGGGGGACTTCCTACACTGTACTTGGCCTGCTTTGGCACCACCCACTATTGCTTTCTTTTCTGCGTGGCTTACCACACTGAGTAACACCCAATACACACAGGGGTGGGATTCTACCAGTCCGGACTGGTTCGGGCAAACCGGATGTTAAATTTACATCTGGTTCACTGAACCAGTAGTTGAACTGAGTAGCTGGCCCCAGCCCTCCCAGGAGTCTCCATGTGGCCCATTTTGGATGCAGATAAGTGCAGAGTTCACGTGGAGGCTCTGGGAGGGTGAAAGAACAAGCCTTTCAGAAGTCCAGAAAACAGACCTGTTTTTTGGCTTCTGGAGCCTGGGGGAGTCCATTTTCACCCTCCCAGAGGCCCAAGGGAAACCTCCAGACCCTGGGGAAGGCAAAAAACAGTCCTCCTGGAAGTCCCAGTAGGCCATGCCCACCCAGCAACCAGGCAACAAACCGGTTTCTGGGATTTTTGAATCCCACCCCTGAATTCACAGATTTCTTCTCTTTATAACATTGTGTAATGCTCCCAGCCTATCCACTTTCAGAGATACCATGAAAAAAAGTGGATGATGGAACTTCTTCTGGTATTATAACTGCAGGCAGATAAATCTGCCAGAAACCAATAGAAAGGGAGCCTTATAAATCTTATAAGACTGGGCTCAGCCTTTGCATCAATACAATCTTGACAGTAGTCTAAAATGAGAGTATGAAGGGAATGATGTTAAGGGAAAAAGTCCCACACTATGGCTATTAGTGCAGATGGATTGTACTTGGCAATGTTGGGCTTGAGAATTGCAGTCCCTCCCTCCAATTCTATATTACTGTTAAAATGAACTCGTCAACACAATGCTTCTTGTAAAACATGACAATTTTTTTGCTCACATATGTATTATATAATAAATATAATCTGTCTCAGTCAATTATCCTAGAGTGTACCTGCCATTGTTACTAGTCATTAGAGTCAACAATGTTGTAAATGAAAGATGATTTTTTTAAAAAAAAACCTTTATTTTAATATACGCTCAAAAATTTGCCATTTGACCCAGGATAGCATTATCTAGCATTAGATTTCTGCCTACACAACTAGAATTTAGATCAGGGCCGTCAAACTCCCAGTCTGTGAGCGGCTGCGTCATGCGCTGGCCACATCCACACCCGGTTTAGCGAAGGGGAAAAAAGTCCCGATATGTCACGTGACACCGCTGTGACGATATGAGTTTGACACCCCTGATCTAGATAGTTTTTTCATTAGCATTTGCAAAATGAATCAGACACACAAATGCATTGACTATTTCGTTACCTGTACAGATAATCCTGAACTTCCAACCACAATTGGTACTGGAAATTCAGTCGCTAAGTGATACAATTATTAAGTGAATTGCACCTAATTTTGCAACCTTTTTTGCTGCAGTCAATTAAGCTGATCTGGTTTCTCCCATTGATTTTGCTTGTCAGAAGCCCCTTGGGAAGATTTGTAAATGGTGATCAGATGATCCCGAGATGCTAATGTATCATAAATACATGCTAAGTGCCCAAATTTTGATCATAGGGCCATGGGGCTGACAGTTATAAGTATAAGAATTGATTGTAAATCAGTTTTTTCAGCATCATCTTAACTTTGAATGGTAATCAAACAAATGGTTATAAGTTGAGGACTACCTGTAAACCAAACTGAAATCTTGAATCTATTTCAACTTGTGATTGAAATAATCTGCAATATGAGAAGCACTACTATATATTTTTGTATCCTATTTTAATTTTCCCCAATGTACAGATCTGCATATGGCTCACTGCATGGTACTCAATATACCACATTGCTCAATTGGTGTCTGGGTGTTTTATCCTTGGGATGGACAAGTTTCTGCCTTAGTGTATTCTTGGGTTTGAAGTGTGTTGGCTGAAGATCCTCCTGACCTTGGAATGACAATGTTGCTTCATTTATGGCTCTCTTCATTGTCTGTTATGGAGGAGTTCTTGTAGAGTCTTTTTTGAGATTTGATGAAGGCCATTTGGAATAGCAACATGTTCTGAGGGCTTCCTTGGTGTGTTATAGTTTTTTATCCCCTTTCCCATCTTTGCTGGTAGGCAGACCTTTAGCTCGGTGGTATAGGCTTTCTATTTTGTGTTCCAGTGGGTGGTAAAAACCAAAAAGTAAATATTGAGCTGTGTATGTGGATTTTCTGTAAACTTCAGTGTTAAAACTTCTGTCTTCCTTAAGGTGTACTGCACAGTCCAGGAAGGCTAGATTATATTGCTTAACATCTTTCCATGTGAATTTAATGTATGTTCACAGAGTTGATACATTTGATGAACATTTCCAATTCCTGTGTTTTGATCTTGATCCAAGTATTGTTCATTTACCTATACCAGTGTGTGGGTGGAATTCCTGTGAGGAAATGTGGGGCTTTGGTGTTTACCTCTTCCATGTAGAGATTGGCCACAATGGGGGACACAGGTGAACCCATGAAGCAGTCGTCTTTTTGCCTGTAGAATCCTTCATTATATTTAAAATAGTTAGTGGTCAGGCAGAGGTCCAGCATAGCACATATGTGGTCTGGGCTGAGGTTGGTTCTGTCATCGAAGGTGCTGACTTGTAGCAGTCATTTCTTCACTACCATGGCAGTTTCAGTTGTTGAAATGCAGGTGAAGAGGGAAGTCACATGATAGGAAACCACAATCTCATCTTGGTCCAGTTTTAGTTTCCAAATCAAGCTAGCAAAGTCCTGTGAATTGTTGAGGTGATGGGTGATCTTGCCAATTAGAGGAGCTAATAAGGTCATTAATTTCTTGCAATATCTACTGAAGGACAATGCCACGGACAAGTCACAATATTACTGTCTTTACTCTAGTGAGACTATCCTTGCATACATGGATGCCCCCAAATCCATAAAGAGGGAACTCCACTCATACCAATTGTCAGCAGCATCAACTCTGTCACCTACAACATTGCAAAACACCTAACCACTTATTTGCTCCTCTAGTTGACCACCCCACCCATCACATCAATGATTCACAAGACTTCGTCAGCAAGGTTTGCAAACTAAAACTGGACCCAGATGAGACCATGGTTTCCTATGTTGTGACTTCCCTCTTCACCTGCCTTCTGAAGACTGTTCCTTTTTTTCATCCCTTGCCTTAATAACTCAATGCTTTGCAATTATATAGTAGTCTGAGTTTAAAACTAAAGCCTTCAACCAACTCTCTTTGCTTGGGTGATTAAAACAGAATTGCAAGCATTACATCTCTGTATCTTATTTACTCATTGTTTTCTACCTTGCCTAAATTTTCCTTTGAGTCAATAATGGTGTGTGAATGATAGATCTGGTATAGATAACTGAATATAATCTCTAGGTTTTCAATTGCCCACTACTGGACAATGCAATGTTTACTCTTCAACAAGAGAAAATATTTGTTAAAAATAGGAAAGGATTGCCCTACCAGTTGTAGCAATCACCTTATTCCTAGACAATATTTTCACTGTAAACAGACTTTCTGTTGTTTTGTCTCCAAAATAATTAAGACAAAATTGGCCATGATTTTAAATAAAAAAAACAATCTTGATTTAATTGGGAACAATGTGGAAAAGTTCTGGACATCCTGGTAACTGGTAATAAAGAGTCTTCACTGCTGCAGTGCATTTAGTGAAAATGCAGTGTTCTTGACTCTGAACTTATATTGTGCAAGCTGTCAAATTATGAACAATGACTATAAGGAGGAATAGCTGCTTTTTCCCCCTGTACTTTTATAGTTACAAGTTTCTCAAGCAGATTAGATTATCCATTATTTAATTATTCTCTCCAGATTTTTTAAAATATAACTTTTTGTTCATCATGGTTATTCAATTTAATAAAACATCTTAATCAAACTAACCTGCTTTTTCAAATTAACCTACTTTTCTGCATCCTTTTTCAAACCTTACATTCACACTTAACAATTCTCAATAAGCTTTCCTTAACATTGTTCTAATGAAGCATCTTTTACTGTTATCAAATTAAAAAGTTTCCTAGGAAATTATTTTAATGTACTGTGTTCAAATGAATTCACATTTAATATACTTATTCACATTTATAATATTTTCATGTTTTATATTTTAAAAGATAAAGGTATTACAATGAATTCCTTGAAAAATTAATTACCGAAACCAAAATAATGAAAATTAAGTAAGTATTGCAGATGTGAACAATGCCAAGAAATTAGCCCTGTGAGTTTCAAAACTTTTGGGGACCTTCATAGTGATAACGAGATCTGGCCACTGCTACTTATTGGGATTCTTCAGTTTTCTTATGAAACAGTCTTTCATACAACTGCAAATCATATACAGAGAAAGACTGCAATTTACTGGCATGGGTAGAGTTTTAACATACCTATTTTTCAATGAGATAAGGGTGGAGGTTCATTCTCCGAGCTTGTGGGTTGGTTTCCGAATATTTCAGTACCAGGCTAGGTAATATCTTCAGTGGAGTTTAGGGGATGTCAGTGTCAGTGTTCTACTGTTTATAAGGGCTTCAGGTATGGGTGTGCCCAATGCTGGTCTTGTGATGGGTCAGCTGTGAGTCTTGTGATGGGTCTTGTGATAAGGAGATTACATCTGGTCAGGATCATTGGGAGGTGAACTGCTGGTAGGAGTGTTGTGTGGTTTGGTTGAGGCTCGGTACTGTCTCTGGTTGGTTGTGCAACTGGTTTGGATTCTGAGGGGTTTGTAGGCTAGTTGTAGGTCAGTGTGTCTGTTGATGGAATTGCTTGTGGAGTGCCAGACTTCAATGAACTCATGAGCTTGGCAGGTAGTCGTGTGGCCAATGATTTTTCTGTTGCTCCAATTGAATTGGTGCTGTATGGTGTCAGTATGGGTAGAGATTAAGGAGATTAAGATTAATGGCATTAAGATTAAGCCAATGTTTGTGGATCCTGGTTTTTAATTGACATGTTGTTTATCCCACATAGAATTGGTTGCAATGGTTACGGTTGATTTTGTAGATTACATTGTTTCTTTTATCCTTCTGCATTTTATCCTTGCTTCTGGATAATTCCTGGCGGAGTGTGGCTGTGGGTTTGTTATTCCTAGGGGTTGGAGGATTCTGGCTGTTGTTTCTGACACCCCTTTTGTGTACGGTAGGATTAGTTTTTGCATGGTGATTGGCGGTGTGGTGTGGTTTGGGTGTGTGTTAGAATATAAAGTTTTTTGGATAGCCATTATGGAGAAAGACATCGAGCAGTCATTTATGTTCTGCTTTTCTTAGTCTTGTGGTGCTGCAGTGTTCTGGCCCTTTTGAACAGGGTCTGGACACAGCTTTTTCTCCTATGAGCTGCTCAGAGCATTCAGTAGTGGGAAGTGCTTCAGTCTCTGCATTGTTAGGCTGAGCTTGAATTGAGGAATGCTCCTCTTCCTCCACGTGACTCCTCCGTAGCGTTCCCCAGTTTTAGCTGAGCCTCGTGCGAAACAGGCAGTGCTTTAGCTTGCTCCTTGGCCGAACCACGACTTCGTTTCAAAGACTTCTAATTCAATTTCTCTTCAGGTTTGATTCCTTTTTCTCTCCTTAGCCTCTGCGCAATTGTTTAAATTGATCAGATTTTCTATCTAAGGGGAAGCGCTGTTACGCCCCCCAGGAAGGCAGCGGGATGCTCCACAACGTTTCGCGCCACCTCCCCATTGCCAGAAAATTTGCCTCTGCCTCTTTTAACAGCCGCTTCGTTCTCTTTCATTTTTTTCTTGCCCTCGTTGTTTTAGCTGCTTGTGTTTGTTCGCTGTGATGTCGTATCGCTCTTCCTGCCCCCCTTCGAACACCGATTGCAATTTAATCAGTTTAAACTCTCCCTTCTCTCACTGACTCCATTCTTGGAGTTTCGTTTTTGATTTCCCTGAAGGGAGAAGACCGCTGAGCACTACCAGAGCTTTTTTTTTTTGCTGGTGGACACCATTTTGGATTGCAAAGAAACGTGGCACAGGCCTACTTTCTTCAATTTCCCTGCGCTGTGGGTGAATTTGACTCACACTGAGGATTCCCCTAGATCCTCTGAGTCTCCTAACCTCCCTTCTCCGGCAATTTGTACTCGAGGTTACCTTTTTCTTACTGCATATTGTTGGCTTAATAAATCCCCACAGTTTCCTCAGTGGCACAGCAGCAAGCACCTAGGCCTTGTCCGCCTGTGCAAGCAGCTGCTATAGGCCCCATTTCATTAATACTGGGCCTCAGGTGTATCGAAATTTGGCTAATTGGTTGACTTTTTCCCAAAAATTGGGCTGCAAGTATACTGTGGCTCCTACTGCACTAGTGCAACAATTATACCAGCCTCATTGTGGTATCATTCTCAAGCATAACTTCAATATTAGTATCAATTTTACAATAGTAATACTAATAATTATTAATAATATTAATAATAATAATATATTTTATACAGTATAATATTGTAATTTGTTACATTATTATCACTGAGATACAACTCTATATATGGTCATAGACATATAGCCATATAAAAAAAGGGGGGGAACGTTAAGAATTATCAGGGCAACCATCTTGACTCAGATTGGACCCGGGGCGTGCCAACCGCATCTTATTGTCTTTTCTTCTATTCTATTACTACAGTATATAATTTTAAGAATGGCAGATGGTAACACTTCTAAAGGCCCTTCATCGAAGGCAAAAGCAAAAACCCATCACTTGCGCAAGCAGGCTAAGGAGACCTCCAAAGCTTCCCCAAGAGATGCCTTAAAGCACTACAAAAAGAATTTGACAAACGCGCCAGGGAAGTCCTCCTGATGCCTCAGGCTTTACCATCCTCCAGTCCTTCTACCTCTGCTCAACCCCCCCCTCCTCTAGATCTTCCCCTTTCACCCAGGTGCAGTTTGCCCTCGCAAGGACAACATGTTCCAACTCCCGGAACACCAGCCAGAAAGGCGCCAGATCCCACCTTTACCCCAACAGCCACTGGCCTTCGCCAAGAGGGTTCCCTCATTGAGGAGGTTCCAGAGAGAGTAAGGACCTGGATGGAGTTGGCTATCTGCCAAGGGATCGCAGACGGACTCCAGCAAATAACCAGGTCCAGTCATTATCCGGTGGCTCCTGACCTTGAGTCTCAGTCACTAAGATCCCTTCCCAGGTCAGACCACCACCAGGTATACTCTCAAAGGGAACCCCCCTTTCAAGCCCGGGAGGAGGAGGAGGAGGACGAGGGAGAAATGGCCCAGTTCACGGTGACAGATGACCTCGAAATGGGGTCTATACAGGACAGCGAGCCCCTATCAGAGGCAGACCCTCTGGAAGGGGAAATGTCGGAGGATGAGGGGCTTATCCCGGACCAGCCTGCCTTCACAGGTCTATTCAGACCACACCTATTCAAATCACTGTTATTCAAGGCCAAGAACATCTCAGGCCAGGTACCCAATCACCAGGTGACACCCCCGCACCCTCAACTGAAGGTCCAGAGGACTTAATCTTTAACCAGCCTGTAGTTGAGGCTGAGGTTATACCGGTCCCACCCATTTTCTCTGATTTAGTGCAAAAGCAGCTGGCCTCTACAGCGGTACACCTGGCCCCTTCTGGGCATGATAAAAAATTATTTAACTTAGACTCAGGGTTTTCAAAGTTACTGAGTACCCCGAAGGTAGATGAGCCCATAGTGGGCTTAGCGTCCTCCCTAACTCGGACTGAGGCGCTAGAGGCTCTAAAGCCTGAGGAAAAGCGGGCCAAGTTAGCCCTGCGCAGGGCTCACCAGTCAGACGCATGGGCCATCAGATCGGCTACAGCCGCATCCTTTTTCAAAAGGGCATCCATTCGTTGGCTTAACCAACTGCAGGAACACGTCCCCTTGACTAACATCAGGGCACACCAGGACATCATGAAGATTACGGCTGCTGCCGAGTTTTCTGCCGATGCCACTTACCACTCAGTCAAGTTTTCCTCTCGGGCAATCACATCACATGTCACTGCTCGCCGCTTACTCTGACTGAGACACTGGCAGGCGGATTTTAAAAATAAAGCAAAACTGGCTTCTTCCCCCCTCGTGGGAGACAAGCTGTTTGGCCCTTCCCTGGACCCCTTACTTATGGAGACCCGCAGCAAGAAAAAGTTTCTTCCTTCCCTTTTTCGAAAATCAGATTTCAGAACCCCCCAGCCCTTTCGGAGAGGCTCCTTTCGGCCCTCCTATCAAACTCCCTTCTTCCCCAGGTATCAGAGGCCCCCTTCCTTCAGACCAGGTCAACCCCAGGATAGAGCTGATTCGGGAGACAGAAGTAGAAGGGGCAGCCAATACAAGAGGCCCTTTCGAGGGACTGGAAGCAGGCCCTTCCGATGCCCAAGATAGGTCAGGAGAGACTCCCATTGGCAGTCGCCTTAGGTTGTTTGTGAGTCAATGGGAGGCTTCTACCTCTGACGCTTGGGTCAGAGACACCGTTAGATTTGGTCTTGCCCTTGAGTTTCACACCACTCCCCCAAATTTCTTTATGTCGTGCCCCCGCTCCAAAGACCCGATCAAGCGTAATCTAATGGATTCCACTATCCAACACCTCGTAAACATAAAGGCCATCCAACCAATTCCGTCTGAACAAAGAGGGCGGGGTTTTTACTCTCACTTCTTTGTTGTTCCAAAACACTCGGGGGTGGAGAACAATTTTGGATTTAAAAAGGCTTAACCATTTTCTAACTTATCATAAATTCAAAATGCATACCCTACAATCGATATTGCTGAGTATTAGACATGGGGATCTGCTCACGTCCATTGACTTGACGGAGGCATACTTACATATCGGTATTTGGCCTTCCCATTTTAAATTTCTAAGATTCTGTTACAACAATCACCACTTTGAATACATGGCCCTTCCCTTCAGACTAGCCTCTGCCCCCAGAACTTTTACCAAGGTCCTTGCAGCACTCGCTGCCCATCTCAGGAATATCCCCATTCGTCTTCAGTGTTACCTGGACGACATTTTAATTCTGTCCCCCTCCAATTCACAAGCAGCGAGGGACACCCAGGTTACCTTGACTTCTCTCCAGGAGCATGGTTTTCTCATAAATTGGAAAAGGAGTCAATTATCTCCATCGACTCAAATAACTCATTTGGGGGCAGTTATCGACACATTGGAATAAAAAGTCTATCTGTCTCCAGATAGACTAATTAGCATCCAAAAATCTGTTCAGGAGATTAGGTGCTCCAGAAGGGTATCCTTACTAGATCTGTCTAAACTATTAGGGAAAATGATATCATGCATTTCTATTATTCCCTGCGCCCGTCTACACTCTAGATCCCTCCAGTGGTTCCTGCTTCCATACCAGAGATCCGGCAGAAGGAACTCCAAATGCATGGTCAGGGTACCTCCCAAGGTCCTCATGTCCCTATTTTGGTGGGCCAAACCAGTCATCAGCAAGGACTGCCTCTTCAAGGAGCCACAAAGGATTACTATCACCACAGATGCCAGCTTGTTCGGATGGGGCACCCACCTGCTGTCACTCACATCCCAGGGCAGATGGTCTGCAATAGAACAGTCGTGCAGCATAAACTGGCTGGAGCTTCACGCTGTTTTCCTTGCCCTCCGCAGCTTCCTCCCCCAGGAACGAGGTCAACACATCCTCATCCTAACAGACAATGTGACAGCTAAAGCTCACATAAA
Organism: Pseudonaja textilis; assembly: GCF_049901715.1. Classification (NCBI taxonomy): domain Eukaryota; kingdom Metazoa; phylum Chordata; class Lepidosauria; order Squamata; family Elapidae; genus Pseudonaja; species Pseudonaja textilis. The sequence goes on along the minus strand of NC_141997.1, from coordinate 6,499,339 downwards.
CAAACAAGGGGGCACACAATCCATACAATTGATGAGAGAAGCCGAGCACCTGTGTCGCTGGGCGGAGAACAATCTTCTTTCTATCAAGGCAGAGCACATTTCCGGCCTGTCAAACACACAAGCAGATTGGCTAAGCAGGGCCACCATAGACCAGTCAGAGTGGCACCTCCACCTGTCGCTGTTCAGGGAAGAAGCAGGGATATTCGGACAACCAGTGGTGGACCTATTTGCCTCCCCTCTCAATGCTCAGCTCCCGAGATTCTTCTCAAGATACCCATCCCACGGGGCAGAGAATTACAACGCCCTCCACTGCTCATGGCCAAGGGGGCTCTTGTATGCATTCTCCCTGCTAGCACTGGTGCCCAGGGTCATCTAGAAATTGTTATAGGAGAAAGTGGAATTACTCCTAGTGGCATCCCACTGGCCCAGGTGGGCGTGTTGCAGACCTTCGCAGCCTTTCGGTAGCCCCTCCTTGGAGGATTCCACCAGACAAGATTTCACTATCTCAGGGGCCCCTCCTACACCCAGACCCTCAATGGTTCCAATTGACCGTCTGGAGGTTGAGCGGAGCAGATTGAAGATCGAGAAGCTCTCCAACAAAGTCATTAGCACTATTCTAGCTGCCAGGTGACCCTCAACCATCCGTATTTACAATGCCACTTGGTCCATTTTCTGCAGATGGTGTAGTAAATCCCAAATAGACCCTACTTCACCTTCTGTAGCTCAGATTTTAGAATTTCTGCAGAAGGGACTTGATAAAGGGCTTTCCCCTAATACCCTGAAGAGGCAGGTAGCTGCGCTAACATCTGTTTTTTCCTGCCAAGGTTTCAGCTCCCTCTCCCATCACCCTCACATTTGCTCTTTCCTTAGAGGGGCTACTAATCTAAGTCTCCCAGCAGTACACCGTTACCCCACCTGGGACCTTAACAAGGTCCTTCTTTCTCTCACCAAACAACCGTTCGAGCCATTGAGGGAGTCAAGTCTCCAATTTTTGACATATAAGGTAGTTTTCCTGGTAGCCATCACCTCCGCTCGTCGCATATCGGAAATCGCAGCCTTGTCTCTCAGACAAGACCTCTGCGTTTTTCATGCTGATCGGGTGGTTCTCCATCCCGATCCCTCATTTATGCCCAAGGTCAACTCGACTTTCCATAGAGCACAGGAGCTCATCCTCCCAAACTTCTGTCCCAGGCCTTCACAGGAGAGGGAAAGGCAATGGCACAAGCTTGATGTTAGGCGCGCTCTGCGAACGTACATCAAGCGCTCTCAGTCCTTCAGAAAATCGGAAGCTTTATTTGTTTCTTTTCAGCCCAAGACACAGGGTCACAAGGTGTCTCCATCCACCATAGGCCGTTGGATAAGCGCAACAATAGCTAGATCATACCAGGGTCAAGCCCTGCAGGTACCTAGAGGCATAACTGCTCACTCAACTAGGAGTGCGGCGACCTTGGTGGCCTGGGCCACTCAGACACCAATAACTGAAATCTGCCGGGTGGCGACTTGGGCCTCCCCATCACCCTTCATCAGACACTACAAAATTGATGTGTTTGCCTCCACAGAGGCCTCATTTGGCAGACAGGTTCTGCAACGGGTTCTTAGGGACCCCGAGGAGATTCCGAACCAGACGGAGTCCCTCCCGTAGGACAGGCCAAGCTTTGGTATGTCCCACTACTGGATGCTCTTAGCAGATCATAGGAGAAGGGGCGTTGGTACTTACCTGATACGCCCGTTCTCTTTGAGCTGCGAAGAACATCCAGCCCCACCCTTTTTTTCCATCTGGTGGGCTCTTGTTTCGGCCAATGAACTTTTCTAGGTAGTAAGGATGAGAGCACTTATTCCTCTCGTCTTCGCAAAACTGGGGAATGCTGCGGAGGAATTACATGGAGGAGGAGGAGCGTTCCTCAATTCAAGCTCAGCCTAACAATGTGGAGACTGAAGCACCTCCCACTACTGGATGCTCTTCGCAGCTCAAAGAGAATGGCCGTATCAGGTAAGTACCAACGCCCCTTTTGTGTATAGTGGGGTGGTTGTTTGTGAAGCTGAGGATCTGATCCATACACGTGGGTTTGCGGTAGACATGAGTTTCTAGTTCTCCACTGACTAGTCTCCTTATGTCAACATTGTGGAACACATGTTGGGAATCTGTTATCTGTGTCAGCCCTGGAGCCATCTTTAATGGGAGTCTTCAGGGCTGCCACAGCAGTGGCTGGGCAAGATGTGGGAATGGGAGGGGGAAGGTGGAGATAGTGTAGGGTGTGTAATTCATTCCCCTGAGAATCAAGGATGTCTCCCCAGCACCTGAGGAGGCATGACTGGAAGTTAACCAGAGTTGGGATAGTGACTGGATTGGACCATGTGATGCACATGTGAATGGAGGGGGAGGAATTTTAACTTTACTTTAGGTGGGGAAAACGTGGGGCTTTCAGATTCAGGTTTTCCCCAGATGTGCCAATATGACATCTCTAATAAATCTGAGGAAGATGCCTGTCTTTGATTCTCTTGGGAATGTTACTTGGAACCCTGACATTCTGTTTCCTCTTGATGTGTGAATTTGATCCCAGGGAATATGTTATTGAGTAGGTGGTATGTTTCTTCAATTTGGGAGAGTTTGATGATGACAAAGGTATCGTTGATGTAGCATGTCCAGAATTTTGGTTGGATGGTGGGTACAGCTATGGATTTGAGTCGTTGCATGACTGCTTCTGATATGGATGATCCCACAAGGGTACCTTGTATTTGCTTATAGATTTTCCCATTGAACTTGAGGTATGTGTTGAGGCATAGATTCAGGAGTTTCATGATGGTTTCTGTGGACATGGATTGTGTTTTGTGGGTATGGTGTTTAGTGAGTAGGTCGTGTATGGTGTGCTTAGCCAGGTCAATGTCAATTGAGGTGAAGAGAGCAGTGACATCAAAGAAACCATAATTTCTTCCTTATTTGTTTTGGGGTGTTTGATATATTGCAGAATAAAGTCTGGGGAGTTTATTTTAATGGGATAGTTTGAGAATGTGTCCAGGTCAAATCTAGCCACTCAGAGGAGATCTGTGGAAAAGAAAAGATAAATTTGAGCATTATATTGTCTCTCTGCTTAGCTGTTTGGTTTCCTTTCTTTCTTCATCATTTGTGACATGATTCTTCTGGGAGAACACTATTTAGCCACAGAAAGAAAAGTCAACCAAGCCAGTGGTAGGGAGCAAAGGGCCTCAGTAAGACTACTAATAGTGAAGAAGGTACAGCAGAAGTGATATTGTCCCAAGTTTTTTTCCTTAAATCATCTGATTTAATCAAGAACAAAGATCCTGAAGGACTGATCAGGTGATATATTTAACCCAGCCTGGGAAATGTTTTTGATGTTTAACACCCATGGTCTGATTTGTTCAGTATTGTTGACAGATTAACAAATAGCAATAGTATTTAGACTTATATACTGTTTCACAGTGCTTTACAGCTCTCTCTAAGTGGTTTACAGAGCCAGCATATTTCCCCAACAATCTGGGTCCTCATTTTACCAACCTTGGAAGGCTGAGTAAATATGGACCCGTACAGAATCGAACTTCTGGTGTGAGCAGTGAGTTAGCCTGCAGTACTGCATTCTAACCATTGCACCACTATGGCTCTAGTAGTGATGATTACAATTACTATTAGTAGTGATGATTACAATTACTATTATTATGGTTAGTTGCATAGTCAGTCAAATGTTTAAACTGGATTTAGCATTTTTATCCATCTCTCAAAATTGAGGAGTGTCTAAATAACACACAATTTGGTTTCAGAAAAAATCTTGGAACACAAGATGCCCTATTCAGCATTCTTGTACAGCGTTGTAGAGATGTCAGTGTCAGGCTACAGAACTTTTCCCGTTCAATCAACTAGAATGAACTTCTGAAAACTAAACGTATCAAAAGAAATCCTTTATTGAGATGAGACAATTCATGTAGGGGTTAAAAGCAGTGTCTAAGGTCTCTCAGGCATGCAGAGATAGATAAGGGAGTTTAAAACTCCTCCCCTTATCTTGATGTGTATTGAGTAAAACAAAAGCCAGTATGTTAATTCCCCCACCCCCTTCTTAGAACGATCTTTTTCAGAGGTTCCCAGGGCACATCTCACTGTCGAATTTTTATGATCTCTTAATCCCCTGGCTGTCTCTTCCAGAAGTGATAGATTTCCAGGCATCTGGTTTTTGTCCCTCCATTGTATCATGTATAGGTTATACACATTCAATATAAGATTAAATATATTCAGGTTACATCAAAAAGGATTTCTTCATCAGTCCCCACCTCCCTTTCTTCTTCCATTGAAGAGATGACAGATACATGGATCTGACATCCTGCCCTCCTTAAAAAGCAGATAGATCTACCTGGAAAAAACAAAAATCATGCATTACATTTGCAATTCAGGATGGTTTATCAGGATATTTTAGATGGAACTTTTGAAGTAATGTGGGTGCTTTAACGTGACATTTGGCTACCCACTCATTTTCCGAGGAAGGAAGGTATTTCCAAGCTACTAAATATTGTGTGGATCCACGGTGAGTGCACAAATCAAGAATATCTTTAATTTCAAAATGTTGTTCCCCATGTACCATGATGGGAGTTGGAGGTGTGGGAAGTGTGGGGGGGTGGTCTGAGGTTTGAAGTGATCTCTGGTTTGAGCAAGCTACAGTGAAATACTGGATGAATCTGCCTAAGTGTTTGGGGAAGTGGAAGCTCTACTGTCACGGGGCTAATAATTCTGGAGATGGGGAATGGTCCAATGAATTTTGGCCCAGTTTCTTTGAGGGTTGTAATGATTTTAAGAAATTTGTGGACAAATATACACAGTCCCCAATCTTGAAAGGTTTAGGATCGCAGCGTTTTTTGTCCACTTGAGCTTTAAAAACTGCTCTAGCTTCCTGTAAAGATAATCTTACCACTGGCCACATGGCTTGTAAGTTATTAATCCACTCCTTAAGGGAGGGGATTCCAGGTTCTTTGATGGGTAGTTCCGGCATGGGTTTGAATTCTTGGCCTGTGGCTACCTGGAATGGGTTGAAACCTATGTTGCTGTGGACCGAGTTATTGTATGCTACCTCTGCAAAAGGAAGAAGGTCAATCCAATTGTCCTGTTGGTAATTAATAAAGCATCTTCAATATTTTTCTAATACGCTGTTAACTCTCTCTGTCGATCTGTCCGTCTGGGGGTGATTTGATGATGACAACCCTTGGGTGGAGCCTAATAGATTTAAAAATGCTTGCCAAAATGTGGATGTGAACTGGACACCCCTATCTGAGATAATCCATTGGGAAGCTCCATGAAGGTGATAAATGTGTATTAGAAACATCTTTGCCAAGGCCTTGGCAGTTGGGATCTTTTGGCATGGAAAAAAGTGAACCTGTTTGGAAAAAGGTTCAGTTACAACTAAAATGACAGTATTCTCAGCACTTTCAGGGAGTTCCACTATAAAGTCCACAGAAATCTCTTTTCAGGGTGCAGAAGGGTCTGCTCCTGTCTGTAAAAGACCAGGTGATTTTCCTTGACTTCTCTTTGCAGCAGCACAGGTGGGGTAGCTTGCAACATAGTTTTCAATGTCCTTTTTGAGAGACGGCCACCAAAATTGTCTTTTGATGAGGTGCAAGGTTTTTACAAACCCAAAGTGTCCCGCTATTTTTGAGTTGTGGCAGCGTTTCATGAGGTCCATCCTCTGGCTTGCAGGGACATAAAGTTTGTTTTCTACCCAAGCCAGTCCATCTTTGAGTAATCAAGTGTTTTTGTTAGCCTGGAGCCAGTCCTTAAGTAGTGCCTCCTTAAATATTGACGTCATTGTGTCTTCAGTCAGGGATGATTTTTTTTTCTATTGTGCCCGGGTGATTACTTTGACTGCTAATTGGGTCGGTTGGATCATTGGTTTTATAACTTCAATCTTTTTGCTGTTGTATTGGGGTTCTCTGGACAGTGCATCTGCTAAGAAGTTCTTTCTCCCAGGAAAATATTTGAGAGTGAAATTAAACCGTTTAAAATATTGAGCCTACCTTGCTTGTTTTTCAGAGAGTTTCTGTGGATTTCTCAAGGCTTCCAGGTTTTTATGATCAGTCCATACTTCAAAGGGGGTTTGGTTTCCTTCCAGGAAATGTCTCCATGTGAGGAGTGCCCATCGCACAGCATATGCCTCTTTCTCCCATATGGCCCATCCTTGCTCGGTTTCCATGCATTTCTTAGATGTATAAGTGCATGGTTGTAATTGTCCATTTCCATTCTTTTGAAGGAGGACTGCTCCAACTGCAACATCACTAGCGTCTGCTTGGATGACAAAAGGTTCTTTGGGATCTGGGTGCTTAAGGACCAGTTCTGCTGAGAATAGACATTTGACTTTTTTGAATGCCTCTTGGCATTCCATTGTCCAGATAAGGGGTTGCCTTGGTTTGGGTTTTTTTTCCCCGCCTTCATTTTTAGCAAGTTTGTGATGGGGAGGGCAATGTTTGCAAAAGCTGGAATGAACTAGCGATAAAAGTTCACAAACCCCAGGAAGCTTTGCAGTTGCTTGCGGGTATGAGGTGGTTCCCAATCGATAACAGCTTTTACTTTCTGTGGATCCATCTGTATTCCCTCGTGGGATATTCTATACCCCAAGTAGTCTTTTTTTTTTCTTGGTGGAATTCGCATTTAGAGAGTTTTGCATATAGTTTAGTTAGCATCTAAGAGTTTTGTGAGGACTGCATGGAGTAGTTTGATGTGTTCTTCCATCGTTTCCCTGTATATTAATCATCAAGATAAACCAGAACCCCTTCATATAAAAATTCATGAAGGGTCTCATTGATCAATTGCATAAACACGGCAGGCGCTCCTTGAGTCCAAAAGGGAGCACTTTAAATTGGTAGTATCCCAATGGGGTGTTAAAAACTGTCTTCCACTCATCCCCTTCCTTTATTCTGATGTGGTAATATGCCTCTCATAGGTCTAACTTTGAAAAAAAATTTCCTTTCGAGAGGTGGGCTAACATGTCCTTCATGAGGGGGAGTGGATACATATTCTCTGTGCTAATTGCGTTTAATTTTTTGTAATTCACACACAGATGCACAGAGCCGTCTTTCTTTTCACAGAATAATACTGGGACAGCTATTTTTGGTCGGGTGGGTTCGATGAAACCCCTTTCTTGATTTTTATCGATAAATGCTCTGAGTTCTTTTAGTTCTCTGGGAGACATGCAGTACATTTGTGGTTTTGGGAGTTTAACCCCTGGTAGGATTTTGATAGTGCAGTCTGTGGATCAATGTGGTGAGAGTTCATCACAAGCTTCCTCGCTAAATGCTTGGTCTAGATCCTGGTGCACGTTGGGGATGTTAATGGGTTCAGCTGACTGTCCAGTCATGGCTGACTCTCTGTTCTCTGTTCCTTTCTTTATCCTTTCCTCTGAGCTATTTGCAAATAATACATCTTTCTGGAATTGTACAGTTCCTTTGCTCCAATTTATTTTGGGATTCCATTTCCGCAGCCATATGAGACCTAGGACTTGCGGCTCTTCCATTCCTGGGGCTACAATGAATGTGAGCATCTCCCTATAGTTCCCTAGTCTTATTTTCAATGGTTCTGTGGTAAACCTAGCTGGCTCCCCCCACCCCTATAGTTCCATCTAATTGGCAGAAAGCGATGGGATTTTCTATTTCTTCCAGTTGGATTCCCAATTTCTCAGCAAGGGAGGGGTTGATTAGGCTTCGGGTGCATCCCGAATCCAGCAACGCTGCAACTTCCTCCCCCTTCCCTCGGCTGGGGATAAACAGTCTCAGGGGTAAAGTGATTGGTTCAATTGGGTTGCTTACCAGTGGGTCATCTTCCGGATCGCTTTTGGACTGGCTCAGGTCCCTTCGGAGCATTGGGGATTCTTCCTCTGGATTAGGTGGGGATCAGAATCCCACAGCTACTCGGCTTCTCAGGCCAGTTTCCTTTCCTCGAGGGCTGGATGTTCCAGGTTTCCCCCCAATGGGTGATCTGGCTTTCTGGCAGGGGTTTTCGAATGGCATTCTGCTGTGTGGTGTCCCTCCTTTCCACACTTAAAGCAACCAGACGTTCTTGGAGTCATGGTGGTTGGGGGTTTGAAAATTTCCCATTACCCTGCGGTGGGGATCTTTTCCAAAACTTGCCACTGTGATACTGGTTATGAGTCATGTCTATCTCTGCCTCCTCTGCCATCATGTACCATTCATGCAGAAGGTTTGGGGCCTCACGGGCCAGGCAGGCAGGATATGGGTCATCATTGAGTCCATCATTGAACCAATAGACTAGGATATCCTCTGGCCAGTCGACTTGGTTGGCCAGGTCACGAAATTCCTCAGTGTATTCAGCTACTGGGCAATGGACTTGCTTTACGACTCTGATGTGGTCACGGGCTTTTCTATCAGCGAGGGGGTCTTCGAAGCATCGTAGGGCCATCATGAAGTGGTTGAGGTTCCTTAATTCTGGGGCGTTGACATTGTGGAGCATCACCATCCATCTGGCTGCTGCCCCTTCAAGGGCCAGGGTGACAGCTGGTACTTGAGACCCCTGTGTTGGGAAATTTCACCCGTGTTCTTGCATGTACTTGCACCAGGTAAAATCCCAGTTTCTTGGAGTCCCCATCGAATTTTACTCCCAGGGGTGGGACCTTCCTCTGCAGTTGTATGTCTCTGGGTTGGCCAGGGTTAATCCCCTGTACTGGGGCATTTAAGAGTGGGGTACCTGGTATGGCTGCTGGTTCTTCAGCTTATCCCACTGCCCAATTATTCTCAGCTGGATCCGGGGTGGCAGCTTGGATTCTCTCATTTTCTGGTTCCCTCGCTCTCCTGCATTGGCGTCCTGGTGCACCCCTCACCTCGAGGTTCTCCAGGGCTTCCCTCACGAGGTGATTTATGTACCATCTCAGTTGGTCGTCAGCCAGTGGTTCCTTGCCCCATTCTTCCTGATCCGATAGGGCCTCCAGCTCCAATTTCCACCCAGGTTTATGATTACCATGGGTGAGGGTTACTCCCCTGGTTCTTCTGTCCCAGCTGTCTCTCTTTCCTATGCCTATAGACCACTGGGGCTTTGTGGAGGTTTCGTAGGCAGCTTTGCTATCTTCGATGGGGTGGACCGAGTCAGTGTCTGGCTGGGTAACTGTCGACGTTTCTCCCCAGCATTCGGCTTCCCTTTGGTCCTTGCTGTATTCAGACACTTTCCTTTTTTTTTTTTTTTTGCAGGGTCCCCTTGGTAGAGTGAAGGTTTTTATAAAAAAAATTCCTCTCCAGGATGACCTCTATTGCAGATTCTGCTTTATGTCAGGCTACAGTACTTTTCCCATTCAATCAACTAGAATATTCAGGTTACATCAAAAAGGATTTCTTTATCAGTTCTCCCCCCTTTCTTCTTCCATTGAAAAAATGACAGATACATGGATCTGACAGTCAGTCACAGTGTTTACCTGTGCTTCATTGATTTTGGAAAAGCATTTGATAAAATATGATGCAACAAATTATTACAAATCCTGAAACAAGTGGGATTGGTGACAAAGACATCAAAATAATAAAAAAACTATATTGGCAACAGGTAGCAAATATGAGACTAGGCCAAAAATACTCAGATAATGCAGAAATATGAAGAAGGGTGAGACAGGGCTCTATTCTGTCTCTGCTGTTGTTTAATATCTACTCAGAATCAATTTTCAACAAAGCACTTGAAAACTTAAATGCTGCCCTTAAAGTAAATGGTGTTTGAATCAACAATTTAAGATATGCAGATGAAAGAGTTCTGCTTGCCAGTAAGCAGTTCCTCATCAACAGTCACAGAAATATCTGAAAAATACGGCTTGAAGCTTAACACCTCAAAAACCAAGATCATGGTCATCATCAGCAAACAACCCATTAATTTACCACCGATAACTTCGGAAGGAATACCACTAGAAAAAAAATAAAGGATCATGTACCTTGGTTCTAATTTACATAAAAGCTGGAACATGACCACCAAAGTAAAAACAAGGATAGAGAAAGCTTGAACCACATTCTTCAAAATGAAAAAGGTCTTCTGCACTCACAACATAAGCCTAAGATTGAAAATCAGGCTTGTCAGATGTTACATATTTTCTACCCTGCTCTATGAGAGTTGGTCTCTGACAGAAAGTCACTTCAAGTGACTAGAAGCATTTGAAATGTGGATTTACAGGCAGCTGTTACCAGGGGTGGGATTCTACCAGTTCGCACCTATTCGCTGGAACCAGTTGTTAACGTTCTAAGCAATTCCGAGAACCAGTTGTTAGAAGAAATTATTGGCCTAATCCTGTAAGAAAGGCAGGAAGGAAACATTTTGGTGTTGCTTACAGAAATGCCTCTCTGTTAACCATTATTATATTCTTGGCAGGACTAGACTTCCTGTCTCTGGAACTTCTCTGGAGTTATTTTTCCCTCCTTTGCTGGTACTTTGCTTGTGTGGGGTGACCATTCAAAGTTACAATGACACTGAAAATAGTGACTTATGACCATTTTTTACACTTACGACTGTTGTAGCATCCCCACAGTCATGAGAGGCCAGGTGAGGAGATGCGTGCCTCAATGTGAGTGATATTGAGTTGGCCATGCCCAGCCAATAACATGACCACCAAGCCATGCCAACCAACTTAGCCACGCCCACAGAACTGGTTGTTAAAAAAATTGAATCCCACCCCTGGCTGTTACATATAAGTTGGGTTGACAAAATCAGAAATGAGGAGGTGATAAGCCATGTGGGAAAGCCAAGGGAAATCATCAAAAACATAAAAAAGTGAAAGTTAGAATATTTTGGACATGTGATGCAACACCTGGAAAAATAAGGCATACTTCACTTAATTCTCCAAGGAAAGATTGAAGGCAAATGAAGTCCAGGCAGAAGAACATCATGGCTTCAAAACCTAAGGGACTAGTTTGGACAAAACTCAACAGCACTTTTTTGTGTGGCTGTTGATAAAAATAGGATCACCAACATGATCACCAACGTCTGATGACAGATATGGCACAAGAAGAAGAAAAAGATCCATCTCTCAAGTTCTTCCCAACAACCTCAGATTAGCATATGTTGGTGTTTGATGCTGTCAAAGGTATTGTGGCAGGATGTAGGCTGTTACAAGTAAATCTGCTTTTTGCAACTGTCTTATGTTGATTTTTGTCAATGGCAATGGTGTTTAAGTGGTGCTTCAGTTATTTTGGGATTGCACCCAAGGTGCCTATTACTTTAGGTATTATCTTTGTTTTCTTTTGCCACAGTCATTCTATTTCTTTTCATTATGGTTTGTCACACAGTCAGCCAGATATTCAGATTTTTTGTCCACTTATCAAGTCCTTCCCAAAGACTTGGGATAGGTAGATGTGGATGTTTGATGATGTTACAGATATTGTTGCAGGATGTAGCCTGTTCCAAATAAAGCTTCCTTTTGCAATTGACTGATGGCAAATTTGTCAATACCGATGATGCTTAGGTGGTGCCCCAGTTGATTTGAGATTGTACCCAAGGCACCTATTCATACTACCTTTGCTTTCTTTTGTCACAGTCATTCTATTTCTATTTACAAGTCTTATATTTTTGTTATCTTCCCCGGTCCTTTCTGTTCTCTTCTGTACTGCCATGTCCGTTATCCAGACTTTTTTGTCTTTCTTATCATCTGGGGTATTGTGTGGCAGGTGTCTGTCTGTTTGAATTCTAAAGTCCCAGAGCAATTTAATGTCTTCATTTTCTATGATTTTCTCTATATTCACACCAGTTCTAACTTGCAGACAAATTGTATTTTTTGCAGATGTACCATTTTTGCTACTTTTTCATGCTATTGCTGTGAAGAGATTAAACGTCCTCTTTTTTTATTAGATATTCTTATTATCGGTGTTATATATGGTTATTTTAGGTTGATTATTATGATAAACTACTGAGAGTTAATTTTTTTATTTATTTATAATTTAGATTACAAAAGCTGCTCTACTCAGCATAGACTTTGGGAGGCTTTATTGATGAAAGGGAGATACCTACCGTATCTGAACCACACTGTAACTTTTCAAAAAACACTTTCAACAACAAATTAATTATTACAAAATATTATGCTTTATATGTGATTTATATCCAAACTAAATAAAATCTTTGATTCAAGATCTAACACAATGGCACTTGATTTTAATAGGACTTACTTGGAGAATCATATATAGGATTTGAATCTGAAAACACTGCTAGTGTTCAAAAGAAATATGTAAATGGTGTACAATAATTGCCATTAATCAGAAAGGAAGCATACTTTATTCATGTAGGTTTCATGTAATCGTCTTCTTTAAGAAAGAGTAATTAAATACATTTAATGCAGTAAGATCAATTGAAATATAAATATCCAGTTATTTCCAAAGCTTATTATGCTAACTGAATGAGGTTCAACATAAGCAGAAGTTTAAAAATAATATTTACCATTTCTTTTTTGTTCATTAAGGTTTTATTTTATTATATAAAATACAAAGAAAAGAAGAGAATAGGAAATTAAAAGAAGGAAAGGCTGCAGGGAAAAAGGGTGTGAGATAAAAGGGAAAAGAGAAAAAGGAAGAAAAGGGGGCATTGACTTCCAACTCTTAGCACACAGTATAAGATAAACATACTCCAACCTCAACTTTTTAATATATAACTAGCCATTCCTATAACACCAAATCTTTCTAATCAACAAAACCAAAGTCAAAGTTTCTTTTATTTTTCTTCACAAGCACACATTCCAGAAGTGATATCCAAATAAAAGCATTTTCCTCTTTGAATAAAATAATCGATTTAACCATTCCTGCTTTATTTTCCTTGTAAGTAACTTAGTAATCTTTGCAAACTGTCACCATTTTTATTTACAAAATTCATTATATTCTTTTAAATTCTTTGACCTTACTTTTAAAAAAAGGGAAAAAGAAAGCCTTTTTTCACCTTTTGTTTTCCTTCAAAGTGCTAAACTTTTTTATTTAAAAAACCACTTATTTTTAATCAAAACTTTCTAATAATCTTTTTCTTTGACTTCTTAACATACAAGCTTTAAACTTCAGTATTACATTTAGATCCCTCCCTCCAAACTGTCCTTATAAAATAATATTTTTTCCTTTTATAAATATCCTTTTAAAAACAGAGAATTTATTTAAACTAGTACATCATTTTCTTTAATTTTCTCTTAATACAGGTACTCTCAAATACATTTTCCCTTGTAAGGCATCGACAGGTCAGGATGGGTGGTACTCTTCCATAGCTGTTTAGGACTGAGTCTGTGCAAAAGGCTTATTAGTCTAACTCTGCCCACTCCGGGTGACTCCTCCCCAATTTATGCTCAGTCCTTAGCAGCTAAGGATGTGGGTTTTGCCTCTCCTGCCTTTGGAACTTCTTTTCCAAAGGCAGCCTTCTAACAGAAATTTCCCTTTAAGGGAGAAAAAGCCTCCGTTTGCCTTTTATTTTTCAAACTTGGTACTCTGCTTCTCAGCTGCTCAGCGGGAGCCGCCAAACAGCTGAGGCCTGCTCCGGGGATCCTGAGCTGCCTGAAGAGGCCATGGGAGCCGTTTTAAGCCCTCCAGGGTGAAGAGAGCAGCTCAAACAGCCAGAGGGTCATTAGTGCAGGGCAGAGGCTTCCGCCCTATCTACGGACCTGCGGAGCTGTTTTCTCGGTGTTCTGCAGTGAACAGTTGTTGTTGCTTGGCTGGGCAGCCATTTCTGAGAGCGTGGGCGTCAGCCATGCTCCTTCCTCAACTGCAGGGTTGAAATTCTCCCCCGCAGTGAAACAAACAGCCGTGTGATCCTGTGGCTGTTTTTCTGCAGTTTCTCTGCATTTACAGAGCAACAAAACATCCAGGGAGAGTCAGTTGCTCCCTGGATGAAGATAGAAGCCTCGTGGATAGTAAGGTGGCCATCTTGAAGACTCCTCGTGGCCAGTGGCCATTTTGATTTCCACTGTTGGCCATTTTGAAACTCAGGCATCCATTTTGACCAGGCTTCGTCTTCTTCATCTTCCCACCACTTCTGTGCCTATTGTCACCGCCAGCTTCTTCTCCGTTACGGACGACATTGAAGAGTAGGCACTACATTTCTCTAATTTCCTGGTGGGGGATTGTTTCTCTGTCCTGAAGTAGACCAGGACCCTTGGCTCCCGGCAGGGCCTGGTTTCTCCATATTGCCCTAACAGACCCAGGAGGGCCTGAATCCCAGTAGGAAGAGAAATCTTTCTACTGAAGTGCATTTGGGCAGAAGAAAGTGGTGGTTGGTGTGGGGATAGAGAAGATTTCCCCTGAAGATAATTCATAAATCCCTTCATGTGCTCTCCTCCTGCCACAAATTTGGCCTTGCTGATACACCATGTCTGAAGTCCCAAGGGAAACCAGAGCTTCTAAAGCGACCAAGCCTCAAAAAGTGGCTTCTGCTGCTTCCACCAAAGGGAAGCAACCTGTAAAGAAGGCCTCAAGGGCAGAGGAGAAAAATGCTTCCAGGCGCCATCAAGCCATCAAGAAGCACATTGCCAAGGTGCATCAGGCCTCTTCTCGTGCAGTGTCTGCATGCCCCTCTTCTCCTGCTGCACTCAGTGAAGTGGATTTAGAGGAACCTGGACCTTCTTCCATACCTGATTTCCAAACTTGGTCCCCTAATATATCCAGGCGAGGCGGATCTACAATCCCTTCTGAAGGCGACAGTCATGCTGAGGATCTTCAGGGAGTTGAGGCACCTTGGTGGGAGCATGGACGTAGTGGCCAGGGGGTGGAACTCCCTTTCACTTCTACTGCTTCAGCAACCCGACCTATGGACCTTTCTGATCCAGATGTCCCACTGAATCTACAACTCCTGATTGACAGAGCGATCAGAAGGTCATATCAGAGGGTTTACAGAGAGCGACCTGACATTCGAGATGCTCTTCTGTCAGAACATGGTTCCCTTTTCCAGGGACTGGTTTCTGGATTGGCAGAGGACCTTGCTCCTGCTGCCTCTGTGGCTTTTTCATTGGTGGGGGAAACTGATCAGCCGGAATCCAATATGTCTGCGGATGAGGGCCCTTCACAGGAAGTTCCTGTGTTTTCTGGTTGCTTTAAACACACTTTGTTTAGTCCCTTGTTATTCAAGGCTAGTAACACTGCCAATTTGGAGAATGTGGACCGCCAATTTGAAGAACGTGGAACTCCCACTCTTCTCCCTGTGGAGTCAGGTGCGCTGTTTGATCAACCAGAAGCCAGGAAGGAGGTGGTTCCCTTGCCTAAGCTGTTCCTCAAGGTAATTAAGAAACAGCTTGAAGCCCCTGCCATGGGACCCAATCCTTTGGCCACTGATTGCAGGTTCTTCAATGTGGGACCGGAGCTTACCAAGACCCTTCAGGTTCCTACAGTTCTTGCTCCAGTCACAGCTTTGGCCTCATCCTCCCCTTCGGATCTGGAGGAAGTCCTCAAGGCAGAGGAAAAATGAGTGGAACAGTCGCTGCAGCAGTCCCATTTGGCCACTGCTTTGGCTGTCAAGATTTCTTGAGCGGCTTCTTTCTTCACAAGGACCTTGGTGAAATGGCTGAAGCAGCTGTGGCAGAGGATTCTCCCATCGGATGTCTGAGCCCACCAGGACATCAACAAAATCTTGACGGCAGCTGAGTTTACGGCAGATGCCACTTTATACAGCGCCAGTTTTGCTTCAAAAGCCATTGCTGCCTCTGTAGCAGCCAGGCACATGTGCTGGCTTCGCAAGTGGCAGGCTGATGGCAGGCACAAGTGGAAGTTAGCATCTGCCCCCATCCAAGAGGAAAAGCTCTTCAGTGAAATCCTTGATCCCCGCTTGATTGAAACCAAGGACAAAAAGAAAATCCTGCCTTCACTCATGAAGAGAGCAGACCATCGGACCCCGCCCTATTTCAAGTGCCCTCAGGCCAGAGGCAAGTCTTCTTCAGAGTTCCAGTGGCCATCAAGATCTGGTTATCAGTGTCAAAATCCACCTCCTGACCGCTCAGGCAAGGGCAGGCAGCAGTTTGCTTCTAAACAGCCCTTTTGAGGAGGAGGAAGTCACCTGTACCGTCGCCAGCGCTAATGCTTTCTCCATTCCCATTGGTGGTCATTTAGCAGGGTTTGCGGACCAATGGGAGGGTATTTCTTCTGATGCCTGGGTTCTATCAACCTTTAGATCTGGTCTTTCACTCGAGTTCTATTCCACTCCTCTGAGGTTTTTTATCTCCTGCCCAGTATCCAGGGATGCTGGAAGGTGGAGTTTGATGGAGTTGGCTATCCAGCATTTGCTGGACCTAGATGCCATCCAGGAGGTTCCCCTCAATCAACAGGGGTGGGGATTCTTCTCCAGAATTTTTGTGATCCCTAAGGCCTCGGGGGTGGTGGTGGTGGAGGACTATTCTCGATTTGAAACGACTAAAAAATATGTTGTTTACAGGCGTTTCAAAATGCATACTCTTTTTTTTCCATTCTAGAGAGCATTCAGCAGGGGGACTTCCTCGCATCAATAGACTTGATGGAAGCCTATTTACATGTTCCTATTTGTTCCTCCCACAGGAGGTTTCTTCGGTTCTGTTATTAGGATAAACATTTCCAATACAGGGCCCTTCCCTTTGGGTTATCTTCTGCCCCTAGGGAATTTACCAAAATTTTTGCCCCTTTGGCAGTGCACCTCCACACCTTTCCAGTGTGTCTTCAATGTTATCTGGATGACATATTAATAATGTCTTCTTTTTAGAAGGCTCAGCAGTTTACTTGAATGCCACTTTTCCTACTATATCAGTGCTGCAGAACCTGGGGTTTTCCATTAACCAGAAAAAAGTCATTTCTCTCCCACAAAGCATCTTCTTCATTTGGAAGCCATTATTGACTCAGGAATCCAATCCCACACTGCACAGGGAATTTGGACTATTTCCGAACGATCACAAAGCATCAACCCATTGGAGCTGCGAGCAGTTCACCTGGCATTATGCAGTTTTCTACCCCTTTTCCAATCACGCCACGTTCTGGTCTTGACAGACAATATCACAATCAAGGCCCACGTAAACAGACAGGGGGGTACCCATTCCAAACTTCTGATGCTGGAGACGGCCAAGTTGTTCAAGTGGGCCGAGGCCAATCTGTTTTCGCTCAAGGCAGAACACATAGCAGGGGCCTTAAACACACAAGTGGACTGGCTCAGTAGGGCCACGATAGATCAGGCAGAGTGGCGCCTACACCTGTCTGTCTTCCAGGAAGCAGTGTGGCGGTTGGGGCAACCGGTGATCGATCTATTTGCCTGTCCACTCAATGCCCAATTGCCCCGGTATATTTCAAGGTACCCGACTCAGGGGGCGGAGGCCATCAATGCCCTGCGATGTCAGTGGCCTCCCGGACTTCTATATGCATTTCCTCCACTCCCGGTAATACCCAGGTTGATCCAGAAGTTATTGGAGGAATGAGTGGAATTGATATTGGTCGCCCCTTACTGGCCCAGGCGAACATGGTTCGCAGACTTACAGGACCTGTCGAGAGAACAACCTTGGAAATTCCACCGTCAAAGGTTTCCCTCTCCCAAGGGCCAATACTTCACCCAAACCCACAATGGCTCAGTCTAGCCATATGGAGGTTGAGCGGAGCCGTTTAAGGGCCCAACAGATTTCAGAGGATGCTATTGTCACCATTCAAGCATCCAGACGGTCCTCAACAAATCATATATACGAGACCACGTGGTCCACCTTCTGTCGCTGGTGCCAGGGGTCTAAGATCGACCCAACTGCCCCATCAATAGGACAATTATTGGACTTTTTACAGGAGGGGTTGACCAAGGGCCTATCTCCAAATACTTTATGCAGACAGGTGGTGGCTTTACCCTTGGTGATAGCCTGGGGTGACCTCTGTTCCATAGCGCACCATTCACATGTCCGCAGCTTTCTTAACGGTGCTGCAAACTTAGGACCTCCTGTAATTCACCGCTATCCCACCTGGGACCTCAACAAGGTGTTAACCGCACTTACAACTGGCCCATTTGAGTCTTTAAGAACCACTAGTCTTAAATTCCTGACATATAAGGTGGCCTTCCTAATTGCAATCACATCAGCGAGGAGGATTTCCGAATTGGCGGCATTGTCAATGAGAAAGGACCTGTGCGTATTTCATGCGGACAGAGTGATTCTCTGATTGGATCCATCATTCACTCCTAAAGTAAATTCAGCCTTCCACGGAGTGCAGGAGTTGGTGCTTCCATATTTTTGTCCGAAACCATCTCATAGACTGGAGCATCAATGGCATCAACTTGACATTTGAAGGGCCTTAAGCATCTATCTAGACCGCACGGTGGCATTTCGAAAATCTGAGGCTCTATTCCTATCCTTCAACCCATCCACTTTAGGGCAAAAGATGTTGTCGACGACCATTGGTAGATGGTTGAGAGCCACCATAGCTAAAAGTTACGAATGCCAGTCCATCTCAGTTCCTAAGGGCATTACAGCCCACTCAACAAGGAGTGCGGCAACATCAGCAGCATGGGCCACACGGGCTTCCATAGACAAAATTTGCAGAGCGGCAACTTGGGCTTCACCATCTCCCTTTGTCAGAAATTATAAAATTGATGTCTATGCCTCAGCGGATGCTTCATTTGGCAGAAGAGTCCTGCAGAGGGTCCACAGAGTTTAGGAGTGGATTTCGATCCACACCGAGTCCCTCTCTAAGGTCAGGCCAAGCTTTGGTATGTCCCACTTCTGGATGCTCTGAACAGCTCATGGGAGAAAGGGCATTGGTACTTACCTGATACGCCCATTCTCTGTGAGCTGTGAAGAGCATCCAGCCCCACCCATTTCTTTCCATCTGGTGGGGTTCCGTTCCAGTCAGGGATCTAGATTAGGTGATGAGTCCCAGACTTTGGCACTCAGTCTTCGCAAAACTGGGGGACACTGAGGAGGTGTCCCATGGAGGAGGAGGAGCGTCCCGGAGTTTTAAGCCCAGCCTTTCCAGAAGAGACTGAAGCACCTCCCACTTCTGGATGCTCTTCACAGCTCACAGAGAACGGGAGTATCAGGTAAGTACCAACGGCCTTTTTCTTTCAATTTGCCAGAGAGATCTTTGTGTAGCCATGCTGGTTTCTTCTTGGATTTCTTGTTTTTCTTTCTCAGTGGTATTGTGCTGGTCTGGGCGTCTATGATCATACTTTTTAGAGTTTCCCAAGATTCTTGAGTTGTTTTCCCCTTTAGGATTTTCATCCATGGAATCTTTCCCAAGTTCTCTCTGAGTTTATTGAAATCAGCTCTTTTAAAATCCAAGACTCTGGTGACATTATTTTCTGTTGCTTGTGCTTGTGTAATGTTGAATTTTAGTATGACATGGTCACTCTCACCCAAGGTTCCTGCAGTTTCAACTCCCTCTATCACTTCTTCTCTGTTTGTAAGAAGTCCAGTATGGCTGTCCCTCTAGTTTCACCCTCTACCTTTTGGACAACAAAGTTGTCAGCTAGGTTGTTTAGGAACTAATTTGATTTCTCACTTGGTGCAGAATTAGTTTTCCAATTGATATCAGGATAATTGAAGTCTCCCATTACTATTGTTGTGTGTTTCCTGCATATGTTTGTTAGTTGGCTGGCAAAAAGGACATCTATTTTTTCTGCTTGATTGGGTGGCCTATAATACACACCTAGGGCCATGTCATTATTTTTTTCTTTTATATTGACCCATATGCATTCTAGGAGGTTTTCATCTTTGGTTTCATGCATTTATGTAGCAATATAGTGGTCCTTTACATACAGTGCAACTCCACCTCCTCTTTTATGGGGTTTGGTTTTTTTGAATAGTTTGTATCCTTCTGCCAGTATGTTCCAGTCATGGGTTTCATCCCACCAAGTTTCTGTTATTCCAACTATATCATATTTATCTTCATGGATTCGTAGTTCGAGTTCACCCTGTTTGTTCCCCAGACTTTGTGCATTTGTATATAGGCACTTGAGATCTTTATGTCTGACACTGTGTTTCCTGTCTACATAACCTCAACCTTGTTAATGTCCTTAAAGAAGAAGTCGCAAATTTGTCTTCTTTCTTTCAGTTGTGTTGAGAGGTTTATATTTGAACCATAGTAGCGAACGTTAATATCAAGTTCTTCCAAAACTGTGATAAACTCCTCTGCATTTCAGCTACTTGTGAAATTGCCATGGCAGTGTGGTAAATTCTCCACATGTTTGCATCTCAGAAGTAATTTGAGAGAATTTTTTTATCATCAGAGAACAGCTGGTCAACAAAATGGCGTATTTTATTTAGAGACCTTTCAAATATATCTCTAATACTTTGTTCCACCATCTTGGCTTCCTCTTTTAATCAGAATAAGATTTTAGCCACCCACAGCTAAGAAGATAAAGCTACCAGTTACTGAAATAATAAACTAGAATCACAGCTTTCAATCTTTATCTTTCTCTGTCAGCATTTTTTTCTCATCACACTTCCATATTTGGCTTGCCTTAGCAGCCATCTTCCTTGTTCTTTGAGGCAAAAAGAAATCTCTAAAATGGTGCAAGTCTTCAAGAAAATATAGCTGGCTGTAGCTAGAAAGAGCCTCTTTTTAAGTTGACTTTAACAAGATTAAAAGTGATTGAATGTGATTATGAAGAGAAAGGCATAAGTTACTGTCCATTTGAAAAGTGAATTTCAAAATGGCAGCTTCTTGAACTCCAAACAGATTGCAGCCCCTCCCCTCCCAGATTTTGGCATGCAGATAGCTTTGCAGTTCAATTCCAGAAGCCATTTGCTGGCTTACAACTGTATTGGAGGGTTCAGAGGGGAAGTTCTTCAACACACCCTGGCCAGGTGGGTAATAGAAACCGATGAGATGGGACGGGAAGTGACGTCGCGGTGATATCAGTCACAAGGGAACTGAGCTCTCCATCCCTGCACTGGCTTCTTCGTGATTGTGGGCTCCAGAAGGAGCCAAAACTACCCTGCAGGGGCAGTGAAGCCAAAGAAGTGAGTAAAATTTCTAGATTTTTAAAACGGAAGGAAAGGGAGGAAAAACGAAAATTTGTAAAAATACAGAAAATTGGACTTTTTAATTGGACAAATGTTGACTGTGGATAGGCATTGTAAATTGCTGGAACCACCTATATAAAAAGTTGATATTATATTTTCATTTTGGAGAAATGAGTAAAATCAAATAAGAAATGAGAAAGATAAAGTGAAAACTGGTACAAGAGCACCACCTGCTGTCAAAGGAAGTGTAATCACTGGACTTTTTCCCTTCAACCGAAAAGAATGAACTTCTGGAAATAAGCATTTCAAAAGGAATTCTTTATTGAAAGGGAGTGATCCCAGCACTAGTCAAAGCAGAGTCTAAATACTCCCAGGCATGCAATAATAGTTAGGACCCCTCCCCTTATTTAGATGTGTATTTTGTCAAGCAAAGAACCAACGTGTTAATTCCCCCCTCCCCTTCTCTGAGAACGTATCTTTTGAAGAGTTCCCAGGGAGTATCTTCCGGAGCTGGAATACGTATGGTCCCTTCTCCGCTTGCTATCTCTTCAAGAGGTGACAAATTTCTGGACATCTGGCTCCAATCCTCCAGTTGTATATCATGTGTAGGTTATACAGATTCAATACAAGATTTAATATATTCAGGTTACATCAAAAAGGATTACTTGTACCAACTCCCCACCCCCCTCTTCTTCCATTGAAGAATGGCAGATACACGGATCTGACAGGAAGGTACAATATATTCCCAAAATTCTGATGAAGGCCTGACATTGGAAGACTCAAAGGGGAGACTAAGGAAAAGTTTACCATTAAAAAGATCCCTGAAGGCTTTAATATTGACTGATTTTACTTTTGGATTATCCAGAAGAACAGATTGACCAACTTGGAGATACAAAGACTCCTGGACATTGGACACTGAACTCTTTGTTTGAGAAGTGACTTTGGCTTGAATAAAATATTGTTGGATTATTGGACAAAAAGAAATAAAAGAAACAAACAAAGATAAGTGGAATTTGGGAAGAAATTGCATTAGAAATTCAGGATATGAAGGATACTTTGACCAGAAGATGTGAGGAGATCTTGAATAAAATACAAAGCATGGTTGTAGAACTGGAAATTAGGACACAAATGACAAAGAGAAAACAGGATGTCCAGGAAGAGGAGAAGTTAACCGAAAGAGCAGTTGGAAAACTACAACAAACAAAACAACAAATAAAAAACCCAAATGATAAGATGGAGATAAAAATAAAAACAATAATGATTGAGGATATAACCAAGGGAAGTATATGTTAAGTGAAGTTAAACAGGAATTGGAATTGCAGGGAGCTTCCTTTGGGAGATAGACAGGGTTAAATGTAGATAACTTGAAAATGAGACAATTGAACTTGGTAGAGAAGGGAGAAGTGTCCAAGAGGATGGGCCAAAAAGTGATAGCATTTAGAGCAGGGGTCTGCAACCTTAAACACTCAAAAAGCCATTTGGACTGTTTGGACCCAGAATTTAACCACTGGATGCCACAAAACCTGGGTGGGCATGGCCAACTTGATCTCACTCACTCCCACACAGTCACATGACCCCCCCATAGCCATTGCCTACTCAGCCACAAAATCCTTCTCTCTCGCTCTATGTCTCTCTGTATCTCTCTGCCCCTCTCCTTCTCTCCCTCTCTCTCTGTATCTGTCTTTCTCCCCCCTCTGTATCTCTCTTTGTATCTCTCTCTCCCCCTCTCTCTGTATCTCTCTCTCCCCTTTCTTTCTCCCCCACTCCCTATCTTCCCTCCTCTATCTCTCTCCTCTCTTCCCCCCTCTTTCTGTATATCTCTCTCTCCCTCTGTATCTGTCTCCCCCCCATATCTGTCTCTCTTTGTATCTCTCCCCCCTCTGTATCTTTCTCTCCCTTTCTCACGGGGGAATGACGACATGGCACGGTGATGGCCGGAGCCTTAGTGCAGGAGAGAAGCTGCATCCTGTTAAGACCCTCTTTAAGCAAGCAGCTGCCCTCTCCATGCGTGCCTTTGCTACGCTTTGGTGCTCACTTAAGGAGGGTCTCCCTATGTGTGTGCACCCTCCCAGCCCCACCACAGCCCCCAGTCACAAGAGGAGAAGGAGGGGGGCAGAGTCGCCTGAAGGGAAGCCTCTGCTGCAGCTGGCTATCATTCCTAAGCCAGCCCAGATTTCCAGAAAGAAGAAATAAAAGGAATAGTCAAGAGCCCCAAAGAGAGCTTGCTGGCTTGTCCCAGCCATGGCTTTCCTAGAGAGAAGAGATGCAGAGACTGAGACCGGAAGAGAGATACACACATACAGAGAGAGGGACAAAGAGAGAGGGGGAAAACCGACTCACAGGCGAGTATTTTTGGCAAGGGCGCTCCATCTTTCTTCAAGCCTGAACCTTGGGGTGGGGTGTTTGTTCTGACCCAGGCTTCATCAAACTTAATAAAACATAAACTGAATTTAAAAGTAAAATCTATTTTAATGCGACGCTGGGAATTACTTGAATTCTCAGCCAAAACTAATTATACACAGTTCCTCCGGATAAGAGCACGCCTTTCAGTGCTGTAGAATGCTGCCAAAAAAACAGAAGTCCAATTAAGGCTAACATAAACCAACCCCAAAACCCAGAAAAAAACCAACCAGAGTATAGAGCTTCACAAAGCTTCTGCAAAGCTTTTCATCATTCATCTTTTATCCCTTATAGGAGGGGCATGGGATGCCAGTCCCTTCAGTTAGAAGGCAGAAGAGCTATACCACAGGGAAAAATCCTTCAGATATCTCTCCCCAGACATGTGTTCAGTTAGCCATCTTCTGATTTTTGTACATTAGTTTTCCACAACTATGATGTAAAACAAAATAGAAATAATTGCTGCTGCAGTAAATAAGTCTGGGTTATCTATTTCAGCAATATCCTCTGTTTGTTATCTGCATAATCCAGAAATAAAATAATAATTAAGAAGTCTATAAAATGTGTTAAACACACCAGATGCAATGATTCATTTTCAAAATGCTTCCAGTTCTTTGTATTCACATTTGAATTCACATAGTAATATAACCATTCCATCAGAAAATGTGAAAGCTCTGAGCTGCTCTGTTCAAATTAATTAAAGGGAAATCAATAGAGATTTGGAGGAAGAATGTAGACCATATAAACATGTGCTGGCTATTCACTTAGCTTGAGAAAGGAAAACAAGAACTCCAGTTGGGAAATTTTTTAAAAAAATACTTACCAGAGAGTATCAGGACTATAGACTAGGTTGGAGAATTAGAAAACATCTTGGACAAATTGGTATGATGTTGCCAAAAAAAAGTACATGGATATGACCATGCAGGGATCTATTCAATTCAAACACAATCAGTGGTGGAATTCTTTTTTTTTTTTTACTACCGATTCTGTGGGCATGGCTTGGTGGACGTGGCAGGGAAAGGATATTTTAAAATCTACAGTCAGAGGTGATATTTGCCAGTTCTCTGAACTACTCAAAATTTCTACTATCAGTTCTCCAGAACTGGTCAGAACCTGCTGAATACCACCTCTGAACACAATTGTAGTTAATGGTGTGGGACTATTATTGATTTGTTTCATTTTTTTTAGATAAGGAAGGAGTTTTGATCTGATTGCAGCAAAGTTCTTTTTTGCTCCTAATAGAGAGAGAACTTCTGAACTGAAACTTGTTTGCTTTCTTAAAGGTGGGGAGAGTCTATTTGGATGTATGAAAAGACAGAAGCAATGAACCCAGGATGTTTCTTTTGCCAGAAGTTAAATTAAGTTGTGCAAAATAGTGTTGGGGAATGTTAACAATACTTTAATGCATTTTTAAAAAAAAATTTCAGAGGGTACTTATTACTGTTTTGGTTATCAAATCCTGCTTGCTTGGGCAGATAAGAAAAAACATTAAGTTGTTCTAGTTGCCACTGCTGTTCTGTTGCTATAATGCAAGATTATCAAATGATAAATAATATGTGTGTTTTTTTTCCCCTCTCTCCCTTGTAGTTGCATTCTGCTGTGACCAGGATCCAAGTACAAAGACCTGGTTTCAATTACACATTTGCTCATATCTGCATCCTAAATAATGACAAGTCCTGCATAGTGGATGATATTGTACATATCCTGAAGGAACTGAAGGCTGCTCGCTTGTCTAATCAAACTAATTTTGCTATCACATATCCAATCACACACTTAAAGGATGGCAGGGAAGTATACAATGGGCATCAGCTTGGTGGAGTCACTGTGCACAGCAAAGATCGGGTAAAGTCTGCTGAAGCTATTCAGCTTACCTATTACTTGCAGGCGATCAATTCCTTAAATGACATTGTAGCAGAAAAGTGGGAATCCAACTTCTGTGACACAGTAGAACTTTTCCAGAAATCCAACCGGAATGTCACAATGTATCCTTTCACTTCATCATCCCTTCAAAAAGACTTCCAGAAGACAAGTAGGATATCAGAACATTACCTAACCACAAGCCTGGTCCTTGTGGTGACCTTGGCAATGCTCTGTTGTTCAATGCAAGACTGTGTCCGCAGCAAACCTTGGCTTGGCCTCCTTGGCTTGTTAACTGTGACTCTGGCCACTCTCACTGCAGCTGGAATCATTAATCTGACTGGTGGGAAATATAATTCTACCTTCCTGGGAATTCCCTTCATCGTGTTAGGTAACTATATCTCATTCTGTTATTACTGTGGATTTTTCTGCAATATTTTTTGATCTACTCTATTATGGCGAAAACAAAAGAGGGCATTATGAAGTACTCTAACAATTTGCTAGCCCTCTCATTTTGTTTAATCATTAGCAATCATTCAGAATAAGGATGCCTTATTTATGCTTATTTTGTAGTCAATAAATCTTCAGAAATTGTTGCCTATCTTTGTTTACTTTGCTATGGCATATTCAACATTAGTCAAAATACAAGGAGTTTAAAGGGGGGCAATAGATATATCACCATCCAGTCTAGCTAAGTTCAAGCAAGAGATATGTCTAATCCCGTGATGGCGAACCTATGGCACGCATGCCACAGGTGGCATGCAGAGCCATTTGTGCTGGCACAAAAGCTGCAGGCCAACTTACCTCAGTACGCATGTACGTGCCTCACAGCTGATTTTCAGCTGGTTTGAGGCCTTTTTTGGCCTTCCAAAGGTTTGAGGAAGGCTTCTGCAGGCCGAAAACTAGCCTCGTTTCATCATTTCCTGTTCTTCCAAAAATACTGGAAGTGACAAAATGGGGCTAGTTTTCAGCCTGCAGAAGCCTATCCCAAGCCTTTGGGAGGCCAAAAAGTCAGCTGTGAGGCGCAGTGCAGGTAAGGAGGCGGTGCGGGGTGGGGATTACGTGCAGATGTGGAGGGGTGTGCATTGCCTTCTGGGTGCTGGCACACGAGTGCGAGCGTGCAAGTGCATGCACAATTTTGGCACAGGAGCCCAAAAGGGTTAGCCACCACTGGTCTAATCCATGTCACTCTAAAAATTCTCCAGCTCACTTTAAAACCCAGAATTAAGTTTGAAAAAGCAGAGATTGAAAGTATAATATGAAAAGAACACAAATGCTGTAGTTTGTTTTATTTTTTATAAGCAAGCTAAATGGGATGCAGACATTTCCCTGTTCAAGGTTCAGCTTATTCAAGATGGGGAAAAGAAAATGATGAGAAGAAGGGGCTGTTGTCTCTCCTCTCCCATTATGTTATCTCTTCTGGACTTGTTGCCTCTATTGTTAGTAGCAGCACCTGGTTTTTGAGGCCCAAATTGCTAGTACTATACTGATCTGCCTTCTCCCCTGATATATCGATACTTTGAAATAATTTAAAACGTTAGTTCTGTTGCTTAGTCTCTTGGCAAAAAGAAACAACTGCTTTAACATTTTAAAGGTGCTTTATACTTCATATTCTTGTATTTTCCAAAGCACTGTGGTGAAAATTTTGCCCACTTCTGATTTATATAAATAGCAGGAAAATTGATTTTGTCCTTTGCTTCATTTTAGGACTGTTCCTCCATAGCAGTTTGTATTGTTTAAATGTCACTCTGACCACAGAGTGTGATTGGAGTTTTGTGGAAATCCAGAATTAACAATGGCAATTATATTCAGACCCTTGTCTTTTGCCAAGAAAATTGAAATTCGTTCCAAATTGCCACATTTTGCTCAGGATAGATAGTTTAATTCAGTGTACACTCTATTATCATTTATGACATGTTGTTTCTGTTGAAGAGGGTTGGCTTCCACTTTTATGATTCTATATGGTCACCATGAGGCTTCAAGGGAGTCTTTATTTAGTAAATTATAAGGAATAGAAACTAAGCTGGTCCTAGCATAATTTTTCTCCACAACTATGAACAAAGTAAACAATACCCAAGAAAGATGTGATAGAGAAAAATAGATATTTCACTCCAGAAATTGTGCTTGGCTCACATACAAAATTTTGTACAGATTTTCTTACTAAAATAGTTGTTTCTATAAAAGTAGTGCCTCTAATGTCCAGTTATCCTCGGCTGAATATCAGACTCTTCCAAAAACAATCTACAAAGGGAAGAAATGCAGTCCGAACTCAAAGTACAGATAAATTAGAAATAAAAAAACCAATACAAGCCACGCTGAAGTAAACTAACATTAAATTAACAGATAATAAATTGCAGACTTCCAAAAGATAATGAAGCACACAAAGTTAGGAGGATGCCAAAACCCAGATAAGCCTCAACAAAGATAATGCATGCTTTGCTTCCAGCCAAGTGCTGTGTGCAAACCCCTTCTTATATTCTGTTCTCCCAGCTGCAACTAATGAAAGGGATCAGGGCCCTTTTCTCTCCTGTAAGCCATGTTGCTCCCTTCTCCGTTCCTCCCTGCGTGCCCTAGGATGAAGCCCTAGGTGGCCCTGGGTCTGCCTCTGAATGCCCAGCCATACTGTGCCCTTTCCCTCTTTCTTCCACAGCCACCGGAGCCAGTGTCAGTATACAGGCATTTGAGTTCTTTATTATTGGTCTTGTGTATGTTTTTTATATCTCCTACTTTGTAACTGAGATTTCCATCCTTTCCATCACTCTCTATTTCATTATGTACCATAAGACGCACTGTATTTTTCAGAGTATAAGATGCACCAGACTATAAGATGCACCTTGGTTTAGAGGAGGAAAATAAGAAAAAAATATTTTGTCTCCGTGCATCCCGTTTTTGCCCTCCTTGACGTCCTGTGGCACACTGCAGGCCAAAAACACACCCATTTTTGGATTCCAGAGGCCTCTGTGTGTCCTATTTTTACCTTC
Organism: Pseudonaja textilis; assembly: GCF_049901715.1. Taxonomy (NCBI): domain Eukaryota; kingdom Metazoa; phylum Chordata; class Lepidosauria; order Squamata; family Elapidae; genus Pseudonaja; species Pseudonaja textilis. The sequence continues at coordinate 6,471,234 of NC_141997.1, read as the reverse complement.
CCTGGTGTCCAGAGGTACTCTGCAGGCCAAAAACATGCCCATTTTTGGCCTCTGGAGCCCTCCTCGCTGGGGAGGGCAAAAAGAGGACCCATGGAGGCCAAAACCCACTCATTTTTGGCCTGCAGAGTGCCTCTGGATGCCAGGAAAGGCAAAAACAGGATCCATGAAGCCTCCGTAGGCCCAAAATGTGCCTGTTTTGGGCCTGCAGAGTCCTCTAGGTGCCGGGGAAGGCAAAAATGGGACACACGGAGGCCTCCAGAGCAGTGGTGGGATTTAAAAATCTTTACTACCGGTTCAGTGGCTTGGTGGGCGTGGCATGGCTTGGTGGGTATGGCAGGGGAAGGATATTGCAAAATCTCCATTCCCATCCCACTCCTGGGGGAAGATTACTGCAAAATGCCATTCCTTTCCCACCCCACTAACCTGCTTTCCAGCTCCATTCTCCTGTGCAGGGCAACAAAAGAAGACCTAGCCAGTCAGCTGGGACTTGTGAGGCAGAGACTAGGTGGGGGCAGGGCCAGTCAGAGATGGTATTTGCTGGTTCTCCAAACTATTCAAAATTTCTGTTTCAAAATTTCTGATTCTCCAGAACCAGTCAGAACCTGCTGAATACTACCTCTGCTCTGGAGGCCAAAAAAACACCCATTTTTGGCCTGCAAAATGCCTCTGGACACTGGGGAGGGCAAAAACGGGATGCACAGAGGCTTTGGAAGGCTAAAAATGGGCCCATATTCACTATATAAGACGCACAGATATTTCCACCTACTTTTTTCTGGGGATTATAATCCTCATCTCACTCTTACTCTAAACCATTTAACTAAGATCAAGTATTTCTGTATGAATAAAAATAATTGATCTGATTGTATGAAAAATAGTATTTTTTTCAGGTTTATCACAATGGGATCTAAAAATGCCAGGAAACAAACTTACGGTAACACTGCTATTAATTCCTCACTTAGTATATTCCCTTAACTATTTCTGTCTCTGATTTACTGACAGTTTAAAGAAACAATAATATCAGTCAGATTTTACAATGTTATAAAAAGGACAAAATTAGAGACATCTTTCAAAACTAGATAATAATTCTCAGATACACTAGGAAATTATACTCCATGGATTAGATATTCAAGAAAGTGCCCGCAGCAAACTGCAAATATCAAAATAATGTTTCATATGTAGTGACATCATCAAGCTAATGCCACCATTCTATACTTGTTTCCTGAAACAACTATGTCACATTTGCAAATCAACATTGTCTCCTTTGCCCTTCCCACAAATGCCCACAATTATAACTCTAGGAAAGACTTTCAGAGAAACTTTAGACAAATAAATACATTAAAGATGCTTGGAACAGGCTACATTTGAAGAGTCTGGCTGAGCCCTCAGTCTATTATTTCTGGTATAAATTAATTCAATACAAGTAAGACTATCAGGAATCATACAGGATGAGTATGTTTGCTGACTAAAATATATTTACATTTCTAATCTTTCTTCTTCCCAAGCCTCAGGGAACAAAGTAGCTATCTAAACATATGCAAAAACATAGCATACAACAAAAGACAACAATCCTACAATGAGTAGCTGCTGCAGAACACCCTGTTCACCTTGGATCATTAAAACCTATGTCATTGTATTACATTGGCAAGTTGCTCCATGACTATGTTTCTACCTATAGGCATTTGGCCCTTGAGCTAGCACAGACTTCATGCCAGAGTGACCTTTGTGTACAACAGTTTATTCAAGAGCATTGTCAGAAGCCAGTAATAGTAGTAAATGTATGTTGAACACTGGTTTGTGACTAGATAAGGAGTAAACTAAAGGACAGCTATTTGAACATTTATATTTGAATCTTTTTATTTTCTTTCCTGTATATATACACATACTAGCAGGGTACCTGTGCTTCGCTATGAAACTGTGATTGGGCAAGTTTTGGGGGAGGAAAATAAGGGGGGGAAATTGTGCCTCTGCCTACCAGCATACATCGCTATTCATCTGGCTAGTGTCCTGTCAGTGTGTGAAAAAGTTCAGGGCTGTTTGGAAACTGAAACAGTATTTGCTGTGTGAGCAAAAAGGAGACAGAAAGGAGCCTGGGCATGACTTAGCTCATCTGCAGTTGGAACAAATGTCTTTTCAGGTGGGGAGGGGAAGTAGAACTCCTTAGCATCAGAGCATGTTAATAATAATATAGAAAATACTAATGCTCTGATGGTCATTTTGAAAAATCCTTTGTTAGTGAAGTTCTTGTGCCAACTTCTTGCCCACACAGCAAATACTGTTTCAGTTTCCAAACAGCCCTCAACTCTCTCTCACACTGACAGGACGCTAGCCAAATGAATACCGATGTATGCTGGTAGGCAGAGGCACATTTTTTCACCCTTATTTTCCTCCCCCAAAACTTGCCCGAACACATAGTTTCATACTGAAGCACGGGTACCGTACCCTTCAGATATTTTTCCTTCTCTCCCCCACCCCAACTTGTATGAAAGTCATTCTTTTAAAAATCCCTAAACGTCTCAATAATGCTGTCCTGTTCTCTGTTGTATTGGTTACTGTTCAACTGTTGTTCGGTTATACCTAAATTATTTATATTTGAAGAAAAAAAGACACAATTGAAGACAAAACCCACAAGGAAACCAAATGTGTCAGATTTCCAAAATTTTTATCCAAAAGCTGCTGATTCCTCTTCTCTTGTTTTTTATTAGCACATGCTTTTTATTAGCACATGCTCATCACAAAATGTCCATCCCATTAACATCATATTTCTACTTCTCTGATGCCATCTTTTTCAGACAGGTCATTGTATATATATTCTTATAAGAACTGAGGCACTGCATAGGGGTTTATGAAGGAAATATTTACAACATACTGACCAGAAGTCTCCAGTGATATAAGAAAAATGCTATATGAGGTACACCAGCTAGACATGAATAATGTAACACACATATAAGCATGTAATATTGTATCTGAGCCCAACTGTATCCCATAATCTTTAGCTAAAGAAGCAATCTGGGAATTCTGCTTTAGACCAGGGAATCAAAGTTAACATTAGTTACGTTGCTCTGATCCCAAATCCATTCTCTCCCGATAGCTACTACAGAAGCAAAGGTAGATCAGCCTCTTTTTGAGGTGCTGAGAAAAACTTCAATTCTTTTCATGTTCAGTGTGAGAAATCTCTTCTAAGCTTGATTCCAACATGATTTCTTGCAGGTGAGAAAATGAAAAGCTATGACATATTTTTCTCTGGATTATGGCCCACTTGATCATATGGCAGGATTATTACCCCAGAGAAGTGGTATAATCTGATTGTCAAAGACAAAGACATAGTAGAGGGAAGGCTCAGAGCAAAATGAAAATCCAATTGTTTAAAACCCAGTTTTTTAAAAAAATTGGTGGACACTGAATGCTACTGTACCACATATACTAAGATCTATCAAATAGTAAAAGAATCCTAAATCCTTTAGGATTGGTTCTTATTGCTGGGTTGTCATTGTATAAAATTGCTAGGATTTTATTTTAGAACAGTTAGCTGAATAAAAAGTTTAAGGCAACTTTGTCTACAGTATTTAGAGGAACTATAAAATTTGTAGGTTTCTATATTGGCAAGCAATCTGTTTTTCTTTTATTTTTTTCATTCTTTTCTTTTTATAAAAAAGGTCATTTTGCCTTTATGGAGGCAGTGAAAGTAGGCTTAATTATTTTCCCTGTTGAGAATAGACCACAACTATTTAAGACATAATTAACAATAGGATGTCAGTTAGTGGTTGTACTTTTTTGCTGGTTTTTATGCCTGGAGAGTTTCACTGTTCCAAATTAGTTTTAATGGGGGCACTGTACTAATCAAATTGACAATCATGACCGGAAGCAACCATAAAACTGTTTGGAGAACAAAAATAAACAGCAAACATCTCACCACAAATAGATGCCAAATATTCTGTATGCATGTATTCTAGTTTTGTATGATAGGATTATGAATGATGTCCCATTGCATTCGAAATGCTCAAAAATAAAGTTAGAAGTCTTGTTCTCATACTTATCAGGTAATTATACGGAAGGTTGCTGAAATGATCTTCACGTTCTTCTTGTTTCTTTGCCCTGCCTGATGACCTTTGAGTAGAGGAAATTGTTGTAACTATAAAATAATCTCATAAAAAGGAGATGGTTTTGAGATCTATTCCCTTTTAACATTGGTTGTTTTAAAATTGGCTGTCTCCCATACATGTACACTCTTAATATTCTGCTTAAGTTCTAATATGCCATGACTAATTTTGCAAAGCTATGTATTAATGATTAAACTAAAATCTATGAGAGTTATCAACATTTAATGTCAAAAATTTAAATGTAAATAAGGTGTCCCCAATCAGATTTACAAATTAACAGAGTTGGAAGGGATCTTGTAGGTCCAACCCCCTGCCCAAACATGAGACCCTACACCATTTCTGACAAATGGCAGTCCAATCTCTTTTTGAAAGCCCCCAGTGGTGAAGCTCCCACAACTTCTGAAGGCAAGCTGTTCCATTGGTTGATGGTTCTTAATTATGTGGAGATTCTTTCTCCCTCCACCCATATCCAACACCAAGACCTACCTTGTATAGTCAAAAGGCTTTCATAGTATACATGGCAAGGGAATTCTGCTTCTACCAATCCAGTTGCTCATGGATTAATATGATACTACTTATTATATTTTATTACCTCAGAAGAGACATTTATGGATCTCTTGTGAAAAACTACAAGGTCCTTTGACATTTTTAAAAAATATTAATCCTATTTGCCTATGGGTAAATATGATTTGTGAATAACCTCATGTGAAGGTTTGAGTTTTTGAAGTTGTTTGTTGTTTAATTTACAGAAATGTATGCAATAACTGGAAGCAAGTTAAAAACTAAGAATTTAAGCATAAGCAACCAAATTTGCTTGCTCCCCTAAAGATCTTACCACAGATTGTGAAATCAAATTTAAATGTGAAATAGTATGCCTTAAAGCCAGCTTTCCAACCTGCTTCTCTCCAGAGGTGTTTGGTTGCAGCTTCCAGAAACCTAAAACAGCTTAGCCTAACACTTTAAAAAGCAGCTATTGGGGAAAAATAGTTTAGAAAGGAAAGGGTATATAGGGAGTCCTCAATTTACAAAGTTGAACAAAATTTTCTGTTGCTAAACAAGAGAGTTGCTAAGTGAGTTTTGCCCTATTTTATGACCTTTCTTGCCATCGTTAAGTGAACCACTGTAGTTGTGAAAATTGGTAACACAGTTGTTAAGTGAGAAGATTTGTTTGTCAGAAGATTACAAAAGGTGATCACATGACCTTGGACACTGCAACTGTCATAAATATGAACCAGTTACCAAGCATCCAGATTTTGATCACATGATCAAGGTGATGTTGCAGCAATCATGAGTGTGAAAAATGGCCATAAGTCACTTTTTTCAGTACTGTAATATTGTATCTATAAAGTTTCACAATAGTTTACCTGTAACAGGTAATCCTCAGCTTACAAACATTTGTTTAGCATGCTAAATGAAGAGATCAGACTAGAAGAAGTTATTGTGGCGATAAACAAAAAAACAATAAGGCATCAAGACCAGATGGACTTCCAGCAGAGTTATGTAAAATAAGAAGAAACTTTAGGCAATAGGCTACTTAAAATATTTAATGCGGTCTTGGAAGAGGCGAAAATACCACAAACATGGAGAGAAGTGACCATTACAATAATCCCTAAAGGAAACACAGACCAGACAGACATTAAAAACTATAGACCAATATCTCTGTTAAATGTGGATTCTAAGATCTTTGTATCAATAATAGCTGACAGATTTTTAAAAAATTTGAATGAATTTATACATGCTGATCAAAATGGTTTTCTTCCACTTAAAAACAACCTAAGGATAATCCTAGATGCTCTAGAATATTATGAAGAACATAGTGGAGACTAGGTGGCACTACTATTTCTGGATGCCCAAAAGGCATTTGACAACGTTAAACGGGATTTTATCTTACAATAACTTAGATACATGGACTTTGGGCAGAAATTTTTAAATACAATGTTGGCTATACATAGCAACCAGGAAGCAAAATATTAATCAATGAGGAAATGACAAAAAAATTAAAATCCAAAAGGGAACGAGGCAGGGATGTCCACTATTGCCACTTTTGTTTATACTAACACTAGGAGTATTAACCAGGATAATCAGAAAAGAAACACAAATAAAGGGCTTAGAAATAAAGAAGTTTTTAAGTTACAAGCATTTGCGGATGACCTAGTTTTCATCCTAGAAGAACCACAAAAATCAGGACTAAAACGTATAGAAACAGTAGAAGAATATGAAGAGGTTGTGGGGTTGAAATTAATAAGGAAAAAATTAAAATAATCGCTAAGAATATGATGAACAAACAAAAAGAAACACTAAGACAATGGGCATCCAGATAGTTAATAAGATAAAATATTCGGGGATTACGATATCGGCAAGATGTACAACAATCAAGGAAGATATTCTGTATTACTGAAATGTGTAACAGAAGATTTGGAACAGTGGGGAAATTTAAGGTTATCTTTTATGGGCAGAATAGCGGTTATAAAGATGAATGTATTTCCAAAATTACTTTTTCTCTTTCAAAATATTCCCATAAAATTAGATAAAAAATTCTTCAGTGATTTGAACAAATTATCATTGAAATTTATGTGGCAAGGGGAAAAACCCGGGATTAAATTAAAATTGTTGCAGGATGCTAAAGGAAGAAGGGGGTTTGGCTTGCCCGATTGGGAAATTTATCATCAAGCTGCTATGCTTACTTGGGTGAAGAACTGGATAACTCTCAACAATAGAAGGATGTTAGCGCTAGAAGGCCACAGTTTACAGGCCGAATGGCATGCCTTTGTATGGCAAGGTAGAAAAGAGGCCAACCAATATTTTCAAAGGCTTATGCCCTGATCAGGCAGACATTACTATCGACATGGAATAAAACAAAACAACAAATATATATAGGAGCACATATATTGTTACCTACTCTTGAAGCTTTAGTATATCCAAACCTGCTTGGCCGAGGGAAAATTATTACATACAAAAACATTTTAAATGAGGCAGGACATTTGAAATCAAGGCAGGAATTAAAAGAACAAGGGGTGGACCTGGAACGGTGGGCTTACTTAGAAGTTCAATCACAATACAGAAAGATATGAAAGAAAGGGGAATTAGCAGACAGAAAACAAAATTAGATGAAATATTACTGGGAGCCGATGACAAATTGATAAGGAAAATGTATAGACTTTTATTGAATTATAAATTAGACAAGGAACAAGTAAAAGAAACGATGTTGGCTTGGGTGAAAAATATTGGACATAGTATCAATTTGGACAAGTAGCAAACCCTATGGGAGAGAAATAAAAATAATAATATTAGCTACATCATATAAAGAAAATTTATACAAAATATTTTATAGGTGGCATCTCCCACCAACAAAATTAGCTAAGATGAATCAAAATGTTTCACCTGTTTGTTGGAAATGCATCCAGGAATGTGGATCATATTACTACACATGGTGGTCATGTAAGAAAGCCCAGGAATTTTGGCGTAAAATGGTTAGAAGAGATCGGTGAGCTTAAAGTCAAGTATAAACCAGAATTTTTCCTGCTGGGAATCATTACAGAGAGATCCAATAAGGAACTGACATATCTAATAATACATGTGATTACGGCAGCAAGCTTAGCTTATGTTCAAAAGTGGAAAGATAAAGAAATTCCTGATGAAAGCAAAGTAATTAAAAAGATATGGATATGCACTGAAATGAACAAATTAACTTTGGAAATAAAAAAATAAGGATGAGACTGAATATTACAAAGTATGGGATAAATTCTACCAATGGGGGGAAATAAAATAAGACAAGGTTGGATAGAAGACTAGAAATATGGAAATTTGTTGAAATGTGCAAATGTATATGTTATGTAAATATGTATTATATGTTACATATGATAGATATTCATGACGAACAGGCTTGTCAGGACAATCATACTATCTTCATTCTTTTTAATGTTTTATTCAATAAAAATTATAATAAAAAAACCATTTGTTTAGAACAGTCACTAAACAAATGTTTGTAAGTTGAGGAATACAGGTAAACTTATAAAACTTTGTAGATACAATATTTAAGAATTAACTTGACATTTGTGGTGATCTTTACATAATTGGCTTTTTAATTTATTTTTAAAATAGCACATGAAGGCAGATAGAATTAAAGTATCTTATCTTTTAAAATGGCATTGCTATTCTGATTAGAAGTATTTTTACCTAAAGGCTTATAATATTGGCAGGCTCAGTACTTGCATTCTCATTAGCTCAATCAAGCCCTCTAGAAATAAACTGAACATATTAATCAGAGGCCAACTAATTTATCAATGTGTACACTAGATGGCAGTCTAGGAAGGCTTGGGCATTCAGCATGAACCCAGAAAGATATTTGTAATCTTTTGCCATGGTTCCAGATTAATTCTATGAAAACAGACCTACCTGACATATCCCACTTTCTTCAGGCATTAATGTTGAATTTGTTACAGTAGCACACAAACCCCAACACTTGTGGTAACTGCTCAATCTTATATTCAGTTGCCCTTTCAAAGAATGCATGAATAATGTTATCCTTTTAACTGCAATAAATGTCACCAAAGCAGGACCTCTGTACTGATTCTTGTTTACCACAGGAATGTACCCAAGCATCTAAAATGGGCTATCTGTACCAATTAGGAGGCTGTGATTAATCAGTTCAGCACTAAAAACTTGGCAAAAATGGTAAGTATAACAATGATAGGACAAGAGAAATGGCTTGCAGGAAGTATTGATCAGAATCCCTGCAATAACCTCTCTTGATCATTTTAGAGGGAAATTTTAGCTATCGTGGTTGCAGAGATAACATTCTGAAGGTTAAGCAAAGAAAATGCAGAAATGTGTGTTTAAATGTGCAACAGCCCAAAAGAAATGTTCTGATTTTCTGAATAAGTTCAGCTTTCAAAGATTGGTTTTGGTGGTATTATAATGTAACAGTAATTTAAATAAATACTTATAGGATTGCACTGCATGAAAACAAAGCATATCAAATATCAAAATAGAAAGCAGTGCAATTACATACAATTATATAAACAAAAAGCATTTAACATAATCCATCATAATTTTTCCCTCAGACTAAATAAACATGGTCCAAGACTCAGTACAAAAAAGTGGGTGAAGAGATGGTGAATATTAAAGAGGAGAACACTGGAGATCAAACACTTGCCCTATGACAATCTGTAGGTCACAGTAGAATCAGCAGAATTCCCCTAATGCACAGATATGTATCAATGAAGGCAATCTAGAAGTACAAGTAGTCCCCAACTTACAACCACAATTGAGTCCAAAATTTCCATTGCTAAGACAGTTTTCAATTGAATTTTGACCCATTTTACGATGTTTCTTGCCACAGTTCTTAAATGAATCACTTGTTAAGTTGTTCTTAATCAGTAACATGGTTGTTAAGTGGATATGGCTTCCCCATTAACTTTGCTTGTCTGAGATTTGAGATTTGTTGACATTAACACCCAAATTTCTCAGCAATTGTCAGGTGATTAAAGTCTGTCCAACTTTTTCTGAGGCAAAAATCATTTTATGGCTGAGAACAAGTAGGGGCTTATCCCAATCCTCTTTCAGTATCTTTTTTTTCAAAGTGCTGTATAATTTGCTATGTAAATAGAACAGTGGTAGTTTTGGAGGACATTGGGACACTGAAAGCTGATTTACAAAGATGACATAATATGTTGCAAAAATTCATAAAAAGAGTAATGTATAGGAAATGACCAGGCTGAAACTGAGGGAGACATTAAACACATCAGTCATGAGTCCCTTCAGGCCCACAAAAGATCTAAGTCCAGCCCATCATGAATATCTTTGATTCTTATCTACCACCAATTTGCTTTGACCATTGGTAGTTCAGATTCTTGCAGAGAACTTAAGCTTGCAATAAATCTTTATACTCATTTGAACTACCTGGATTTCTTAATTATCCCAGCATTTGACATTATGTACATATGGTAGGTAAAGGAGTCCCTTGTCTAGTTTTTCACTCCACCAGACATACCCAACTATAAGGGATGGTGCTCAGCTCCATTTCAAAGCCATTGAGCCAGCGCTGTACATGTGGTACATATGTGTATATCTTCCATTGTTAAAATAACTGTATATTGGGTATCCTTAATAGCCAAAATTTTATAGAGAAGTAAAACTCTAATTTTTGCTATGATGCTAAATCAGTTATTTAGACTGGACTCCCATAACCACCTGTCAACCACCTTGTTGGTAAGTGCAGCAAAAGAAACTCCTGGACATTATTTTACCAAGAGTATAACTTTACTGATAATTTCACATAGGCACAGAAATAGCAAAGCCAGTTCTAAAGTTTTCATTGTCCACCAATCAATTGTATTCATTTTATTTAGGAAACATTTGGGACCACTCTTGAATTTCCCCATTTTGGGGGGTGTTAGGACCATTCTGACTCCCGGGCTGCATTGGCTCACTTGAATTGCTCAACTCCTTCCCAAGCCTCCTTTGCATTCCAATCCTTTCCCTCCACCCTCCCTTTTTCTGGTTGAGAGCAAAGGTATGTGGCAAGTCAGCCATGACACCACTAATCTGACTGAATTTACCTAGAAAAATCAATTGGATTTAGTATTGATTAGTTACTTATAGAATCAAAATAATATACATGTAACTAGTCTAGTGAAACAGATACCTAAAGTGTTTTATATCTTAAAAGTTTAAATATAGTGATCAATATACAGTATATTTCTTCCATAGCTTTATTCATGGCAAAAGTATAATAATATTTCAGTTCATTCATGTCTATCATCTAAATTATTGTCTAGGCCAGGCAGCCTCTTGGTTCCATGCATATAGAATTTTGCACAGAATTATGAATTCTATGAATAATCAATCTAACTTACCTTTCTGACTTAGAAATATCTCTTGCCTTTGTGTTTCACACAGCATTGTGACTGATGCAGAATGTAGCACCTTGATCCATTTTTGAAAATAAATATTGGGATATCATAGTTATCCAAATCATATGAAGGTGTATCCATTTTCAAACATTAATCCCAAAATATGCTCTTTTTAAAAACAAGCATTTTCATTGTGTGAAAAGACCCATCTGTACATTTTGACAGCATCCACAAGGCTTTTTCTGAGCATATGTATCAAGGAAAACAAAGGAGAAAAAATTATTTGTGCCATGGCTTAAATTAATCATCATTGCATCCTACATAACATAGACTTCATGTTTAAGTTTTTTGTTTAACTGCAGTATCAATAAAATATTATTGAAGTTTCTTTACCTTTGGTTACTCTTAAATCATCACAAAGTAAAGCCATGGCATGAAAAATACATAATTTAATGTAATTGGATAACTTGTTAGCATAATTTTTCTTGGCTAAAAGTTTCCTTGCACAGATTATTACCAGCAATAATTATTGTAGTTCCATTTTTAAAAACAACTTTCATGTCAGTGTATATGAACATTTGCTTATGCCAGACAATTTCTTCCTAAATTACCCAGGTCATGCAATGCACAATTAGCTATATCCTTATTTGAAGGAGTCACCTGACTTTCTAATTGTATAACATTACAGTGCTCTTTTCTTCATTCCAGGGCATGGATTATATGGAACTTTTGAAATGTTATCCTCTTGGAGGAAAACTAGAGAAGACCAACATGTAAAAGAGAGAACTGCAGCTGTGTTCGCAGATTCCATGCTCTCCTTTTCTCTCACCACTGCCATGTATCTGGTGACTTTTGGAATTGGTGCAAGCCCTTTCACCAACATTGAAGCAGCCAGGATCTTCTGCTGCAATTCTTGTATTGCAATTTTCTTCAACTACCTCTATGTACTCTCCTTTTATGGTTCCAGCCTTGTGTTTACTGGCTACATAGAAAACAACTACCAGCATAGTATCTTCTGCCGAAAGGTACCAAAACCAGAGGCATTGCAAGAGAAGCCTGCTTGGTATAGGTTTCTTCTGACAGCCAAATTTAGTGAGGATACAGCAGAATCAGAGGAAACAAACAGTTACGAAAGCCACCTTTTGGTGTATTTCCTCAAGCGTTATTACTGTGACTGGATAACAAACACGTATGTCAAGCCTTTTGTAGTTCTCTTTTACCTTATTTATATTTCCTTTGCCTTAATGGGCTACTTGCAGGTCAGTGAAGAATCCGATCTCAGTAACATTGTAGCAACTGCGACACAAACCATGGAGTACACTGCTGCTCAGCAGAAGTACTTCAGCAATTACAGCCCTGTCATTGGGTTTTATATTTATGAATCAATAGAATATTGGAATGTGACCGTTCAAGATGACATGCTAGAGTATACTAAGGGGTTTGTACGGATATCTTGGTTTGAGAGCTATTTGAATTATCTGAGAAAACTCAACATATCTACTGGATTATCTAAAAAGAATTTTACCAATATGCTGAGGAACTCCTTTCTGAAAGCTCCCCAATTTGCCCATTTTTCAGAGGATATCATTTTTTCCAAAAAATACAATAATGAAGTTGAAGTGGTGGCCTCTCGAATGTTCTTGGTAGCTAAGACCATGGATACCAAACGAGAAGAGCTTTATCACCTCCTGGAAACCTTACGAAAGCTCTCTCTCAAATCTAAAGTGAAGTTCATTGTTTTCAACCCATCCTTTGTCTACATGGATCGTTATGCCTCCTATGTGGGTGGCCCTTTGCAGAACTCCTGTATTAGTGCTTTATTCCTGCTCTTCTTCTCTGCATTCCTAGTGGCAGATTCTCTCATCAATGTATGGCTCACACTCACCGTTGCCTCAGTCGAATTTGGAGTTATAGGTTTTATGACTCTGTGGAAAGTTGAGCTGGACTGTATTTCTGTGTTGTGTTTAATTTATGGAATTAATTATACAGTTGACAACTGTGCACCTCTCTTGTCAACATTTGTCCTGGGCAAAGATTTCACAAGAACTAAATGGGTAAAGAATGCCCTGGAAGTGCACGGGGTAGCAATTTTACAGAGCTACCTCTGCTACATTGTTGGTCTGATTCCTCTCGCAACTGTGCCTTCAAATCTGACCCGTACACTGTTCAGGTGCTTGTTTTTGATAGCATTAGTCACCTTCTTTCATTGCTTTGCCATTTTACCTGTGATACTAACTTTTCTGCCACCGTCAAAGAAAAAAAGGAAAGAGAAGAAAACTCCTGAGAATCGGGAGGAAATAGAATGTGTTGAAATGGTGGATATGGATAGTACCCGTGTGGTTGACCAAATTACAACAGTCTGACTAGTTGGTTTGTCTTGGTTTTTTTTTTAAAAAAAATAACCACCACCCCTAAATATTGACAAGAGAAAAAATCATATTGATTATAACAATGGGATTTGGATGTCTGTTTTCAAATTAAAACCAGGAGCATCCAGAGCACCATGTGAAGGGGGAAATGTGACTGTTTGTGGATTGGCCTTCACATATAAAGTACAGTGACATTTACATTCACCCAATACAATGAGAGTGTCAACTTGGGTTGCTACCTGAGATAAAGACAATATAGATGGGTTACTAAATAGTATACTGCCGTGTCTGCCCTGCCAATGCTGCTGCCCCTGGGGCAGTGTGTGCCCACACATTGAAAGGTCAACTGTCAAGGCTGAAGAAGCAGTAAGTGTACATTTTGGACACAGAGGCTATATAAAACTTTCAGTACAGCAATAACTCAGTTCCATGAGTCAGCTATTATGGATCTTAGCCATTACATCTAACTTTTATTTCTATTGCTTCTTTTTTTTCTTTTTCTGAATAGAAACATATATGCAAGCTGTTAAACAAAGCAAACCAACAATGGCCAAGAAATTCAAATTAACATAAGGCTAAATAGAGCTATCACTGTTAATCTAGGGTCATTTCGCAGTTGCCTTCTTTTCTGAATTAATAAATATTTTAAAGTGGAATTAATCCCCTATATATATTTAATATCACATAATTTTCTAGCATTTTTAAAGAAAAAAACAAAATTAATAATACATAAAAACACATTCAAGTTATCTGTTACAGCATCACTTTTTCAGTAGGGTTTATTGTTATTCAATAGAGTTGTTTTTTTTTTTTATTATTATTATTATAGGAAACCCTATGCTAGATTTGATAGCATTCTCTGATATGTTAGGAGATCTAATGGCAGGTTGGGAAAGGAATATGTTTAGCAAATCCTACTAAAATCCATGAAACAAGCCTCAGATGCCTACATTTTGTCTCACAAATGTGTGTGTTGTAGAATGTCTTAAACTACCAGCCATTGTTCCAAGATGTACACTATTAGTACACAAAAAGAGGCTCAATACATACATACTATATAACATAAGTCACAATTTTCAACTAGAATTTCTGTCTCTGAAGTCTCTACTATAAACTATAAATCGAAGAAATCAGTTGAACTCTACAGAAAAATGGTTTTGAAGTCGTAATGCTGCAGTCTTTCATGAGGTAATTTTTAAAGGAACTGTTCTAATATAATAAAACATAGTAAATAGTTATCCCTGCCCTCTTGAAATATACAAGATGTGGTGCCAGAAGAGAAAAAGGAATCAAACAATTTACAGTTCTGCAATGAACTAGGCCAGACGGATCCACAAAACACATTCACATCATCTTTGGTGTATCTACTTGGTATATCCCTGATATTTCCTAAAAATAATGTTGCCCTCTATGATACAGAAAAATATCAAATTTGCTTATCATACTGACAACTAACAAATTCTGGAAAATTGCAGTTGACATTACCTACTTGTAGCTTTAGTGCTGGTCATGCTATTAGAGACATAGTAGGTAAAATCTGTACTGAGCAGATGGAACAGAACAGACTATTTCTATTTCTCAAAGTTCCTTCTTAAGTAACATAACCCTGGTGATACTAGTCAGTTCTCTAGATCTGGTACCTTTGGCTTCCCAGAGTTCTCCTTTCTCTTATTATTTGCCCCGAACAAACTGGCAAGTTGAATTAGAATTGTGCAGCAGTAATCACCAAATTACACGATTTTTAACTTTATATTGGCACTGTCCTTTTATGCCAAATCCTCCATACCATTGCAGATATTAAGATTGGCGTGTTGATGTAGCAGATGTGGACCTAAACTGGTCAGTCCCTAGAGATTACTTTCCAGTAGTATTGTCATTGCTGCTGCATGGCAGGGTGAGTTCCCATCATTCACTCAAGCTCCTTGATGGGAACATAAACAGAGCCAAGGGCATCCCCCTGGACAACTGTGGCTAATTCTTTCAACCTGGAAGTGCCTTCAAAGGTGCCTCGGATACCAATGGGATGGGGGCAGTAGAAGAAAAAAACTGGAGTGAGCTTTTGTGCTCCACTACTATAAGTACTCTATTCAAATAACTTACAAAAGGTATATCAAGAACATGACAAGCTTGTAATTCAAACATATTTGAACTTTTCTATATCACAGACTTTTCCAGCAAGTGATTGGACAAATAGCAAGGATACATACGCTGAATCATTTGCCGGAAAAAAACAGTGCACACTGAATTTGTTTTGTTCATTTTCAGATAGATATTCTAGCATTGTTATAATAAACAGCTTCTTCTATTGTTATTACCCTCTGAAATATCTGCTATGTAGTAAGTTAAAATGTTTTGTTTCATTATCAAATAATTTTCTTCAAAAGGGGACAACTTTATTCCTGCCAAACCCTTTTTCTTCCCAATATGAAAAACACCACAGCATTCTTTCTCTCCCAGCATTCAGGTTGGCGAGCTGCTACATGCATAAAATATCTGTAAAATATGCAGTAGCTACTGCCATATAAATTGTTTTGAGAAAATTCTTGAAATTCACAATTGCCAAAACTAAATGTGCTTTTAAGTGTACAAACTAGCTGAAGGAATTTAGTTCTTTGCTCCCAATTGTTAAATGAAGGCCCAATGATATCTATGACTTTGTCTTCTTTTATAAAAAAAATTAAATTAATGCATAACAGCTTCATGTATAATCAGGGGTGGGATTCTTCCAGTTCGCACTTATTCGCTAGAACTGGTTGTTAACATTCTAAGCAGTTCAGAGAACCCGTTGTTAGAAGAAATTACTGGCCTAATCCTGTAAGGAAGGCAGGAAGGAAACAATCTGGTGTTGCTTACAGAAACTGCCTCTCTGTTAACCCTTATTACATTCTTGGCAGGACTAGACTTCCTGTCTCAGGAACTTCTCTGGAGATTTTTTTCCCCTCCTTTGCTGGTACTTTGCTTTTGTGGAGTGACCATTCAAAGTTACAATGGTACTGAAAAAAGTGACTTATGACCATTTTTCACACTTACGACTGTTGCAGCATCCCCACAGTCATGAGAGGCCAGGCGAGGAGATGCGTGCCTCGATGTGAGTGAAATTGAGTTGGCCACGCCCAGCCGATAGCATGACCACCAAGTCACGTCCACCCAGTCACATGACCAACAAGCCACGCCCACCGACTAAGCCATGCCCACAGAACCGGTTGTTAAAAAATTTGAGTCCCACCCCTGTGTATAATGTTTTTTTTTCTTATCTTACCACATATCAGGCTCTGGTAAAATTTTACTATATGCCCACAAATTTGTAAGCTGATATGAATTATTTTTTTAAAAAAAATGTCCAGTTATATTTTTCAGACATGTTCTTGGTTATATATTATTCCTAAACTGGATGATAAAAGTACTTTAAATTTGACTGTCATATGTAGACTATAAAAATGCATAATTGAACTCCTTATTGAAAGAGACTCTTATAGCACTGCTGTAGTATATCCAAAGAGTTTAGGTGAACACAGGATAAAAAGGTAATATGACTTACAACCATTCATTTAGTGTCCATTCCAAGTTACAACGGAACTAAAAAAAGTGTCTTATGACTGGTTTTCACATAAGCATTGCAGCGTTCCCATGGACACATAATCAACATTTGAGCATTTGCCAGTTATGACTGTTGCACTATCCTGGGGTCATGTGATTACTTGTAACCTTCCCAGGCGGCTTCCAGCAAGCAAAGACAAGGTGGGAACTTAGATTCTCTTAATGACCATATGATTCACTTAAAAATTGCAGTGATTTGCTTAACAACAGTGACAATAAAGCTCATAAAATGAGGTGCAACTCAAATTAACAACTGCCTTGCTTAGCAATGGAAATGTTGGGTGTGTTTGTAAGTCAAGAACTATATACATGTGGAATATTACATTTTTCATTACACTCACTGAAGCCAAAGTCAAGGTATTTACAGTACTTTTATCTTTAATAAAATATAATTCATTTATCTAAATAACTCACTGATCAGAACATAATATGTTTTTACTCTGGAAGAGAAAAAATAAACCTATTTTTCTCTGTCCAGCGAGTTAATTCATACAAGTCTGTCTTGGATATTCCTTAGAATGAAATGGAGGAAAAATAACTGAAGTAACTAGAACAATTTCACCATAAATGAGCCATGTCTAAAATACATGCCCAGCATTTTTTAAGCAGTAGAAATTAGAAAAACACCAAAGCTAGAAGAAAAGCTCTCTGGCAAAAACAAATGGATGTTTTTTTTCCCAAATCCCAACTATTTTACTAAATGAAATAAGACCTATAAAAGGTTAACTATATTGCAAAGAGGCTAATGTTACAGTGAAATGTGCCAAATACTATTTGTATCCTGGGAAGCTCCACAAGGCAAAACTATTTTTACTGCCACTGGATTATTCTTCTGCAAGGTCTATATTTATTCACTTGCTAAGGATGACTCCCTGCTCCATTCAATCAAGTAATGGTACATCAGAAAACACTAGCAAAACTATATTACTTTATCTGGAATATTTGAAAATGTTACCATTTGCTGTGAACACACATCTCCAAATAACAAAAGAGAAAACTAAGAGCTATTTTGTAGGCTCTATCTTAAAAGTCATAAGATATTCACTTTCATTTTTAAAAACCGCTTTCTGTAGCTAGATGTTTATCATAAGGATCTGCTACTGTGGAAATGCTCCATGCATCTATTAATGAGTGTTTAAAGGTCATGCAGATTGTTGCTTTGATATGGAAAAGTAACTGCCAAAAATACCATATGAGAATGTTAGCTGTGTTACTTAGGTTTTGGTCGCATCAATGTGAGGCAGCTTACAATCTGGCTAAACTGATTTTTCATTCGATAATTAACTATCTGATTTCTTCACACAATCAAAGGATTGAAACCACAAATATTCTTTGATGTCAGGGTACCTTTTGAGCCTCTGCAATAGATATCCATAACATATTCCTTAAACACTTTAAAAAAAATCAAATATCTTTCTAAATACTGTAAAAAGGGTAGTCAAAACCAGCCCTATCATTGATCAAAGTAAGGAAGCAACTTAATGCAACAAACCCTAAAAAGATGGAGATGGAAGAAAGAACCAAACATGCTTCACAAACTGCCCTGATCCTTCTAGCTAGCTATGTCTATGGGTGAAAGGGAAGGTGTGTTCCTGTTCCCAGTAGCAAAGTAAGATAAAATAGAGAGTCTAGTCTACAGCTGTTAAATAGAAATGCTGATGTTTTGCTGTCGGGAATTGGATCTAGGACAAGTTGCCACAGCCAACTCGCCATGGCCAACTCACCATGGGACAATTCACTATGGCTAACTCACTGCAGGACAAAAGTTACACAAATATCAAAGAAATTGTGGAATAGAATCATTAAATGATGGAAAAGGAAGAGCAAAATGAAATGTGAATGACAAAAATTGAAATATTTTTAAAATTATTTTAAATAATTAAATTGAATTGTTGAATTGTCCCATGGCAAATTGTCCCATGGCAAGTTGGCCATTGTGAGTTGGCAGTGGTGAGGTGTCATTTCCAAGTGTGCATGGTACATCATCCTCACAGTTACTAAGAGTATGACTCCTATTGGACTCACTCATCCTCCCATTGGTCTGGTTGTTTAGGAACAAAAAAGTTGAGACAAAGATCTTGAATTTTTTCAATAATTTCCTCTACCATCATTACCATAATTCTAGACATAAGTCTTGAGGGTGCAGACTCAAATAGGGTTCAAATGTTGCATTAACTGTAATTATTTTTCACTTAGCATCTTACCAATTTCCAACTGTTGTAATTTATTAAATCAAATGTAAAGCTTAATGTATTGTGCAAACCCTGCAATATGTGGTTTATTCAATAAACTGTAGGCAAAACATGATTTAGCTCAATATATAGTCTCAGCTACTGAGTCTCACAGAGCTCCAGCCCAGATAATTGAGAGTCCCCAAGAACTTTCAAGCTGTGACTAACAATATTATGGAGGAAACTGTATGTTTTTACAATTTTAGTTGCAACATGAAGTTAACTATTTCTTGCATGAAGCAAATCTTCATGAGCTGATTCACTGGCAATATTAAAGGATGAATACAGTTGGGAAAGGTGATAATTTGGGGGCAGGGGGAGAACTCCCAATCAAAACATGGCAACACAAAGGATGTTTTTATTCCAACAGGAGGCAGGAACTTGAGAGAAGAAGGGTTTGGGATATATAGGTGGGAGGATAGGTCTGGTAGAAGACTACTGTCATAGCCTGGGAAAATATTGTTTTGTTTTGATTGGCTGCCATCTTAATTTCTGAACTCCATTGTGGATACTCTCTCTCATGGACTCAGTTACTTCTACTTTTGATGCCAGGGTAGATTAGAACTGGTGTTATAGATACCTTATAGAAATAAGTGAATATATTTGAAATCCATTTTAGTTGTTACATAAAAGCTATTTTTTTTTGTTTTTAGATTAACCAAGTATATGTGTTATCATCTGTCTCCCCTGTGTTCTGCTCAATTCCATAATTTTAGAGACTTAAACAATTTTTAAGCCAGAAAAGAGAGTTAGTGGTGGCATCATAACAAAAGATAAGGAAAAAGTGCCCCCAAACAAGGAAGATAATATGATGGGAAGATTTAGATAGATATAGCTGAAACTAAAGGTTAAAGTAGTGAATTACAGTATTGACTGAACTACAAAAGTTATATGAATAACATTTCATGCAACTTAATTTGAACCAATGAAGTCAATAAACTGTAAGAACAATAAAATTAAATTTAAAAACATAATCCTTAAAGCAAGCAAGGAGGAGGAGCAAAATTATAAAAAAGGATACATTTTCAGATATGAAGAACTAAAATTTCCATTTCTAAAGCTCTCTTGATAGGGCACACAAGAGGGCACTAAACTAGGAAAAATTTGTATAAAATATCAATGCACCTGTCAGATAAATGAAAGTATAAAAATGATGTACTTTCTTTAAAGATGGGCATTAAAGGATAATTGTAACTATGCTTGCTCCTAGGACTTGTCTTTATCACCTCTAAAATATACTTTTTTAATCTAGATAGAGGACAAAACATAGTCCTCCAGATGTCAATGAATTGTAATTCTCATCATGTGCCATTGAGATGAGATGGTTGGAAGTAGAGGTGAAAACTTCTGGTAGATTGCACATTGTCCAGTTGTGATCTAAGTGAGCTACATAAACCGCTTGACTGATAGTTTACTTTGATATAATGAATTTGGATAAAAGTGTAGCTATCTCCAATTATTGTACTCTGAGAACAAAGTCAACAATCAAGAAACTGTTACTTGCCTTAAATCAGGGGTGTCAAACTGCGATGACATGTCACATGACATATTGCTACTTTCACCCCCTTCCTAAACCAGGTGGGCATAGCCAGTATGTGACTCATCCAGCCCACGGACCATGAGTTTGACACCCCTGCCTTAGATGATCAGTAATTAGCCCCATTTTTGAGTCTGGCTATTTGTTTCTTACCTTTAGCTTCACTTCATTGTGCTAGGGATGTAGGAGGAGATGCCTTCCACTTCCCAACCCCACTTTCATTTTCCATGCAATTAATATTCCGTCTACTTCACCTCATTTAAAACAGTGGTAATTGCTTATAAAGTTGGTTAGCAGCAGTAAATCCTATGGATGATAGCAGCAGCAATTGCTATCCAGAGAAAATCAGTTTGCAACTAATTTACCTGTCCAAGTGAGCAAGCAGTAATGTCCATTAGGAAATATAACATGAGAAGTCGCTCATTGCTTGCACCATCTTTTCACAGCTCCCTACTGCTGCTCTTAGCAGCTAACATCAGGAATTCACTGCTTGCCTTCTGTTAGTTTGGGGCATTTGCTTTGTTAGTATTAGCAGCTACTTTTGCTTTTCCTGTGTCTGTAAATTAGCAAAATAGTATCTGAGTTGCAGTACCCTTTGAACTCCTTAAAGAGATGCAGAATGCTCTTTGCCACACTATGTTGTCATCAAGATTTTTGTAGCCAAGATCTAAATAAGATGAGTATTGTATTTTAATACTGGGTGACATTTCTGCATATTTTATTTCAACATGCAAAGGAAAAATATTTTTGTAGGAACCAATTATATCTATTCGGTAGGAGTAGAATTAGAAGAATAACGGTAATAAAATGCAAACATGACAAGAAGGTTGAATATAACATTTGTTGAGCCAATGGATCAAATGTGTTGCCTTCTTCAAAACAAAGGAAGCTGCTTTTTATTTCTAAACTTTGGCTGCTCCATATTTTGCCAAAATTACTGTCTTTATTGTTACAAACCTTGTCAACTTTTTTGTACCATCCCAATGTGCTCTGTATTTATCAATTTTCCAATATGTAAGAACTGGATTGACAAAAATCAACTGAGCAGGAATTCTGCTTCCTCACTATTTATTTATTTATAAAATTTTATATGGTCTCCCAATAACTCTGAGCTGCTTACAGAAATAAAACCCCAAACACAAAAGTCATCTTTGTTGCTCAGCTGTAATGGATATCATTATTAACATACATATTCTGTATTTTCCTCTATTTTCCCTTCAATTATCCTAGTACCATGATGACAAACCTATGGCACGTGTGCCAGAGGTGGCACACAGAGCCCTCTCTGTGGGTGGGCACGCCATCACCAGCTGCTCTTCTAATTAGGGTTAGGGTTAGCCAGCCAGCTGGTCTTTGTGGGCACCAGAGCACTGAAAATGGCACGAAAAACGGCCAAAAAAACAGACCATTTTTCAGACTGCTTTTAGGCCTTTTTAGGCCCATTTTCAGGACATTTTTCAGGTTGTTTTCTGGCAATTTTTGGACTGTTTTTCAGCCATTTTCCAGCTGTTTTTCTGGCTGTTTCCTGGACCATTTTCCAGGCCATTTTGGGGCCATTTTAGGCTGTTTTCCAGCCTTTGGGGGACCATTTTCAGGCCAAAAATGGCCTGAAAACAGCCCCAAAACAGCCTGAAAATGGCCAAAAAACAGGCCAGCTGGTCTTTGAGTTTCTGGTGCTCTGGCACACACACATGCATGCACATGCACATGCATTCCAATTTGGGCACTCGGTGCCAAAAAGGTTCACTATCACTGCCCTAGTATTTGTTCATACCAAAAACAATAGTCACTTGGCGAGGAAGATGCCTAATTTGTATTAACATTTATAAATGCCGATGTATGTCTCAGACATACTGTAATCATTATACAGGCAGACCATGACTCTTGCTTGGAGTCTTACTTTTCATTTATTTAAGAACTTTCCATTAATTAAATCCTGCCTTGGATTGTTGGACTGTTTTCTCCAGTCTGGGGCATTCTTTTGCCATACAGATGAGAATTCTGTTATCAACACATCTGGAGTTCCTCAGATTGGGGAAGTTTGCTTTAGAATTTACTTCAGGTACTTTTACAAGCTACATGAGTGATTTTTAAATGATAGGTTTAATGTACATTCAAATTGTGGGAAGTTGCACTGCTTTTCATTTCAGGTCTTTTTCCCTTGATCTGTGCACTTATGACATTTTATGTGAGATGCCTCTCTTTAGTCCACTCATGAACTAGCTATACTAAAGAGCAATTGTGAGTAGAACCATGATGAATCTATTTTTACTACTATTTTAAAGACTGGAGTGTGCAAACATTGTAGCAATGCTTAATTTCTAATCTAGCAATGCTGCTTCTTTCCTTCATCCCAATAATACTGTATATTAATTTATTGTGATATACAATGTAAATACACTGGGGTGGAGAAATCTGGTTTTAATATCATATCCTTTTCGTTAATCTCCCCTTCAACTTCCATATAATCAACTGCAATAGAAGAATATGTGGAAAGAAGAGGAGAAATAGAATAATGGTCTTCACTTTAACAGAGTTGAAGAAATCTTTGATTTACAAAACTTATACCATCAACATTAAATTCATACCCAATTACAACAGACACAAACAGATTAGCTATTGGCTATTTTAGATATTCAGTGACATCTAGGTTTGCTTTATTTACTGTTGTTTGCAACTGTCATTGCTTCATGAGGTTCAGAAAGAGAACTGAAAAGTGGTGGGCTTTTCTCAAATCAATTTCAGCAAATTATCTCCATGAAATTATCTACCATGCAAAGAATCTTTCCTAGAAAGCAAACTATTTCTAAAATGTCTAAACTAGGCAATGCCTTTTAATTATAACTATTAACAAAAGTACACTATTCAAACTTTGGCAGTTGACCTTCCACGGGTAAGAATGTTGAGGTGTTTGGAAATCCAAAGGCTCCTTTTAGAGGCTGATCATCGATCTCCTCCTCATGCTCTGTGAAAAGCATAACCCTAGTGGATCACCATATGCAATTCATCTTCAGATATGGATTTTCCTAACATGGAGTACAATAGCCAGTTTTGGATACAGTAATGAAGATGGTTGCTATTGGCAAAGTTACTTTTTCTCTACAAAGTCCAGAATGAAATCTAACTACTCCCATCCTACACAATTGCTGAACTCAGATCCACCCTAAAACTGGCTAGGACTCTATTATGTTAGGTAGATCCATGGATGAAGATTTAAGCAATGAAAAAATCATGTGTAATGTATGGTTATTAACATTGTCAAGCTTTCAGTGAACATGAGAGTAAAGGAATCTCAGGTGATTAAGTAATGTAATGAAATGAATTATTATTATTATTATTATTATTATTATTATTATTATTATTATTATTATTATTATTATTTCAGACCATTTTGTAGATTCTTTTCAGCCACTGGGGGAAAAATACTATTCTAAGAAACCAGAATGTTTGCAAGTCTGCCATTTGTTTTATATATTGACAGAGAAATTATCTCTTATTTCATTTTTCTTGCAAAATTTCAAGAATTCAGCCACTGTGGTTTAATGGCTCCCCAACACTCTTTTGCAATTGTAAGTACTCAGGGGTCACTGAAAAGGGTGGCTGGATGCAGCTTCAGGACTAATTGAATTCAACAAACTTCTATAATTATGCACCAACAGCAGAAAGGACACAATTTTCAGTCAACCTATTGTGACAGACACTGTGTAATGTCATACAATCAAATGCAATGTTTAGTAAACATAAACCTCTTTGTCATTTTGTATTTATTTATACAGGTTTAAAAAATAAAGCACACATTTAAAATATATTTATATATCCATATATTGATATATTTCTACTGTTAAGCCTTTGAATCAACTACTCAATTTCAAGACTGACATTACTTTTAAAACATGGATGACTACTTGTTGTATTTACATATGAAAGAAGTTTTGGTTTTAGAGAACTGTAGAGTTGCAAGAGTTGCAATATATGAACAGTGTTAATACTAGAAGTAGAAGCCCTTCTCCCCAATGATATTGACTAATAAATTTAAAATTGATAGGATTTTTTTCATTCAGTATGTAATCAACCTGTGGTATATAATTCCAAAAGATGGTTCCTAGTTGAGATGGCTTCAGAAGACAAATTCCTAGAGGGCAACTCTATTCATGGTTATTAGCCTTGAAGATCAGGCACTCTTTCCTGGCATAGAGGCAGTCTACCTCCGCACACTAGGTACACAGGAAAAACAGTAAAAGAGGAGGACTACCTTGATCCCCTATTTGTAGTCTCTTGGATGCATCTGGTAGGTCACTGGTGGCTAGATGCGCCTAGACTTCTTGTACAAGGACTATTCTTATGTTACAAATAAGTTTAGAATCCAAATAAATTTATCTTCATTTAAAAGTAGAACCTTCCTTACTCTCAATTCTCATTTAAATACATGTACTTTTCTGAGTCCAGACTGAAATTTTTATTTTTATTATTTTTTCCATATAGAGTTGGGCTATTCTCCCAAGATATTTAATTGTTTTGGGTGGGGATATATGTGCGCACATGCTTATTTTGATTTTAACTTTGGGGAAAGTATTAAGAGGAGAGGCCAAGACACTGCAGAATAGCCAGCCAATTACTTTTAACCACAGCCAGGTAGGCAGGGGTGGGATTCAAATTTCTTAACCTGTTCTGTGGGCATGGCCTAATTTATGGGCATGGCTTGGTGATCACATGACTGGGTGGGTGTGGTTTGGTGGTCACATGACCGGTTGGGTGTAGCTTAGTGGACATGTGACTGGGTGGGCATGGCCAACTCAAAGTCACTCACATGGAGGGGCGCCTCGCCTAGCTTCTCATCCCTCCCCTCCCACCCAGTCCTCACTTCATCTTTCATGTTATGGTGAGAGAGGAAGCTTTTTCAAAGTTATCTTCCCCTTGATACTAGCCAATAAGATGAGATTTTGCTATCAGAAGACCTGATGGAAATTTTCAAATATTGTTTATCACCATTCTCTTGGAAAGACTGAATGGAGAGATTTATAAAGAATAACAGTTGGAAGAGATCTTGGTGGTTTTCTAGTCCAAACCTGCTGAAGCATGAGACCCTATACTATTATGGACAAATTTCTTCTTAAAAACCTTCAGTGATGGTATACCCACAATTTCTGAAGGTATCCCATGTCTCTGATTAATTGTTCTCACTGTCAGGAAATTTCTTCTTATCTCTAGGTTGGATCTGTTTGATCAGTTTTCATCTCATAGTTACTTCCAGTTGAGACAGGCACCACCTATTCTATACATTTTTTCTTGCCTGTGTAAAATCTTACTTTACTCTCCATTAAATATTTAAATTGTTCTATAGTGGTATACAATGTTTACTACAATGATTTTTGCAAAATGAATTAAAGCTTGAAGAATACATCTCTGCTTATACTGATAAAGATTATTCTTTTTGAACATTAAAGCATATAATCAAGCAAATATTTCCAATCCTACAATTGAAAACACATTTGAAAGGTATTTTCAAAGCAGTCAGTTAGTGGATGTCTTACCATTCTTCCTCTTCTCCTTTAATTAAATCTTTCTGCTTTATATATTTTTTTCTCTTTGGCCTTATTGCAATATTCCAAAATTTTCACAGATTGTTCACAAAGAACCATTTCTAATATAACTGAAATACAAAACAGTCTTTCTGGTCTGAAATTCCTTGACTCATACTCACACCCCTCAGCTCCTCACCACTTCTCAATGTCTTCCTTTCCTTTTTGTTATGTACAGAAATGTGCTTCTCTTTTACTGCTCTTTTCAAATTAACCGTCCCCTGATGCCTCTACCTACATTTAATTCAGGTAAATCCAAAAGACAATACTTCTTTCCTAAGTTGTCAAAATGGAAAGTGCTCCAAAGGGAATTACTCAAGAGGGTGATATTAGCAATTCATAAACATGATTATCTTGCTCTCAGAAAAGATCAGGACTTAACAAACTATTTAAGCAATGCATGGTTAACTGCATAGCACCAAAAGGCAGATGAGTTGCTCATTGAGACCAACAGTCCAAAACAGGCCAACTCATTGAGTTGCTCATTGAGACCAACAGACCAAAAATCAGACTTGTTAGGAAAGGCTGTCTAATAAAAACATACCCAGGTCTTCTCTTATTATAAAATCATCCTGGACAGCTGTGGAACTTCCTCCCCTCCCTCTTTTGGGAAGATTTACAAACAACTTCCAGCCAGGTTCACCCTGCAGCCTCACCCATCCCCGCTGGCAGCTCTTGGCTGGGCAGGGGTTTGGCTTTACCTTGCCCAACCTTCCTCCTTCTGCAGCTAGTGGCAGAGGGGAAGGCCAGCCCCCTAAGTTCCAGCAATGCCTTGTGTGCCGAGTTCCGATCTGGAGCTCTCCATACCTGGGGGGATGGCGGGGGTGGCGGTGGCATGCTCCAGTTGTTTTCATCGGCGAGAGGGGCTACAGAGCCTCTCTCACCGATAGGAAGGCCCTTGCTGAAAGGCAAGTGGAGGTGGCGAGTCCCAGAGCTTCCTGGCAGTGGGGAGTTTTCTTGGGTGGCTTTGGTAGCAGCAGCTGCGGTGGCAAAAGGCAAAAGGTGAGCTGGAGGGAAGGCGAGCAGCAGGGATGGCAGTGTGTCCTGGAACTGCACTGGTGGTGGAGAATCTCATTGGGCAGCTTCAGCAGCAGCAGAGCACACCAGGGCGATAATGGTGGGGTGTTCCCCCAGGGGGGTGTTCTCCCGGCCAAATCCAGCCACAGCAGCACTAAAGGGAGAAGGAGAACATTCCCTTCTCCCCCAGCCAGCACAGACATGGCCCCATGGTGGCTTCTTCCTGACCAAGGGGAGGAGACCGTTTCTTCTTCCCCCAGCCAGCATGGTCACGGCCCCGCGGCAGCTTTTTCTTGGCCAGGGGGAGGAGGAGACCGTCCCTCCTCCCCCAGCCAGCACAGACATGGCCCCACAGCAGCTTCTTCCTGGTGGGGGGAGGAGACTGTTCCCTCCTCCCCCAGCCTGCATAGACATGGCCCTGTGGCAATTTCTTTCTGGCCAGGGAGAGGAGGAGACCGTTCTCTCTTCCCCAGCCAGCATGGCCACAGCCCCGTGGCAGCTTCTTCCTGGCCAGGGGGAGGAGGAGACCATTCCCTTCTCCCCCAGCCAGCACAGACATGGCCATGCAGTGGAGGGGCAGCCATCTAGCTAGGTTGCAGTGAAGCACACCTGGAGAGGGGGGGAGGGAGGCAGCACAGTGGCCTAGGCTGGCCCGGGAGTTGACTCGACCAGGGCTAGCTTGTAGGCTCACTTACCCAGGGAGATCAGTGCCACGGTGGAAGGCAGGCAGCAATGGCAGGCAAAGGCAGGTTAGCAATGGCAGGCGAAATGAGGAATGACTGGGCAGGGTGAGTGGACGGGCAGGAAGGCATGGGGCCAGCCAGTGGTGTGATTTGCCAGTTCTCTGAACAGCACAGAATCATAACAACCAGTTCTATAGATCCAGTCCAAACCAGTAGAATCCCACCCCTGCAGGTAGGAGGCAGGAGGCTTAATTTTTTCAACCAACCAACATTCTGCTCAATCAGCTCCAGTTGTTCCTAGAAGTAAATAGAATGGTTATTAACTGGCTTGGCCCTACACACAAGCATTTCAAAAAATAGCTACTAATTAATCTAGATCCAGTCAAATTATCTGCTTTATAACACCATGATTTGAATTATAAGATTAGGAAGAAGAGAAATATATTAAGCTAAACCAATAATCCTGTTCAGCAACCCTAAACAACTTTTGTTATAAAGTCAGAAAAAGAGTATAAATTGAAAACAAGTAGTTCTCAAATCCAGCAGATTAAACTATAGAGTCAGCTTGGTCTAGTGATTAAAGCACAGGCTAGAAACCAGGAGACTGTGAATTCTAGTCTAACTTTACGCATGAAGGCCAGCTGAGTGACTGGGACAATCATTTTCTCGCAGCCCAATTCACCTTGCAGGATTTCTTTTTTGTGGGGAAAATAGAAGGGACATTAGACATGTTTGCCACCTTGAATTATTTATAAAAATAATAAAAGTGGACTAAAACAATCAAAAAACCACTCAGTTTCACTCACATGGCCTCTGTTTTCTAGCATTTGCTTACAAGATTTGGGAGGTTATTGGTTTTTGCTAATAAACAACAGCATTTGACAACTCTGAGAAAGCACTGCCACAGAGTTCAGATACAGAATTGAAAAATGTATTTGAGCAAAGAGGCTTGGGGCAAAGGTATTATTTGACCATATGGGTTGTGGAATGAATTTTTCTTTCAGTCTTTTCATTTTACTTCAATCCATCTGTTCGATATTAAATCTATTTTTTATATCAATATATGATCTAGCTTCTTGAATCAAACAAAAAACATAGGGCAACTTGTTTATTTCAAGTAAATTATTTCCTTGTGAGCTTATAAAAAATACTCTGCAGGTAGAAAATGGTTTGAGGGAGAATATTAAGATTGCTCAGAAACCTTCCTGTAGCACAGTCATCTCTCTCATCCTTTCTTGATTGGTAGGATGAGATCTGCATGAGGTTAACGCATTTTGCAGCTGCTTAACCTCCTACCTATGATTGCTGCACTGTCAAAAATCAAATGATAATCATGTTTCTGATAAACATGCTGTGTTTTATTAAAATGGTCTCTAGAATGAAGGATATTTGAGAACTGCACAGCAAATTGAGTAGCAGAACAGACTGCCATAGTCAATGGTCAACTTAAGGTACAAAAATATTGTTTCTTTCAAATTCATTTGCTGCAGCAACTCTAGGATACCAATGGCTTCATTTTATAAAGTATGTCATGCATTTTATAACAAGCAGCATAACCATAAATCTTGAAAATTACTAGTATATGTTAACCTCCACTATGTTTCTGACGAACTAAAGCACAAATTATATATTTTGGGACAATCTCAGTTTTCAAGTCTGACAGACAAGGATTTTGGAAGAAGCAAAAGCAAAATGTAAGGCCAAAAAAAAAGACAGTATCATTATACTCTAAAAAGTAATTATTTTGGATTTCAAATGGGATTTAGTAGATATAAATACAATCAGAGTGTTCTACCAGGTGCAATTCTGAATTATAAAATCATTCACTATTCATTTTCTTTCTTATTTAGCAGACTGATGCAACAATAGTGGTATCTTCAATCACCCAGTATAGTACCTGTGAGAGGGATCTTGGAGTCCTAGGGGACAATCATTTAAATATGAGCCAGCAGTGTGCTGCAGCTTCCAAAAAAGGCAACGCAGTCCTAGGCTGCATTAACAGAGGGATAAAATCAAGATCATGTAAAGTGTTAATACCACTTTATGACGCCTTGGCTAAAACCACACTTGGAATATTGCATCCAATTTTTGTCACCATAATATAAAGAAGATGATGAAACTCTAGAAAGAGTGCAGAGAAGAGCAACAAAGATGATTAGGGGACTGAAGGCTAAAGCATACGAATAATGGTTGCTGGAATTGGGTATGTCCAGTTTAATGAAAAGAAGAACTAAGGTGACATGACAGCAGTGTTCCAATATGTAAGGGGCTGCCACACAGAAAAGGAGGTCCACCTATTCTCCAAAAGCACCTGAAGGTAGGACAAAAAGCAATGGAGAGAAGCAACCTTGAATTAAGGAGAAATTTCCTGGCAATTAGAACAATTGATCAAAGGAATAACTTGCCTCCAGAAAGAGATTGGACAATTATTCGTGTGAAATTTCCAGCTTGGGCAGAGGGTTGGATTAGAACAGAGTTCCCCAACCTGTCTGGCTTTATGGACCAACAGGGAGAGGGGGAAGGGAGTGGCAGGCAAGCGCATGTGCATACACAGTTCTATTCGCACAGGGCTATCTTAACAGCATTATGGGCCCCGGGCAAGGCAGTGTATTGGGGCCCCTATGACAACTTGCAGGAATAAAAATGTAAATGATCAATAAAATTAAACACATATTTATTTTTTTGGCACTTCCAAAAAAATCGGTGTTGAAACATTAAAAACATGCTATGCAGCAACAAATAATTTAACATGATAAACATTTGAACAATACAAGAGGCTTGAAAAACACAGTAATACTCAATAAGCCATACAGTTGCTATATTTATGTGATACAAGGTGCATTGAAGGGTTAACATACACAGATTACTATGGGGCCCCTATACTTGTGGGCCCAGGGGCAAGTGACCATCAGGCTCATGCGTTAAGACAGCCCTGCATTTGCATGAGTGCTAGGCAAGCACACCTGCAGCTTACACAAATGAAGAGTATGTACTCTCCCACTCCTTACACAAATGGGGATGCACACGCCCACCCGCTGCTTCTGCGGCCTGGTTCCAACTGGATAACTGCCCAGTAGTAGGCCGCAGCCTGGGAGTTGGGGACCCTTGGACTAGAAAACCTCCAAGGTCCCTTCCAACTCTGTTATTCTGTTGGTCTATGTTCTCATGGCTGTTATAAGGGTGAGAAGAGATCAGAGATTGCAAGCTTATGTGACTGATGAGGAATGCAACCAGAGCTC
Organism: Pseudonaja textilis; assembly: GCF_049901715.1. Taxonomy (NCBI): domain Eukaryota; kingdom Metazoa; phylum Chordata; class Lepidosauria; order Squamata; family Elapidae; genus Pseudonaja; species Pseudonaja textilis. The sequence goes on along the minus strand of NC_141997.1, from coordinate 6,440,031 downwards.
AAAGAAATCAGCCATTACATAGGAAAGACTTCTTTTAGCTGAAAGGAAAAAATCAAAATTAAAAACAGGTATATGCATCATATAGAAAGGAGTCAATTTGCTTTCTGTTACTTTTGTTTTCCATTAATATATATGCTCCTTCCATAGGACTTTCCAAAATTAAAACCAAATCATATATAAATGCCTTTAATTTAAATAATTCTTTTTTTATCTTCACCCCAGCTATTTTCTCAATTTGTCTCATATTAAAAAGTTCAAGAGCCAGAATGATCAGCAATGATGAAAGCAGGTATCCTTGTCATGTCCCTTTCTGTATTTCACAGGGTTCTGTCAATTTACCCTTAACTATATTTTTTTGCTGGTTGTAAAGTACATATTGTTTTCACCCATTTAATATTTTTTCTCCAAATTTCATATTTTCCAAAATTTTAAACAGGAAATTCCAGTTTAAGTTATGAAATGCTTTCTCCATATTAGGAATTATCAATACAGCTTGTTTTTCATTATGATGTTCCAAATATATTAATATGTTAAGAATATTTTTAATGTGGAGAAGGGAGGAGCTTGCGCCGTGACGATACGGTCTGCAATTGAGCTCCTCGATTGCAGCCGATATCTCCGTTACCGGCCGGTCCAAACGGACCTATGCTGTCCCGTGGGGACAGCTATCGTGAAGAGCGTACCCTGAGGACTCCGGGGATATCGCAAAATCCCTGGAAGACCCGGGTGAAGCTCTTTTTGCTGGCGGCGGAGAGGCAGCCCCCATGCTGCTGAAGTCGGGGCGGCTCCAGAAAGAACGGGTCTGAGAGAGAGTTTGTCGGTTGGGTGAGAAACTTTTTTTTATTTAATTTTTTGAGTTTGGAAAGTTCGCTCTGTTTAATAGAAGAAATCTGTGTGATTTTTTTTTTCTTTTGACAAAACTGAGTAAGCGGCTTTTTTTTTAAGGGAAACGTCAAATAGAGAATTTATTTGCTTTTTTTTTCTTTGCTTCCGGACTTCATTGTTATTTACGGGATAACTGGACTGCTCCTTTTTATATTTATATGTTGTATTCTTCCTTTGGATTTTTCATTTTTAGGCTAGAGGCTCCCTTTGTTTATTTTTATTTTTATTTTTGCTTTTATATGTTTGTGTATTCCTTGCCGGCTTTTCTTCTTTTTTATGCTGTTCAGAGGGGAGGGGGGAAAGTGAGAACTAAGAAACTTTGTAACACTGCCAACTAGAGGCTTGGAAACATTTTACTTGAACTGTGAAAAGACGAAATACTTCTCCCCAAGGACATCTTCTGATAAGATAGAGGAAAGCGCTTTGTAGAATATTATTACAGGTGTCTTTCTGGATATTTATGGCTTAGCTTTGAAGCTTGTGGGAAAGAGAAGGGAGTTATAATTGGAGCCTTGGACAATTAAATAGAGTGCAGTGTATTGCTGTTTACTTTTTTTCTCTAATTCTTTTTTTTAGTTCCGCCACCCCCTCCACCAGCATTAAGGTCTTTATTTTTATTTTTAAGTTTGATTTATTTTCAAAGGGAAGCCTCTGAATTTTTTCTATTTTTACTTTATTTTGACTTATTTTACTTTATTTTTCCTCCTTTCTATTTGGATTCTGCTTTTTCTTTTTTAATGCATATCAATGGACTATTTCCTTTTTCTTTTTTCAATTGAGGTTTTTTTCTTTCTTTTTTGGCTGGATTAAGGTGTGGAATTTGAAGAAATTTATTCCTCTTGTTTTTGTTTTGTTTTTCCCCTCTTTTTCTCTTTTCCTTCTTTTTGGCTTTGACTTTGTTTATTACTTTACTGGGTTTTTATTTTTATTTTTATGCTCTTTTGTGGACTATTTTTTTTTTTTAATTGGATTAAGGTCAGGAAGAATTTGAAGAATTTTTTCTTTTTGCTCTTTTCCTTTTTCTTTTTCATGTTTTTCTTCTTTTTTTCTCATTATTGATTCTTTTTATTATTGGCCTTTTCATTTTGGATTATAATTGGCTACTCTTTTTGGATTAAAATTTGAAAGAATTTGAAGAGCTGGAACCATTTAAAATGAGTAAGAAACTTATATCTTCGGGTGCTTCTATGTCTACCTCTGCCTCCCCACCATCTGGACAGCGTTCAATTCAGACAATGTTAAAGCAAGATAAAGAAAAAGAACAAGAAAGAGCATCTTTTCAGATGATTATGCAAGGAATTCAAGATCTTAAGGTAAAAATAGATACCATTGAACAAAGAACAGGAGGACGGAGGAAAAAGTGGAAAGTATTCAACAGATGATGACAAAATATGAGGAGAGACTTCAAAAAGTCGAAGAAGGGGCAAACGAAGAGAGGAGAAGATTGGAAATATTGATAATAGACTAACAGTGATTGAACAAGAAAAAAGTGGGATGTTGAAGTGGGAGTTGGATAGATCAGAATTCTATCTTAGATTTCAAAATATAGAAGAAGAAAAAGGACAAGATTTAGCTGCGATAATGGTAGGAATCTTGGCGGATGCGTTGGAGATAACAGAAGAGAAGATGATGGATGGAATAGATGAGATATATCGAGTTTTTACAAGATATGCGATGAGAAATAATCTGCCCAGAGAAGTCCATATTAGATTTACTAAAAATCCATGAAGACACAAATTTTACAAGTGGCAAGAGAGAAGATATTGAAATACAAAGGTAAAGAAATCTTGGTTTTAAAACAAATACCTAGAAGAGTGAGAGAGATGAGAAGAGAATATCGATTCCTGACCAAAATGTTATTGAAAAAGGAGGTGTCTTACAGATGGCTGATCCCAGAAGGATTAATGTTTACGTGGCAGGAACAGAGGCATAGAATTGATTCAATCGAGAAAGCAGAACTGTTCTACGCAGAAGTCTTTGGAGAGAGAGAAGGAGAGGCAGAAAAGGAGGTCCCATTAACTGAATCCCAAGAGGAACAAGTGGAGATTGGAAAAGAAGAAGGTGCAGTAGGCGGACAAGTGGATATTAAAGATCAGCGTGAATCAAGACCCACGAGAGTGGTTAAATCTAAATATAAAATATAATCATGGAAGAGAAAAAACTGATTACAATGAATATAAATGGACTGAATTCAGCTGCTAAGAGAAGGAAGATTTTCCATAAATTAAAGAAACTAAAGTTTGATATAATTTGTCTACAAGAAGTACATATTAAAAAGCAACATGAACAATTGTTATTACAACCAAAACTAGGGAAATTGTTTACCTCTTTGACTCAATGTAAGAAAAGAGGGGTGGTCTTATATATTAAAGAGGTTATTCCAGCTAAAATGATTTATACAGATGACGATGGGAGAATATTAATGGTGGAAATAATGGACAATAATAGAAAGATACTTTTGATTGCAATTTATGCCTCGAATGACAAACAGGAAGAATTCTATAAAAATTACATACCAAGATGGCTGGACTGGACTATGCTAATATAATTATGATGGGAGACTTTAATGGAATTGTGGATAATAAACTTGATTATATTGCAACAGCAGCAAAGTATAATAGAAAAACTCTTCCTAAATCCTTTTTAAAATGACAGAGGAATTAACTCTAAAAGACATATGGAGAGAAAGAAATGCTAAACTTAAGCAATATACTTTCTATTCAAATAGACATTTATCATGGTCCAGACTTGATATGATTTGGATTTCAACAGACTTAATATCTAGCGTTCAAGAAGTAAATATTGAAACAAGTACTTGGGCGGATCATAATCCATTGACAATTAAATGGAAGGGACAAAAAAAAGATCGAGATGGACGTTAAACAATACTATTTTAAAGGAGAAAGAATTTACACAGTGGATGGAGAAAGAACTGGCCTTTTTTTTAAAAGAGAATAGAAAAGAAGACACTTCAATACAGAATGTTTGGGATACAATGAAGGCTTATGCCAGAGGCTTGATAATAGACTATACAAGAAAAAAGAATATTAGGAAAAGGCAAGCTTTTAAAGCCTTGGAGGATGAATATAAAGGACTCGAAAAAGAACTGCAGAAAATGCCACAGAAAAAAGATGTTAAATTGAAATTGGATATAATTAAACATAAAATGGACTTAATAGACAAAGAAGAACCGGCACAGAAAATTAGGAGTGCTAAACAGAATTATTTTGAAGATGCAAATAAGCCAGGTAGATGGTTAGCATACAAGCTGAGAAAGGAGAAAGAGTCAAGGAAAATATTGCAGTTAATAGATGACCAAGGTAAAACTTGCCATGGCAGCAAAGAGAAAAAAGAAATTATTTATGATTTCTACAAGCATCTGTATAAGAAAGAAGATATTGATGAGGAGAAAGTTAAACAATACTTGCAGAATGCAAATTTACCTAAGATACCTAAGGAGATTGAAGAAATGTTAGGAAGCAATATAACAATGATGGAGTTAAGCCAAGCACTTAAGAAACAAAATAATGGAAAGGCACCAGGTCCAGATGGGTTTCCTGTAGAATTTTATAAAAATTTTCAAGAATCATTGTGTATTCCACTGCTAGAAGTTATGAATGAAGTTATGCTAAAAAAGATAATACCTAAAACATGGTCAGAGGCTTATATTACACTTATTCCAAAAGAGGAGGCGGATTTACTTCAAATCAAGAATTATAGACCGATTTCCTTATTAAATGCAGATTATAAAATTTTCGCTTCAATTTTAGCAGAAAGACTTAAAAAATATCTGAATAACTTTATCCATTCAGATCAAAATGGATTTTGCCAAAACGACAGATTAGAGACAATATGAGAGTAATTCTGGACACTTTGGAATATTATGAGGCCCATCCTGAAAAGCAAATGGCTTTGATATTTTTAGATGCTCAAAAGGCATTTGATAACGTAAATTGGAGATTTATGTTACTTTTAATGGAACAGATGGGCTTTGCTAGAAGATTTATTCAAGCAATAGAAGCAATTTACAATGAACAAACAGCTAAGGTAATGATGGAGGGAGAACTCACAGATCCTATTAATATAAGAAAAGGCACAAGACAAGGTTGCCCTCTTTCTCCCTTGTTATTTGTATTGACTTTGGAAGTGTTGAATAGAAATATCAGAGAAGATAAAACTATAAAAGGAATGAAAATTAAAAAGGAAGAATTTAAATTACAAGCTTTTGCAGATGACTTAGTTTTTATCCTGGAAGATCCTATAGAAACAGCCTTGAAGCTGTTGGAAAAGATAGAGGCATATGGGGAGGTGGCCGGTCTGAAAATAAACAAAGATAAAACAAAGATTTTGTCAAAGAATATGTTGCTGAGACAAAGAGAAGAACTGGCAGAATTGTTAAAAATTCAAGTTACAAATAAGGTTAAGTATTTGGGGATATACTTGACGTCGAGATGTAGTACATTAAAGGAGAACAATTATATTAAACTTAAACAACAGATAGCTCAAGACTTGAAAAAATGGGAAAACCTACAATTGTCATTAATAGGAAGGATTTCAACAATTAAGATGAACATTCTACCCAGAATTTTATTTTTGTTTCAAACAATACCAATTAGGCTCGGAAAAGAATATTTTGAGGATCTAAATAAAATTGTTTTGAAGTATATATGGCAAGGCAAGAAAGCAAGGATAAAGTTAAAGCTTTTACAGGATGCTAGATTTAGAGGAGGGTTTGGCCTGCCTAATTGGGAGTTGTACTACCAAGCTGCAAACTTGATGTGGGTTAAAGAATGGATAACATTAAGGAAAACTAGATTGTTGACATTAGAAGGTCATGATTTGTTGTTGGGTTGGCATGCATTTTTATGGTATAAGGGAACCAAAACACGGGTATTTTAGAAGACATTATATACGGGAGTCTCTGTGGTTAAATTGGGAGAAGACAAAAAAACAATGTTATTTGAAAATTCCAGTTTGGTTATCGACGATAGAAGCGTTTTCTTACCCTATAATTTATAAAAAGGAACAAACAGTTAGCTATGGGGAATTACTAGATGAAAAGGGTGAACTTAAATCGATACAAAAATTAGAGGAACAAGGTATACAGATGAATTGGTTTTCATATTTGCAAATACATGTAAAGTATCATGAGGATTCCAAAACAGAGGGATTTTATGATAAACCAACTGATTTAGATAAGATTTTGATGGGTACTGATGAAAAGGTGATTAAAAAATTATATGGTTACTTATTGGAAATTAAGCTGGAGGAAGAACAAGTTAAGGAAACTATGATTGCTTGGGGGAGGAATTTTGGATATGGGATTGATTTAGAGAAATGGCAGAATTTATGGTTGCAAAATTATAAAATGACAATGTCTACAGCCTATAAAGAAAATTTGTATAAGATGTTTTACAGGTGGCATTTTCCTCCGACAAGGATAGCAAGAATGTTCAAGAACAAATCCGAAAAATGCTGGAAATGTCACCAGAAACCTGGTTCATACTACCATATGTGGTGGACTTGTGAGGATGCTAGAAAATATTGGACTAAAATCCACATGTGGCTGGAAAAAATGACAAAGAAGCACATAGACTTGAAACCGGAGTTTTTTTTATTGGGAATCTTACCAGATGCTTATAGTAAAGAGTTGAAATATTTGATTGTAAATGTATTGACTGCGGCTAGGATTGTATTTGCAAAGAATTGGAAAAATGAGAAAATTCCATTAGAGGAAGAAGTTATAAAGAAAATATTGGAATGTGCTGAGATGAGTAGATTGACTTTTGAAATCAGAGAGCAAGAAGATAAACAATTTTATATAATTTGGGATCTTTTCTATCAATGGCTGAATGATGAAATACAAAAATAGAATATTTGAAATGCTAGATAATAAGGAATAATATTGAATTTATTTTTCTTTTCTTATGCTTGGTATTGGATATTATACTTATATAATGGTTTCCTTTTTCCTTTTTTCTTTTTATTTTAGGATAGAACTGGCACGACTATATGATTTGTTTTAGAATAAACCATTTAAAATATAGTTATCTCACAAAGGCATGATCGAATAAAAGTGTAGTCAAACTTTTTCTTTTTTTTTTAATAATGATATGATGATTTATAAGTTTGTATTGACAATAAGAGTTATTATATAAGGTAATTGTAATTGTGACTATGAAGTGAACGCACAAAACTGATGAACCAACCGACTCACTGTTTGTATATAAATATGGGGGAGCTGATGTTTTTATGTTTTGTCTGTTTGTTTGTATGTTAAAAAACAATAAAAACTTTTATAAAAAAAAAAGAATATTTTTAATGTTGTCTCATCTGTCTTTTAGGCAAAAAGCTACATTGATCTTTAAGTATAAAATCTTACAAGGCATGTTTCATCCTTTCAGCTAAAAGCATAGTTAATGTCTTATAATCATTGTCTATGGTAGGGGTCGGCAATGTGCGGCTCTAGAGCCACATGTGGCTCTTTGGACCCTCTCCTGAGGCTCCCTGTTGGATGACCCCACCTCTGGCTGGCCCCACCCCTTGCCCTCCCCTCCCATTCACTCCTTGCCTGCCCTGAGAAGAGAAGGGCAATGGCAGCGGATGGAGACTCATTCTGTATACCAGGATGAGAGCAAGGCCCCTCTACTTGCCTCTTTCTCCAGCCCTTGTTGGTGCTATGTGCACCTCAGCCACTGGGGGAGATGCGTGACTTTTCTCCACCCCGAGAGAGAGAGGGAGAGATAAGAGAGAGGGAGAAAGAGAGAGATGAGAAAGAGAGAGGGGGGGGAGAAAGAGAAGGAGAAAGAGAGAGAAAGAGAAAGAGAGATGAGAGGGAGAAAGAGAGAGATGAAAGAGACAGACAAAGAGAAAGAAAGATGAGAGAGAAAGAAAGAGAAAGAGACACACACAGAGATACCAGTTTCCCAGAGAAAAGAAAATACTGGAATCCACAAAACCTGGGTAGGCATGGCTGGGGGTGGTGGTGTCATGTGACTGGGTGGGAGGGAATGACATAAAGTCATTCCCACCCAGGTTTTGTGGCTCCCGGTGTTTTCTGTGGGAAACGGGTCCAAATGGCTCTTTGAGTGTTTAAGGTTGCAGACCCATGGTCTATGAAGATTCTCAGTCATCCAGGTCATGGTTGTCCCAAAGGTATTTTTTCAAAAGGCAACAGGACTTTCTTTGTTTTACTTGAAGACAATGACTTCAAAGAGGCCATCTGCATTAAGATAGAGCAGCCATCTTTCAACAGAAGAGGAGTTATACAATGCCACTAAAATAATCAACCCCACGAGTTAGTACCTCTTTCTTTTACTACATGTGGGGACCAATGACACAACAATGAATCTGAAAATAATGAAAGAGATGATGAACAGCTAGAGAAGAAAATTAAAGAATTGGGAGCACAAGAGGTGTTTTCATCTATACTTCCAACAAAAGACCAACATCCAACAAAGGAGCAAAGGATTTTAGAAGCAAACCACTGGCTTAAAAAATGGTGTTGTCAACAAAATTTTGGCTTCCTAAACCAGTGATGGTGAACCTTTTAGAGACCGATTGCCCAAACTGCAACCCAAAATCCACTTATTTATCACAAAGTGCTAACACAGACGGAAATTTAACCTGATTACTGAAGTTTTAGAAAAGACAACTCACACATTAACATCTTTTGTCTTAAAAGAAACACAAAATAACAGAGCTTTCAATGATACAAACAACTTTTGAAATTTACAGATTTGGACCCACTTCAACAATAATGTTATTTAATTATGTCTTTACATTTTTGAACTGTCCATCTCCCTCAAAGAGGGAAGGTGGCAGCTCTGTCCCCAAATAAACTTGGGCAACATTAATAGAGGATTTGAACCCCGATGTCAAACACAGCCTTCCCATTCATCTTTTTAGCAAGTGTATGGCCCATGAGAAGTAATTGTGGACTGTTAAAGAAGTCTGTTGTGTAACACAATCAGGCAAATATTTTCAGGTCCTTTTACAAATGGGCTAACAATGGCTAACATCCCTATCAATTTAGCCACTTGATTGAGAATTTATGGACTTAGGATGATTTACAGCAATTAAAAGCTAGAGTTACCCTCATCCGTGGCAGCTGGAAATTGGGGTGAAAACTGGAGTTGGAAGCCCTATCAAATCAGGAAGAACTGGTCAAGGAATCACTGAGGGAAGACCAACTAAAAAGGCACATCACATGATTTGTGATGGAAACTCTAGAGAACCTGAGCATCTGAGGAGAACCGGACCATCGCTAGAGGGGAGCCAAACTGGCAGCAGCCACTCACAAAGCTAGAGCCACCATTCTGGGCCCGGGAGCAGCCGATCAAGCCAATGCTGCTGCAGGAGCAGTGAACCTACCTGTAGTGCAGACACTGGTGAACATCCCCGGTCAGCCCAGAGCCCCACATTTGGAGAGGAACCCCCTCCTTGGAGTAAAGTACAACTGAGATCCACAACAGTTGGGGTTTTTCCTGGCATACATACTCACCCACATGGAGAATATGGATGGGATTTCCAGTCCCAGGGGGCACGGGTCCAAATTGTTACCCTAGCCTTGGAAGGGGCAGTTGCCCAGTGGATGGTGACCCTTCATAATGCCAATGCCCTGAGCTGCGGAATTTTGACCGTTTCATGATGGCCCTATGACGTTGTTTTGAAGACCCACTCACCGACTGCAAAGCTTGCAATTGCATCAGGGTCATGAAGCAAGGATGCCAGCCAGTGGCAGAATACACCGAGGAATTCCAAGACCTTACCTGCTGTGTAGACTGGCCAGAGGACGTCCTGGTGTGCTGGTTTAAAGATGGGCTGAATGATGATCTCTACACCACCTGCCTGGCCTGAGGTGCCCCAAACCATTTACACAAGTGGTATCTTATAGCAAAAGAGGCAGAGACTGACATGACCAGGAACCAGTACTGAGCAGGGCAATTTTGGAGAAGATCACCCCAGGGGAAGTGAGACCCATTCAAGCCACAAACTGCTCTCACGGCGAGACCATCTGCCTCCTTCAAATGTGGAAAGGAGGGGCACAATGCAGCGGAGTGTCATTCAAAATCTCCCACCAGAAAGCCCAAGTGCCTGTCTGGTGGGAAGCCCAGGAAATTAATGAAGAGAAGCTGTGGAGTTTCACCCCCCCCACAACCCCAGAGGAACTCCAGGGCCCCAACATGAAGAACCAAGCCTGTCCAAAAGCAACCCTCAGGATGACCCACTGGTAAGTGACCCAATTGAACCACTTACCTTTCCCTTAAGACTGTTCATCCCCAGCCAGGGGAAAAAAGTAAACATCTCAGCATTACTGGACTCAGGGTGCACCCTATGTTTAATTAGCCCAACCCTGGTGGGAAAACTGGGGATTCACCTAAGGAAGCTAAAAAAACTTCATCACATTTGATCAGTTAGGTGGTTCAGTGGTGGTGGGGAACCAGCCATCTTTGCCACAGAACCCCTATAAATAAACATGGTAAACCATGATGAAACACTCACATCTATAGTGGCACCCGAGATGGAGTGGCTGTTAATCCTGGGACTTACATGGTTGAGGAAGTGGAACCCCAAAGTAAATTGGAAGCAAGGGAGATTTCAATGGCGCATAACCTTCACAGACAACTAAAGGAGAAACCCAAGGGGGTACAATCAAAGAAACAGCAATGCCTGGCTGGACTGTGCCAACCCAGGGCAAGTTTGAAGACCCTTGGACTAGAAGATGACCTCCAAGATCCCTTCCAGCCCTAGATTGCTATGCTGTTTCAAAGAGCCTTCTGAAGCCAGGGTTTGTGTCCTTCCTTCCTCTCCTTTTTTTCTCTCTCCCTCCCTCCCTCCATGTATCTATCTATCCATCCATTCATCCATATATCTCATTCACTTTCTCCTGCCTCCCTCTCCTTCTCTTCCCCCCCCTCTCTCTGTCCCTCTCTTTTCCCCTCTCTCTTTCCCTCTCTCTTTCCCTCTCTTCCTCTCTCTCTCTCTGTTTTTCTCTCTTTCCCTCTCTCTTTCTATCACTTCCCTTCCTCCTTCCCCCTCTTCTTCTAAAGCTAGGAGACTCATCTGAAACAAACACACACACACTTCCAAGTGCCCACCTGAAACAAACACACACACACATGCTTCTAAGTGCCCAGCAGCATCGCTCATTACAAGGGTTCTTCCTGGCCAGTCTCCTGTCCTGCATTGCCCAGAAAAGCCGGTAGGCAAGGCTTCCGGGTCCAACAAAGGGGCCACGGGTGGGACTACCTCCCCTCCTGCTTTGGGGGAAAGGAGAGAGCTGGGAAATTCAAGCAAGGCGTGTGCTGCAGCCTTGCCCCCTTCAGTAGCAGCTCTAGGCTAGGCAGTTTGGGTTTGGCTTTCCTGACTGCCTGAAACCTTACCTTCCTCCCATGGCTGGTGGAGAGGGAAAGGCAAGCCAGCCTGGCTCCCTGCCAGCCTGCATCTCATCCCCTGCCCAGATTCTCTGGCAGCTGCTGGGGCTCACCAGCTGGAAGATATGTGGGGGTGTCGACCTCTACTTGCTGCAATGATGGCTGATGATGCCATGTGGATGCCCAGTCTCAGTTCGTCTTTTGTTCTCTTCAGTATCCCACCTTCATCGCCAATGTTATTTTGGGGCTGATTGAAGAGTCAGGATTCACAAGATAGTGACAACCACTCTTTATTAGTAGATCAGTATAACTAAGTGTCTTACTTGTCCGACAGCTCTCCCTGTTAAAGGGAGCTGTCGGACAGCTCAATCAATGACATTAAACCCATCTTCCCACTGAACAGGCAGACCAATAGCTTTAAACTAGTATTTTCCCACCGGAAAGGCAGACTGGAGGGAAACCTTGATTCCTTGGTTTCCTCCTCATTAGAATATTCAACACTCCCTTCATCCCTCCATCCCTTTGTCCCTCCCTGCTTCTCATTCCCATCTCCTTTCCTCCACACTCAGGAAAGGACAAGGGGAGGGGGAGACATTGGCAGTGCTGCCAGTGGCTGTGCCGCCGGCAGCCATGACTTTTCCCTTTTGGGGCAGGGGTGGTCCCAGTGAAAGGGAAGCCTCGTATGCTGCAAGGCCAGGCCAGCAAGGGGGCATGGATGCCCTGATGGCAGGTGTGGTGTTGATTTACATTATTATGATGGCCATCTGGGCCAGAACATGGTCAGTCTTAGATCTGACTTGCACAGCCGCACTGGAGCCAGCAAGGGGATGCCCCACCCCTGGATTCACGCACAAGAGGAGGTGAGCACTGGCATCCTGAGTGAAAGGGAAGTGCTCAGAACACAGTCAGCCTGTGTGGCAAGACAGGAACACTAGGGACACCAGGCCCCATGCACTTGCTGCCTCCTTTGCTCATGCCCAGGAGACGGGGCAGGGGCAGCCCCTCGCTGGCTCCAGGGTGGCCCCACAAGTCAGACCTAAGGCTGGCCATGTTCTGGCCCAGATGGCCACCTCCACATTGACGATCAGTGCCCAGTCAACCTGGGCCAGATCCTTCACTGTTTCTAGGGCAGCCCCATGGGCCAAATCTAACCACATCACAGGCTGGATTTGGTCCACAGGCATTGTATTTGACATGTCTGTTCTACTATGTATCCAGAAAATTGCATCAAGTAATTCCAATGCCTTAAACTGTAAAAGTGAAGAATAAAAAAGATCTTTCCTGGGAGGGGCCTCATGTCACTGATCAAAGAAATTTACCAATAGTTATCTACTCTCCCATCCCAGCATCACACACACACCTGCCTCTTATTTATCTTCCTTATGATTAGGAATATTTGTACAAAGAGATTACTGGTTTTCACACTTGGGGTGTACATTTCAAATGATGTCTGGCATACAATTCTGGGCATGAGCCTAGCAAGGATGACTTCACTCTGCTTTCCAGGATTCAATGGAAGACTGTGAAAAACTGCAGTTCTGCTTTGGGTAACTATTTTGAATTTTCAGCTTTTTTATGGAGTATGCTTTAAATGTTGATATTCTGAGCAATAATTAAATTAATCAGACAACAGGAAGCATTTTAAATAAGAACATACATACCATTAGGCACAATGGGCCAAAGTAAAGACTTGGAGAAGGAAATCTCTCCACTTTTTAAAAAAATATAAATCTCCAGCAAGTTATTTTAGAGGAAATAGAATGTAGAATGTGTGATTTTATTTTTTAGAAAGCTGATATCATTTTAGTTACTCCATCTTGGGCTACTCTATATTTCTGATTCTACCTAAATGTATCTTTGGGGTTTAAGAACAAATTTGCTTGAGTACAATAAACACATTTTAAAAGAGCAAACCACTTTTTAACTGTATATTGGGATTTTCAACAAGTCTGTTTCAGCTAGATCTATAACTGCAACTCTCTTTCACTGAGTCATGCATCTTGTCTTTCTTATAGATACATGTCAACATGAGAAATGAGGTAGGTAGCAACCTCTTTAACCTTTCAGAGATGTTCATTAAAAAAAACTATCTTGCTCCAGTTGAGGCAACTTCTGAGGCTCCATTCTGGACCAGACATATTGAAGAATAGAGTTCTTCTAGCTTTAATTCTTATCTCTCTAGTTCTTGAACTGGGAATTGTAATAAAGCCATTTTTCTCTTTCTTGGGCAAGAAAATGGCAACTATCTTATTTATTGTGCTTTCACAGAAGACAGATTAAACCTTTCCATCAAATTGACTCAATTTCAGAACAAAATACTTCCAAATGCATCTCTTAAAGGGGGGAGGCATGGGAGGGAGACACTAGGAAAGATCAATAAAAGCAAGTCCTTCCCAAACACTCTATACAAAAATGAGCAGTACCATCCAAATTAAAATTATACAAGAAAATAAAGAATTGAGTGTAGAAAGGCTTTTTTAAATGTGTAGGTATTACAATGTGGGAAACCCCGCTCACCAGAAGAATGAAATATTTTGAGAAATATTTAAAAAGGCAGAATAGAGGTAGTCCTGAAGGTACAAACCTAATGGAGCCTGCCTCTTAGGTCCGTAAGTCAAAAAGTTCATCAAATGAATCAAACTCAACTTTACAAATTCTTAAAATCAAATTCATTAATTGAATCAAACGGCTCCTTAAATGAATGAAGATCTGACTTACTTTCACCCCACAGCCAATCAGGTGCTTCCACCTCCACTGATCAGCTGTTTCCAGTACAGCCGAAGGAGGAACTAAATTGCTTCCAAGTAGCTCCATTTCAAGTTTTTTTTAAAAAAATTTGCTGTTGATCAGCTCAAGTGTCTTCAGACAGCTGTCCAGAAGGGAGATGGGGTGGTAATTTACAGAATTCTGATTGCAGTTGCTTTTAAAAAAAACCACTTGCCACTTAGCTTAACAGTCTCCAGCCAGCCAACCAGTAGGACACGGAGAGGGATTTTACAAAACTCTTGGGTTGCAATAGTAACAGAGATGGAAGGGACCTTGAGGTCATCTGGTCCAACCCACTGCTCTCACAAGAGTATTTCTGATAAATGCGTTATCCAGTCACTCTTTAGTTCTGCTTGTTGTAATCTGTTTCCTGCTTTTTAAAAGCATATTTCTCTATTTCTCATTTAGGGAAATATAATTTTCTACCTTTTTAATGTTTCTCAAAATATTTTGTTCTTGTGGGGCTGCTAACTTTCTACAAAAGCAACTGGACTTTCTTGGTTTCTGGTTGCCTCCTGAAAAAGCACCCTTGGGACAAGAGTCTCTTGCATAGCTTCGGAATGGTCAAAGCACATGATTGCTCACTGATAGTAAGATTTTTTTAAAAAAGGAGGTAGGGGTGTGGATCCTTCAGTTCATTTTAGTTTTCTCTCATGGTAATAAGGTTTAGTAACATGGCACCAGGCTTGAAGTTGGCATGTGGCATGTACTAATTTTATTGTGATCCTGACAAGCTTGGGAAGCTTGAATCTGCATCCCCTATATAATTTGCTAATTTGTCTCTTTAACTCAGCATTTTGTAGCCCAAATATGCCCACCCACTTTCCAGAGAGCTTAAACGACCTCTCTACTAAAGGGTTTCACTTTATGAGCAAGAGTTGGCTGCTGATAGTTATCATAGCATTTTAACTATTTTAATTCCTCAAGGTACTCTGGCACCCTGCCTGATTTGTAATTCCAGGTTGCAGGTATTGCTGATGAAAAGGAAGGTAGTCAGACAGACTGGTTTCCATGATGGCTGTGGCAAGGTGAAGCACCCCTCAACATGAGTGATGTCGAATTGGCCATGCCCACCCAGCCATGCCTACTCAGCTGGTCATTAGGGCAGAGAACTGATTGTTAAATTATTTGAATCCCACCACTGAAACAATCTTTATCTTTGCAAAGAACTGTACTTACAAACTCAATTCTGTAGTTTGCAAAGAATAGGACAGTACTTAAAAAGAAGCAGAGCAATTCCCTAAGCACTTACAAAATGTTGCTCATTTTCAGTCTTTCCAGTTATATCATGCAATAAGTCCTTTATCTCCCTGGAATTCCTCATCATCATGTCATAACATCATAATTTTTCTTTGTGTCTCCAATTCTTCCTGATAGGCCATCTTGCCCTTTTTAAAAAAGTCCAAGTAGTATTCAATGTTCTGTCAGTAATCTGTCACTGCTCCAGAGTCTATTCTTTTTGACTTCCCAAAACCAGCAGATTACTTAATCTTAGTATTGTCCATCAGGGAATACAATAGTTCTTTATATCACATAGTCAATGAATTCCATTTATACAACCCAGGGTATTTTCCCAATAATTCTTAGATCCACTGTTTAATTTGCTAGTTAGTTCCATTATACAAAAGTCCATTAATTATCCTCCAGGCTTTCAAGATTGATCATCTGGTCACCATAAAATAGATAAGTATAGAGCAGTAAATAATACAGCAGACCTCCAGCAGGGGTGAGATTCTATCGGTTCAGACCAGTTTGGGCAAACCAGATGTTAAAGTTACATCTGGTTCACCGAACCGGTATTTCAACTGACCAGCTGGCCCACCCACCCCACCCTGCCCCTCCCAGGAGTCTCCAAACGTCCCATTTTTTATGGAGGTAAGTGCAGGGTCCGGTCTCTGAAGGCCCACCGAAAGCCAGAAACAGGAAGTTCTGGTAGGCCATGCCCACCATGGCCACACCCACCCAGCAACCAGGCAGCAAACTTTTGAAACCCACCCCTGACCTCCAGGTGTTACTCTTTCTTATCAGGGTTCCCAGGCTGCTATCATGCTTGGAGTATTATATAGAATATATCAATTCACCAGTAGATGGCACCTTCAGGTTTAAAATCAGGGCTAAAAATCCTCTTTAAAAGTATTATTTCAAATAGTTTCAAACAAAATATTCAAAAGCCAGCCAAATGTCCAGGATTCTAGGTCTTGCCAATAAGATTTAAACATCCAGTCTTTTCTATATTTTAAGCTTTTTGTGATTTCCTGTCAGGATGCAGTGCTTCTCTGCCTCTCTTTAGTCACCACTAGAAAGCACTCCAGAGAGCCTCTTTTTCCGGATTAATTTTCTTTAGGATAGATTGTAGATAAAATTCAAAAGTCACCTCATCCAGCACCAGTCACTGTCCACTCACTCCGCTTCTGCACAATCTTAGTTTCTTCGGCTACCCTAGCTTTGCAATGGCCATTTTGGTTGCCTTGTTTTTGTCCTCAAAGAGGGAAATGTTGGAGAGCTGTTGCAGGAGAGCTGGACCAATCAAAAACATTTCATCCTCAAATATATTTTCCACTTTTTATCCCCTATTATTTTCATTTCCAGCTTACTACCTATTTTATTTTACATTATGAACTTCTTTAACTTTCTCAAAGCCAATGTATAATAATAATAATAATAATAATAATAATAATAATAATAATAATAATAATAATAATAGAATAGAATAAAATAAAACTAATATATTCAGGATCCACATGGTATTTTCCCCCCAATCTACAATAAGTCTTATATTTATTCCAGAGGTATTCATATAACCATTTCTTTGTATCCATTTAACCAAATTTTACCCATGGAATTTTATTAAGTTTTCATTCCCCTCCTTTTTAATCATAATATAATAATCTCATTGCAAATACTTTACTTTACAATATAATCCTTTCTGGTTTACCATATTCTCTGTTTTTCTAATATCCTTTATATAATTACATTTTCAATTACAATTACATTTTCTATTTCATATCTAATATAATATGTATACAATAAAAAAGAGGAAAAAATGAATTTCCTTTTTATTTCCATTTAACCAAATTTATAATATGAAATTATATTTAATTTTCATTCCTCACTTTTTAGTCATAACAATCTCATTACAAATACTTTATAGCATAATTATTTCTAGTTTACCATATCCTTTGTTTTTCTAATACCATTTGTATAATCAATTACATTTTCCATTTCCTATTTAATATATAAAAAAAGGATTTGATAACAATAAAACCATTTTAATTTCTCTTACTCTATCATTTTTCTCATATATAATTATATAATAATCTTACAGTGTGGTCTTATTCCCCTTTAATTCCAATTAAGCTTATTTCTTTAATTTTTTAAAATAATTCCCAATAAACTTTAAACTTCAAATCTCCCCAATCTATATTTCTAAAAAAAGTATCAAAATACATTTCCATGTGGGATCCCCCCTTTATTTTATCTTTAACCCTCATCTCTAAGTCTCTCCGCCTTATAGTTTCTTATAATTTTGGCCAGTTTTCTCTTTTCTAAGTTTTTCCGTCTTTCCTCTTAACTCCTCTTTTTTCCTCTAATAATATTTTTATTTTCATCTTCTAATCACTTGTTTTTCCCCCACCCTTCCTGTTCTTTCTTTTGCAATTTCTTCTTGTACTGCTTCTTCTTCTTTTGTTTAATCTTGGAAATATTTTCCCTTTTATATATCACATCTATCATCAGTGTCTTAATTTTAATTCTTTTCGTGTCTTTTTGCAATGTCCATTGTTCTTTGTGCTCTTCTCGGCTGATTTCCTCTTTCTTTAACTCCTCCTCCTTGAACTTTCTTCATTTTTCTGTGAACTTCATTGCTATTTGTAATTTTTCTGCCAGTATATCCAATAGTTCCATTCTTTCTTTTAACATTCCTCTCACAGTTTGCAGTTCCAATCTGAATTCTTTGCATATTTCTTCCATCTTACTTAATCAGTTGAGTTATTCTCTATTTTATTAAAAGTCAGCATTTTCTATTTTAATCTTTACCAAAAATATCTGTTTATCTCAATTTCTCTTGTTAATCCTTCTGTTTCCTTGTCACAATTCCAATCCACCAAACAATCCCAAGATATTATCTTCACTTGTCCCTTCTTTTGCTGCAATCCCCCCCTTTTTTTTGGGTACTTCTGGGGTTATTGTTATAGCCAGATGTGGCTCCCCTCAACCCAGCTGGTGGTCTCCCCCTCTTTCCCCACCCCTCCGAGGTTGATCCAGTCCTGTTGGGACCCTCCAACAGGTTAAGCATGGATCAAAGCCACACACAATTGCAGTCTTCAGTCCATCTTTGACAGAAGTGCCAGTGGAAGCCCCAAGTTGCACTGTGCCATTACACTGCTACAGAATTGCATGAAACCAAAGACAAAAACCTCCTAGAATTCATATGGGTCAATATAAAAGAAAAAAGAATGACATGGCCATAAGTGTAAACTATAGGCCACCCAATCAAGCAGAAAAAATAGATGTCCTTTTTGCCAACCAATTAACAAATATATGTAGGAAACACACTACAATAGTAATGGGGAACTTCTCTTACCCTGATATCAATTGGAAGACTAATACTTCACCAACTGAGAAATCAAATAAGTTCCTAAACAACCTAGCTGGCAACTTCGTTGTCCAAAAAAGTAGAGGAGGAAACTAGAGGAACAGCCATACTGGACTTAGTTCTTACAAACAGAGAAGAAGAAGGGGGCATGCACGCTCACAACCAGCGATCCGGTTTTAATGTAAGTGCAGCCCACCTCTGAATGGATGGAAACTGATCCAAGAGAGATTCAACCTAGAAATAAGGAGACATTTTCTGACAGTGAGAACAATCAACCAATGGAACATCTTGCCTTCAGAAGTTGAGGGAGCTTCATCACTGGAGGCTTTCAAGAAGAGATTGGACTGCCATTTGTCAGAAACAATGTAGGGTCTCCTGCTTGGGCAGGGGTTTGGACTAGATGACCTATGAGATCCCTTCCAACTCTGTTAATCTAATGCTATATATGTACAAACTAATTATTTGCTCCAATTTATTGAGCTTTATATATAACTTGCAATCTCAATGAACCACAGTTAATTTGATTTTACATGGGATTTTAGATTTTTTTCCAATAGAATCTTCCAATTCATACTCCTGTTTCATCATATCATCTCTAGACGATATGATCATCAGGGGTGTCAAACTGGATTTCTTCAAGGACCAGATCAGCATTGTAGTTCTTCTCCATGGACCAGCTGGGGGGAGGGAGACAGGATGGACACCTCCTGCACCACCTTGCTGGCCAAAATGAGGCCAGGGGCCCATGTGCGGCCCCCTGCACCCTGTTTTGGCTGGCAGAGTGCTTCAGGAGGCCGTCAAGGCCAAAAATGGGGCACAGGGTGCGCTTTTGCCCCCCTCATGCACCATTTTGGCTGACAGAAGCACCACGGGACAGTCCTTTGCTATTTCTAGGCCAACCCCGAGGGCCAGATTTAAGCGCCCCATGTCCAGGGGTGGGATTCTACCAGTTTGGACCAGTTCAGGTGAACCGGATGTTAAAGTTACATCTGATTCACTGAACCAATATTTCAATTGACTGGCTTGCCATGACCGCCCCTCCCCTTCCCTCCCAGGAGTAACAATGTGGCCCATTTTTAATGGAGGTAAGTGCAGGGTCTGTGTGGAGGCTCTGGGAGAAAGAAAATGGGCCCTCTGGAAGTCCAGAAGCAGGCCTGTTTCCAGCTTCCAGAGGGCCTCCAGAGCCCAGGGGAGGCTGTTTTTGCCCTCCCAGAGGCCCGGGTGAAGTCTTCAGAGCCTTGGGAAGGCAAAAAATGGCCCTCCCAGAAAAACTGGAAGTCACAAAATGGTCTTGTTTCCCACTTCTGGGGGACCTCCAGATCCCGGGGGAGGCTGTTTTCGCCTTCCCAGAGGCCCAGGGGAGGCCTCCAAACCTTTGGGAAGGCAAAAAACGGCCCTCCTAGAAGTACCAAAAGTTTGGAAATGGGCCTGTTTCTGGATTCTGGTGGGCCTCCAGAACCCAGGGAGGCTTTTTTCACCCTCCTAGAGGCCCAGGGAGGCCTTTGGACCCTTGGGAGGGTGAAAACGCCCCCCCCCCCAGGTTCTGAAGGCCAATTGGAAGCTGGAAACAGAAAGTTCCAGTAGGCCATGCCCACCATGGCCATGGCCACCCAGCAACTAGGCAGCAAACCAGTTGCTGGTATTTTTTTAATCCCACCCCTGCCCAGAGACCGGATCCAGCCCACAGGCCTTGAGTTTGACACCCCTGATCTAGATAATATTCACTGCAAGTAATTCAGATTGTCAGGTATTATCTGTATACAAAAATACATGCACATTCACATTGTCAACATCACATTTACTATTACTGCAAATATTGTTATGTCTTCTATCCATAAATACATTCAACTGCCAATTTGGCTAGAAACCAGATTTGAGTGACTGAGCCAGTCACTCTCTCCTGGTCCTAGGAAGATGGCAGTAGCAAACCACTAATGAAAAATTTACCAAGAAAACTGCATGGACTTTATGCAGTCACAAGGAGTCAAGCCTAATCCAAAAAAACCCACATAAACCTACGGCTTTTATATAAGTAGTGGGATTCAAAAAATTTTACTACCGGTTCTGTGGGCATGGCTTGGTGGGCATGGCAGGGGAAGGATACTGTAAAATCTCCAGTCAGAGATGGTACTTGCTGATTCTCTGAACTACTCAAAATTTCCGCTACTGGTTCTCCAGAACTGGTCACAACCTGCTGAATACCATCTCTGTTTTATATTTACCTATAACACTTTAGATGTCTCCAATTAACCCTTTTTGGCTAAGTTGTAAGCCTTTTTTATTCCATCTCTATTTCATAACAACAAATTATGTTGTTCATAACCTATTATTTCATTTTCATTTCCCTTAGTTTCAGAAATACACAATATATTTGTTTTATCATTCATTTCCTGTGATAATTTCCTTTTTAACTAATTCATTTCCTTTTTAACTAATTTTCAACTATATTCTTCTTACATTCCAGGTCACAATCTCCTATATACTATGGTGATCAATCAATGGGTTCATGAATAGTGACCTTCATCATTCATCATGACTTTGGTAACTAAAGCTTTCACATATTGTTTAAAGAGCAGACTAGGTTCTCTGCCTTAGTCATACCAATGCCATATGGAACATTCTTTCCTAACAGCAGGTTCTGGCACAGTTTTACTGTCAAAACAGCAAAGCTGTTTTATCACTCATGTTATTCTAGGCAAGCTAGGAAATCTGATCTAGAGACTTCCTTGCAAGTCAACATACTATCTATTATCACATCCCATCAACTGGGCATACATTCAGGAATGTAAATGTTAGATGGAATGTTATTCCGATCTCATATTTAGAATCCAAGTTATTTGGAATATTTGGAATCCCAATCCTATTTACAAGAAATTATATAAAATACCTATTTTCAATTGAAATAGAGAAAAAAAAGTAAACCCAGCTTGTTTTTTTCACATACCTGTCTATCTTCTATTGTCCTTGTATGCCAATCAACAATCTCTTTATGGCATAGTCTGTAGTGCTAGATCTTGTTTCAGTTCTACATATTCATCATGGTCAAGGGAAATAACAATAGAAACTGAACTATATCCATTGACATTAACAATTATGTTAATCTGATGTGTCACTACTTTGAGATGTCCTAGACATGGGAAGTAATACATGAAACTGAAGAACAATAATTCCATAGGCCTATAGTATATGATGTTACAATGCTATCAGACAGAGCTATGAATTTTTTTACCCCAGGAATATGGTGAGTGGTGGGATTCAAAAAAGTTTATTATTGGTTCTGTGGGCGTGGCTTGGTGGTCATGTGACTGGGTGGGCATGGGCAACTTTATATCACTCACATCAAGGGGCACCTTGCCTGGCCTCTCCTCGCCTCAAAGGCCTCAACAAGATACAATTTCCCTGTCTATTTATTTACTACCACTGAACATTCAAAATACACTATTTAATCCTATGTATGTGTATGTGTGTGTGTGTGTGTGTGTGTGTATGTATGTATATATGTGTATGTTTTGACTCGGAGGGTTGAGCCTGCTTTGTTGAATGACACAGACTTGGGTAATGAGGAAGAGGAGGATTTAGCCTTGAGTTTTGAGCCTGCTTTGCTGGAAGTTTCGGAATCATCTTTCTCCCCAGAATCTTCCTCCCTGATTGTGCCTCAGGTGTTGGCAGATAATCAGGAGAGCGTGCCGGAGTCATTAGCTGAAGATCAAGCCGAGAAATGCTGGTCTTGTTGGGTATATGGATACACCAACTAGGTTTGGGTGAATAAATATATAAACCTAGGTTTAAGTGTTTGTAGCTTTAAGCACCAAACTGCAATGTAATTAGATAATTAAGGGTGCGGTTGCAAGCAGCAATAAAAGGCAGTGAGAGTAACGTAACACTTCCTGGTTACTGCTCCTGGTTCCTGGTCTGCTGATCTGGTTACTGGTTACTGGTCGCTTTCCTGGTCTCTCTGCCTGCTGCCTGCTGTTTACTCCTGTATGAGACGTCTGCTTGTTGGCTACTGAGCTGGATACCGTTTCTACTGAACAAAAGGACTGTTTACTTGGTGAGCTGATATCCTGTGCATACTCAGCGTTGTCTTCGAGAGAAAGGTATCGGAAGGAGAAGATAAGGACATTGTACTGACTAGTTAATGGACTAGGTTACTGGATGGATATATTGGAAAATGACATATGGACTGAATGACAATGCTTAAACTCTAAATGAATTAAATAACTATTTAAAACTACAAACAGTGTTTTTGTCTCCAGTGTGTGTATACTCTTGGGCCCAGCCTCTCTCTCACGTGGCTGCCTGGCTTGACTGCTGCTGTGCACTCTGCTTGGGGGTTTGTCCCCAAACACTAACATTGGTTATGGGCCCAGTGAGCACAGTCTAACTAACCAGGATATAGCAGTGAGAGTTGGTGTGAGTTGCACATAACTGTAAAAACAAACTGTTTTTCATTAGTTTTTAAATAGTTACATATCTGAAGAGCAATGGCACAAGTAAATTTGCCAAATCTGTCCATGATATCCAGACTAGATGGAACAAACTATGTTGCCTGGTCAATGAAATGTAGTTTACTTCTACGAAGAGAAGGTTTGTGGGACATAATAACAAACCCACCAGATGTATCTAACTTAGATCCTAATAATGAAGAGGATGATAAACTGATACAAGACTATAAACGAAAGAATGAGCAGGCTTTATGCATCATAGGACTGACTCTCTCTGACCAGCAACTTATTCATATCCGTGGAGAGGAAAATGCTGCAAACTGCTGGGAGAACCTCAGGAAGATATATGTTCGGGACAGTGTAGGAGCTCAGAGTGAACGTGACCAGCTGAGAGAAGAAGAGAAATTATCTTCAAAGCTTGAAAGAAACCAACTTAGTAAAGTAAAGCACCCGGAAGAAGAGAATTTATCTTCGACGGCATACACAATTAAAAAGTGTTTTAATTGTGGAGGCAGAGGACATTTGGCAAGATTCTGCAGAAAAGAAAAAAGCCAGAATGTAAAAAAGCCAAAGAAATCCTTTGAACTAGCCACGTTTAGCAACTGTGATGTGAAGAATGATTTATGGGTGGTGGACAGTGGTGCATCCCACTGCATCACGAGAGATAAGACAAAGTTTATAAAAATGTCTACAAGCTCTCAGCATATATCACTCGCTAACGGCTGGCACCTCAAGGCCAAGGGTGAAGGTATTGCATACTGTCCATGCTTAAACCAGAATATAAAAATGTTGTATGTACCACAGTTAAAGATGAACTTACTTTCTGTAAGAGTATTAGACAAACTAGGTTATGTAGTTACATTTAAGGATAATAAGTGCATAATTGAAAAAGATAACAAAAGGGTAACTGCAGCTTTAAATGGAACATTGTATGTATTACATGATAGTAAGAAAGCGGAGGCACAGACTGTATTTAACAATACAAAGCCTCATAATGAATGTATCCATTTATTGCATAGGCGTTTGGGGCATGTAAATTTTAAAATGCTAAAACGCACAGTAGAGTTATCTGATGGAATAAGGTTAAAACCTTGTGATAAATATTTGCGTTGTAATGTCTGCTGTGAAGATAAGAGTAAAATATTGCCTGCAAATAGACTAAATGGTTTCAAAACTAAAGAACCTTTAGAAGTAGTATTTGCAGACATTATAGGTCCAAAGAAACCCAGTATGGGGAGTGCTCGATATATACTGAGCATTATGGACCATTACTCTAGATATGGGTTTTGCTACTTAATGAAAAGCAAAACTGAAACATATCAACATTTCTTCAACTGGTTAAAGTTTGCAGAAAGAAAGTCTAAACGGAAACTGATAACCTTGGTGACAGATAATGGTACGGAATTTGTTAATAACAAATTCCAGAATAGATTAAAGGTAGCTGGAATAGAGCACAAGAAATCTGCACCATACAGACCACAACACAACGCATTTATAGAGAGAAGAGGCCAAACACTACAGGCAGTGGTTAGAACAATGTTAACTGATTCTGGATTACCTGATTTTGTGTGGGGGGAAGCTGCAATGTGTGCTAATAACATATTAAACAACGTTGTTAACTCAACTACTGGTGAAATACCATTCACCATGTGGCATGGCAGGAAGCCTAATCTGAGTTACCTGCACACATTTGGTGCACCAGCATGGGTGCATATCCCTACACAACTCAGGCGTAAAGGGCAACACAGAGCTAAACAATTCTTCTTCGTTGGTTACCAAGCTAACCATAGGGCATATAGATTTTGGGAGAAAGGCACATCTAAGGTTTTATGTAGTGCTAATGCCCAATTTCTAGAGCACGTAGGATGGGATAAGTTAGAACAGGATAACAATAAAGAAGTGATTATTGAATCCTATAGAAATCCCATTAATTATCCCTGTAACTTTAAAAATAAACTAAAGAGAGAAGTACAGGAAGAGATAGAGCCCATAAAGGAAGAAATAGCTGAGCAAGATGAGGAACATGAACAGGTAGTAATTCAAAAAAGTCCTCATACAAGCCCTGTAATTCCCAGAAGAACTACACGAATATCTAGACCGCCTGATAGATACCAGGCTAACACAGTGTGCCAGGTAAATAGAGTTCCATATACTGTGGATGAAATTAAAATGTATCCTTCTAAAGATAAGGAAAATTGGTATGCAGCAATGAATAAGGAACTGAAATCCTTGAAGGATATGAAAGTTTATGAAAATGTGAGATTACCTGTTGATATAAATGGAAATGGATTTTTAAGATAAAAACTGATAAGGATGGAAATATAATCCATAAGGCAAGATTAGTAGCCCAAGGTTTTAGACAAAGTGCCAATGACTATGATGAAGTATTTGCACCTAGTCTTAAAGCAGCAACATTAAGGGCAGCATTAGTGTGGGCAGCAAGCAAGAAATATATAGTTAACCATCTAGATGTGGAAACTGCTTACTTGCACGCTCCACTAAGACATACTGTATATATGAAAAAACCTAGTGGATTTAAAGGTGAAAATAATAATGATTGTTGGTTGTTAAAAAAGAGCCTCTATGGTCTTAAACAATCGGGCTATGAATGGAACCAGTATATTGTGAAGGAACTGAACAATATAGGGTTTAAAGCTGGTTTAGCTGATCCATGTCTGTTTAAAAGGGAGACAAATGGGAAAATATCATTATTATTATTGTTCACTGATGATATTGCCTTGATTACTGAGACTAATGATGAAGCAAATAAAATTATAGCATCATTAGGTAAGAAAATAAAAATCAAGCAATTAGGGGAGATAAAGAGATATCTAGGTTTGAATATACTGAAAACACAGAAAGGTTTTAAGATATCTCAGGAAGATAAGATATCTAAATTGCTAATAGATTATAAGATGGAACTTTGTAAGCCTGCAAAGACTCCAATGAGTCAGGATATTTGCAAAATGGATACTCAAAGTCCCAAGTTTGATAAAGCAATATATCAATCTTTGATTGGTAGCTTATCATACATTAGCAATTGGTCAAGGCCAGATATTGCTTATAGCATTAATCAACTGGCACGACATAGTAATGATCCACTTCAATGTCATTGGAATGCATTGAAGAGAATCTTAAGATATCTTAAAGGAACATTACACCATGCACTGTATCTAGAACCAAAAGGTGATCTAATACTGAGTGCTTATGCAGATGCTAGTTTTGCATCAGAAAGAGATACAAGAAAGTCGACTTCAGGAACAGCCATAATGCTGGGTAAGACATTAATAGGTTGGAAGTCAATAAGACAACAGCATATAAGTTTGTCTACTATGGAGGCAGAATTCTCCTGTTTATCGCTATTATGTACTGAATTAATTATGTATAAACAAATGATGAATGATATGGGTATAACTGTAAATTATCCTATAATTGTACATGAAGATAATCAGGCAGCAATTCAAATGGCCACAAATATTGCTGTAAAAACTAGGAGCAAGCATACAGATTTAAGGTACCTAAACGTTAGACAATCTGTAAAGAGTAAAATGATACAGCTGGAGTACTGCATGTCGGAGGACAATATAGCTGATAATTTTACTAAAGCCCAAGGTGCCATTAAGCACCTAGAGAGTTGTGAAAAGTATGGGTTTAAATTGTAAAGGTATTATATATTTATATCACCCAAAAGGGGAGAATGTTGGGTATATGGATACACCAACTAGGTTTGGGTGAATAAATATATAAACCTAGGTTTAAGTGTTTGTAGCTTTAAGCACCAAACTGCAATGTAATTAGATAATTAAGGGTGCGGTTGCAAGCAGCAATAAAAGGCAGTGAGAGTAACGTAACACTTCCTGGTTACTGCTCCTGGTTCCTGGTCTGCTGATCTGGTTACTGGTTACTGGTCGCTTTCCTGGTCTCTCTGCCTGCTGCCTGCTGTTTACTCCTGTATGAGACGTCTGCTTGTTGGCTACTGAGCTGGATACTGTTTCTACTGAACAAAAGGACTGTTTACTTGGTGAGCTGATATCCTGTGCATACTCAGCGTTGTCTTCGAGAGAAAGGTATCGGAAGGAGAAGATAAGGACATTGTACTGACTAGTTAATGGACTAGGTTACTGGATGGATATATTGGAAAATGACATATGGACTGAATGACAATGCTTAAACTCTAAATGAATTAAATAACTATTTAAAACTACAAACAGTGTTTTTGTCTCCAGTGTATGTATACTCTTGGGCCCAGCCTCTCTCTCACGTGGCTGCCTGGCTTGACTGCTGCTGTGCACTCTGCTTGGGGGTTTGTCCCCAAACACTAACAGGTCTGATACAAGGCAAAGACGCAGGCAGAAACGTGACATACAACGTAAAAGGAAATGTCAAATCAGGGACTGAGAAAAGAGACTGACAGGCCCCTCAGGGAATATAAGGGGGCGTGTTAGCTCTGAATCCCTGTTCAGGTCAACTTGTTTATTTGAGTTAGCAGTTTCGGACAAATTATTCTGTGTAGCGTTCGCCTCTGATTTATGGTTTTGCTTGTTATCAGACTTGGCAGGCAGCTTCTGGGAAAACTGCCAAAGACGGATTCAGCCAAAGGAAGTTAACTCTGTCATTCCTGTTCCTGTCTGTTTGTGTATTTTCCTTTGGAAATTTGGACTCTCACTTTGTGGCTACAGGTGAGACAGAACATGTATATATGTATATATGTATATATGTATATATGTATATATGTATATATGTATGTATGTATGTGTTTGTGTGTGTGTGTGTGTGTGTGTGTATATATATATATATATATATATATATATATATATATGCCATAGGTGTACATACATATTACATTCAAATTCATCAACTGATATTAATTTCATTAAAAATCTTTCATGTTTCTTTTCAATTATATACTTTTTTAAAATCATTGAGAGCCTTATTCTCTTATCCTCTTTGTTTCATTTAATTACTAACAAATATTCCATTACATATCAATACCAATTTTATCTATCACTTTAATTATCTATCATATTTTCTAACTTTTTTCTATTTCTAGTATAACAATGCTATCTCATGTACCCTTGCAGAATCCTTTCTTTAAGTTAAATTTTTAACCATTGTCTCTGTGTCTTTTAAATAGGCTTATACCTTTAATTCTTGTACACTTTTCCTGTTTCTCTATGTCTTGTTTCTGTCTTTTATAACTTCTTTTCCTTTCCATCTTCCCCCTCTTCTTCTCCATCCCCTTTTTGTTCCCTTTTTAATCTGATTCTTCCTTCTGTGATCCTCCCTTCTGCTTCTTCCTAATGTTATAGCTACTTTTCAAATTACTCCTTTTTTTTGGTTGTTGCTTCAAGTCTTAAGTTTTTAACTCCCTTTCCCCCCTTTCCCTTTTTTTACCCTGCTTATAATTGCTTGGTCATTAAAGATGGCTTCTTCTTTGTCCCACTCATCTTGTTCTGCCAGCATTTCTTGTTGTTTTTCATAGTTCAAAATCTCCATTTCTAAAAATTGAAATAGGAAGCCAAAAGATCCTCTTCCCTCTTATGTTTCTTCTTTTGGTTCTTTAAGTCTCATTTTTAGCTCTTCAAGGAGTGATGCCATTTTAAAAATTTTTAAACAACCCCCAATTACTTTTATTTCATTTCATTAGGATCCATCATCCAAAATTCCAGGAATCACCCAATAATCCAAAACTGTTTCTTGCTTCTTTTCTCATTTTCTCTTTCCAGGGGCTTTGTTATCTTGCAACAAAGTTTCAGCTACAATGTGTCCTTTACAAGTCTTGTTAAAATTCCACTATCGATTCTTTTTACTTCCAGGTGATCTCCTCCATTTTTCCAGATTCCACCCTCTTTTTTTTTTCCTCCTCTGCTTTCTTTCTTTTTAAAAATTTTAAATTATCCAAGAATCTTTATCCCTTTGACACTTTATTTTCAGCTAGAAATAGCCTGTTAATGTCAAAGTGGGTTAATATCAATTACTTGTTCAGATCTCTTCTTTTTAACATTCCAAGTCAATTAAAGCTATCAATGTGAGAGAAAAAAACCCAATTCTTTTTCCTTTCCCTTTCTCTTTTGCCGCTTTAAAAATCTTTTTTTTAGGAATGGTATTAGTCTTTGTAATTCAAGTTTCAGGTACCTTAAATAGATGTTTTCTCTGTTTAACCCGGTCAGTCAAACTTTCTCCTTTAAACTTCCTCCTGCACAATCTTGTCCGGTCAGGTTCTTCTTTGAGGTGGCCATTTCTGACCACCGCTGCAACCACCTTTGGGAAAGGGAGTAATGGCCAGCCAAGGAGGAGAGATGCAGCTCTCCCTAACCCCACTGGCAGTCTCCCCCTTCTTCACCACCTCCACGGGGTGGCTTCAGCCCTGAATCCAAGCTGCTCGGGGCACTCCAGCGGCAAGCACAGATCAAAATTGTGCACGATCGCGGATTTTGGTCCATCATTGAAGAAACCCAAACTGGAAGTCCAGCACGTGTTCTAATTTTTGACTAACCTCCCAAGAGGTACTTGACCTGTTTTTGGACCTTTGACAGTCATGCACGTGCACGCACACACACACACACACACACACACACATATTTATGACCAGTTACAACATCCCACACAGTCATATGACTGAGGTTTTCTATGTTTTTTGCCACTTTCCAACAATTCCTTCTGGTTTCTGGTTTAAAATGCCCATTGGAGAAAATGGACTTGTTTAACAATCACAGTGTTTACTTAATGAATACAAGGTTCACTTAACGACCATGGTGTTTGCCTAACCCAGAACTGTTACCACCTGTTCGCATAAACCAGCTGAATCCCACCACTGAATATGGTCTAAAAGGTTTTTTTTTTAATGAAATATAATTAAAATAATATTTTCTACACATGCCAATCCTTCAGAAGTTAAATAAATGTTTCATATGTGAATTTGAACTCTTCTAGTGTGTGTGTGTGTTGCGCAATCATTTGCCAAGTTATTCACAAATACGTGAATTATCTTTTAATTAAATTATAAGAATCTATATATATAAAAATGGGTGTGTGTGTGTATGTGTTCCAGCATAACTCTGGAATGCCTCGGGCAATTTCAATCAAATGTGGTAGATGACTTACCCCCTGGAAAAAAATATTGTGGGGGTAGGATACCCTTAACACCCCTCAGAGTGTGTCTGTGTCTATGTCTGTGTCTGTGTGTCTGTGTATCTGTGTAAATTCCAGCATAACTCTGGAACACCTGGACCACTGAAATGAAAAGGAATGAATTATAACTATAGTGTCAAATCATGGTACTTTTGACAGTGATAGTGTGCATTTTGGGTTCAAATTCTGTTAAGATACAGCCTATTGTGCCTTAAAATGGTTTCTACTGTACAGGGCATGAGTCCTGACTACAGGATAAGAGAGATATAACTGCTACATCTAGACATTCATAGATAGTACAACACCGTGAGGCCTGACTACGCTATAGGAGAGATAGAGCTGTTACATAATTTCTTTATGATTTGTATATTCTACTTATACTTTTAAAACCATGTGAATAAAATTACTTTGATTTGCCACTACAGATAATAGAATAGAATAGAATAGAATAGAACAGAATAAAATAGAATCGAATCGAATAGAATCGAATAGAATCGAATAGAATAGAATAGAATAGAATAGAATAGAATAGAATAGAATAGAATTCTTTATTGGCCAAGTGTGATTGGACATACAGGAATTTGTCTTGGTGCACATACTCTCAGTATACATGAAAGAAAAGACATTTGTCAGAAGTCAAGAATCATAAGGTACGATACCTAATGATAGTCATAGGGTACAATAAGCAATCAAATCATACTAGGAAACAGTCAATATAAATCATAAGGATACAAATGACAAAGTTACAGTCCTACAATCACAAGTGAGAGGAGATGGGTGATAAGGAGTGATGAGAAGATTAACAGTAATAGTAGTGCAGACTTTGTAATAGTTGAACAGTGTTGAGGGAATTATTTTTTTAGCAGAGTGATGGCTTTCGGGGAAAAAATGTTCTTGTGTCTGGTTGTTCTGCTGTGTAGTGCTCTATAGTGTTGTTTTGAGGGAAAGAGTTGAAGCAGTTTATGTCAGGGATGTGAGGGGTCTGTAAATATTTTCATAGCCCTCTTTTTGACTCGTGCAGTATACAGGTCCTCAATGGAAGGCAGGTTGGTAGTAATTGTTTTTTCTTCAGTCCTAATTACTCTCTGAAGTCTGTGTCTGTCCTGTTGGGTTGCAGAACCAAACCAGACAGTTATGGAGGTGCGGACTCAATAATTCCTTTGTGGAACTGGATCAGCAGCTCCTTGGGCAGTTTGAGCTTTCTGAGTTGGCGCAGAAAGAACATTGTTTGTTGTGCTTTGTTGATGATGTTTTTGATGTTAGGTGTCCATTTTAGGTCATGTGATATGGTAGAACCTAGACATTTGAAGGTCTCTACTATTGATTCTATTTTGTCTAGTATTGTAAGAGGTGGTAGTATGGGAGGGTTTCATTCCTTTTTCTAATACAGGATTAATACCTGGGCAGCACCAGGTTATTTGCTAGTGTTCTATTATGACAAACTACTAGAGGTTTTGATTTATATAGATTATAAATAGTTAAGAGTCAGAACATATATTATCCTGCCGAATAAGTAACTTTTTGGAATCCTTCATGATTAGCCATTTTTCTGAGTACTGGAAAGCAGTATAGTGCAGATAGATATGTCTTGCTCCATCCTGCAGTGCTGCAGTAACTCTCCAAAGAAAAAAGCTGTTTCCATGACACTACACCCTTAATTTGAAATACGCATATAAACAGGCAGATAGAAAACAATTGTAGAACGTGCAACTGCATTTTCCCCTTCTTCAAGCTGATCTTTGGGCAGAAACAGAGGATGCTTAGAAAATTAAATGTAAAAATGATTCTGTGCAATAGGCACTCATCACCACCTTGACTTTTGTTCCTTCTTAAATTTCTGGTTGGATTCAATATGCTTTGGCTGATACAAAACAAGATTATTTTAATGAATTATACCGGCATGTATATTTGCCTTTTACCTTTCAGTCAAATTAGTCCCTCCAGTTAATGCAATTTTCTTCTTTATTAGACCTAAGCTGGTTCCATTCCTTGTTCTGTTCTTTGTAATCTGTTATGCATATGACATTTTCTGTTTATTGCGAAGGGTGGGGGATGAGTAAGTCCCAAGACATAATTGTTTGTTTCTTTCCTTCCTGCATTTTAAAAATGAATGTAATGGAAAATCTCTCTCCAAATGAAAGCTGCAATTGTAATGTATATGTAAAATATGTATATGCATATGTATATGTAAAATATGATTTATTTTAGCAGCTAGCAAGGAAACATTCTATGGCTCATACCCAATTAAAATCAAACTGGCCAAGGTGACCATGTAATTTTAAAATCATATTCTCATTTAAATAAAGATAATTGTAGTTATGCCATTTCTGAACAAAAGTGTTTCGTTTAAAGCAGTACAATAGAATTAAAATTAGTAATAAAGATTAATAAACCTGAGGACAGGGAGAGAACTATTTCAAGCAGCAAATATTATTCATGTTCTTACTTTATTAGCAAGCCTTCATACAAGATACAGTTGTACATATGTCACCTAAATTCCTAATCAAAGAGATTTCCGGGTTATCTTGTATTTTCAACTGTGTGAATCTTAAAAGTTCCTACATGCAGTAAATACATCTAGAGGGCAACAGGATAGGAAATGCTGCTATAATTGTTTGGAAGTGCTAAGATGATCAAATACAAGCAATGCAAGTTACAGTACCTTTTTCTGAATTTCTCATTTTTTTTATTGAGTGTTACAGATGAATATAAAATAAAATATAATAAAATAAAATATTATACAATAAAATATTATAAAATAAAATATTATAAAATAATAGAATAGAATAGAATAGAATAGAATAGAATAGAATAGAATAGAATAGAATAGAATAGAATAGAATATAGGCTGAATAGTTAAGACCTTGTTAATGATCCAAACTCTGTCAAGGATCTTGGAGTACTCATCTCTAATGACCTAAGTGCTAGAGCCCACTGTAACTACATAGCCAAAAAGGCATTAAGAGTTGTTAACCTAATCTTACATAGCTTTTTCTCTGGTAATATTACACTACTAAGTAGAGTATACAAAACATTTGCTAGACCAATACTCAAATACAGCTCATCAGTCTGGAACCCACATTACGTATCTGATATTAACAAAGTTGAGAAAGTCCAGAAATATTTCACAAGAAGAGTTCTCCACTCCTCTACTCATTGCAGAATACCTTATGCCACCAGACTTGAAATTCTAGACCTAGAAAACCTAGAACTACGACGCCTTCAGTCCGATCTAAGTATAGTATATAAAATCATATATTGCAATGTCCTACCTGTCAATGAATACTTCAGCTTCAACCATAACAATACAAGAGCACACAATAGATACAAACTCAAGGTTAATCACACCAAATTTGATTGCAGGAAATACAACTTCAGCAACAGAGTGGTCAATGTCTGGAATACTCTACCTGACTGTGGTTTCTTCCCCAAACCTCAAAAACTTTCACCTTAGACTTTCTACTATTGACCTCACCCCTTTCCTAAGAGGTCTGTAGGGGGCGTGCATAAGCGCACCAACGTGCCTACCATCCTTGTCCTATTGTTTCTTTTATTTTTCTTACATGTTTCCATGTATTCATAACTATTGTGACTCCGGAGTTGGAATCTGTTCCGTTGGCAGATGTGAGCTCAAGTGAAGAGGAAATGGCAGTGAATTATGAGCCGGCACTGCTGAGCAATTTGGATTGTAGTCAGGATGAGGAAATGGATTTAACTAGGAGAGACGAACCTGATTTAATAGAGCTGTCAGGACCTTCGACCTCCTCTGATTCTTCTCCTCTGGCTGAGCAACAGCCGGGAATAGCTAACCAGGAACACTTGCGAGAGTTTTCTAGTGGGGAGGAGTCTTTGGAAAGAACCTGGCTAGATGTGAGAAACAGATGTAGGTTGAGGCGTCAATCTCAATTAGGAAGGAGGCGTCGAGCCAGTGACTAATTAAGGAGATTAACACGCCCTCATAGAGGATAAAAGGAAACGGCTTGGCTGGCGAGCTTTGCCAGAAGCAAAGTGATTTATGGGAGTGAACACACGGAGAGAACTCTTTGAGGCTTTGGGATTTATAGCCATGTCAGGTTTGCCGGACAGAGTTTGGATTTATTGCTAAGGACTGAAAACCCTTCCACAGTCCTTTCGGGAGAGTTTGCTTTTTGGTTTGTGAACTGCTTGTTTCGTTTTGCCCTCCTGCATTTAAAGGGGAGACATAACACATAACTATGTTTTTACTTATACCTACTATCTTGTAAGCAATTGACAAACCAAATTAAAAAAATATATAAAAATTATGCTTAATAGGCAATATCATCAAACTTCCTTCTCAGGCTGCAAGTTGGCAATTGATTAATCAAATATTGTAAGGAAATGAATGTTTCAAATGGAAATCTTGATTAAAAGTCCTTCTGAGATTTTCAACAGTGTTAAGCTTATTGCTATTGTTCCTTCTTAGACTAGATCTGCTCCATAGCTACACTACTTTTGCATAACAGTAAAATAGATTCATTAGCTCCTCCTTCCTCATTTAAT
The DNA here is from genome assembly GCF_049901715.1 of Pseudonaja textilis. NCBI lineage: Eukaryota > Metazoa > Chordata > Lepidosauria > Squamata > Elapidae > Pseudonaja > Pseudonaja textilis. Next base: position 6,405,313 of record NC_141997.1, on the reverse strand, counting down.
TTGTAAAGGAATCTCTCCATCAAAATCATTCAATGGCTTCTGTCTTTCATAGTAACAGTAATCTAAGCATCTACATACTGAACTATACTAGTTTAGAACACTAATATCAAAGTTTTTGTCTTTATTAATACAGGTATAAGATCAACAGATGAAATTTCTAAGCATTAAATGGTCTTAGTTCATCTGTAGCTATATTCTTAACACGCTGAATTGACTCCAAGAAAGCTCCCATAGATCTACTGTACACCTTAATATGGATGAGAAGCCAGGAATGGGATTTGGCGGTTCGCCAAACTGGCCATAACATTAACTACGGGGACAGTTCTGGTTTGTCAGGCTTCGGCGGTGGCAGGAATTCATGTTTGTGCGCGATCCCTGCCGCGCTCGCTGCTGGAGTGCCTCCAATCCAATTGGATCTGGAGGCTATAGTTATCCTGTAGGGATAACTGAAGACAGGGGAGATCCGGACAGGGGTCTGGGGACATTGTAATCCCCTTCCTCAGCCGGCTAAACTGCCTTTTCCAAAGGTGGTGGAGCGGCGGTCAGCAATGGTCGCCACAAAGAACCTCTCACCAGACAAGTTTTGCGCAGGAGGAAGTGGAGAAAGTGAAAGTCTTTGGCTGAACCGGGGCAATAAGTAACATCTGAACACCCTGGAAATTTAGCTCTTTAAAGGATACATTGCTCCCAAGGAGATTGTAAAAAGCTGCGGATGAAAGTGAAAAGGGAAAGTTTTTTTCTGCTTCACTCTCCTTCCCTACGGAGATAGCAATGGAAATCGGAAACACCCACTTTGGCAACAGAAGGTAACTAATTTTGAAAATTAAAGCCAAGGGAACATTAAAGATTTCTGAACATAGATATTTTAAAATCAATTTTTTTTGCTATAAGTGGGAAGGAAGAGGCAAATGTTTTATATTAAAATTCTGCTGGAGGAGACTGCTTGGAGTTTATAAGATCAGAGATTAAATTGTAATAAAGACTTCTAAGAAATCATTTTGGAATTGTGTAATTGAACTCTACCCCAGGAAGAGAAAGTATTAAAAGAAGAAATGCTAAATGAAACAGTTTGGGTTGATTTGGATTGCTTGATGACTTTGGAACTTTTGCAAACTATTTTTTGAAAGTTTAAAAACACTTGGATTGTTTAAAAAAAATAAAAATAAAACAATGGCATTATGTGTGGAAGAATTAAAAATGGAATTTAAAAAGCTAAAAGAAGAGGAACAAGAAGGCAAGGGCTCTTTTGGATCTGTTTTCCACTTAGAAATGGTGATTTCTACCTATCAGGAAATACAGCAATCAGAAAGTTGGGATGAAGAAGGAGAAGCCATCTTTAATGGACAAACTATTTTAGTTGATGAAGAAAACGGAAAAGGCGGAAAGAAAATGGAGAATTCACGATTTTAAAAAAACAACCAAGAAAGGGAAAAATAAGGTGAAAAATCGATATAATGTCAGAAAGCAACAGAAAAGAGAAATACAATGGAGAGGGGAGACTAAAAGGGTGGAGATTGAGAGATGGGAGGGGTAAAAAGATTAGATTTGACAAGAAAGGAAGGGAAAAAGGAAAAAGAAGTTATAAAGGCTTAAAACAAGATGCTAAAAAGCAGGGGGGTTTTTAGAGATAAAGGGTAAAATATGATTTAAAGAGATTCTGCAAAAGTACACAAGACTGTATTGTAGTATTTGTATTTGAAATAGAGTTAGAAAACTGGAATATTATATGTGTTAATAGAATATTGTAGGGAATGTGTAAAATATCTAAGATTTAATAATACCTAATATCTATGTGTAAAATATCTAAAATTTAATAATAGTCTAACTAATTAATTTGTTATGGAACATTGTTTTTTACTATATTATACGCTTATTATGTTTTTTTTAAATTTTAAAATGTTATTTAGAATGTACTAAGCAGAATCAGAATGGAAATTATGTAGTATTTTAAGTGTTAAATTGGGGGAAAGATAGAAAGGCGACATACTTCAACCAGTGATTACAGGAAAAAATTTGTATTAAAGAGAAAAGATAAATAGACAATTGAAAAAGAACGGACAAAAGATACAAGTATAATGATTTAAATTGAGATGAAGTAAATAAAATAGAATTAAGAGAGTGAAAAGAGGGGAGAAGACATATAGAAAGTAGAGAATGTTAAATAAAATTGAAATAGTATATAAGGTGAGCAGGAATTTGATTTATGTCTGTACAAAAAGATGTAACCCGGGGTTAAGCCGCTTTCTAAAAAGAAGTTTTATGTTTTCATGTTACGTGTTTTGTTCGTTTATGTTTGCTTATTGAGAATTAAGATTGTTGGATGAGAACATATGAAATTGTAAATAAGATAGATGAAAGTATAAGTTTAATGAATAAAATTGAATAGAAGTAAAGGGAAAAATAGTGAGAATTGGAAAAAGAGTAATAAGATATGAAGTTGAATATATAAGATGCATATTAAATTGTGTCTGTATGGAAATGGGATAATTCGGAACTATGCTGTACTTAAATAAGATGTTTTATTTGCTTTCTTAAAAGATGTTTTATGTTCTTACATTTTATATTTTGTTGGTTTGTATATTGTTTTTGAAAATTAATAAAAATTTGTTCTAAAAAAAAAAAACATTAACTACGGGTTCGCCCGAACCCAGGCGAACCTGTAACAGCCCATCCCTGGTGATGTAATGAACAGGGTTGTGCTCTGAAAGGGTATTATGGCTTAATGGCTTTGTCCTGGCTTGGATCTTGAGTGAGGGCTGATCCTATCACTCTGGAGCCTTTTGTCTTGTAGATAGGATGGCCCAGTCTTTCTGGGGCTATTAACAATGGTGGGGGCTCCTTTCCAAGAGCATGTTTCTCCTTTTCTAATCCAGGGAGGAAGTATAATATTCTTCCTTTTTAATATTTCCTAGAATATTTCATTCTTCTAGGAGAGGGGTGGGTGCTAACTTTCTACAACTCAAACTGGTTGAGAAATGTCTAAGTTTATTAAATTTGTTTACTTTTTTAAAATTAAAAATTAAATAACTTACGTAATTTGATGATTTTAGAATTTAAATATACATGCATATAAATTCCAAGAATATTAAAGCAATCCAGAAACTTGTTTCAAAAAAAAAACACCTGAAAGCAATACTCATGACAAGAATAGAAAAGTTTCACAGGTGGTTTCTAGGAAAATATCTAAAATCAGCATTAGCATGGATGTCAATACAAAGATGTCTTTGGTAACTGTTTGTCAATTTTCAAGCAACCCTGAAATCAGAAGAAACCACCCAGATAATGACCAGAACTACCTATCAGGACACAGTTCTCTCTTAATAATCTTCAGATATGTGTATGCACAATTTACAGGATAACCAGTACATGTGATGAAACAGTGAATATAAGGCACTCACAGAATATACTTGTTGCTTCCTGAAATATTAACCATATATTTTCATGGCAATAATGGAGGCCAATTTTAATTTACAATTTTTGATTTAGTTGGCATACCAAAATGGATCCTAGAGCCAAAATGAGAATATTGTTTAGGACAGACTTCTATAACTTGATGCCCTCCAACGTGTGAAGACTTTCATTTCCAGAATTTCTTCAGAAATCTTCAGCCAAGCTAGCTGAGAATTTTGGGAGCTATAATTTCCATATATTAGGACAACGTCAAATTGAGAAATGCTTCTTGGGCTTAGACCCCCAAGCTTAATCCTCTTCCCTCTAGTAAGAATTTCACTGAATGATCTTGTGCCAGTTATTATGTCTTGGTGTAACCTTGTCTTGTAGTAGATAAAATGAGATAAATATCCAAAAGACAAGGACTGAAAGAAAAAGAGTATACCTGAGATAAGCACATGCTTTGAATATAGAAAGAATCAGATTCAGTCGCTGCCATCTCCAGTTGAAGAACTTCATATAATATATAGATGTGGTTTCTTTAAAACATATAAATTTCAGTCAGGATAGATATGGACTCTGGTCATAGAACACCAGTCCTTAACTGCATAGCCATAGTTACCAATGTAAATCAACATACATAACAAACATAACAGTTGCCACTGCATCACAAGGACAGGATAGACATCCTTAAAATGGCGGAGGGTCCGGTGGGATGGAGCTGAATGAGACTAAATCTCACAGATGAAAGAAATGCAGAGAAAAGAGAAAAGCAACAATACTTATTCCTTTTCAAGTCATCAGATCAAGAAACAGCTATTCAATTTTTGAACAATAGATGATATTGATCGACACCAACTTATCTCTTGAATGGGATGTGGATTACTTTTCTGGAAAGCAACTGTGACACAGAAAGCTAGAGGTAGTATTAAAAAAGACTGAAATCAGATTGTGCTGGATGTTAGATTAAGAATAATCACTGTCAATTATTTTCAAAATGAGATAAATAATTTCCTAAACACAGGGGAAAGCAAGCAAGTAGGAGACCAGAATGAAAAAAAAATTCTCCTGCATGAGAAAAATGAGGCAGCAAAATTTTCAGTGGGTGGTATAAAGGCTTAGTGTATATCAGCATAAAATGTAGGTTCAAATTTTATCAATGAAGCCACATAATATCAATTTTTATCTATTTATCCATATAATATCTGGAGCAAAGATTTTTATGCAATTCTTACACAGAAACTTCCTGCATTTATTCATGTTATTATTTGAAGTATTTAATTAAAAGAAAAATAATAATATGCATCATTTATAATTCTTGGCTAACAACATCCAAAAAAAAATGAACAGATAATTCAGAGACATACAAGATGAAATTTTATGCAGATGATGTAGTACTAACAATTATGAAATCACAAAGCACTATATAGAGCCACAGTGGCCGAGTGGTTAGAATGCAGTACTGCAGAATACTTCTGCTGACTGCTGGATCCATACTGTTGGGGGCAATATGTTGACTCTGTAAAACTACTTAGAGAGAGCTGTAAAGCATTGTGAAGTAGTATATAAGTCTAAGTGCTATTGCTACTGCTATATGACATTTCCTTTATCTTATTATAACCAAAGAAATGTACTAAAAAGAAAAAAAAGAACCTCAAGAGAAACAATCCAAGCCAGGTACAGCTCTTTTTATGGGCATAAGAAGACAGCTGTGCAAAGGAGTCAGTAAAAGGCAAAAGGTAAAGGAGTTCCTGTGGATTTTACTTCACTAGTCATTGCTGACTATAGGGAGTGGCACTAATCTCCATTTCAAGACCATTGAGCCAGTGCTGTCCGAAGACATTTTCAAGGTCATGTGGCCAGCATGACATCAGGGAGCACTGCAAAGGGCTCAGTAGCCCTCTGTTTCCTTTGGGCTCTGTGCAAGCAGATAAACTATGCAAGTTTTTCTTCACTAAGGATCTATATCATAGTCCAATCCTTATATATCTTGTCAGAGTAGCATTAAGTTATTCCAACATTTCCTGATGTTCTGATTGGATAATTGCCAATATTCCAGTACTACAGACACAATTATTTAACCATGGCTCGCATAGTATATATAATACACAATATACTTTGCTTCTATCCACTCCCTAATATCTTATTTTTAAGCCCTAAAAGAACAGAGAGGTTCAACCAAGCAAGACACCTAAATGATTTCTTTACATAGGTGGGCCTCAACTTACGACCACTGATTAAGTGACTGTTCAAAATTACGATGGCAGTGAATAAATGGATTTATGATCCATGTCTGAAATTGTGGCTTGTCAGGTAAAAGCAACAGAACCACTTATGAAGAGGTTTATTGCTAGACACCTATGTTACAAGAATAACATCAGAATGACTGAATTCCTTGGCAATGGTAAGATAAGAAGGGTTCAAGTATTTGTAATTTTTTCCTGGTAAACTATTTATCTTGCTTCAGATTCATGGCTCCATTAGTACTACCAAAGACACTAAGAAAAATATGCTAGCTATATGGACAGAAAAGGCTGAGTTCCATTGTCAGGCTATAGAACTTTTCCCCATTCAATTAACAAGAATGAACTTCTGAAAACCAAACGTATCAAAAGGAATCCTTTATTGAGATGAGACAATTCATGTAGGAGTTCAAAGCAGTGTCTAAGGTCTCTCAGGCATACAGGGAGAGATAAGGGAGTTTAGAACCCCTCCCCTTATCTCAATGTGTATTTAGTGAAACAAAAGCCAGTATGTTAATTTCCCCCCACCCCTTTTGTAAAGAACAATCTTTTTTACAGTTTCCCAGGGCATACATAATTTCCCCCCACCCCCTTTCAGAACGAATTTTTCCAGAGATTCCCAGGACACATCTCACTGTGGAATTTTTATGGTCTTCTCATCTCTTGGCTGTGCCTCTCAGAGGTGATAGGTTCTGGTCATCTGAGTTTCCTCCCTCCATTGTATCATGTGTAGGTTATACAAATTCGATATAAGATTAAATACAGGTGAAACTCAAACAATTAGAATATTGTGCAAAAGTTCATTTATTTCAGTAATGCAACTTAAAAGGTGAAACTAATATATGAGATAGACTCATTACATGCAAAGCAAGATAGTTCAAGCCATGATTTGTCATAATTGTGATGATTATGGTTTACAGCTCATGAAAACCCCAAATCCTCAATCTCAGAAAATTAGAATATTACATGCAATCAATAAAACAAAGATTGTACATAGAACAATATCAGACCTCTGAAAAGTATAAGCATGCATATGTACTCAGTACTTGGTTTGGGCCCCTTTTGCAGCAATTACTGCCTCAATGCGGCGTGGCATGGAAGCTATCAGCCTGTGGCACTGCTGAGGTGTTATGGAAGACCAGGATGCTTCAATAGCGGCCTTCAGCTCTTCTGCATTGTTCAGTCTCGTGTCTCTCATGCTTCTCTTGGCAATGCCCGATAGATTCTGTATGGGGTTCAGGTCAGGCGAATTTGCTGGCCAATCAAGCACAGTAATCCCACGGTCATTGAACCAGGTTTTGGTGTTTTGGGCAGTGTCTGCAGGTGACAAGTCCTGCTGGAAAATGAAGTCAGCATCCCCATAAAGCTCGTCTGTGGAAGGAAGCATGAAGTGCTCTAAAATCTCCTGGTAGACGGCTGCGTTGACCCTGGACTTAATGAAACACAGTGGACCAACACCAGCAGATGACATGGCTCCCCAAATCAACACAGACAGTGGAAACTTCACACTGGACTTCAAGCATCTTGCAGTGTGTGCCTCTCTGTTCTTCCTCCAGACTCTGGGTCCTTGGTTTCCAAGTGAGATGCAAAAGTTGCTCTCATCAGAAAAGAGGACTTTGGACCACTGAGCAACAGACTAGTTCTGTTTTTCTTTAGCCCAGGTAAGACGCTTCTGATGTTGTTTGTTGTTCAGGAGAGGCTTGACAAGAGGAATACGACATTTGAAGCCCATGTCCAGGATCCATCTGTGTGTGGTGCCTCTTTTTTTTAAAAAAAAAAGTTTTTTATTTTAACAACAAACAAAACAACATAAGACATACAACATAAAACATAAAAACATCATCCTTCTTCATAAATTTACAAACAGTGTATCGGTTGGTTTACCACTTTTTTTGTGTGCATCCATTTCCTAAACGCTAATATAATTATATTACATAATAAATCATATTATCAATCAATAATTGTATAACCCAATATCATCACTAAGAAATCGTTTATCTATAATTTTATTAACTCATACTTTAACGAGATAACTATAATTTACTTAATTTATTTTGCAATAAATCATAAGATCATACCAAATCTATCTTAATAAAGTTTTATAAAAATAATATCAAAAAAAAATTATATCCTAAATCTAAATGTTCTATTATTATGTTTTATTATCTAACCATTGATAAAAAAGATCCCAAACTTCATAAAATTGTTTATCTTCTTGTTCTCTGATTTCAAATGTCAATTTACTCATTTCAGCACAATCCAATATTTTCTTAATAATTTCTTCCTCTGATGGAATTTTCTCACTCTTCCAGTTTTTAGCAAATACAATCCTAGCCGCCGTTAATACATTTACAATCAAATACTTCAAATTTTTATTATATGTATCAGGTAAGATTCCCAATAAAAAAATCTCTGGTTTCAAGTCTATATGTGTCTTTATCATTTTTTCCAACCATATGCGAATTTTAGTCCAATATTTTCTAGCATTCTCACAAGTCCACCACATATGGTAGTATGAGCCAGGTATCTGATGACATTTCCAGCACTTTTCAGATTTGTTCTTGAACATTCTTGCAATTCTTGTCGGGGGGAAATACCACCTGTAAAACATCTTATACAAGTTTTCTTTATAAGCTGTTGACATTGTCATTTTATAATTTTGAGACCACAATTTTTCCCATTTCTCCAAATCAATCCCATATCCAAAATTCTTCCCCCAAACAATCATCGTTTCTTTAACTTGCTCCTTCTCTAATATAATTTCCAACAGATAACTGTATAATTTTTTAATCACTTTTTCATCAGTACCTGTCAAGATCCTATCTAAATCAGTAAATTTATCATAAAATCCCTCTGTTTTAGAATCTATAAGATACCTTGAATGTATTTGCGCATATGAAAACCAATTCATCTTTATGCCTTGTTCTTCTAGTTTTTGCATTGTTTTAAGTTCACTCTTTTCATCCAATATTTCCCCATATCTAACTCTTTGTTCCTTCTCATATATTATAGGATAAGAAAAGGCTTCAATAGTTGATAACCAGACGGGGATTTTCAAATAACATTTTCTCTTAATTTTCTCCCAATTCAACCATAAAGACTCCCGTATGTAATGCCTTCTAAAGTAGCCCTGCGATTTAGTTCCCTTATACCACAGAAAAGCATGCCATCCCAGTAATAAATCATGTCCTTCTAATGTCAACAATCTGGTCTTTCTTAATGTTATCCATTCTTTAACCCACATTAAATTTGCAGCTTGGTAGTACAACTCCCAGTTCGGAAGGCCAAATCCTCCTCTAATTCTAGCATCTTGTAGAAGTTTTAATTTTATTCTGGCTTTCTTACCTTGCCATATAAACTTCAACACAATTTTATTTAATTCTTCAAAATAATCTTTACCAAGTCTAATTGGTATGGTTTGAAACAAATATAAAATTCTGGGTAAAATATTCATCTTGATTGTTGAAATTCTACCTATCAATGACAATTGTAGATTTTCCCATTTCTTCAAATCAGATGCTATCTGTTGTTTAAGTTTAATATAGTTATTCTCTTTCAATGTAGTACATCTTGATGTCAAATGTATCCCCAAATATTTAACCTTATTCGTAACTTGAATTTTCAATAAGTCTGCCAGTTCATCTCTTTGTTTTGGTAACATATTCTTTGTCAAAATCTTTGTTTTATCTTTGTTTATTTTCAGACCCGCCATCTCACCATACATCTCTATCTTTTCCAATAGTTTTAAAGCTGTTTCTAGAGGATCTTCCAGAATAAAAACCAAATCATCCACAAAGGCTTGCAGTTTAAATTCCTCCTTCTTAATTTTCATTCCTTTTATATTTGGATCCTCTCTAATATTTCTAAATATACATGCATAGATAGATAGATAGATAGATAGATAGATAGATAGATAGATAGATAGATAGATAGATAGATAGATAGATAGATAGAAAAAATAATTACTAAAGGGAGCCTCTGTTCTAAAAAAAAAACTATTAACAGTCAGAAGGGGAGAAAAAAAGAAAAGAAAATTAGATAAATATAAGAGAAAAAACCAGTCTAGTTACAGTTACTAGATCGCAATAGAAGTTCAGTGAAAACAAAAGTAAAAGTAAAAAGCCAAGCCTCAGTTTGACATTCTCTTTAAAAAATCACCGCTAGGTCAGTTTTATCATTTTTTGTCCAAAGTCTTACAGGATTCTTCTCATTTTAGAGTGTCCTTAAGTCCCGAATAAAAAAAAAGAAGATTCTCACCAGCCGATATACTTTCTCTTTCTGTCTCTTCCTTCTGGAGCTGTCACAGCTTCTGCAGCTTAAAGGCTGCCTCTCCGCTGATGGTAAAAGGGCTTCTTCTGGATCAACCTGGGACTTTGCGATGTCCCTGGGATCAGCAGAATGCACCCCTTACTATCACCGTCTCTACGGGACGGTTTAGGTCCATTAGGACCGACCAGGGGCGAAGATATCAGCTGCAATCTCAGAGCCCTGAGATTGCAGCTGTATCGCAGCGACGTGGCTCCGCCTTCTCCTGTGTGTGGTGGCTCTTGATGCACTGACTCCAGCCTCAGTCCATTCCTTGTGAAAGTCCCCAATACTTCTGAATAGCCTTTTCCTGACAATCCTCTCCAGGCTGCGGTCATCCCTGTTGCTTGTGCACCTTTTACTTCCACACTTTTCCCTTCCACATAACTTTCTATTAATGTGCTTTGATACAGCACTTTTGGGAACATCAACTTCTTTTGCAATTACCTTTTGAGGCTTTCCCTCCTTATGGATGATTTTCTGCACAACTGTCAGGTCAGCAGTCTTTCCCATGATTGTGCTTCCTACTGAACCAGACTAAGAGACCATTTAAAGGCTTAGGAACCCTTTGCGGGTGTTATGGCTTAATTAGCTGATTAGAGTGGGACATTTTGAGCCTAGAATATTGAACCTTTTCACAATATTCTAATTTTCTGAGATTGTGGATTTGGGATTTTCATGAGCTGTAAGCCATAATCATCTCAATTATGACAAATCATGGCTTGAACTATCTTGCTTTGCATGTAATGAGTCTATCTCATATATTAGTTTCACCTTTTAAGTTGCATTACTGAAATAAATGAACTTTTGCACGATATTCTAATTTTTTGAGTTTCACCTGTATATTCAGGTTACATCAAGAAAGGATTTCTTTATCAGTCTCTCCCCCACCTTTTCTTCTTCCACTGAAGAAATGACAGATATGCGGATCTGACATCCTGCCTCCTTAAAAAACAGATAGGTCTACCTGGAAAAAACAAAAATCATGCATTACATTTGCAATTCAGGATGGTTTATCAGAGTATTTTAGGTGGAACTTTCATAGTAATGTAGGTGCTTTTACATGTCGTTTGGCTACCCACACATTTTCTGAGGAAGGAAGGTGTTTCCAGGCTACTAAATATTGTGTGGATCCATAGTGAGTGCGTGAATCAAGGATATCTTTAATTTCAAAATGTTGTTCCCCATGTACCATGATGGGGGTTGGAGGTGTGGGAAGGGTTTGATGGTTTGAGCAAGCTACAGTGTAATACTGGATGAATCTTCCTAAGTGTTTTGGGAAGTTGAAGCTCTACCATCACAGGTTTAATAATTCTGGAGATGGGGAATGGGCCAATGAATTTTGCCCCAAGTTTCTTAGAGGGTTGTAATGATTTTAAGAAATTTGTGGACAAAAATACATGGTCCCCAATCTTGAAAGGTTTAGGATCGCAGCGTTTTTTGTCTGCTTGAGCTTTAAAAACTGTTCTAGCTTCCTGTAAAGATAATCTTACCACTGGCCACATGGCTTATAAGTTATCCATCCACTCCTTAAGGGAGGGGATTTCAGGTTCTTTGGTGGGTAGTTCCAGCATGGGGTTGAATTCTTGGCTCATGGCTACCTGGAATGAGGTGAACCCCATTCTGCTATGGACTGAGTTATTGTATGCTACCTCTGCAAAAGGAAGGTCAGTCCAATTGTCCTGTTGGTGATTAATAAAGCATCTTAAATATTGTTCTTATACACTGTTAGCTCTCTCTATCGATCCATCCATCTGGGGGTGACTTGATGATGACAACCCCTGGGTGGTTCCTAATAGGTTTAAAAACACCTGCCAAAATTTGGATGTGAACTGAACACCCCTATCTGAGATAATCCATTGGGGAGCTCCATGAAGGCGATAAATGTGTATTAGAAATATCTTTGCCAAGGCCTTGGCAGTTGAGATCTTTTGGCATGGAATAAAGTGAACCTGTTTGGAAAAAAAAAAACAGTTACAACCCAAATGACAGTATTTCCAGCACTTTTGGGAAGCTCCACTATAAAGTCCATAGAAATCTCTTTCCAGGATGCAGAAGGGTCTGCTACTGCTTCTAAAAGTCCAGGATATTTTCCTTGTCTTCTCTTTGCAGCAGCACAGGTGGGGCAGCTCGCAACATAGTTTTCAATGTCCTTTTTGAGGGACGGCCACCAAAACTGTCTTTTTGGGTTGTTTTTTTTTTACAAACCCAAAGTGTCCCGCTATTTTTGAGTTGTGGCAGTGTTTCATGAGGTCCATCCTCTGGCTTGCAGGGACATAAGGTTCGTTTTCTACCCAAGCCAGTCCATCTTTGAGTAAACAAGTGTTTTTGTTAGCCTGGAGCCAGTCATCCTTAAGTAGTGTCTCCTTAAATATTGATGTTGTTGTGTCTTCAGTTAGGGATGATTTTTTTTCCTCTTGTGCCCGGGTGATTACTTTGGCTGCTAGTTGGGTCAGTTGGATAATCGGTTTTATAACCTCAATCTTTTTGCTGTTGTATTGGGGTTTTCTGGACAGTGCATCTGCTAAGAAGTTCTTTCTCCCAGGAAAACATTTGAGAGTGAAATTAAACGGTTTAAAGTATTGAGCCCACCTTGCTTGTTTTTCGGAGAGTTTCCATGGATTTCTCAGGGCTTCGAGATTTTTGTGATCAGTCCATACTTCAAAGGGGATTTGGTTTCTGTCTAGGAAATGTCTCCATTGTGAGCATTGCCCACCACACAGCATATTCCTCTTTCTCCCATCTGACCCATCTTTACTTGGTTTCCGTCAGTTTCTTGGATGTATAAGCGCATGGTTGTAATTGTCCACTTCCATTCTTTTGGAGGAGGACTGCTCCAACTGCAACATCACTAGCATCTGCTTGGATGACAAAAGGTTGTTCGGGATCTGGGTGCTTAAGGACCAGTTCTGCTGAGAATAGACATTTGAGTTTCTCAAATGCCGCTTGGCATTCCATTGTCCAGATAAGGGGGTGCCTTGGTTTGGGTCCCCCCCCCTTTCATTTTTAGCAAGTTTGTGATAGGGAGGGTGATGTTTGCAAAAGCTGGAATGAATTGGCGATAAAAGTTCGCAAACCCCAGGAAGCTTTGCAGTTGTTTGTGGGTGTGCTGTGGGTCCCAGTCCATTACAGCTTTTACTTTCTTTGGGTCCATCTCTATTCCCTCATGGGATATTCTATACCCCAAGTAGTCAATTTTCTCTTGGTGGAATTCGCATTTAGATAGTTTTGCATATAGTTTAGCATTTAAGAGTTTCGTGAGGAATGCACAGAGTAGCTCGATGTGTTCTTCCATCATTTCTGTGTAGATTAAAATATCATCAAGATACACTAAAACTCCTTTATATAAAAATTCATGAAGGGTTTCATTGATCAATTTCATAAACATGGCGAGCACTTCTTGCAGTCCAAAAGGGAGCACTTTAAATTGGAAGCATCCCAATGGGATGTTAAATGCTGTCTTCCACTCATCCCCTTCCTTTATTTTGATGTGGTAATATGCCTCTCGTAGGTCTAACTTTGAAAAGAATTTTCCTTTCAAGAGGTGGGCTAACATGTCCTTCATGAGGGGGAGTGGGTACATATTCTCTATGCTAATCGCATTTAATTTCTGGTAATTCACACACAGACGCATGGAACCATCTTTCTTTTCACGGAATAATACTGGGGCAGCTATTTTTGGTCCAGTGGGTTTGATGGAACCCCTTTTTAAATTTTTATTGATAAATGCTCTGAGTTCTTCCAGTTCTCTGGGAGACATGCAGTACATTTATGGTTTGGGGAGTTTAGCCCCTGGTAGGATTTTGATAGTGCAGTCTGTGGATTGATGGTGTGGGAGTTCATCACAAGCTTCCTCACTAAATGGTTGGGCCAGGTCCTGGTACTCATTGGGGATGTTAATGGGTTCAATTGACTGTCCGGTCATGGCTGATTCTCTGTTCTCTTTATCCTTTCCTCTGAGCTTTTTGCAAATACTATGTCTCTCTGGAATTGTATGGTTCCTGTCCTCCAATTTATTTTTGAATTCCATTTCTGCAGCCATGTGAGACCTAGGACCAGCGGCTCTTCCATTCCTGGGGCTAGAATGAATGTGAGCATCTCACTATGGTTCCCTAGTCTTATTTTCATTAGTTCTGTGGTAAACCTTGCTGCCCCCCTGCTATAGTTCCATCTAATTGGCAGAAAGCAATGGGATTTTCCATTTCTTTCAGTTGGATTCCCAATTTATCTGCAAGGGAGGGGTTTATTAGGCATTGGATGCATCCCGAATCCAGCAATGCTGCAACTTCCTCCCCGTTCCCTCGGCTAGGGATAAACAGTCTCAGGGGTAGGGTGATTGGTTCAATTGGATTGCTTACCAGTGGGTCATCTTCCGGATCGCTTTTGGACTAGCTCAAGTCCCCTCGGAGCATTTGGCATTCTTCCTCTGGGTTGGGGGGGATCAGAATCCCACAGCTACTCGGCTTCTCAGGTTTCCCCCTGATGGGTGGTCTAGCTTTCTTGCAGGGGTCTTTGAATGGCATTCTGCTGTGTGGTGACCCTCCTTTCCACACTTAAAGCAACCAGACATTCTTGGAGTCATGGTGGATTGGGGTTTGAAGACTTCCCGTTTCCCCAGGGGTGGGGACCTTTTCCAAAACTTGCCAGTGTGGTACCAGGTTCGAGTCATGTCAATCTCCGCCTCCTCTGCCATCATGTACCATTCTTGCAGGAGCTTTGGGGCCCCACGGGGGTCATTTTGTCCATCTTTGAACCAACAGACTAGGATATCCTCTGGCCAGGTCATGAAATTCCTCAGTGTATTCCACTACTGGGCGATGGCCAGGTCATGAAATTCCTCGGTGTATTCCGCTACTGGGCGCCGGCCTTGTTTTACAACTCTAATGCAGTCGTGGGCTTTTCTATCAGTGAGGGGGTCCTCGAAGCGATGGCATAGGGCCATCATAAAGAAATCGAGGTTCCTTAATTCTGGGGCATTGACTTTGTGGAGCATCACCATCCACCTGGCTGCTGCCCCTTCAAGGGCCAGGGTGATGACTCGTATTTGGGACCCCTGGGTTAGGAAATTCCCCCCATATTCTTGCATGTAGGTGGGCACTTGTACCAGAAAAATCCCAGTTTCTGGGGGTCTCCATCAAATTTTACCCCCAAGGGTGGGATCTTCCTCTGCAGTTGTGTATCTCTGGGTTGACCAGGGTTAATCTCCTGATCTGAGGCACCTGGAATGGCTGCTGGTTCTTCAGCTTGTCCCTCTGCCCGATCAATCTCCACTGGATCCGGGGTGGCAGCTCAGGTTCTCTCATTTTCTGGTTCCCTTGCTCTCCTGCATTGGCGTCCTGGTGCATACCTCGTGTTGAGGTTCTCCAGGGCTTCCCTCACAAGGCGATTTATGTACCGTCTCATTCGGTCATCTGCCGGTGGCTCCTCCTGAGCCGACAGGGCCTCCAGCTCCAATTTCCACCCAGGTTTACGATTACCCCGGGTGAGGGTTACTCCTCTGGTTCTTCCATCCCAGCTGTCTCTTTTTCCTACACCTATAAACCACTGGGGCTTGGTGGAGGTCTCACAGGCAGCTTCACTGTCTTCGATGGGGTGCACCGAGTCAGTATCTGGCTGGGTAAGTGTCAATGTTTATTCCCAGCATTTGGCTCCCCCTTGCTGCATTCAGACATTTTTCTTCTTTTGCAGGGTCCCCCAGGTAAAGTGAAAGGTTTTCTTTCTTTCTTTTTTCTTTAAAAAAAATTTACTCTGGGCTGACCTCTATTGCAGATCCTGCTTTATGTCAGGCTATAGAACTTTTTCCCATTCAATTAACAAGAATGAACTTCTGAAAACCAAACTATCAAAAGGAATCCTTTATTGAGATGAGTCAATTCATTTAGGAGTTCAAAGCAGTGTCTAAGGTCTCTCAGGCATACAGGGAGAGATAAGGGAGTTTAGAACCCCTCCCCTTATCTCGATGTGTATTTAGTGAAACAAAAGCCAGTATGTTAATTCCCCCCCACCCCTTTTGTAAGGAACAATCTTTTTTACAGTTTCCTAGGGCATACCTAATTTCCCCCCACCCCCTTTCAGAATGACCTTTTCCAGAGGTTCCCAGGACACAACTCACTGTGGAATATTTATGGTCTTCTCATCTCTTGGCTGTGCCTCTCAGAGGTGATAGGTTCTGGTCATCTGAGTTTCCTCCCTCCATTGTATCATGCGTAGGTTATACAAATTCAATATAAGATTAAATATATTCAGGTTACATCAAGATGATGTAACCCCGCTTTTCTTCTTCCACCGAAGAAATGACAAATACATGGATCTGACATCCATGCATTTTCACTTAAGTCTTGCTTCTCTCACTGGAGCTTATCTCCAAGGTATGTACATGTAAAATAACAGCTAAAAACATGCCAACTAATAAAAGGCCTCTGAAGAAAAGCTCAGCCCCAGCACTCTTTATTCAGTTACCACAGAATCCTTTTGATTTGATTGCTTGCTTGATTCAACCAGAAGGCATGCAATTGACTCAGCTTTTCATCCTTCCAAGGTCAGTAAAATGAGGATTCAGATTATTATTATTATTTTTTGTAAATTTTATTTGAGTTTTCACAAAGACAAAAAAAATACAAATAAAACATCTTTTTTGGAAGCAGCATAATCCCGGGTTACATTTCTTTGTACAGACACAAATTCAGGTTCATGCTCATTTTTATATTCTATTCCATATCTTATTACTATTTTACATTTTCTGCATAGCTTCTCCCCTCTTTTAATTTTCTCAATTTTATTTTAATTATCTCATCTCAATTCAAATCATTGTATTTATATTTTTTGTCTGTCCTGTTTCAATTATCTATTATCTTTTCTCATTAAACAAAATTTCTCCTGTAGTTACTGATTGGAGTATGACGCCTTTATATCTTTTCCCTAAAATTGTAACATTCAATATATTACATAACTTCCATTCAGATTCTGCTTGGTACATTCTTAAAATACACACTGTATTCTTAAAAAAAGAAAAAAAATTATAAATGTATATAATTAAAACAACATTCCATTCCAATTCAATTCTATCATTAATATTAATATTCATTAAAGTCTTAACTTCTTTAACATTACTTTTCAATTAAATATCATACTTCTATGGGAACAATTATAAGCTTTCCATAGTTAATTTTCCCCCTCTTCACTTATATTTTATAAAACATTAACTAATTAAAATGTTCTCGTTCCTTCCTAATTCAATTTTCTCATTTATTTTATTTCACTTATTTTATTCACAAACATTTCACTAAATTACACTAACTATTTTATCCCTCATTTTAAGCATACGTTGTTTCCAATTTTCTAAAGTTATTTCTATTACTAATATAACAATACAATCTTATGTACCTTTACAGAATCCCTTTTTCAGTTAGATTTTCACCCATTATCTCTAAATAGGTCCTATTTCTCTATATCTTGCTCCGGTCCTTTGTAACTTCTTTTCCTTTCCTTCTTCCCTCTCTTCTTCTCTCTCCCCTTTTACCCCTTGTCTCTCTACCTCTATTTCTCTCTTCTGTATTCCCCTTTTCTGTTGCTTTCCAGTATTATACTTATTTTTTAAATTATTTTTCTTTTCTTTGGTTGTTTTTTTAAGTCTTAAATTCTCCATTCTCTTCCCCGCTTTCCTTTTTCTTCACCACATAGAATTACTTGGCTGTTCTTTGTCCCAGTCTTCTTGTTTTGCAGTCTTTTCTTGTTGTTTCTCATAGTTCCAAATCTCCATTTCTAAGAATTGAAAGACGAAGCCAAAAGAACCCTTCCCTTTCTTGTGCATCTTCTTTGTACTTTTAAGTTCCATTTTCAATTCATCTAGAAGTGGTGCCATTGTATAAATTTTTAAACAACCACCCAATTGATTTTAGTCATTCAAATATAATAACCAAAAATCCAAAGATCACCAAATAATCCAAATACACGCAAGCTGTTTCTTTTTTGCTCTTTTTTTTCCACTTTCTCTTCCTGGGGTTACTATTTAGTTGCAAAGTTTCAGTTAAAATGTATCTTTTAGAAGTCTTGTTGAAGATTTACTTTAGATTCTTTTTAATTCCAGGCAGTCTCGTCCCTCTTCCAGATTCTGCCCTTATTCTTTTTCTCTCCCTTCCTGCTTATGAAAAAGAAAGTTTTTAATGTCCAGAAATCTTTATTATCCCTTTGGCATTTTGTTTTATTTTCAGCTTAATTGCCTATTGATGTCAAAGCAGATTTTTCTGATTTCTTATTTAAGTCTCTTAGTTGTCAGTATAGGGAAGGAGAGAGAAGAAGAAAAAAAGCCAAACATTTCCCTTTTCACTTTCCTTTGCTGCTTCCGACTCTTCTTTGGGAGCGATGTTATTTTTTGTAAGTTTAAATTCCAGGGTACCTTGGTTGTTGCTTTTACAATTTAACCCAGTTAGCCAAACCTTTCACTTCCTCCTGCACATTCTTTTCCAGTCGAGTTCTTCTTTGTGGTGGCCATTTCTGACCACCGCTGCAACCGCCTTCAGGAAAGGGAGTAATGGCCAGCTGAGGAGAAGAGATGCGTCTCTCTTCAACCCTGCTGGCGGTCTCCCCCCTCTTAATTACCTCTATGGGGTGACTTAGCCCCAAAACCAGCCAGCCCGGGGCGCTCCAGCGGTGAGCCCAGACAGAAACCGCGCACGATCGTGGATTTCTGTCTATCACCGAAGCCCTGCAAACTGGAAGAGGGGATTCAGATTATTGAGAGCAATATGCTGATTCTGTCAACCACTTAGAGAGGTCTGTAAAGCACAATGAAGCAGTATACAAGTCCAAGTGCTATTGCTATGCAGTTAATCTTTACCTTCTTGATCAGGGGTGTCAAACTCAATTTCATTGAGGGCCACAGCAGGGTTGTGTTTAACCATGAGGGGGGGCATAGCCAGGGGGGCATAGCCAGGGGGGCATGGCCAGCTTGACATCTGTTTTTGCCCATAACAACCTCTTGCAACCCCCTGCCAGTGAAATCGGAGCTCAGGGGGGCCCAATGCGCCCCCTGAGCTCTGATTTTGCTGCCAGAGGCACAGCAATCCACCCCTTAGCTGTTTCCAGGTGGCCTGTGGGCCAGATCTAAGCACCCTGTGGACCAGATCTGGTCCACAGGCCTTGAGTTTGATACCCCTGTTCTTGATCTTCCTTGCCCTTTTGTACACCATTTTTACTATTACTACAATTTTTTTTCATTTCAGCTTTTTTTTTCTTACTTCTCCATTTCTTTTCTCCAAGCTGCAGTCATGTCACATTTTTTGGGTTAACTCACAGCCGTGCCCAGAACTGCACCATTTCTTCTTTGTCAGGTGTTAGCTGGTCTCTCCATTGATGGATTGGTAGAAATGTTTGTAATTCAACAGAAATTGGAGATTCTGCCTGTGGTGTGCAATTTGAGCTTCATATCTGCTGGAAGTATGATATGATATCATTCATGCCATATTTTCTTGATTATGGCTTATATTTGGTGCTTTATTATTTCCAGTGTTTTCTTTAACTTTCTTGTCTCTAGGTAATATTTCTTGATCAGTTATATTTTGATCATTTTGTTCTTCAGCTTTTTTTTGTTTCATCTATTTTAGCTTGACTAATCTTATTCATGCTGATCACCTGATCTCCTATTTTTATTATGCACTATTTAGCTATTTAGCTTATTGCATCCAAAATCTTCAGTTATAACTAAAGCTGCATTGTACATCAGTTGGTTTTCTTGCAGTTTTCTGGTGCTTGCCTTTAATATTCCAGTATTGGCATTTTTTAATAATTGTGGTAGCAGATTTTTTTTTTTTTTTGTAACAAGCTTCAATGTGGGCAACCTTATTCTCAGGGGTGGGATTCTATCAGTTCAGACTGTTTCAGGAGAACCGGTAGTTCTGGTGAGCATTTGGTCCCACCCACCCATCCCTGCTCTTTCCTGTGCTTTATTTCATTGTTTTAGAGCACAGCTGATTCACGCAGCAGAGTGGTTTGCTGCGCCTCAGATATTTTATTCACAGGGGCTGCAGTAGAAGGTAAGTATTAGAGCTGAAAATTGTTTTTTTAAACGCTGTGCATGCGTGTGGAGCAGACGTTTGGCATGCAATGCACGCACTCACCGAACCAGTTGTTACACTGGTTGAATCGCACCACTGCTTATTCTGTTGTTTTTGTACTGTTCTGGATGCTCAGTTATTTTTCACTTCAATTCCGTAGTAGAGATTTTCAGTCATCCAGGTCATGGTTGTCCCAAAGGTGCTTTTTCTGGAGGCAACTGGACTTTCTTGTTTTTTTCTTTTGAAGATGTTTTGCTTCTCATCCAAGAAGCTTCTTTAGCTCTGACAGGATAGTTCAGTTCCACTTCTTTTTCAGTTAGATGATTTTGTTCTTTCTGGGTAGAAGATAGAGGAAAGGGTGCCTGGTTTGGAAATGAAAACAGTTAATAGCAATACTGGATTCCTCTAATACCAATTCCTTCTTATTTGTCTACCTCTGGCAAGGCTTTGATTTCCTCACCCTCGATCAACCTTTGCCCTTGGTCAACCTTTGCAGTTGTACCAGTTCTACTTCTGTGAATACTTCATTTTGGATTTACTTCGTTGATCTGCTAGTTTCTATTTTGTTATTTCTGATTCTGGATGTTGTTCTTTCTAGTGCATTCTTTTCAGATAACCTATTCTCATTGGAGTTGATTTGTCAGAACAAATCTTTTCTCCACCATTCTGCTGTTACGATAAGTTCTTTCATTTCAGCTTCTTTTTTATTATTATCCATCTCCTTTAACCAAGGAGATGGATAATAATATTCTTTGTTGTATTTCTTTGGGTTATCGCATATCTACACTTGATTATCTGTATCTTCTGCCTGCCCAAATGGCTTGTAGACTGTAAAATTCTCTCCCTCCCTCTCTCCCTCCCTACCCAAATTTTTTTGATAGGAATTTATTCTTGCTTTTCTATTCATTGTTTTCTTTACATATAGTATAACCCTAACCCTTTCTCTTCAGTTTGTTTCGTTTGAATAAACTATATCCTTCCAATGCTATGTGGTAAATATGAGTATTATCCCACCAGGTTTCAGTGATACCTATCATATCATAGTTATCTTCTTGATTAAGGATCACTAATTTTCACTGTTCTCATGGTCCATTTTCAATATTTGTGTTTTGATGTAGAAATATCTAGATCTTGAATACCACCTAATGGTGTCTCTGTTGTTGAATCTTGCAAAGCTTTGAGTCCTCACCTATCCTCTTACTTACATCCCTTTGAGCTGTTCTTTATTAGTCCTACAGTAGTTGTTGGTTCTATATTTAGTTCTTCAATTTTTATTTTATTTATTTATTTTGATTTGTCAATTACTTGCAAGATAATAGGTATAAGTATATACATAGTTATGAATACATGAAATGGGTATTTCATGAAATTTTGCCACCTTCTACCTTTTATTCTAATTTAATATTCTAATATATTATTTCCTATAAAACTAGTGAACTCTGCCAAACACTTTTTTCCAGTTTTTGTAAGATATCTGTTGTATCTTCTCAGAAATACTTCATGAAGTGATTTTTCTTATTGACATAATACCCAAACCCTTCTAGATAACACAATTCCCATAACCACTTGTTGGTTTCTGGGTCCTGTTTCTTCTTCTTGCATCATGACCCTCAACTGGACGGGCTGATTAAATAATTAACTGTGCTTCCAGTTTCTCATCTTCCTTTCTAACACTCATAATTTCCAAGATTGTTCAGGTTTCTCCTTCATTTGTGCCCACTTGCATCAAGGTAAAAATATGGTTATTTAAAAAAGAATTTAAATAATCAATGTGATCTCTCCATCTTGACCTCAACAACAACACACTTTTCCAGATATTATATCAGTTTTGCACACAGACCTCAATTCTTTTTTAAAAAGAATCACCCACCACCATGATAAGCTTTATTTTTAAGAATAAGTAGTTTTCGGGGGCTTTTTAGTGCATGGATGCCCAAGTAATTTCTACAAAACTCTATTACTAATACTAATATTGTGCAAAAATCTAAATTGTCAAGTTAGTGGGACATCTAATTGATTTAGAAAGTCTAATTAGATTGAACTGGATTACTTCAGATTGAATCAGATGATACAGATTATTCTGATCATGGGCAAAAAAAGGTCTTTACAAATCATTCTAGAATCTTTCAGATCTTTCAGATTAACAGAGTTGGAAGGGACCTTGCAGGTCATCTTGTCCAACACCCTGCCCAAGCAGGAGACCTACAACATTTCTGACAGATAGCAGTCCAGTCTTTTCTTGAAAACTTCTTTACATATATGTAAACAGATTTTTAGAAATCAGTTTGGAAATCTGGAATGAATCAACTTAATTCAATTTAAGCATTCAAGCAAGATCAGAATAATAATTCTGCTTCAAATTAATTCTGATTTTGACAATACTAATTAATATATTAATGAGACTATTAAACATTCAGACAATGCCTAAATTTTTGGATTCTTGTAAATACCCAATTCATAATACTTAATGTGCGTTCAAAATGTTTAATGATAATACATTATTATACCCCATTGTGACTATATAAATAAACTTGGAATTTTATCTAGTACTTAGAACAATATATATACTAAAATATCATTCAATATACTACTAAAGAATTTCTAGCAAAGCAAAAGTACTTCCTGAACAAAGAACAGTTTTTCCCAAATTCAGTATCCATCAAATGTGTTGAATTACAACTCTGATACTAATAGATGTTAACCAAGCATTGTCCATACTGCCTGGGAATTATAAGGCTGAGTGCTGGTATAGATTTTTCTTTTTTGACCACAGTACAACAAATGGCAGCACTATAGCAACCTCTCGAAGTTGCTATGCTGACAGAATTTCAATGTATCCCCAGCTCTCAAGGATGATGCCATCCTAGTGCTGTTTTTTCCAGGCTTTGTTTCAAAGGGAAGGTAATTGTTACTTGGATGCTGAAGAAGAAAATCATACAACACCAATATTGTAAGGGTCACATTTTGAGAGGAAAGACACGCAAAGCATGTAGAACAAAATTAATGATGTCCATTTCTGAAAAATGTAGTCACATAACATTAAATATTTATTGTCATAGATAGAAAAGTTATTGCATGAAGAAAAGGGGCAATTAATATATGGTGATAAACATCAGCACAAATATCTGTTGCTAAAAAAGCTTCACTGAAAATATATTTAAATGCAAGTACCAGAGTACAAATGCAGTAAAGCATAATGATGTTTTTTTTCTCCCATCGATTACTGTGGTATTGACTTCTGTTACTAGGATGCACAATAACAGAAAACAAATTATATTACATCTTTCCTAGTTTCTTTGACCTTGAGAGCCGTTGACCTTATTTTTTTTTTCTATTAAGCTCATGAAGATAAACCACCTATATAAAAAGAAAGCATGTACCAATTAAGTTGATACAAGACATTAGCAAACAAATTCCCTGGTTTTTTTTCTTTCCAGAATTGAAAATGCAAATCGTAAATCACTGAACCGGTAGTTACACTGGTCGGATCCCATCCCTGATTGCCTGCAGGATTGAGGACACTTATTCTGGGCTCCCCCATCTAATCTTAAATGACTTAAATGAGGAAATAGAAGGGGAACTTACCAAATTTGCAGATGATACTAAGTTGGCAGGAATAGCTAACACCCAAGAAGATAGGCTCAAGATCCAGATGGATCTTGACAGACTAGAACACTGGGCCATATCTAACAAAATGAAATTCAATATAGAGAAAATTAAAGTCCTACACTTAGGCAAGAAAAACCAAAAATATACACATAGACTAGGTGAAACCAGGCTTAACAGCAGTAACTGTGAGAGGGACCTTGGAGTCTTAGTGGACAGCAAATTAAATATGAGCCAGCAGTGTGCAGCAGCCGCTGCCAAAAAAGCCAATGCAATCTTAAATTGCATTAATAGTGGGATACAATCAAGATCAAGGGAGGTACTAATACCACTCTTTTTAATTATTTTTTTATTTAGAGTACATACAATTCATCTTCCATTTAATGGTTTGTCATCTGGGTACAAATATATTGTGCAGTAACAAAGTTTACATACATGTTCATTTTCTATATTTCACTAGTCTATTAGCTATTTCTAGCTTTCATATTTTTTCTCTAGCCATCAATAAAATAATTCCCATATCTTATAATATTCAGTTTGCTCCTTCTCTTTAATTGCAAGTGTTAATCTATTTATTTCTGCACATTCTAATATTTTTAAATCACATTTTCATCAGTAGGAATCTCTTTGCTTTTCCAATTTTGAGCAAATACAATTCTAGCTGCAGTTAATACATGAAGAAGATAGGCTGAGATATGCATTCTCTTTACTATAAATTTCAGGAAATTCCCCAACAGAAATATTTCAGGTTTTAAATCAATATGCTGTTGTATCATCTTTTCCAACCACATGTGTATTTTTGTCCAATATTTTTAGCTTCTACACATGTCCACCACATATGATAATATGATATAGGTGTTTGGTGGCATTTCCAACATTTAGCTGATTTATCTTTAAACATCCTTGCCAATCTTGCCAGTGCTAAATGCCATCTATAAAACATCTTATACAAGTTTTCTTTGTATGCAGTTGACATTGTTAACTTATAATTTCTATCCCACAATTTCTGCCATTTATCTAATTCTATTGTGTAACCAAATTTTTTTGCCCATACTGTCATTGTCTCCTTCACTTGTTCCTCTTTTAATTTAATACCCAACAGTACAATTTTTTATCAATTTTTCTTCTGTTCCTGTTAATATTTTATCCAGTTCTGTCAGTTCTCTATAAAAACCATATAATTTTGCATCTTTTTTATATCTAGATTGTATTTGCATGTGTGAATACCCAATCATTTTGATTCCTTGCTCTTTCCAATTCTTGTTTAATTTTGAGCTCACCCTTTTCATTCAAAATATCTAACAACATTTCCTATATTAAAAATGTTTGGATGTATCAGTGCTTCTATTATTGAAAGCCAAACTGGTATTTTCGAATAGTGCTATTCTCTGATTTTCTCCCATACTAGCAATAAAGCATTTCTTATATAGTGTCTTTGAAAGTAATCATGTATTTTTCCCACACCATAGAAAGACACGCCAATCCAATTGCAAATCATGTCCCTATAAGGTCAATAATCTTGTATTCCTCAGTATGATCCATTCTTTCATCCATGTTAACACCGGAGCCTGATAATATCATTCCCAATTTGGCAGTCCAAAACCTCCACTCATTCTTTTGTCCTGTAGCATTTTTAAATTAATTCTTGCTTTTTCCCTTGCCATATAAATTTTAATATTATTTTATTCAGATGCTCAAAATATTTTTCCAGCTTTATCAGGACAGTTTAAAACAACTACAATAACCAATCAATATCAAGGGCGATACTAATACCACTCTATAAAGCCTTAGTAACACCATAACTAGAGTACTGCATCCAGGTTTGGTCACCACACTATAAAAAGATGTTGAAACTCTAGAAAGAGTGCAGAGAAGAGCAACCAATATGATTAGGGGACTAGAGGCTAAAACATGATGAACAGTTGCAGGAACTGAGCATGGCTAGTCTAGTGAGGAGGACCAGGGGAGACATGATAGCTGTGTTCCAATATTTGAGGGACTGCCACAGAGAGGAAGGAGTCAAGCTATTTTCTAAGGCACTGAAAGCCAGACAAGGAATAATGTCTGGAAATTGAACAAGGAGAGATTCAACCTGGAAATAAGGAGAAATTTTCTGACAGTGAGAGCAATCAACCAATGGAATAGCTTCCCTTCAGAAGTTGTGGGTGCTTCACTGGAAGCTTTCAAGAAGAGACTGGACTACCATCTGTCAGAAATGGTATAGGGTCTCCTGCTTGGGCAAGAGGTTGGACTAGATGACCTACAAGGTCCCTTCCAACTCTGTTATTTTGTTCTGAGAAGATCTGTTGTAGGGCTCTTGCAGGTTTATTTGGTGGTAATGACAAGAAGAAACGGCTCCAAACAATGGCCAAAATAGTTACTTATCATTTTATTTTTCCACAATAACTTAAAATGACATTGCATTCAGTATTCAAAGTATCAATGCATAACTAGTTGAAAATTCTGAAATTCTCTAATAGATCTTGCATTTTTAAATAGGTAAAAAGCTAATCAAATGTTTTCATAGAGCCATGCTCTATAAGATTCTAATGCAGGGGTATCAAACTCAATTTCACTGAGGGTCGCATCAGAATTACGGTTGCTCTCAAAGGACCAGTAGCTGGGTAGCCACGACCAGATGGACATGGCTGGGTGGGTGTGGCTAGGTGAGTGTGGCCAGCTCGACACTGCTCACTGGCTATGGCTGGTTCGGGGTGGCTGGATCAGAACCTGTGTTGGTATTCAGCCAGTTCGCACTGGTTTGGGTGAGCCAGTAGCAATGATTTGGCATGGGTTGCCGAACTGGTAGTGACTTCTGGCTGCCACGCCCCTGACCCAGTCACCTGGTCACTGCTCACTCTCTTGTCCTGCCCACCCAATGTTTGCTCACCCCACCCACCCGACGCCTGCCCGCCCAATCACTCCTCACCTCCTATGCAGTACATTGGGTCCTTGGGGCTTGCCTGTAATCTTCCTACATGATGCCTGTGCCCCAACTGAGCAGCCCTGATCTACCTACTCACAGGTAAGCCTGCAAGTTGTGCTAGCCCCCCCCACCCCACCATTCCCAGATTTTGCTGAAGGATCCCCCACTGTCTCCAGGCTTGGCTGGCTGGCTTCCCCACCAGCGCAGCCCTATCCCAGGTGGTGGCACTGGCTAGGGCCTAGCTCGCTGCCCCTCCCAGTCCCTAGACTTGGCTGGCTGGCTTCCCAACCAGTCTGGCCCCATCCTGGGTGTGGCACTGGCTGGGGCCTAACTAGCTGTCCCCCCCTCACTGTCCCCGGACTTAGCTGGATTCTCCACGAGTGCGGCCCCATCCCAGGTGGCAGCACTGGCTGGAGCCTACCTATCTGCCTTCCCCCCATCTCCGGGCTTTGCTGGATGGCTTCCCCACCAGCGTGGCCCTATCCCAGGTGGTGGCACTGGCTGGGGCCTAACTAGCTGCCCCCACCACCATCACCAGGCTTGGCTAGCTGGCTAAGCTGCCACGCAGCATTCTCCCAGCTGTCCCTACCACCTGGCAGCCACAGCACAGCAAGCGGAGGTGGAGGTGCTCTGACCAGGAGGGCAGGGACTCCCAGGGCTGCCTCCCACAGCAGCATCTCTACAGCAGCGCCGCCGCCTCTGCTGCCTCCCACTTCCTTTTGTCCCCCAGGAGAAGCGAGCAGCGGCAGAGGTGTTCCAACCAGGAGGGCAGGTGGATGTCCCGGGGCTACCCGCTTTCTTTGTTCTTCTGCTGCCCACTGCTCTGGAGTTCGCCGGATTAGTTTGTCCTAGACCAGGTGTGTGTATGAGAGAGAAACTGTGTGTGGGGGGGGTGGAGAGAAACAAGAAAAAAAGAGAGAGAGAAAGAAGGGAGGAAGGAAGGAAGGAAGGAAGGAAGGAAGGAAGGAAGGAAGGAAGGAAGGAAGGAAGGAAGGAAAGAAAGAAAGAAAGAAAGAAAGAAAGAAAGAAGAAAGGAAGGAAGAAGGAAGGAAGGAAGGAAGAAGGAAGGAAGGAAGGAAAGAAAGAAAGAAAGAAAGAAAGGAAGGAAGGAAGGAAGGAAGGAAGGAAGGAAGGAAGGAAGGAAGAAGAAAGAAAGAGAAAGAAAAAGAAAGAAAGAAAGAAAGAAAGAAAGAAAGAAAGAAAGGGAAATAGGAGGGAAGGAAAGAGAAAGAGAGAGAGAATGTTGTGCTATTATTTTTAATTGTTCCATTATTTATCAAATATTAATATTTTACTGTCCCTACACCTAGAGTGATTTTACTGCCTTTGTTTTGCCCAGGCTACCACATATTTTTCAGGTTTTACATGCAATGTCTATAGTCCAGAGCATAAATACATGTGTGTTTAACAGAGTTGAAAGGGACTTTGGAGGTCTTCTAGTCCAGCCCCCTGATCAGGCAGGAAAACTGAGGATGCCAAACTCTGAGTAGAGGTCCTGGGAAAGGTGTCCGAATAACAGAATAACACTTAGAAGGGACCTTGGGGGGAACCCTATACCATTTCAGAGAAATGGCTGTCCAGTCTTAAAAACTTCCAGTCAGGAAGTTTCTCCTTAGTTTTAAGTTGCTTCTCTCTTTGTTCAGTTTCCATCCATTGCTTCTTGTTTGCCTTCTGGTGCTTTGAAAAATACATTGCCCCCCCCCCCACTTTTTTTTTTCTGGCAGCCCCTTAAAAGCCTGTTGTCTATCACAATCTTGGGCAAAGCATGTGAGCCATTTCCTCATTTCAGTGGTCCATGAATGTACATCTATAATATGTAGATAATAAAGTCCAAAAAAAAGGTGAACAACATTTTTACAGAACTATAAATACAGAACTATAGATACGTTTTAGCCTACAGGCCTTTAATCTTCTTAGTTGCTCTTTGTTGCACTTTTTCCAAAGTCTCAACATCTTTTTTGTAATGTGATGATCAAAACTGGATGCAGTATTGCAGAGGTAGTCTTACCAAGGCTTTATAAAATGGTACTAATACTTCATGTGATTTAGATTCTATGCCTCGGTTTATACAGTTAATGATTGAATTAATCTTTTTTGGCTGCCACTGAACACTACTGACTCATGTTTAAGTGATTGTCCACTAAGACTCCAAGGTCCCTCTCACAGTTACTGTTTCGGAGCCAGGTTCCACCTAATCTGTACTTGTACCTTTGGTTTTTTTCTGCTCAGGTGTAAAACTTTGCTTTAAATTTCATTTTATTGGATAAGCACCATTGTCCTCAGCTTGTCTGCTGGGGTGTTGGCTATTCCTGCCAGCTTAATGTCATCTGCAAATTTGATGAGTTCTCATTAAATATGATGAGATAAGCATCAAATATGAGACGAGTAGCGTTTGCTCAGCAGCCAAAAAAGTCAATGCAATCCTAAACTGCATTAACAGAGGGATACAATCAAGATCAAGGGAGCTACTAATACCATTCTATAAAGCCTTAGTAAGACCACACCTAGAATACTGCATCCAGTTTTGGTCACTACACTATAAAAAAGATGTTAAGACGCTAGAAAAAGTGCAGAGAAAAGCAACCAGGATGGTTAGGGGACTAGAGACTAAATCATATGGAGAACAGTTACAGGAACTGGGCTTGGCTTGGCTAGTCTAGTAAAGAGAAGGACCAGTGATAACAGTGTTCCAATATTTGTGGGACTGCCACAGAGAGGAAGGGGTCAAGCTATTTTCTAAAGCACCTGAAGGCCAGACAAGTAATCATGGATGGAAACTGATCAAAGAGAGATTCAACCAAGAAATAAGGAGACGTTTTCTGACAGTGAAAAAAATCAACCAATGGAACAGTATGCCTACAGAGGTTGTGGGAGCTTCATCACTAAAGGCTTTCAAGAAGAGATTTGCCATTTGTCAGAAATGATGTAGGGTCTCCTGCCTGGGCAGGGGGTTGGACTACAATTTAGATGACCTACAATTCAGTAATTCAGAGAAATCTTTTTCTGCATAAGCACACATAGCATCTTATTGCTAGGCTACGATCATCAATAAAATTATCTAAAAAAAATATTCATCTTTATCCTATTAGTGTCCTTTATCCTATTAGTGTACCAAAAATATTCCGTTTCATTTATAAGTACATTTACCAGCATTGGGCCATTTTGTTGTCAGCAAATATTCTAATAAATTGATATAAGATAGTGCCGACCCATGTGACAATTTTTTTTTCGTGGCTGCTTTCTACAAGCCTCATGTTACCATTGTTCATCCCCAGCTCCTTCCATAAGAAAGAAACATATTGAAATAAGTTAAAAGTCAACAAATAAGAATTTAAATATCAATGAAAAATCATATCTTAAAACATAAAAAAACAGCAGTTGAAACAGAGGGGAGGAAAGAGTCTCAACATGCTGCAGTGTAGCCACCCACACTTAGCCCTTGCATACACAATACGTTCCTCCAGCCCCTTCTGCATCAGTGCTTCAGAATAATACATGTTGGATTTTGGCTATAATTAATCTATTTAAATAATATTTAATAATAGATGCTTGCTATATGCTTTGTATATCATCAGGTATGAATAAAAGTACTAGTGAAGTACTAATAATAGCAACATGATACATCCTGTTCAGTTTTGGTGGATTGTTGTTGGAGGGAGGGAACAAGGCTGAAAATAGTTCCATTGCTATGGCATTGCAAGTAAAAAATCTTGTTGCCCTGTTACTATTTTGTAAATTAAGCCTGCAGCCAAGTCTGTTGCAAATTCGAACAATAATTTAAGGAAATATTTCAGCCAAGAAAACAAGTTGCTTCATTGATTTCTTTCAAAGAAATTCACATACTTTTTCTGCTTATTATATTTTAAAAATATTTTATTTTATTTCACAGATTACTCTGACAAAAGAGAGCCAATCAGATTTAAACTCCCCTCCAAGAAAAGAAAATTATTTTTAAAATGAACCTAAAGCACCATCTAGTGGGAGAAGAAGAAATTATTTATACATTGAAGGAATAGACTAAAACTTATATAGGAATGTGCTGTCTCGTTCACAGGCAACTTTACCACCAAGCTCACATTTATTACCTTTGCAGGTTTGGCCTTTGGTGATGGATAGATCCTGAGTTGCCTGATTATGTTTGTGTTATCAGCCTTCATAGCTTAAAATCAAATCTTTAAAAATTCTGCTTTCCTAGTTAAAGTGTTAATATTCCAAAATTATTTGAATATATAGTTTTCTGCTGTTATTAATTCAATAGCAACTTATTTCCAGTGGTGGGATTCAAATCATTTAACAACTGGTTCTCTGCCCTAATGGCCGGCTAGGTAGGTGTGGCTGGGTGGTCATGTGACTGGGTGGTTGTGGCCAAATGGATGTCACTCACATTGAAGGGTGTCTCTCCTCTCCTCAACATGCCCTACCCCCTCGCCCCTCCCCTTTTTGTCACACTCAGCCTTGCTTCACCTACCACCGCTTACTTCAAAGGCCTCAACATATCTATAGTTGTGTAAAAATGTTGTTTGTCTTTTTTTGACTTTATTATCTTTATTATCTGCCTCTCCATATTATAAATGTACTTTCATGGACCACTGAAATGAGGAAATGGCTCACATGCTTTGCCCAAGAGTGTGATAGGCAGGTCACAAAACAGGCTTTTGAGGGGCTACCACAAAGAAGCGGGGGGTGCAATGTATTTTCCAAAGCAGCAAAAGGCAAACAAGAAGCTGTTGGAGTTTGTAGCAATCCAGCTAGCACACAAGCAAATAATTCAGCAGGATTCATTATATAGAAAAAACGTCTTTATATACAATAATATAAACATGATGCATGTATACAATACCCATGCAGGTCTTGCAATGTGGTAGAGAGAAGAAGTAACAAGTACTCTCAAGTAAAAACAAATGAACTCTCTTATACACAGAACAATTAAGCTAAGACACACCAAGGCTCCAAACCGTCTCACATGGCTCACATAACAAATCCTGTGTCTCAGTCACCAAACAGTCCCCATTGGCTGACTTGTCACCATGGCTATTCCCGTTCATGAATTCTTATACACTGACATTCCTCCCTTTATTACTGGAATAGACATAAAACCAAATAACTTAATATTCTTCCCAATGGCTTGATCATTATTATATCTACCATTATATCTGTCCTTTTAAGAACAGTGAAGCAAGCTAATTAATTTACATTTGATGGCTTCTCTGACATTACAATATTTAATATCTACATGCCGGTTTCTATTTTTTACTCTGACACCTGTTGCAAGCAGCATTATCTTCAAACACTGTTACAGCTTCATTTACCTTCATTTACCTATGTTTAAATCCTGTAACAGCTGTATGTACCAAGTTACCTCTGAACAAAGTTCAGATACAGTAATAATTTCTGCCTCTGCCGTAGAAATGTAGTTGTTTGTTGTCTGGACTTCCAATCAGTTAAAGCCCCTCCAAATAATACCACAATCCCAGAATTGGGCTTTCTGGTTTTTACATCATTGGCATAATCACTGTCAACATAACATTTTAACTTTAATTCTTCAGAGACCTGTATTTGAAGACCCAAATTCATAGTTCCCTTCAAATACCTGAGAATCCTTTTTACACCCATCCAATGCAATTGCATTGAAGCAGCAGTAAAGCAACTTAAGATGCTTACTGCACAAGCTATGTTTTGTCTGGACCACTGTGACAGATATAACAGGCTCCCTATTGATGACTGATATATCTCTTCATCACAGGCTTCACTTATGTCCTCAGCCAAATTGTTATGAAAATCTGTGCTTATACAGTGCTGGAGCAGAATTACAATCCTTCATGTTATATTTCTCCAACAGCTGTTCAATCTTTCTTCTTTGAATGAGAACATAACTACCTTTCTCAATATTTTGTATCTCTACACCATTTTTTTGTGTAGAGAATTTTGTATTTCACCCAAATTTTTCAGTTCAAACTTCTCTAACTGATTAGCAAATTCTTTTACCTGTGACACATCATTTGCAATGAAACAAAGATCATCCCCAAATGCTAATAATTGACAATCCCCACCTTGTAACTTTCCAGTATATATGTAACCATCAGCTTTGCAACTTGAACCCAAAACCCTTTAATGCCGTATCTAAACAGATATTTCAATTCCTGGCTGACTGCTTCAGCCCATAAATGGCCTTGTTCAATTTATACACAGTGTTAAGCTTTTTACTTTCATATCCTGATG
The DNA here is from genome assembly GCF_049901715.1 of Pseudonaja textilis. Classification (NCBI taxonomy): domain Eukaryota; kingdom Metazoa; phylum Chordata; class Lepidosauria; order Squamata; family Elapidae; genus Pseudonaja; species Pseudonaja textilis. The sequence goes on along the minus strand of NC_141997.1, from coordinate 6,372,572 downwards.
CTTGAACCATATAATTCTGCATTGAGGAATGCTATGGTTATATCAAAATGCCAAATTTTATAGTCATGTGCCACTGCCAATGCTAGTGCCAACTTTATGCTTTCATTCTTTACCATAGGTGCAAATGCCTCATCATAGTGCATGTTTTTCCTCTGTGAAAAACTTTTGTGCCACTTATCTTGCATTATATTGGATCTCATTGTTGGGTAGTACTTTCTTTTTGTATACCCATTTACATCCTATGGCTTTGCAACCCTGTGGCAAAGTCATAGATGTGAACATTTTATGTTCACCCATGGATTTCATCTCTTTGCCTATGGCTTTTTTCCACTTTACTTGTTCAATTTTAGATAATGCCAATACTTTTTAAAATTCCTTGGCTCATACCACACATTACACACTTTTACTTCGCTAGCAGAATACCTGTCAGGTGGAATCCCCTTGTTCCATTGCTTTGACCTGCATGGCCTTGACTGATCCTATGTTTCAACCCTTTCTTGCTTCATATCTGAGTCATCATCTTCTGACTCCTTTTTTCCTTTTCTTGTTCTTTTTCAGCTTCTCCTCCCTGAACACTGACACTGTTACTGAGTTACCGCCACTAAGTGGATCACCATCACTAAGTGAATCATTCCAAAAATTGGCATCAATTATGTTCCAATTTTGCTCTGCAAAGCTAGCAGACCTGGAAATCACTATTATTTTGCTCCCATCACTAAAGCGATAGCTCTTTAAGCCAGGCTCATAGCACATAAATCTGAGCTTTCTAGCCTTTAGTTGACCTTTTCTCCTGATTGTTTTTGGAATATACACCCATGCATTGCTTCCAAACACCCTGTCAGGCTACAGAACTTTTTCCCATTCAGTTAACAAGAATGAACTTCTGAAAACCAAATGTATCAAAAGGAATCCTTTATTGAGATGAGACAATTCATGTAGGAGTTCAAAGCAGTATCTAAGGTCTCTCAGGCATACAGGGATAGATAAGGGAGTTTAGAACCCCTCCCCTTATCTCGATGTGTATTTAGTGAAACCAAAGTCAGTATGTTAATTCCCCCCATCCCTTTTGTAGAAACGATCTTTTTTACAGTTTCCCAGGGCATACCTAATTTTCCCCCACCCCCTTTTTAGAACAAACTTTTCCAGAGGTTCCCAGGACACATCTCACTATGGAATTTTTATGGTCTTCTCATCTCCTGGCTGTGCCTCTCAGAGGTGATAGGTTCCGGCCATCTGGGTTTCCTCCCTCTATTGTATCATGTGTAGGTTATACAAATTCAATATAAGATTAAATATATTCAGGTTACATCAAGAAATGATTTCTTTATCAGTCTCCCCCCCACTTTCCTTCTTCCACTGAAGAAATGACAGATATATGGATCTGACACACCCTTAAATGTGCCAGAGATGGCTTTCTCTCATATAACACTGCATATGGAGTATCATTAATAGATGAACTCCACAGCCTATTGATTAAATAATTAGCAGTAAACATGATTTCACCTTAATATGATCTGCTCAGACCAGAATCCTCCAGCAGTGAGTCCTTCATTGTTTGTAAGATTCCATTCTTCCTCTCAGGTACACCATTCTCAGCGGCTGTGTATGGATATGTGCGTCTGTGTTTTATTCCTAACTGGCCCAGCAAACTCAACTTCATCTGGGTAGTCAAGGTGTATCTTAATTGGAATTGATTGCAATTAAATTAAAATTCATTGTAAATATTTATAATTAATTATCTCATTAGTTAATCAATTAATTAATAAATTAACTTATAAAATTAAAAAAGAGGGGGAATTAAATCAATTGCATAGGGATCCCTGTCCATACTGGTGCAGGTCCCTAGGCATGCCAACCGCCAGTAAAATTAAACCTCATATTCACACAACTCCTGTAACTAGGGGTTGTAATGGAAAGCAGAAGTTCCATCAGCTCCACTGGTTTCAGGCTCTGGAGTGGCAGCCACAAAAGCCAGAAAAACTATGACTAAGACCAAGAGTAAATCATCTGATTCTAAAAAGCCTTCAAAGGCCACTGAAAAGGATGCCAAGAGGTACCAGAGAGCACTAGAAAAACAACTCAAAAGGTGCCTTCGTGATGCTGAAAGAATAAGCAAATAGTATCTCCTCAAACAATAGCTCCTGTTCCAGTACCAATCCCAGCTTCTCCCCTGGATCTGTCAACACAATCCAGGCGCTGTAACATCTCGCAAGACCAAACAAATCAACTGTATTATTTGTACCGTGGGTTCCGGGGGTGACATTCATGCCTACAGCTGCTGGCCTGAGAGCAGAGGAATCTCTTCCCCAAGAAATTCCTTCACATATGAGACTCTGGATGGAACAAGCTATTAAGCAAGGCATTGGAGCAGGAGTGCAACAGGCCCTCATGGCTAGGCAACAACAGGCAGAACCCGAACACGATCTTCAATCGCATAGATCGCTAAGCAGAGCCAAATCTATTCAACTTCAGGTACCTTCCCAGGGAGCAAATCTCCTAATATCTCATACGCACGACCATGGGCTTCAATATAGGGAAGACCAAATAGACCAGTTGGAACAGGTTGTGTCTGTTTCTTCTCAGGACAGTGATTTATCCTTGTCTGAGACAGAGCAGATAGAGAAGGACATGTCAGACATTGAGGGCTTAGCACCCAATTAACTCAATTTCATGGGTCTGTCCCACCCACATTTATTTAAATCTTTACTGTTCAAGGCAAAGAACATGGCACGCCTTGGCAATCCGAACTCTACCTCCCAACTGCCTTCAGTGAAGAAGGAGTCAGATGATTTAATTTTTTCTCAACTTGTCAAAGAGGCGAAAGTTATTCCAGTCCCACAAATGTTTACTGAATTAGTTCAGAAACAATGGTCCTCTTATCCCAGTCCAACGGGATATGATAGGAAATTCTACAACTTAGAACCAGATTTCTCTAACTCTCTACTAGCCTCTGTCATAGATGAGCCAGTAGTTGCTCTAGCCTCTCCTTCTGCTATACCTAGCGAAGCGGAGGAAGCTCTTAAGCCAGAGGACAAGAGAGCAGAATTAGCCCTTTGCCGGGTTCACTTAGCAGATGCCTGGGCTATCAGGGTGGCTACAGCAGCCTCATTCTTTACCAGATCTTTCCTAAGGTGGCTTTGTCATCTGAGAGATTCCATTCTCTCATCGAACACCAGAGCGCATCAGGTCATAGCCAAAGTCATGACTGCTGCAGAATTCTCTGCAGATGCAACCTTTAATTTGGTCAAATTTTCATCTAGAGCCATAGTGTCACATGTCACGGCATGACACCTACTTTGGCTCCAACATTGGCAAGTGGACATCAAACATAAATGGAAATTAGCATCTGCCCCTTTAAAAGGGCTAAGTTATTTGGATCTGCCCTGGATCCACTTTTGGTGGAATCATGGAATAAGAAAAAGATCCTCTCCTCTCTTTTTCGCAAGCCAGACAGTAGAACTTCCCAGTCCTTTCTCCCCTTCTATCAAGGATACTACTCCCAAAGATCACAAAGGCCCTTTGGGTATAGACAAAGACAGCAGGAAGAAAGATCTGACTTTGGGGACAAAAATAGGAGGGGAGGCCAGAACAAAAGGTCCTTTCATGCAACAGGCAACAGGCCCTTTCGTCACCCCAAGTAAAATAATTCCTGATTCTCCCATAGGAGGATGGTTAAGGCTATTTGCAGAACAATGGGAATCTACACTATTGGAAGCTTGGGTCAGAGAGACAATAAGATCAGGTCTTTCTCTCTCTCTGGAATTCCTCTCCACACCCCTGAACTTTTTCATGATGTGGCCTGTTTCAAGGGATTCTACCAAAAGGACTCTTATGGAGACTGCAATCCAGCATTTGTTGGAGATCCATGCAATCCAACCTGTTCTGGCGGATCAATGCTCAAGGGGGTGGAGAACCATTCTAGATTTAAAATGCCTAAATTGCTTCCTGATTTCAGATGAGCTCCTTACAATCAATCGTCCTCAGTATTAGACAAGGAGACATCTTAACGTCAATAGACTTAACAGAGGCATATTTACACATTCCCATCAGACCCACACACAGCAAATTCCTGAGATTCTGTTATAATAACCACCATTTTGAATATAAAGCTCTTTGATTTGGCCTAGCTTCTGTCCCCCGAACCTTTACAAAAGTTCTAGCAGCATTAGCAGCCCATCTTAGAAGTCACCCTATTAGGTTACAATGCTATCTCAATGACATATTAATTTTGTCATCATCCAGCTGACAAGCTGAACTAGATACTCAGATTACTTTACAAGCTCTACAAGAGCACAGTTTTTCAATAAATTGAGCCAAGAGTCATTTAACACCTTCAACTCGGCTCCTACAGTTGAGAGCTATCATTGATACAGTGGCTGTAAGGGTATTCCTATCACCAGATAGGCAGAGTAGCATTAAGCAGTTATCAAAGGAGATTAGGACTACGAAAAGAGTATCCCTGGCCCAATTATCCAAACTGCTAGGAAAAATGATCTCCTGCATTTCTATTATTCCCTGGGCCCAACTCCACTCCAGAACCCTTCAATGGTTTCTGCTCCCATATCAGCGGTCAGGAAGGAGCAATTCTATATCCAAGGTCACCATTCCATCAAAGGTCCTCATCTCGCTACACTGATGAACCACAGTAAACATCAACAAGGGCTGTCTTTTCAAGGACCCTCACAGACAGACTATCACAACAGACGTCAGTCCCTCACAGCTCAGGGTCATTGGTCCATGACAGAACAGGCCTGCAGCATAAATTGTGTTATGTCTCACCTGTACCAACAAGGTGAGAAGTCCAAATTTCCAACTAAACACAAACAAGCAAGCAAGTCCGGTAATTACAGGGTTAAATTCCTTGAGCTGATAAAGTTCTTGGCAATCTCACACAAGCTGTCTGCCAAGTCCGACAATAAAGCAGGAACATAAATCACAAGCTGTCTTGGCACACAGGATATTCCAAAGCTTCTCTCACTAAGTAACACGTTGTCCTGAACAAGTTCCCAGAGGGAACACACCCACTTTTATTCCCTGTGGGGCATGTCAGTCCCTCATCTCAGTTTCTGATTCGTCCTTTCTTTCTACGTTGCAGCTCACATTTTTGCCTGCGCCGTTGCCTCGCATCAAGCCAGCATTCCTCAGCTTGATCCTCAGTCAGAGGCCCTGATACGCTCTCCTGGTTATCTGCTGACACCTGAGGCACAATCAGGGAGGAAGGTCTTGCCGAAGAGAAAAGTCCTGGGGAGGAAGGCAACTCCAAATCTTCATCCTCTAACAAAGCAGGCTCAAACCTCAGAGCCAAATCCTCCTCTTCCTCATTGTCCAAATCTTCGTCCTTTAACAAAGCAGGCTCAAATCTCAGAGCCAAATCCTCCTCTTCCTCATTGTCCAAGTCTTTGTCCTCTAACAAAGCAGGCTCAAACCTCCAAGCCACAACAAATTGGCTGGAGTTGAGGGCAGTACATCTGGCCCTCCACAAATTTCTATCTCTGATTCAAGGGCAACATGTCCTAATCCTGACCGACAATGTGTCCACAAAGACCCATATAAACAGGCAGGGGGCACCATTCAAAATCACTGATGAGAGAGACAGAGAAGCTGTGCCACTGGGCAGAGAGGAACTTGATCTCCATCAAAGCAGAACACATCTTGGAACAGTCCAACACCCAGGCAGACTGGTTGAGCAGGGCCACTTTCGACCATTCCGAGTGGTGCCTGCACCCGAGACTGTTCCAGGAGATGTCATATCTGTTCAGCCAACCGATCATAGACCTCTTGGCCTCACCTATCAACACACAGCTCCCAAGGTTCATGTCAAGATTTCCAACATAAAGAGCAGAGGGAGTCAACACTCTATGCTGTGGCTGGCCTCAAGATCTCCTCTTTGCCTTCCCTCCTCTCCCACTGATTCCCAAAGTGGTCCAAAAGCTTTTAGAGGAGAAAGCAGAATTGTTGTTGGTGACAACTTACAGGCCAAGACATCCGTGGTTCGTGGATCTCAGGAATCTATCAATAACAGACCCATGGAGAATCCTGCTGGACAGAGTTTTGCACACACAGGGTCCAATTCAACATCTGGACCCACAATGTCTGCACCTAGCCATATGGCACTTGAGAGGAGATATCTGAAAGGTGAGAAACTCTCCAGTAAAGCATCTCTATGATCCAAGCAGCTAGACGGCCATCAATGAACCAAATATACAACACCACCTGGCAGCTAAAAATACCAAAGGAGTATCTTTTTAGTTGACATCAGTGAGACAAGATCTCTGCATTTTTCATTCTGACAGAGTTGACCTTTGTCTACATCCAACCTTCATTCCCAAAATTAATTCGACCTTCCACAGAGCTCAGGAGTTGATACTCCCCAACTTCTGTTCTAGACCATCTCACAGTCTAGAGCGACAATGGCATTTATTAGATGTAAGACGTGCACTCTGAATCTATATAGACAGAACTGCATCTTTTAGAAAAACGGAGGTGCTCTTCGTCTCTTTTCAACCAGCTACTCAAGGCAGGAAGGTCACATCATCGACAATTGGCAGGTGGCTACAAGCCACGATTGCAAAGTCATTGCCTGTACCCACGGGCATTACAGCACATTCAATAGGAGTGCTGCAACATCAGCTGCTTGGGCCACTCAAGCGTCAATCGAAGAAATATGTAGGGCAGCAATGTGGGCTTCAATGTCGCCTTTCATAAGGCACTATAAACTGGATGTTTTTCTTCCACTGAAGCAGCCTTTGGCAGACAAGTGTTACAACGAATCCACACGTAACAAAAGGGGACTCCAACCAGACAGAGACCCTCCTGTAGAACACACCAAGCTTTGGTATGTCCCATGTCTGGATGCTCTGAACAGCTCATCTGGAGAAGGGGGGTTGGTGCTTACGTGATACGCCCATTCTCTGTGAGCTGTGAAGAGCATCCAGCCCCACCCAGAGTCCGTCTGGTGGTCCAATTCTGGCCAAGTCTATAGAGCAAAGGTGAAGGAGAATGACGATGAACTTATCACTTCAACTTCGCCAAAACTGGGGACACTAAGGAGGACCCTCAAAGATAAGTGTCCTCAGAATTCAGCTCAGCCTATCAGATGACAGAAGAAAGCGCCTTCCATGTCTAGATGCTCTTCACAGCTCACAGAGAATGGGCATATCAGGTAAGCACTAATGCCCCTTCCCAGGTGCAAGATGGTACCAAAAAAGAGGATGAATTGTCATATGTTGGAATTACATATTAAGAGTTACACCTCTGAAAATGAGGAACATAAGGGAAGCTATATTTATCTGATTTTGGAACTATGAAAAGATTGCTGGACTGTTATATAACTATAACAAATAAGCTTGTTATGTTCTGTAACTTGTTATGTTCTGTAGCAAATGTCAGCTTTTTGGCTAGAACATGGGACTGTAATATTTTTGACATACATGTATGTGAAAAAGATCTTGGGTCATCCTGACCTGAACAGAACTGGTTAATGATCTATTGTATTACAAAATTACCCAGATGGTCATAACAGGAAGACAAGCCATGAGAATGAGTTACTTTCCAAGAGATGGGCGTCTGGGAGGAGTTAGTGGAAAAATACCTAGAGAAAGTCCCTAAAATTACTAAAAGAAAGAATGGAACGTAACATACATATATGTAAAACCCTATAAATGTAGTAACCACTCTAGGTGTGATGCAGTGGTGGGATTCAAAATTTTTTACTGCCGGTTCTGTGGGCATGGCTTGGTGGGCATGGCATGGCTTGGTGGGTATGGCAGGGGAAGGTTACTGCAAAATCCCATTCCCTCCCCATCCCACTAACCTGCTTCTGAGTTCCGTTTTCCTGTGCAGGGCAACAAAAGAAGACCCAGCCGATCAGCTGAGACTCAGGAGGCAGAAAATAGATGGGGGTGGGGCCAGTCAGACGTGGCATTTGCCGGTCCTCCTAGCTACTCAAAATTTCCACTACCGGTTCTCCAGAACTGGTCAGAATCTGCTGAATACCACCTCTGGTGTGGCATCTTTATACTCCTAATGTTAAGGAGATGAAGTCCTATTCCGATATTTGCAAATTTTTTGAATAAAAAAGCTTTTTTACGGTTCTTTGGTTGTTGAATCTATTTTTGGCATATATAACAGTCCACTAAAGAGAGAAGATGGCAAGGAAGTAACAGGCAATATGTGAAAGCAGAGCTGCTTGACTCATTCTTTGCATCAGTCTTCAGGCAAAAAGAAACGATAGCCCAATCTACCAAAAACATACAGTAATTGTAAAAGACAGACTAGAAATAAAAATTAAAATGAGCAAAAATATTGTAAGAGAACACCTGTCTAACCTTGATTAATATAAATCATTGACAGCTGATGAATTACATCCCAGAGTTCTGAAGGAGCTGGCAGATGTTACCTCAAAACCACTGTACCATATTAAAAATCCTGGAGCACTGGGGAACTACCAGAGGACTGGAAAATAGCTGGTGTGGTTTTCATCTCCAAAAAATGGAAAAGTCAGACCTAGGAAATTACAGACCAATCAGCCTAGATCTAGAAACATCTAGAAATGAATAAAGTTATTAATAGGTAGTCTATTTCTACCATCATCTCTTGCTTGTTTTAGTATTTCAATTCTTGTTCATTTTTTGGCATGTTTTCCATACTCCTCTCTTAGTGTTTTATATCTTCATGCATCATTCATATTTAATCTAAGTATTCCCTGTGTCTCTACCTCTCTCTCTCTCTCTCTCTCTCTCCCCCTAACATTCACTATGTCTATCAATGTCTCTATCCTCACTTCAGAAATGTCCTTTTGATTATCCGATTCTATTTTTTGATCTCTTAATGTGTAATCTATCTGATCTGTTTCATCCATTTTGAGTATCTCCTCCTTGTCTTTTTTATTTATTTGTGTTTTATCAGCTCTATCCTTTCCTCTGTTTTTTCTATTTTCTCCTCTATTTTCAGGGTTACCTGTTTATTTTTCATTGTCATTTGCTGAGCTTTTTCTGGTCTCACAACTATATCAAGTAACAAATCCTTTATCTCCTTGTGGTTCTTTGTTATGGTTTCATGAATACTTTGATCAATAATATTTCTTTTTGAAATATACTTATTTTTCCCTGTTGGAGCATTTTGTTTTATCTTAATAAATCACAAAGTTTCTGAATAATCTACCAAGGGCTCAATCTCTCCGTTGTCTGTAACACCAAAAAGCCAGTATTAAAACATTTCTCTTAGTCCCCAAATCATTCCTCAGGATGCACAGTATTTATTGTTCTTTGTAGTCCTCCACCAGTCAGTTTACTTCTTCCAAGTTTCCCAATAAGTCTTTTTCCCCCTTTAATTCCTGTATGCTAAGGTTTCGCCATATCTTCATAAACCATGTAGCCAACTCTTTAGTTTCGATAATTCCAGATTTTTGTAAGACACTTTACATAGCAATTTTCGAAAGTCTCAAAAAAATTGCTTCTTAGCCATGAAGAAAATAGATATGAGACATTATGCAAAGAGAAAAAAAGAAAGCAAAACAATCTCCCAGATGTTACTTCAAGGGCATTTCCAGACTTGTAAAAATATAGTGTAGTTTCTTTCACCAGAAGATGGCACCACCACCTACGTTTTCAACGTTATATCCAATTTAAAAGCTAAAAACCTACTTCCAATTTTGTTCAAGCATTTTTTTCCAAAAATCAACCAAATGTTTCCAGCATTTTAAAATGCCATTTCAAAATGTTGCCAATAAAGTATTGTCACAAAATGAACCCAATAAAACATGGAGACAGCAACACAAACAAAACAATTCTTACTTTGTCAGAGGTTTATTTCATGAGCAATTTGGAACATGAATAGCCATCAAAGTAAATCAATACAGCATTACTTACATCAGCAACCCATTGCAATGAGGTCCAAAGAAAATAGCTGGATCCAGCTAGGAATAGGTATAAAAGAAGGAGATGGGTTTCAAATCATGGCCACTGATAGTAGCAAGGAATAGCTACTATCAGTGGCTGTGATTTGAAATCCATCTCCTTCTTTTATACCCTTTCTTCTGACAGCCCCTTAGTAAGTAGAATTTTACTGAAGTTACTTCCTTGTTCTCTTATACTGACAGGCAGTCTCTACATACACCCCTGTACATCTCAGACCTCTATCCATCAGCTACTTTCAGTTCCTTATTTTCCAATGCCCAAGACACTCTTAGTCCAAAATTGCTTCTGAAACTAATTACTTTGCAGATACATGTTGCAAATAGCGCTAGCACAGCAAATTACAAATATTTTCGTTATGCTTAGAAAATCATTCTAGCTGATACTTTAATATACAGCATTTTATTTCAAACCTGCTATCATTTTGTGGCCTATATAGTTGCAGCAGTTTCATAGCCCAGATTTTCTCTTCTCTCAGTCCCTCTGCTTTGTCCTATAGGACAACATCAACATTTGTATATAGCTATTAGCTTATAGTACCTCAAGCCTCTTAATCAATCTATTTCCTTAAGTAATCATTCTTCATGTAAGATGAAAAAGGAATCTATTTTGATTTGCAGCATTTTACAATGAAGTATTAGAAGAGTGGGTATTCAATCTGGCTGAAAAGTATTGCCCTTTCTCATAGGAGTATAGCCATGGTCACTAGATATCACAGATGCAATAGATGGGGCTCTTTGTTCTTGGATAGATTGGGAAGACACCCTAGAGACCTGAGAGGCAATGGACCTTATGGAAGGTGCTCTGCTAATCTCCAGCAAAGAACCTCTGGATCTCCTCATTGTGGCATGGGTTGTGATAGTCATAAGGGGCACTGGGGAAGGTCTTGGGACTATAGTGGATTTGCACTTCTTGATTATTACAAGTATGACACACAGCAGAAACAAGATGGATAATACTGAGATTAGAAGAAGCATAATCTTTTCTCCTATACCAGAAAATAGCTGTGAAAGTAATCCAAGGATGCCTCCATTATAAAATAACCCATAAGCAGCCATAGGCCCTTCTTTGTAGTCTTTGACAGCTTGGCTAAGTTTATTAATATTTTCAAATAGACTACGATTACCATCAGGGATAAACACACAGCATGAAAAGCCTATACGTTTGAAGACACCTCTTCCCTTGCCAACATCATGTCAAGGGCTAATTGATTCTGTAAGACAGTGGTTCTTATTGCTGAAATTTCTGCCCCAACTATTTCAAACCCTAGTGCAGGAGTATTAGTGGTTGTTTCAAGAAGGAGGAAGAACATTTTACACTGTTCCCATAACATATTAACACCCAATTGGGGAATAAGAGTTCCAAAGAACTGATTCCAGCCATTGTACAGGAAAGTGGTGTTGGACAGGGTGTGGGGCACAGGAGATGTGGGGCTATGAGGATATCAGGGCTCAAGCAGTGGCAAAAAGGCCAGGGAAGATAGTTCCCACATAACACCTGCCCTTCCAGCCTAGGGGAAATTTACGATAGGCTGATGTTCCACAGATGAAGTGGAAACCTGGAGGAGCTACAAGGTGGGGGGTGGGATCCTGGAGAGGTGAGAATAGACCAACCCACATTGTGTTGTTGACAAATGGAGCAGGTGAAACAAATTTGCTTAGTCATGACATGTACTTCAGGGAAAAACCATTCCTTGTTGACAGTTGAAGATACTCCGTCCTGGCCAACATGGGCAGGCCCACGTTGGAGACAAATGATGTAAGGCAATAAAGATCGGGGGCACACAGGACATCCATCAGGATGGCACCAGATCTTGTTGTCATCAGGGACACAGGCAGTGTTCGTCCACATATGTTGCTCAGAAGCTGGAGAAGAGGCCTGAGCATTAAGCAATTCTTCAAGCAGAGCAGAAGGAGGAAAGGTGTCCACAGCACAAAGGAGAGTAGAAGAGAGGTCAGGGAGGGTTAAAGCAGCATTTTTAGCATTGGTAAGAGAGTTGCCAATCGCTACTTCATCGGTGGAGGATTGGTGGGTGTTGAGGTAATTCCCCGTTAGGAGAATGAGCGCACACAGGGAGACGTAGTGAGAGTGGTGAAGAATAACACACAACCAGCACACAGATACACTGTATAGTAAAATGTACGTTTTTACTTCCAGTAAACGGTTAAGCAAAGTTCAACAAACAGCCCAAGTCATTCACGGTTAAAGCAGTCAGTTTTCAGTCCCGGGATAATCCAAAAACGAAGTCCAGTATCATAAACAGTTAAGTAATCAGACTCATATCAAATCCAAGAAGAACTATGATCAACAACAGTCAATAGGGAAAATGCAGGAACGGCAACACTCTCAACAACAGGACAGAACAACCCAGGTTTCTGGCTCTATCTTATGGCCATTTGAGGAACCACACCTTATTACAATTTTAGCATTCCCTTAAAGAGACAGTATTAAAATGTCTATCCTGGTTTATATATTTTCCAACCCAACTGTTAGGTGACTTACATTCCTAACATTCTATAATATATACAACTTTACATTCTAAGTCCATAAGCCTCGCAGCAAGCATTATGCTTTACAGAGCCTTGGGCTTTTGTAAAATGATCTGCGATGTTATTTTCTGACATACAGTATTCCAGTTTAATCATTTTACTTTGCACACATTGTCTCACATTTAAATATCTTAAATCTGTGTGTTTTGATCTTGTCTTTAGAGCAAGACTGGAAGCCATCTGTATTGCTGATTGATTGTCTTCATAAACAACAATAGAATCTGTTACATCAATTCCCATGTCAATCAATATTTGCTTATAACAAACTAAATCTGTACATAATAAAGACAAACATGAGAATTCAGCCTCCATTGTTGATAAACTTAAATGTTTCTGTCAAATAGACCTCCATCCAATCAACACCTTTCCCAATAATACTACAGTACCCGATGTAGATTTACATGTATTTATGTCTGTAGCAAAACTTGCATCAGCATATGCAGTTAGACTTAGTTCATCCTTAGGCTCCAAATACAATGCATAATGCAATGTTTGTTTCAGATATCTTAACACATGCTTAGCAGCTTGCCAGTGCATTTCAGTTGGCTCAGCGTTAAATCTGGCTAATTGCTTAACACAGTATGCTATATCTGGCCTTGACCAATTACTGAGAAGATAAACTACCAATCAAGGACTGATAAATGTTCTTATCAAAAACAGGACTTTGAACATCACTATGGCTAAACTCCTGGCTCATCGGTGTTTTAGCCAGTTTACAAAGTTCCGTTTTAAAACTTTTTAGTAATTGGTTAATTTTATCTGCCTGTGAGATTTTGAATCCTCCCCTGGTTTTATCTATCTTTAAACCAAGATATTGTTTAATTTCACCTAACTGTTTTATCTTAAATTTCTTTTCTAACAGTGACATTATTTTGGTAGCTTCTTGTTCAGTTTTGGTGATTAATGCTATGTCATCAGTAAACAATAGCAACAATGAAATTACACCATTACTTTCTCTTTTAAACAAACATGGATCAGCCATGCCCGTTACAAAACCTATCTTAGTTAATTCCTTAACACTGGTTCCACTCATATCCTGATTGCTTCAAGCCATAAAAACTCTTTTTCAATCTCCAGCAATCAGTTGTATTATCATTTTTGATACCCAAAGTTTTCTTTAAATATATAGTGTGTTACAACGGTGCATGCAGATATGCCATCTCTACATCTAAATGATTTATAATGTATTTCTCCTTAGCTGCCCACACTAAAGCTGCTCGTAATGTGGCAGCTTTCAGACTAGGTGCAAACACCTCATCATAGTCGTTTGCTGCCTGATTGAACCCTTGTGCTACTAACCTGGCTTTATGGGTAACAGTCCCATCTACACTAGTTTTAAGTTTATAAATCCATTAAATTGTTACAGGATGCAAGAATAAGAGGAGGATTTGCTTTGCCCAATTGGGAATTATACTACCAAGTGACAAGTCTGATGTGGGTAAAGGAGTGGATAACGTTAAGGAATACTAGACTTTTGAATTTAGAAGGACATGACTTGCTGTTAGGGTGGCATGCCTTCCTCTGGTATAAGGGAACTAAAACACAGGGGTATTTTAGAAGACATTATATTCGAGAAGCATTGTTTCTAAACTGGGAGAAGATAAAAAAGCAATATTATTTAAAAATTCCACTATGGTTATCTACTATTGAAGCTGTTTTTCTATCCAATAAAATATAAAAAAGAACAAACAGTTAGATATGGTGAGATATTGAATGAAAAGGGTGAACTTAAATCTATACAAAAATTAGAGGAACAAGGTATAAAGATGAATTGGTTTTCATATTTGCAAATACAATCTAGATTTAATAAAGATGTTAAAACAGAAGATATCTATGACAAGTTGACTGATTTAGATAAAATTTTGACAGGTACTGGTGAAAAAGTAATCAAAAAACTTTATGGACATTTGCTAGAGTTTAAATTAGAGGAAGAACAAGTAAAAGAAACAATGATTGTGTGGGGGAAAAATTTCAGATATGGGATTGACTTAGATAAATGGCAAAAATTGTGGTCTCAAAATTATAAAATGACAATGTCAACTGCGTATAAAGAAAATTTGTATAAGATGTTTTACAGGTGGCACTTACCCCTGATGAGAATTGCCAGGATGTTCAAAGAGAAATTGGATAAATGTTGGAAATGTCATCAGATACCTGGTTCATATTACCACATGTGGTGGACATGCTCAGACGCAAAAAGATATTGGACTATAATCCACACGTGGTTGGAAAAAAATGACAAAACAACACATAGACTTTAAGCCTGAGATATTTTTATTGGGAATTATACCGGAAATATATTGCAAAGAATTGAAATATTTGATTGTAAATGTTTTAACAGCGGCTAGAATTGTATTTGCTAAGAACTGGAAAAATGAAAAAATACCTACACAGGAGGAAATTATTAAGAAAATCATGGACTGTGCCAAAATGAGTAAATTGACATTTGAAATTAGAGAACAAGAGGATAAACAATTTTATATGATATGGGATTTATTTTATCAATGGTTAGATAAAAAGACATGGTAAAAAAATAGACTACTAAGCCTTACAATAAAAGTTAATAGATTGATATAGAATACAATATAAAATATATAACCACTGGATGAATGTATAAGATTAAATCATAATGAAAATTAGAATATCTCGTATAAAATGATGGAAAAATAGTCAAATGAATGTTTAATAATTGATATTATATAAGCACAAGCTAGATTGATAAGGTGAGAATTTATATAACTTGTGTGTAATGGTAAAAAAAGGATAGCACAAAAGATTGTAACCAACTGACACACTGTATGTATATAATTGAAAGATGTTTTTAAGTTTTTATGTTTTGTTCGTATGTTTGTTGTAAAAAATAAAAACTTTGTTAAAAAAAAAGTTTATAAACCCATTTACATCCTATGACATGTTTACCAGGTGGTAACCTTTGTAAGGATTTCAGTTCCTTATCCATTGCTTCCTGCCAAGCAGCCTAATCCTTAGTAGGATACAGTTTAAGTTCAATATAGTTATTTGGAACTGTATTCACTTGGCATACAACACTAGCCTCATATCTATCAGGTGGTCATGTTACTCGTGTTGAATGTCTTGGTAATACAGGGCTTACTGGTGGACTCACCTGTTCCACCTGCTCCCGTTCTCCTACCTCCTCCTGTGCCTGTTCTCCTACTTCCTCCTGTGCCTGTTCTTCCTCTTTAATGGCTATTCGTGGTTTACTTATTTCATTTTTAGGGACTACTTGGGTGTCAATTATAACATCATTGTTGGATTCCTGCTCCAGTTTATTCCACTCAATGTGCTCAAGAAATTTAGTACTAGTGCTACAATAAACATGAGCTGTGCCTTGATCCCAAAATCTAAATGATCTATGGTTGGCCTTGTAACCTATGAAAAATAATTTCTTAGCTCTATGTTTCCCTTTCAGTCTTACTTGTGAGGGAATATGCACCCATGCTGGAGCTCCAAATGTGTGTAGATAACTTAAATTTGGTTTTCTGCCATGCCGAGTGAATGGTAATTCACCAGTTGTTGTATTCACCACATTGTTTAACACATGATTGCTACACATTATGGCCTCACCCCACAGTCTTTCAGGTAAACCTGAATCAGATAACATAGTGCGAGCCATGGCTTGTAACATTTGCCCTCTTCATTCTACAAATTAGTTATGTTGTGGCCTGTAAGGTGCGGAACGTTTATGCTCAACCCCAGCCAATTTCAGCATAGTTTGGAATCTCTTGTTAATAAACTCAGTCCCGTTATGAGTTACTAAAGTAATTACTTTACTCCTCATTTTTCTTTCAGCAAATCTTAGCCAGTTAAAGAAATGTTGGAATGTTTCTGTTTTGTTTTTCATGAGATAGCAGAAACGGTATCGTGAGTAATGGTCAATGATATTCAAAACATAGCAGGCACCTCCCAAACTGGGTTTCTTAGGACCAATTATGTCAGCAAACACAACCTCTAAAGGTTCTTTGGTCTTAAACCCATTAAGTCTGTTTGTTGGAGTAACCTTGCTCTTCTCCTGGCTACAGGCATTACAATTTAAATACTTGTTACAGGGTTTTAATTTTACTCCCTCTGACAATTCAACATTTTGAAATTAATGTGCCCCAGACGTCTATGCAGTAAACGTATACATTCGTCATATGGCTTAACATTGTTATAAACTGAGTTAGCCATCTTCAACTGATCATCATGTATCACATATAAATCATTCTCTAAAGTAGCAGTAACACTTTTACCCTCTTTCTCTATTATACAGTTATCTCTCCTAAAAGTTACTACATAACCAAGATTAACTAAAGCCCTTACTGATAGCAAACTAAATTTTAGTTTAGGTACATATAACATAGCTAAATGTTCGTTTATACAAGAACAATATGCAGTACCTTCACCAGACGCTTTCATCTTCCATCCATTTGCCAGTGATACATGTTGCTTACTCGTAGACATCTTTATAAACCTCTCTCTATCTTTAGTAATGCATTGCGATGCTCCACTATCAACAACCCACAAATCATCGTTTACAGTTGAATTGCTAGACATAGCTAAACTAACATTCTTCTTGGCCTTCTGGTGATTACTAGTATTCTGTCTTTTTCCCTTCTTACAATATTTAACCCATGTCCCTTAGCCCTACAAGAAAAACATTTCCTAACAGTATAGGCAGTTGAAAACAAATCATCTTCTTGTGGCTGTTCCTTCCTCAGTTGGTCCCTATCCAGTCGTCTTCTTGCTTCTTCTAACAACCTTCCAGTTATGACAGTCAGTGTCAGTTCATCTCTGGTCAGGACTTCCAGTGAAGATACGTCATCATCATAACCTTCATCCAACGAGGAAAGAATGATGTAAACTTGATGTAGCTCTGAAAATATCAGTTCCTTTTCATGTAGCTCTTGAAAAGTTCTTTTCATGAAGTTCAAATGAGTTAACATATCTCCTCCTTTCAGAAGACGTGCTCTAAACAGTTTATGTGTAAGATGTATGTGTGCACCTACGCTGTCACGAATGTAAATCTTCAAATTATCCCAACACCTAACAGCAGACTCTTCTCCACGAAAATGGACTAGCTGCCGGTCACTCATGTTAGTCCAATTATACAAAGAGCTCGTTCATTGTTCTGTTTAAAGTCAGCTAACTTCTTGCCATCGTCATCATCTGGATCCCAAGCATTTACATCCGGTGGGTCCTGAACTGCATTCCATAACCCTTCTCTACACAGAAGTAGACTGCACTTCATAGACCAGGAAACATAGTTTGTTCCATCCAACTGGATTATCAGTGATAGACTTGTTGACGGGTCTTGTGCCATCTTTACCAGGAGAGTAACCCACAATTAAACAGTAAACATCTGTCTGTATACGATACTGTGTATTCACACTAACTCTCAGTTATCTGAGCCTGTTATGGTCTGGGCCCATAACCAGTGTTGAGGTAATTCCCCATTAGGAGAATGAGAGGTCAGGGAGGGTTAAAGCAGCATTTTTAGCATCAGTAAGAGAGTTGCCAATCGCTACTTCATCGGTGGAGGATTGGTGGGTGTTGAGGTAATTCCCCATTAGGAGAATGAGCGCACACAGGGAGATGTAGTGAGAGTGGTGAAGAATAACACACAACCAGCACACAGATACACTGTATAGTAAAATGTATGTTTTTACTTCCAGTAAATGGTTAAGCAAAGTTCAACAAACAGTCCAAGTCATTCACGGTTAAAGCAGTCAGTTTTCAGTCCACACATTTGACTATTGCCACTGCAGAGGGTAATTGAAATGCTTCCAAAAGGTCCTTAACTTCATAGGGGAACCTTGAGCAGTCAAAAATTCCACACATTTGCCATAGCTGCCAAAATCATGAACTACGCCAAAGGCATAGCAGCTGTCAGTATAGATGGTGGCAGAACATCCAGCAGCCAATTGCAGGGCCCGTGTGAGTGCAACAAGTTCAGTGACCTGTACAGACTTAGAAGCCCTTATGTCCCTTAGCAGCAAGATGTTGAAAAGATCACCAACATACTGAATTAATACAGATTGCATAGAGAACTGTATATCAGCCAAATCTTGGTGCAAGATCTGAGAAAAGATAGAAGGGGATTCACAATAGCCTTGTGGTAAGCAACACCAGGTGAGTTGTAAGCCATCATGTTGGAAAGCAAATAAAAACTGGAAATCAGGGTTATGGGAATGGAAAAGAAAGCAGAAGCAAGATCTACTACCATAAAATAACGAGCAGAAGCAGGGACAGAAGATATAATAATAGCAGGGTTAGAAACAGTGGGATATGAAGGAATAACAATGATATTAAATGTAAGCAAATCCTATACGAACCTCCATTTATCTGTGGCTTTCTTTTGAACAGGTAAAATAGGTGTATTACAAGGGCTGTGAGTGGGAACCCAAATACCTTGCTCCCAAAGCAACTAAATTGCAGGATGGCTTCCTTAGAAATGGGGTACTGGGGAATATGAGGAAGGGATTTGGAAGGGTCAAGTTGGATACGGCTGGGCTCAGCTGAGCATATGCACCCAACTTCTGCTGGCTCATATTTAAACGTTTGTCCACTAGGACTCTGAGATCCCTCTCACAGTTACTACTATTGAGCAAGGTACTACATATACTGAACTTGTGCATTTGATTTTTCTTGCCTAAACGTAAAACTTTATTTTTTTTACCATTGAATTTCATTTTGTTAGATAGCTCCCAACATTCAATTTGAAGGAAAATTTGAATTTCTAATAGTTTTATTAATTTATATGACATACAAAAAGAATACAAAAGCAAATATTAGGTAAGGAAAGGAAAGGAAAAAGGGAAGTGGATAATGGGGAAAAGCAAGGGAAAAAGAAAAAAAAGGCATTGACTTCCAACTCCTTTGGTGCAGTAAAATAAGGCATTAAGAGCTACACTCAACTTTTTACTTTTTCATAGTAATAGAAACAAGCCTTTTCTATAACAACAAATCAAGTCCAATGAAACTCTCAACCACCCATTGGATCAAATGCATGGATGAAGGAAAACCAAACCTTCTTGATGTTTGGAAAACAAAAGTTTTTAATTCCTTCTTGTGCAAGGACACCAAGAACACAGTCAAGCAATATATCATCTGTTATTACCCCTCATTATCCAATCATAGTCATTGTAGTCAATCCCCATAGCTTAATTAATCCACCATTAGCTACATTCACATCAACATGTCCACAACAAAATGGCTCCCCATCAGTACATTCTTAGTGTGTACTCTCCAGGATCTTTGCTGGTGTATCGGAATCGCCACCCTTCCGGATCACTACCATCATCGAAGCCCCATTGGTTGCTTGTGTTGTGTGGTCGCGACAGGCTGTCCCCTCTACCAGGATCCAGTCTATAAAACAATACAAATTATATCAATATTTAAATTACTACTGTGGTCCAGGCTTATCTGGATACTTGGCATAAAACTGCCTTAAAAGTTGGTTTGCACACATGTCTGATACTTTCACCCATGTTGCCTCTGTTTCAGGATATCCCTTCCATCTTACTAGATATTGCAAGACCTTCCTGCGTATTCAGGAATCTAGGATTTTGTCAATCTCAGCATGGGTAGAGTCCCCAGATGTAACAGGTTCTTCAATCTGGGGTACACTATTGTGTTCTACAGGCTTCAGTAAACTAGCGTGAAACACAGGATGAATTTGGTGTAATCGTGGTGGTAATTTAAATTGTACAGTGACAGGATTAATCACTTTAGTGACCTGGAAAGGTCTGATATATTTTGACCCTAGTTTCCTTTTAGGTTTAATTATATATATTTGGTTGACAGGTAAATATAATCGCTGACTTGGAATGGTTTATGCTCTCTTCTCTTCTTGTTTGCCTGTTGTTTGTATTCTTGTGCTGTTCTGTTGAGGGTCTCTTTTACTTTTTTCCAACTATCTTGTACTTTTTTAGACCACATTTTAGCACTGATAGGATGCTTGTCATCACATTGCAAGTTTGGCATTGGAACAAATTCTACCCCATTTACTATTTGGAATGGGCTACACCCTGTGCTTTTATGAATAGCATTGTTATATGCTACTTCAGTGAACAGAAGTAGATCAGCCCATTCTCGCTGTTGATAAGACACATATGATCGTAGATATCTCTCAACCATCGCATTGGCTCTTTCAGTAGCACAATTGGTGCTAGGGTGATATGCGGAACTAAGACCTTGAGAGGACCCTAAGAGACGTACAAACGCTCTCCAAAACCGTGCAGTAAAATTGCACACCCCTATCCGACATTATTTTTCTGGATGTCCCATGCAGCCAGTATATGTGTCGTATGAATAGGCCTGCTAATTTCATTGCTGAGGGTAAACCTTTACAGGGTATGAAATGGGCTTGTTTTGAAAACAAGTTTATGATAGTCCATATTGCAGTGTATCCTTTACGGCTTGGCAATTGTACAATAAAGTCCATGGCTATGTCTTGCCATGGCTGGTTGGGATCTGAGACAGTTTGTAATAGCTCCAAAGGTTTCCTGACCCTTGTTTTCACAATAGCACAGACATAACATTCATTAGTGTATTGTTCAATTTCTGATCTCATATGGGGCCACCAGAACTGCTGCCTTGCCAAATGCAAGGTTTTCAGAAATCCAAAGTGCTCGGCCTGCCTAACATCATGACATTGGGCTAACACCTTTTTTCAACAAACTTATGGAACATATATTTTGTCTGGGTATAAAGCCAACCCATCTTTATACAAGCGGACAGCCTTATTGTTTTTAAACCAGACATCCTTTTCTGCTGCATCTTATAAGTCTTTCTTGCTTATCTTGTGTATGCGCAATACATGAATTTGTTCAGTTGCTGTTCCAATAGAGATCATAGATTGAATAACCTCATCCCTACATGAATTGTATTGGGGCAGTCGGGAGAATGCATCCGCCATGAAATTTCTACCTCCAGGAACATATCGTAGCTGGAAATCAAAATGTTTAAAATACAAGGCCCACCTCACCTGTTTAGGGGACAGTTTTCTCGGCTATTGTAAAGCCTACAAATTTTTATGATCTCTCCATACTTCAAATTTTTCTTTTAATCCTTCTAGTAGATGTCACCATGTACTAAGTGCCCATTTTACAGCAAATGCCTCTTACTCCCAAATAGCCCACCTCCTTTCTTTTTTCTTTTTAATAAAAGTTTTATTTAAGTTTTCACAAAACATACAAATACAAATAAAATATATTTTTTTGAGAACAGCGTGGCCCCGGGTTATCACTTCTCCATACAGACATAAATTCAATACATATTTATCTTATACATTCTAATCCATATCTTATAACTATTTTCACATTTTTTTCAATAGCTTTTCCCTTTCTTTACTTCCTATAGCCTTATTTTAAATTATCTCATTCCTTTCTTAATCCAATTACATATCTTTTTCTAATTTTTAAAATCTTTCTAATCAATGTTTTTATACTTTCATCTGTCCTGTTTACAATTTTATATTATCTTTTCTCAAAAAGCAAATTTTCCCCTGTAATTACTAGACTGGAGTGTAATACCTTTGTATCTTTTTTCAAATCTTATTTAAAAATTTAAGTTACATCTTTACAGTTATAACATTCATTTTCTGACCTCTATTTTATAACACATACCTATTTTCAATTGAATTCTGCTTGGTACATTCCCTTAAAATACACACTGAATTCTTAAAAGAAAAAAGGATATATGTATATATCTGTGTGTGTGTGTGTATAAAAACAATAGTAAATGGAATAATTATTCTATTCAAATACAGCTCTGCCATTAATATTAATAACAATATTTTACATTTCTATTTCTTTTAACAAACATTACCTAGTAATATCAGTTGTCTTTCACTTTAATCATCTATATTTCATATTTTACTTATTACTGTCTTTAAATAAAAAAACCAAACTAGTTATTAACAATAGTCCATAAAGTTATTATTCTTATTCAAGTTCATCTTGTCAACTGATAAAAATCTTCCATGTTTCTTTTCAGTTTTTTTAAACATTCTTTTTAAATCATTGAGAGCCTTATTCTCTTTACAAACAAATATTCCACTACACATCAATAAAAAAAAATTCTATCACTTTAATCATCTGACATATTTTCTAACCCTTTTCTATTTCTAATATAACATTGCTGTCCCATGCACCCTTGCAGAATCCTCTCCTTAAGTTAAATTTTAACCATTGTCTCTGTGTCTTTTAAATAGGCTTATACCTTTAATTCTTGTACGTTTTTCCTGTACCTCTATATCTTGTTTCTGTCTTTTGTAGCTTCTTTTCCTTTCCCTCTTCCCTCTCGTCTTCTCCCTCCCCTTTTTATTCCCTTTTCTATCTGATTCTCTCTTCTGTGATCCTCCCTTCTGCTTCTTCCTAATATTATGATTACTTTTCAAATTACTCTTTTTTTTGGTTGATGCTTCGGTGCTTAAGTTTTTAACTCCCTTTCCCCCATTTCCCTTTTTACCCCAGTTAAAATTGCTTGATCATTAAAGATGGCTTCTTCGTTGTCCCGCCCTTCTTGTTCTGCCAGCGTTTCTTGTTGTTTTTCATAGTTCAAGATCTCCATTTCTAAAAATTGAAATACAAAGCCAAAAGATCCTCTTCCGTCTTGTGTTTCTTCTTTTTGTTCTTTAAGTCTCATTTTTAACTCTTCAAGGAGTTATGCCATTTTAAAAAAATTTAAACAACCCCCAGCTGATTTTATTTTATTTCATTAGGATCCTCCATCCAAAGTTCCAGGAATCATCCAATAATCCAGAACTGTTTCTTGCTTCTTTTCTCACTTTCTCTTTCCAGGGGCTTTATCTTGTAACAAAGTTTCAGCTACAATGTATCTTTTGCAAGCCTTGTTAAAATTCCACTATCAATTTTTTTAAAGTTCCAGCTGGTCTCCTCCCCTTTCCAGATTCCACCCTCATTTTTCCTTTTTCCCTCCACTGCTTTCTTTCTTTTTTTTTAAAGAAAGTTTTTAAATTATCCAAAATTCTTTATCTCTTTGAGACTTTATTTTCAGCTAGAAATAGTCTATTAATGTCAAAGTGAATTAGTATCAATTTCTTATTCGAATCTCTTCTTCTTAATGTTCCAAGTCAGTTAAAACTATCGATGTTAGAGGAAAAAAAGCCAATTCCGTTTCCTTTCCCTTTCTCTTTCACAGCTTAAAATCTTTTTTAAGAATAATATTAGTCTTTAAAATTCAGGTTTCGGGTACCTTAAATAGATGTTCTCCATTCAACCCGGTCAGTCAAACTTTCTCCTTTAAACTTCCTCCAGCACAATCTTGTCCGGTCGGGTTCTTCTTTGAGGTGGCCATTTCTGACCACTGCTGCAACTGCCTTTGGGAAAAGGAGTAATGGCCAGCCAAGGAGGAGAGATGCGGCTCTCCTCAACCTTGCTGATGGCTCCCCCTTCTTCACCACCTCTACGCGGTGGCTTCAGCCCCAAATCCAGGCAGCTCAGGGCACTCCAGCGGCGAGCATGGATCAAAACCGCAGACGATCATGATTTCGGTCCATCACTGAAGAAACCCAAACTGGAAGTCCCACCCTCTTTCTGTAGGTGTAAATTTTCATGATGTATAAGTGCATGGTTGTAATTGTCCTTCCATGTTATATTGCAGTAGAACAGCTCTACAGCAACATCGTTTGCATCAGCTTGTACTATAAAACTCTTATTAGTATCTGGATGTTTTAAAATCGGCTCTTGAGAAAATAAGGCTTGTAAACTGTCGAATGCTTGCTGACATTCTATTGACCCAACAATGGGTTGGCTGGGTTTTGGTTTTGGTGATTGGTGTTTTGCCTTTAATAATTCTGTCAGTGGTAATGGGATTTGTGCAAACTTGAGAATAAACTGCCTGTAAAAGTTTGCAAAGCCTAGAAAACTTTGTAACTGTTTTCTTGCTTTGGGGGCTTTCCACTCGACCACTGCTTTTACTTTATTGGGAGCCATCTCTAACCCTTTATTTGATATTCTGTACCCCAGATAATCCAACCATGTGCAATGAAACTCACACTTTGAAAGCTTCACATACAACTTAGCCTCAAGTAATTTTTTCAGAACAGTTCGCACCAAAGCCACATATTCTTCCATTGTTTCAGTATAAATCAGAATATCACCAAGTATACCAGAACACCACAATATAAATGTTCTTGCAATACTTCCTTCATAAGTTGCATAAAAATTGCAGGTGCTCCCTGTAGCCCAAATGGCATAACATTAAAATGGAAGCTCCCGAGGAGATAATTGAAAGTAGTCTTCCACTCATCCCCATCTCTGATTCGAACATGGTAGTCGGCTTCACATAAATCTAACTTAGTGAAATAACGGCCGGTTGCTAACGTTGCTAACAAATCGTTGATTAACGGGAGGAGATATACATTGTCTACACAAATAGCATTGAGCCCACAGAAGTCCACACATAAACGTAACCTGCCATCCTTTTTCTCATGAAACAAAACAGGGACAGCTATATGTGATCTCCCTGGTTGGATGAATCCACAAGCCAGATTCTTTGCGATGTATTTTCTCATTTCATTCATCTCCTTCAGAGTCATTGCATACATGCGCGGTTTCGGAAACTTCACCCCAGGAATCAAATCAATTGCGCAATCCTTTGCTCTATGTGGTGGTAATGCTTCACATTCCTTTTTGCTAAACACATCTGACAAGTCTTCATACACATCCAGGTAAGATGGTGGCTCTGAGTCAACCACAGCTGATACGGCCTCTCTATTTTGTGTGCATGGAGGGGGCATAGGGCCAGCTACAATGTGTGTTGGGTATAACAATGATACACCAACTAAGTTTGGGTGAATAAATATATAAACCAAGGTTTGGGTGTTTGTAACTTGTAGCTTTAAGCACCAAACTGCTTGTAATTAACTAATTAAGGGTGCGGTTACAAACGGCAATAAAAGGCAGTAAGAGAAACGTAATCTCTCTGCTTGATCTCTGCTTGATTTCTGCTTGCTACTGTTTGTTTGCTACTATTTGAATACCTGAACGAAAGGACTACTTCATTGATGTGCTGATATCCTGTGAATACTCAGCGTTGTCTTCAAAAGGAAAGGTATCAGAGGAGAAGATATCTTTACAAGCAGATAAGGATATAGAACTGACTAGTACATGGACTAAGTTACTGAATGGATATATTTGTGAATGACATATGGACTGATTGACAATGTTTAAACTCGAATTGGATTAAACAACTATTTAAACTACAAACAGTGTTTGTCATCAGTGTGTGTAAACCCTAGGGCCCTTCCTCTCTCATTTGGCTGCCTGGCTTGACTGCTGCTGCACATTCTGTTTTTGGGGGGTTTGTCCCCAAACACTAACAATGTGTAACTTCCAGAAACCATCCTCCCACCATATTGTGGGCTTCCATTTATCTAACCACACTAAACCCAAGATCAGTGCCTCCCACATGTCTGGTACTACAATAAATCGTAAACTCCCAATGACTCCCTATCTCTAGTTTGATGGGTTGTCATTACAGTGATAGGACCCCCACCCAATAACAAACCATCAACCTGTTCAAATTGCATAGGTTTGGGCAGATCCTCCAATGGTGATTTCAATTCATCAACCACCCATTTACTAACTAAACATCTAGTACATCCAGTGTCAATCCATGCTCCATATCTACCCCTTACTTTGCTTATCTGATTCTCCGATACCACTGGTATAACAAATGGTCATATGGGATTACTCACCAAATCATCAGCCTCTGGACTGTCCTCTCCACTATCATATAGCCCAGACTACTCTGGGTGGGTGGCCATCATGTGTGTCTTTTCACGACCACTGGATAGTATATCTGTATCCGCTTTTTGTAACACACATTGAGACCTTTCAGAGCTAGCCAACCTTTGCTTCGCCCCACGTGCCATACCACTATCTTGTACATTACTAATAGTGGCGCCAGGAACCTGAGCCACTTGTTTTCTATAATCTGTGTCTATAGATGGACACTCTACCACTTGATGACCCAATCCTTGACATCGAAAACATCTCAACGGCACCCTTCCTCTACCATTACCTTTGCCCTCTTCTCCCATCTTTCCCTGTGCTGTTAAATGAGTTAATGCTCCCATCTTCTGTCTTCTGGGGCCCTCGAGTGTGGGTCGAAATTCCTGTAACCCAACATTCAACTCTACAACCATTTTATACCATTCCCCCAGTTTCTGAGGGAACCCCCGCTATAAAGACAAGCTTGCCTCAATCCTTTGTCCAAGCCACACTTAAACTCCCTAATCAATAATCTTTCAGGCCAGGTATGCAACCTAGTTGCCAACTTTTGAAACTCTCTCAAATATTCTACAGCAGGTCTCCCCTCCCGCCTTAATGACATCAATGCTTCTTCATACTGATGGATCCTCGACCTATCTTCAAACTGAACCCTAAGTGCATCCAAAAACAATCCAACATCGATCAATTCCTTCACTGTGCAACTCCGCCACCCAATCGGTAGCATCACCTGTTAATACCGCCATTATAGCAACTATAATAGACCACTGTGAAGGGTAGCAATTGGAATATAATTCCAGACGGTTCACAACTTGGCTTAAAAATAATGCCAACCTGTCAGGGTTCCCATCGAATGATGATTGTATAGGAGGTGAACCCCAGACCATGTGTTGGGGCCAATACCCAGATACTCCTGACGGACCCCAGGATGACACTGACTGCCTACCCCCCATCGGCCCATCTCTACAGTCTACTCTTGAACCTACCAGTTTAGAACTTGTACTCCAAGCTCCAGACACTCCTACTACATCTGCTAATGATGAATCTACTCCCGCAGAAAACTCTTCCTCCGACCTCCTACTCATATCCTTGCTATCTCTCACACTTAAACTGAAAAAGGACATGTCCTCAGTTCTAATTCCGCCCCCCCGGACTGTCCCAAACACTTCTGGGGGTGGAGTCTCGAATACTCAGTTCGCCATACTTGACATGGAGCAATTCCAAAGTACTAGCATTTAAACTGGTGGTAGAAGTACTCCACTCGTCCTCATCAGCAATCCGATGTTCCCACCACTTTTCAAATGTTCCAGAGGCCAGCAGCAAATAAGTGGCAGGCTTCCCTTGTGAAACCTTCCCTCCAATATCATCCCTCAACTCCAGTCCTAATTTTCATTCTTTCCGGATTTTCAGCCTTACTACATGTTGAGAATCCTCCTCCCGCCTTGCGTTATCGAATTGTACACCTTCAACGGGAACCATAGCTTCATCCAGTTGGGTTGAGGGTTGCTCAGGCAATGCATCAGCTCCACCAGCTGCAGCAGCCTCCTCCTCCTCCGAAGTGTCTACCAAACCCACGTCAACATTGGCACCTTCAGCCATAATGCCATAAAGGAATAAGAAATGGAAAGAAGAGAGCTGACTTTCCTCTCAACTGTCCATTGGGTCAAATGCATGGATGAAGGAAAACCAAAGCTCCTCGATGTTTGGAAAACAAAAGTTTTTAATTCTTTCTTGTGCAAGGATACCAAGAAGACAGTCAAGCAATATAAATATAATCAGCTCTAACCTGAGTTTAACAGAACCCTGTATTTATAGAGACTTCCCATTATTACCCAGTATTATCTGTTATTACCCCTCATTATCCAATCATAGTCATTGTAGTCAATCCCCATAGCTTAATTAATCCACCATTAGCTACATACACATCAACATGTCTGCAACAAAACGGCTCCCCATCAGTACATTCTTTGTGTGTACTCTCCAGGATCTTTGCTGGTGTATCGGAATCGCCACCCTTCCGGATCACTACCATCATTGGAGCCCTGTTGGTCGCTTGTGTTATGTGGTCGCGACAGAAACTCTGAATATGAGGCTACTGATAATCAGTTTTATTTTTGGCCAAAGCAAAACTGGGTGACCTTTAATCTTCCACCTTAAACAGCAAGGCAGAGAGGAAAGCAGGCGCTTTCAAAAACTTTTTTCTTGAACTTCTTATACTTTACACAATTTACACAGATCATCATAGTGTTAGAAATATTATTTTGTATCATGCAAACTTCATAATTTGCTCAGCGCTCTGAAAACAAAGAACCTTAGAAGGCAAAAGGAATACATTTTCTAGCATAGAATACATTTTCAGAGCTTTGTTAGGGGGTGCTATCTCACATTAAGTTGCTGACAATACACAAACAGGCAGAATTCACATTTTGTATTTCACAAGTTACTTTAGCTAGGCTAAGCTTGGCAATTATGATAGAGTATATTCATTAACTGGCAGAGACATGGTTAACAAAGTCAACAAGTGAGTAAGCATGGCAACAGACCAGCCAATGGGAGCTGACAGACTGGGTGTGGTTTGGCTCTGTGTGCTTTGCTCAAAATTGAAACTGAAAACTAACTTGTCTTGCTTGCTGAAATCCAATTCTGTTCTGAGCCCTCTGAGCTGCTGCCTGTGTATTTGCTTGTTACATTGAAAGAATCTGTAAATGGTATTGTAAACTTTACTCATATTAATAAGTTTATAAAGAAGTTAATGATCCTGCTGAATCAGTGTGTGTGTTTTCTGGACATGAATTTATGCTGCAAATTCTAACAAATTAACCTAGAGGCTTTATTTTTGGAGTTGGCACATTAGATTACAATGGAGTTCAACTCAGCAGGGAATCAAACGATGAGTTAAGCACACTCTGTGTACTCTCTAATCCTTTCAGAGCCATCTATATAGTTGGCTTCCTCTTTCAATAAACTCCTTAAGGGCCCACATCTGCTGTGGGCTATTAAGAAAGACTGGGGGCTGCTTTCTGCCTCTATGAACATGTTTCTCCATTTCTCCTTTTGGGGAAATATAATATTCTGCTTCTTTTAATATTGCCCAAAATATTTTATTCTTCTAGGAGGGGGAGGGGGCTTTCCATACTTGGTACTCGAATATTGTTATGCCTAAAAGTGGTACAATCTTTGAAAAGGCTGAAAAGCACTGGTCAGGACCACCTTAGCGTTAGATCTCCACAGAGAAAATCTACCTATGTGATTGCTAAAAATCGACGCTGACTTGATGGCATATAATCAATAGCGCTGATATATTAGGTTTTAAATCTATTTAAAAGCACGAGATTCGAACCGCGTAGTTTTAGAAGAAGAGCCTCTAAACTCCTGAACAATGACTTTCAGAAAACGGAGGAGGTTTCTCTCTCCTGGGTCCCCACAAAACCGCCACAGCTAGCGAAGCGCGGCCGCTGCTGGGTTTGCGCATCTCCCAGAGTGGGACGGCCATCGGTCCCGCCCCAGAAAGCAGCTCGGCTGGTTGGTTCTTCCTCCTCCGGGTCTCCCCTGCCCTTCCTTCCCCTTTCGTGTTCTGCCAGCTGTGTGAGGGAGACGTGTGGCTCATGGAAGTCGGAAGGCTGGCGCGCGGGCCGCCGAGCGAAAGCCAGGAGGAAGCGAGGCTGAGCGGGAGGCGCCGGCGGTTGAAACCCGTGTCAGAACCGTTAGCAATCTGCTCCATGGTTTTCCTGATGTTGGCGGCCACGATGTCCGAGGAGATGGGGGGCGCTGAGGCTGTCCAGAGCTTCGGCTACGGCGACGAGAAGTGCCACTACTACGCCGGGGGCGAGGTGTATCCTGGCGAAGCATCGCGAGTGCCCGTCAAAGACCATTCACTCCACCTCAGCAAGGCCAAGAGTAAGTGCACAAAAAGGCCGCCGCGCCATATGGCCGAGAGAAGGGGACGGGGCGAGGCGGAGCTGCCCGAGTCAGCCTCTGCTTTGTCTTTTCAGTCCTTGAATGGCAGAAAAACCCGATGGCCCCGTTTTCTTCCGTTCGCCTTAGCTGTACCATTCCTGTTGCAAGTTGGGCTTCCTGTCGTTGCTGGAGTCAGTCCGCAAACTTGAAAGGCCATCCTTGTCGCACAGCGCCTGATCTATTGCCCTTAAGAACATTTGGTCTTCCTCAGTCAGGCTCCAATAATGGTTTGCGCTTAGGGTGGGAGGCCGTGGGAAGTTCACATCTGGAGTTCTATTAGGGAGAAAGCAGATGCCTTGCATGGTAACAACAAAAGCCCATGGTAGAGCTTGAAAGATATGTACTGTGATGCCAGTGTTCCTTCGGGACAAAAGTTGTCACAGCAAGTCTCTTCTTGCTCACTTGTCATATATGATGACAACAATATGGAGCTAATAAAAAGACTTTCTTCAAAAACTCAGAAAAGGATTGAAATATGAACTTTTTGATAGCCAGAATGAGCAGAGAAGAAATGGGTTAAATTGAACAGAAATCACAAATATTGAATGTTGTTCCAAATACCTGCTAAGTAAAACTTCAGAGAAAGGACATATCAGGAAAAACCAACCATATAAAGACGCAAGAAACACTTGTTTGGGGCCTAGTTCTGAAATGGTAGAAAAATATTACTACACTTAATACATTTCTAAAAATTTCTAATGTTTCATGGGAAATTCCAAGGACTAATTATATTAGAGTTCATAATAAATTAACTAAATGGCACGACAGATAAAACCTATTCTTTTAATCTGACATATACCTACTTGACTTTCTTTGTAAGTTTTACTAGAATTATTTGCAAAACTCCTACACCGCCTTATTTCTTGGTTGCATCTATCATTAGATTATAGGCAAATGTTTTAAACAGCTATTTTTATAGATTAAAAATTGTTATTAATCCAATACAGAGTTCTTGGGAAATAATTTTAAAATATTAGACATTTTAAAAATATCCATACTGCATACATATTCTGTTACAAGCATGTTCCAATAACATCCTCAGTTATCTTTCTAACTTACAGTATTATATACTGAGAGTATACAGGGAAGTATAAAAGAACATAGATAGGTATAAAATTGCTCAGTTAAGAATTTAGTGTTTCTTTTCTAACCTAAATTATGATTCAGTCTCTATTTGTTATGATCTCAAGTCTGATCTTTGTTTCAGTAGCATTAGGTACCTGCTTCTATGTAATTTTACATATTCTGTGTGTATATATTAAACTTATGTAATTTGTGTACATATGTGTGTATATATAATTGTGTGTGTATGTGTGTGTGTATATATACACACACTGAATCATGTGAAGAGTAATATTTTGCAGAAATTTGTCAGCATATTTAAGCACTATGAACATAAAGAGTTACCATTTTTGTAGCAGACAATATACTGTCAACATTTCGATTCATTGCCTTAACAAAAAGGCAATATCCATAGCCTTATTACCACAAATATCTTCTATTTTATTTTAGACTTTAAATATTGCCAACTGTCGAAGACACTCAGTGCTTTATAATAAATGTCTGTAATACTTTTACTAGGCAACTATTTTTACATAGCTTAACCTTTACTATATTTTTAAAAAATTAAACTGATTTTAAAATAATTTAACTTTATTTTATACATTCCAAATAATACCTCATAGAATGAAGCTTAGCCATTATTTCCAAACAATAAAAGCATTTTCAATCCTTAAACATTTGGGATGGCATTTCTACATATATCAGTTTTAAAAACTGATAATTCATGAATTTATTTTAGTTTAACAATTCTATATTTTGCTGCAGTAAATAATAAAAGCAAAAGTTAAAAGAAATGTATAAAAATTTGCCTACTACTCAGTTTTTGAAACAAAATTGCACTTTTCATTTACTAGAATGAAAATATTACCCATTCACTTTGAGTGACACCACTGTTTATATATTATTTATTTGAAATAAAATCAAAATGTTGATTTTAAATGTTTTCATATTTTGTTTGTTGTTTTAGTTTCTAAACCAGCACCTGACTGGGAGGGAACAGCTGTCATCAATGGAGAGTTTAAAGAACTGAAATTAGCAGATTTGGAAGGAAAATACGTTATTTTCTTCTTTTATCCTCTTGATTTGTAAGCAAATGTGTTAGTACATCATATTTATTAAGCAAAAATATTTAATAGGTATTTCCATACATAGACAAAAAAAATAGATGAAAGGAATTAAGGGATTTTTTTCCCCCATGTTGAATAGCAATAGCACTTATATACTGCCTCACAGTGCTTTACAGCTCTCTCTAAGCAGTTTAAAGAGTGAGCATCAACAATCTGGTCCCTCAACAATCTGGGTCCTCATTTACCGACCTCAGAAGGATGGAAGGCTGAGTCAACCTTGAGCTGCTCAGAATCAAACTCCTGGAGTGGGCAGTGAGCTAGCCCTACAGTACTGCCTTCTAACCACTGCGCCACCACATTTTAATGTCTGAAAACATTAAAATGGGAGAAGGAATATATAGTACTGAAAATGGCCAGCTTTGAAGACCTATCATTGTTGGCTATTTTAAGCATGATTGATAATAAATGGAAGATATAAATCTGTGATACAGATTTTAGAATATACACAAAATATTTTACTTATTCTTGCAACTGTAAAATTGCAGAAGTTTACTAAGTTATATTGAAAAAAGTTGAATATGTGAAATTGATTTATTTATGTTACCGAATAAGTGCTTATTAATATCTTAATGTCATAAAATACGCAGTTATATTGGCACTGTAAGGATATGCCCATGCATAGCACTTGTCTGAAATGTTCACAATAGAATATTAGTACCCAATATAATAAGGGTACAGTTCAAAAAAATTTCTTAAACACTATGGAAAAGATATTCTTGCATTAGTAATATAGCATTTAAAATAATACAGCATTTAAACTATTATTTCAGTTTTAAAATATCTAATTTCAATCTCTCTCCAGTACATTTGTGTGTCCAACAGAAATAATAGCATTTAGTGACAGAATTGAAGAATTCAGAGCAATTGATGCTGAAGTGGTAGCTTGCTCAGTAGATTCACAGTTCACTCATTTAGCATGGTACGTTCTTTTTCCTATCTTTTTATTTATACAAATTGGTAGTTAACCATTTAGCTTTGTAAAATTCAAAATGTGATACCTGAAAATTTTATTATAAAATCAATAGGATTTCAATTTATAATCCTTATGCCATAAATTTTAAATTTATCTGAAGTAATTGTATGTATGAGTCATGAAAATAACATTGAGGTATCTCAACAAGGGTGAGAACCACAGGGTGCCTCACTCTTTCATTAAGAATTTTTTTGCTTAATTTTATACAATGGAACTGAATTCTCATTTTTGTGATTAAATATGCTTTGGGAACATGTTTATTTATGATACCAATAATTATCTATACAAGATCAATGTAAAGTATAAAATAATGCTTTAACTGAATATTTGGCTACTTTTTATTGTAATAGGATAAATACACCTAGAAAACAAGGAGGACTTGGACCAGTGAAGATACCTCTTCTTTCTGATTTAACACACCAGATTTCAAAAGACTATGGAGTTTATCTAGAGGACCAAGGACATGCTCTTAGGTATAATATTAACTATTCTGGTTTTTTTATACATATAGTGCAGCAGTGACAAATGAAATACAGAATGGCTCAACTTTTTAAATCAAATATTTGTTATTATATCTTGTGTGGTGCAACACTTAATTATTTAGTTAATAATTACCAAAATTGTTTTAGTAACCCCAGATCTATGTGTTCAAATAATGGTGGAATTAAACATAGTACAAAGCATTTAGAGGATTTTTAATAATTTTGATCTAGTATAAAAGATCTGGTATAATAAAGGGTGCAGCAGATACATCATTTGCTGTTTTCAAAAATGATTTTTTTTCTTGTTCATTTTTTTCACCTTTTCACAGAGGTCTGTTTATTATTGATGACAAGAAAATTCTTCGACAAATAACAATGAATGATCTTCCTGTTGGCAGATCAGTAGATGAAACCCTTCGTCTAATACAAGCATTCCAATATACTGACAAACATGGAGAAGGTACTTCTCTATTCAGTTTTGTGCAGTAGTTAAGGCGCTGGCCTAGAAACTAGGAGATTCTGAATTCTATCCTGTCTTAGGCATGAAAACTGGCTGGATGATTTTGGGCTGATCACTCTCTCTCAGTCCAACTTACTTCACAGCTTTGTTGTTGTGAGAAAAATAGGAGGAAGAAAGAGTATTATGTGTGTTCGCTGCTTTGAGTTACTTATAAAGTAATAAAGATGGGATAAAAGTCTAATAAATGTTTTGATAGTAACAGTAATTAAATACAAAGTTATAACACTTGGAATATGGTTCATTATTCCCTCAAAATTCCAAACTGGAATAATCCTGAAATTGTAGTATCTTTCTCCTCACTATACAAAAAAGGGAAGCAGTAGGCATTCCCTTTCTTCATATCGTTATTCAGATTTTTAAAAATCCTACTTATATTCATAGATCCATAATAACCAGAACTATACCATTAAACTGGTATCATTACTAATAGACACTGCCACAGATGGTATCAAATCTATGTCAAATGTGTAATCTATCCTTTTGACATCTTCATCAAGATTATTCACATTTGATCAGCAGAACGACTAAGTACCTACTGTTTAATTTGATATTTCTGATCTATGTCACTGGAGAATCTGGGGTATTTTGCTTGTATTGAGAAAATATATTGGAAAGTGCTATAGATAACCTACTTTCATTGTCTAAACTGCATTTTCTGCTTGTAAAACATATTACTAATATTCAAATACATAACATGTTTCTTTGTGTGTTGAAGTTAAACACATGTACCCAGAAACAAGTCATTGGTTTAAGAATTACAGCATAATAAAATATGTAGAAGTTAACTTTGAATTTGGTTAAACATTCATGTAATTAGAAAACAAGATCTTTATACATATGCACAGCAAAAATGAGATGTTCATGTTTATATCACTCTTGATCTTCAATAAGTTTATGAAGAAATAAACTAAAATGTTATTTAGTGCTGAAGCAATGCCTATATCCTAGAATATATGTTCTAGATACAAAGGGCTATCTGAAAAACTCTCAGCCTAGTAGGCCTGCGTACTTAGAATTAGGACTTCACAGTCAAATTTTTATTTGCAGAAAATATTTTTTTAATCCTTATAGTAGATACTTGTCCTCAATAATTCTACAGAACAAGATTAAAAAGTCAAGTTTATTTGTTAATTTTTAACCAATATATTAACATCTTCATTATTTTCTCAGTTTGTCCTGCTGGCTGGAAACCAGGCAGTGAAACAGTAAGTTGTATTTTTTAAGCATTACCATTTGAAAAATGCCTATTAACACACACAGTCCTAACAGAAAATGTCACATAGGGAAATGTCACCCATATGCTAAAAATAGAATGAACGTTTGCTGCAATACTACTGTGACATTTTACGCGCTTTAGGTACATCTCATTACCCTGTCATCTTGCTTGGCATAGTGGCATTTAGGGCCTATGCCAGACCTGAACTACTAATTATTTACATCTATTCAAATGCTGAACTTTCTCTCAGGTATGCTTGAAGCATGTGGCAATAATTCCTTCACCACATGCAAATGTTATAATATCAAGAAATTATTGCAGTTTTCAATTCAGTCAGTCAAGATAGAAATTCAGAGTGAGCAAACTATTTCTAATGCTTTATTTTTCATTTTTTGAATTTGGAAAAATATATTTCAAAAAGAAGTATGCCACTTATATAAATATTTTCTTAAGAGTTGATATTGTAGATTGAATTAATATCCAAATTTTTCTATAGAATTCTATAGCACTTCAACAGAAAATTATTATTTGAGTTAGATGTAGATTGCAAAAACACCTGAGCCATTATGTTTTAGGCATTTTTTTTCTGCCATTATCAGCATGCCTTCCTCAAATCTTAAAAAAACCCACCTATGTTATCATTTCTTATTTTTACAAAACTCCTTAACTGGCATTGGCCATCGCCATTTTTAAAGAGAATATTGTAAGTATACTTATAGTTAGGCTGGATGGGACTAAATAAAGCGAAGAGCCAAAATAGCTATTAAAGAATTTATAATTTCCCTTTTTTAAATAAAGTAGAATTTATATAAGATCAACATAATGTAGAGTGTTGGTATGTTGATAACTGTATCTGTTTTAAATCAATCTGAAGATTCTTTGAAAATGTGGTGATAAGGAAAAGAGTTGCAAATGAAGTTTTTTAAATATATAATGTAAGAAATAATTTTAGGCTATAGATTAATAATATAGTTTTTCAAAACCAACCTATCAAAAGACTGTCTTTTGATAGTACTACTTTTTTTTCTTTTGCAGATAATTCCAGATCCTGCTGGAAAATTGAAGTATTTTGGTAAAGTGAACTGACTGCTTTCTTCTAAACAGACAGCTTTCAACTAAACATTATAAATAAAATTCCATTAATTTTGGTAATTTCCTTGGGATTTTCTGTCCTTTTTTATAGTAATTTTATTAAAATTACAATTAAAAAGATAAACTAAAACAAAGTAAAATAAAAGAATAAAAAGAAAATGCAGTAAAGAAAGCAAATAGAAAAACGGAAAGAAACAAAATATAGTAAATTTATAAAGTCATATATAAAATACTTCTGTCTTCATCACATGAACAATTTCAGTAATACCTTCTTTTAAAATACAACAAATAATCTCTTTTTCCCATATCTTATCTTTTAACTATAAACAAATCCTTAAAGCTTGTTCAATCTTGATCAGCAAAGGTTCATTAAATGTTACCGCAAATAATGTACCTATTTTAAACATCAGATAACTATATATTCTTTCCTTTTACTTCTAACATCTTAATTTTAGTCCCTTCAAATGATGTCCTAGAACTTAATTTCATTTTTTCTTTGCCCCGTTTAAGAAAATTCTTCAAACCTTAAACAAGTATCTTTTGTAAATCCAATATTGGAAAATTTTCCAGATAATTCTTTTGGTTTGTATTTGTATGTCCTCTTTAATTATTAAGACATCAACCAATTTTATTTCTATGTCCAGTGTGGCAACTTTTTCCATATGATTCTTGTGTCCTGTTATTTTAAAATCCTGACCATATCAGTCTGAGTTTTGTCTGATAAAACCTGTTCCTCTTCCATAATATCTTTAAAATACAATCTATCTATAGAGACAGACATTCTTAAAATCAAATTCTGGGTCCATTGTTAAAAAATTCTTTTAATATGACTAGTATTAAAATATTTTGTTCCATTCTATGTTAATGTAAGTGTTCTCCTTTAATTGTAAACTTCAGTATCTTCTGTTTCCTTCTAGCAGCTAACATTCAAAGTCTCATCCTATAATTTTTTTAAAGAGAATTCAAAACAAAAGCACTCTCCCATGGGGAAAGTAAAATAATTAATTCCAATTATTTCAGATTCTTAGTTTGCAATTTTCCAAAATCAAAGTTCTCATTACCCTTTTGCTGTTTATTCCAAAAAATATTTAAGATCCTTAAATTTGTATTTAAAAGTTCCTTCACTAGAACTGAAGAAAACTCACCCTGTGCTGTAAAACATGTTGATCCAAAGGATCTTAAAACAAAAAATTTCTGAAAATGATCAAAAAAGGAAGTATGTGAATCCACGTACTTTAAAAATACTTGATCACAGTTTGAGCAAAAAGATGGTCCAGGAGGGATATGGTGAATTGAAGTTAACTCTATTAAAAGGAAGACTGTGATAGAATAAAGAGCTGGCAAGTAGACTGGTTTTTCATAATATCTCTCCTGACAAGATGTCACGCAATCACCTGCAAATGCTCTGTACAGTTGCTCCTTGCAAGGAAACTGGGAGATTTAGAGCTGTGTATGATGATGGAATAGCCATATTTTTTATTAGTTGTTCTGCTACAATATAAAATGCATGTGTGGAGGGAAATTGAAATAGTGAAGCACTATGAAGTGGTGTATTAAGTTAAATCTCATAGCTGCCGACCTCGCATCTCTTGATTGGCACCTTCTGTTAACAGGTTGTATAACTGCAGAAGACTATTATAACACTTTTTTGCTTGAAGTCAATAGTGTCATTAATCTATACATACCTAAAATAACCCCTAAAGCCAAAAAAAATAAAAAAAATAAATTACTCATAACAATAAGGAAGTTACAATCCAAGAAAAAATTTCTTTGGCTAGAAAAAAAAACTGGCTATGTAGCTAACTTTAAAAACTGCTACAAAACCTTATGCCGCCATATAAAGGCTGAGTGTGCCAATCACCATTGCAAACAGGAGGAAGAGCTGTTAAACTTGAACGCATCCCGAGCCTTCTATAATTTCGTAAATGCCAAACTGAAAGACTCAGAAACTATCCCACCCCCTAAAAGAGCCTATCTAGTAAGATGAGGCTGTTAAGGCCAACCTCTTTAATACGTTCTTCAGTTCAGTCTTCGTTGACAGCAGTGGCTGCTGCCCCACATTTCCTAGTTGTACCACAACAAATTGTAATAATTTACTACATATTGATTTTACAGTAGATAATGTTGAAATGGCACTAAGTAATCTAAAGCCAGTTCTATCTATTGGCCCTAGTGGAATATGTGCCTACTTTTTGAAAAAGCTTGCCACTGCCTTAGCTGAACCTCTGTGCACAATCTATGAGGTATCTTTTAGAAGCAGCTCGTTGCCCAACTTATGGTCATTAGCCACGGTCATACCTATTTTTAAAAAGGGAGAGCCTAATCTAGTAGAAAATTACAGACCAATCTCACTGTGTTGCGTCACCTGTAAAGTCATGGAATCAATTATAAACCAATCCATCACCCTCCACTTAGAAACAAATAACCTGCTTTCTAACAAGCAGTTTGGTTTCAGAAAAAATTTGTCCTGAAATCTGCAACTCCTACACGGCAGAAACATTTGGACTACACATCTTGACCAGGGCCAGGGTAAAGCAATAGATGCAATTTACATAGACTTCCGCAAAGCCTTTGATTCAGTGGTACATGACAAACTACTGTTGAAACTGAATTCTTACTGCATCTCCAGATCCCTGTACAAGTGGATAGCTGCGTTCCTGTCAAACAGGCAACAAATAGTCAAAATAGGGAGGGTACCAGTTGACAGCAGTGTCCCCCAAGGCAGTGTTTTAGGACCCGCACTCTTTCTGCTTCACATCAACACCAATGCAAACGTATTAAAAGCAGTGTCCTCTTTGCCAATGACATAAAATTATTTAACACCACTGACAATGCTGCTGCCTTACAAAGAGACCTTGACTGTGTCAGAATGGTCACATAATTGGCAACTCCAAATTTCAACTAAAATGCTCTGTCCTACGCATTGGCAATAAAAATCAGAACATCAAATACAAATTGGGCAGAAATCTCGTAGGCGACCCTTACTTTGTCAAGGACCTAGGAGTACTCATCTGAAATGATCTAAGCCCCAGAGCTCACTGTAACAGCATTGCCAAAAAGGCATTAAGAGTTGTTAACCTTATTTTGTGAAGCTTCTTCTCCGGTAACATTGAATTGCTAACTAGGGCATACAAAACCTTTGCCAGACCAATTCTTGAATACAGCTCGTCCATCTCGAATCCACGCTGTACATCGGATATTAACACAATTGAGCAGGTTCAGAGGTATTTCTCAAGAAGAGTACTCCACTCCTCTACTCATAATAGAATTCCCTGTGCCTACAGGCTTGAAATTTTGGGCTTAGACAATCTGAAACTGCGCTGCCTGCGGTCCAATCTAAGCATAGTTGTCTGCTACAACATCTTGCCTGCCAACGACTTCTTCAGCTTCAATCATAATAATACATAGGCAAACAATCAATACAAACTCAAGGTAAACTGCTCCAAACTCGATTGCAGAAAATATGACTTCAGCAACGGAGTGGGTAACGCCTGGAATGTTCTACCCGACTCCATTGTTACAGCTTCAATCTCAAACTCTACAGTGGACCTCACCCCATTCTTAAGAGGTCCTTAAAGGGGGCTTGCATAAGTGCACCAGCGTGCCTACCGTCCCTGTCTTACTGTCCCCATTTATTTGTATTTACTTCCTTTGTTCATGTTTATGTTCATACCTATACTTGTTATCTTGTACATGTTTGACAAATAAATAAGTTATTTCTACTTAATTAAAAGCCATGTGCAAGGACGAACACTTACCTAAGGTTGAATCCAAGAGATTATCCAAGTGAAGTAAATTCCAAAGTAAACCCCTGCAGCCCTAATCAGGATATATATATAATCTGTAGGTCTAGGTGTGTTCGGGTCTTTTCCCATGTAAGATTAAGAGTACCTTGGTTATGTTTTGGTGAGGTCCCACTCGCCATCCTCAGGCTGGTGCTTTCGGCTTCGTGCCAGTGCAAGCAGTGTGTGATCGGAGCTGCCGTCTCTATAAATACTGGTGATGGGGGCTGGTGTGCTGGGCTGTTTGGCTGCGCTGCTGCCTCTTGATTGGTTGATGGAGTTGATGTTGGTATAATGGGCTGTGTGATGGCCTTGTGAGTTTTGTTGTGGAGATATCCTGGATCTTGTGCTGTAATCTGGGTCATTTGTAGTGATCTTTTTTCCATTAGCCTCTCGTGTTTTAACGGCTTGGGTAATGGGTTGTGTGATGGGCTTGAGAGTTATTTTGTTGTGGTTTCCTGGGTCCTGCATTGTAATCTCCTGGGTCGTTTGTGTTTTGATCTCTTTTCCATTAGCCTCCTGTGTAGTAACGGCTTGAGTAATAGGTTGTGTGATGACCTTGTGAGACTTATTGCTATGGTATCCTTGGTCTTGTGCTGTGATATCCTGGGTCATTTGCTGTGTTGCAACTTCTTGAGTTCTTGTGGTGTAATTTCCTGAGTTTTCTGATGTGATATCCTGAGCGGGTGGCTGTGATGTAGCATTCTGGGTTTTAGTCTGGCTTTGAGTTTGAGGTCTGGATCTGTGTTCCTCACGTGTGTCAGCTTGTTTGGTTTTGGGGTCGGGTACGACAGCTGGCGAAGCAGCCGTGGTCTGTTTTCTGGATGGTGGTTGTCCTTCTTTTATAGGATGGGCTTGGGCCTGGGTCTGATGAGTGGGATTGGCGGTGATGTCCCGTGTTGTTTTGGGTCTGGTGTTGGTTTTCATGGCTGGGACTCATTTGTTGGTGAGGGCTAGCTTCCAGATGTCTGGTAGGCGGGAGGTATCGTCCCGTCTATTCATGTTATGGAGATGTTTCTCTTTTGGCACGAAGCTGAAAGCACCAGCCTGAGGATGGCAAGTGGGACCTCGTCGAAACGTTGCCAAGATACTCTTAATCTTACACGGGAAAAGACCTGAACACACCTAGACCTACATACCTGTACCTGTGAAAATCTATGAAAACATGTGTGTGTATGTGTATGTATATGTATATATGTGTGTGTGTATATATGTATAAGTGTGTGTGTGTGTGTATATATAATTTTCTTAAGTTTTCGCAGGTACTTACATGTATGGTATTCAGCTTTGTTTGGGTATTTTCCCACGTCATTATAGTTGTGCTTTTAAAGTTGTAGCAACGTTTCAGCAGAATCTCATCTGCCATCATCAGGCTTCTGTCAGACTTTCACAGCCGTTTCTGTTTTAAATTTGGTGCTAGCCTACTGCTGTGCCAGAATGGTTTTTTCTTCATCCTGATTGGTTGGGAGTCTTGGTCTGTGTTTATTGGTCTTGGAGTTTTCTGTGTTCTGATTGATTGGTGTTTCTAATATCTTGTCTGTTTTGTAGCTTTTTTTTGTCTTGATTGGCTGGCAACATTGTGTTTCCTGTATTGGAGGCTTTTAGTGTGGCTTGGCTCCAAGTAAACGGACGGCTATCATTTATTAGGAAGCTAGGTTTCATCTGGGTGCCTGGTTGGGGTGTGTTTGAGCTGGAGGTATCAGGGGGATCTGTTTGTGCCCAGGTGTTTGCCTGGCTTGTGGTGTGGAGATTTTTTTGTTTGTGAGTGCAGGCTTCCACCACCAGACTGTCAATTAAATACCAACCACCCAAACACCTCATGGAACTAGCAGAACACTGCTTAACCAACACATTTCATATACAGAGGACAAAATAAAAGCAAATTGAAGGAGCCCCTATGGGATCACCACTGTCACCCGTCATTGCAAACCTGTTCATGGAAGAATTCGAATCCAGAGCCCTAGCCAATGCCACCCACAAACCCAAACTATGGCTAAGATATATCGATGACACATTTGTTATTTGGCCCCATGGAAAAAAAGATATATATAAATATGCATTAGTTAATCCCTTTCAGCCTCTCAATTTATGTAGACTCTGAATAATCCCCCTTGACAGTACATTCTAGAGATATTGGCTGCTATAAAAACTCATGTGGAGTACAAGTATAAGCAAAAATAAAGTCTGCACAAGCATAGCATTCCTGACTAATGGAAAAGGCAATGCACTTTTGCTGTTGCAGTCATCTGTAACGGACGGTCAGATGTTTATAGGAACCAGTATAATCCAGATTTACCACTAGCAACAAAAGCTTTCCAATTTTACTTAAGGAGTGATATCCCAAATTTAGTAGAATGATGCCTTTTTAAAAGCTGCAACTGGACTATAGAATATATAATTATTCAAATTATTACTATTCTATAACTAGTGCTTCTCACTGTTCTGAAAACTTTTATTTGTAGTTTGGGTTTTTTTGTTGGTTTTACTGTTCTGCATGCCACCCAGGGTTGCTATTTACAGTTTCAGCTGCTATATAAATATTTAAAATAAATAAAATTTGAAGCCTTTCATAATAATGAACCTGATATTTAATATAATTTGAATATTGTTAAGGATCTTATTGTTTCGAGAATTTTGAAAATGTTTAATGCGGTAGTGAGCAGAAAATAAACGTTCAGTTGGAAACTACATATACCTCATACAGATAGTTTGAGCTTGCAAATACTATAGTACAGAGATATTTCCAAATGATTTCCTGTCAATGCCAAATTTAAATTTAAGTTAATGATTTCATAAGGATCATGATTATGGTTTAGAGAATGGAATAGCTAAATTAAATATTCCAAACAATTCAGTTTCACTATTAGCAAGTGAATAATCAGCATTAATAAATGAAACTAATTCAAACAATTATAGGATAAAAATGGAGATGGATGGATATCTGATTGTTACATATTTATTAGGTTATTATGAAGAGACAGAATATTCAATAGCAGTATTCCAATGTGTAAGATCAGTTTTATTTTCCCAACTCGTTTCTGAAAGCAAGCTTTAACTAGAAAGACCTAATGAAAAACTTGTAATAAAAGCAAAAATCTTAAGAAATATCAGGAAATGCTTCTAAAGAAACCAAATATATTAGAGAACCTAAAGGAACAGTAATTTCCTGTTAAGTAATAAACCACCATATAAATTACACAGATGTAACTGTCTGCAGTAGAATTGTTGCTCTTTTACTTATGATCAGTTCTGTCTCTGACACTTTCACTTAAGAGTAATCTCTTGATTCCAGCTTCTAAAAAGCTACCCCAACTAAACAGTGTTGTAGAGATTTTGGAAAATAATATAGTGGATCCCATATAGTGGATCCTTATACTTGATATGCTTACCAAAA
The DNA here is from genome assembly GCF_049901715.1 of Pseudonaja textilis. Classification (NCBI taxonomy): domain Eukaryota; kingdom Metazoa; phylum Chordata; class Lepidosauria; order Squamata; family Elapidae; genus Pseudonaja; species Pseudonaja textilis. The sequence goes on along the minus strand of NC_141997.1, from coordinate 6,328,747 downwards.
TCTTCACAGTGGTTTTTAGAAGAGAATTGACACTTGAAAATTTCCATAGTTGTAGCCAATATTATTTTGAACTTAGCATGCATTTTTAATGACCTTAAAATCCAACCAAAAGAAAAATAAACAGAATATGGTTTCTAAATTATATTAATTCCTAGCAATCTAAATTTTTAAATACCAAATCCATCATCTTGGACCTTTTCATAACATATAATTCTGAGTCTGCCATTGATCTATGTATTATTATTAGCTCATTTAGTGAAGAAATGGATGACTGTATTCTCCATTAATTGGAGCTTTCAACTCATAACAAAGACAGAGCATTGTACTTGAACATGATTGATCAGTATATTTGATTCAGACAAAAGATATTTCAGTCATGTCATAAGATCCACTAATTAACATGTTTTGTTTTTAGATATAAATCAATATTTTCTAAAAATTATTCAAGGAAACATGTAAAAAAATCTAAGAAGCAGAATTAACAAACTGTGTTGACCCAGGGCAGGGCACGGAGGCAACACAGCCTTGTCACCTGACCTCTATCGCTCCTCATCTCCACTGCCTGCCCTCTTTTCTCCTTTTCTCAGACATCCTGCCCCCATTCTTCCCTGCTGGCAAGCTGTCCCAGGCCCAAAGGACCTGGGGCTGCCTCATCCTACTCCTTCCCATATTACACTGGAGCTAACGCTGCCCCCTCCACCTCGGTTGGCCCCAGCTCTGGCTCATCTTCTTCCACGAACTTGGGCTCTGACGGGGCCATGACACAAACATTGTCTCACTTGGATTTAGCTTTAAGCAGTTCATTCATACTAAGTATTCTATTAATGACAGCAGAACTATCCTGAAGTAAAAAAAAATAGAAATTGTGAACATAGAGAGCTATTTGTACAGGAACATGGAAACAAAATGTTACAAAATAAATACCTGCACACCCCTACCTACTGAAAATTCAGTGATGCTTCTATGGTCTTAGAGCAAAGTAGCACTCCAGCCTGTTGCCAATATTGTTCAGGTGAAAAGCTGGAATAAGTGCCCCTAGTTAATCCTGTTTAAGTAATTTGCAATTCAAATATCTGCTTCAAGTTTTATTAGTCATTTTACTCAATGTTGGTAAACTTAAATATAAAAGGGTTATTTAATAGCCTAGAAAGTATTAATAACTCAGATTTAAAAAATCAGAGTCCATATTTCCTTATAAACTACAAACATTACTATGATGTACATAAAAGGTCGTGATATTTCTCAGTCTATTTTAATTACATGGTTTTCAAACTTTGAAACTTTGAGACATAGTTTTTTGTAATTATTTTTCTGTCAAGAAAGCCCCTGAATATTTTAGATCTTCTCAGAAGTTTCAGGTGATTTTTCCCCCTATTCTTACAATGCCAGGAAATAATCAGAATCATTGTTTTCTAATTGTGTGGGATCAAATCATCTGCAACATCATACTACAGATAAATTTTAATAATGATGGCAAGTCAATCTGATTTTCAGAGACGCTTATATGCTGCTATTAGTTTTTTCTGTGAAAACTCTGAAGTTTCAAAAGTATCTTCAAGATTCCTTGAGCATTAGAAAATCATTTTAATCCAACTGCGGCTCCCATGTGCTCACCACCTATGTGAAAAAGAAAGCGAAAGACAAACCAGGCAGAATGTCCATCCAGGAAAAAGAAAACGGAAAGGCAGAAAGAGCCAGGCAAAAAGTCACATCCTTCTACCCCTGGGTCACTTCACCCTTCCAGAGAGAAGCCAGTTTCAATCCAGCTTCTAGGGTGCAGCACAGAATGGGGCACACAGGCAGCCTCCCCTGAGCAGTGCCAGCTGGAAATCAGGTGGCAAGGTAAACCCCTCCCCAAAAGCTCCAGGCACTAAAATGGGCCCATCTCTCTTTAGCAGCTGCCCAGGCCCGCCAGAGGGCAAGGCCAGCATCTACCAGTACTGAAACGCAGTGGTGCAGGACCAAAGCAGCAAGGGGAGGAGGAGGCAGCAGCCACAGCCAGGCAGGTGTTCTGCTAGGTGGCAGCAGGAACCAAAAAAAAAGCCCCTCCAGCAGCTGACATGGCTGATGCATAGCGGTGATCGAGACCTTTCACTGTCACTTCCCCCTGGCTCCAAAACAGCAGAAAGGGACAAGGTAAAGAGACCGAGCCTCCCACACCCATCCTCCATAGCATGGCATCTGACCTGGGAGGGGAGTGAAAGGGAAGAGGTGGGCTGTTAGCCAGGTCATTGAATGGGTGGGGGAGGTTGCAGTGGTCTGGCTGCAGGGGTCCTTAGGTACGCAGCTCCAGGGTGCGTATGACTGCTCCCCCACCACCTGCTTCGTCTGACCTCGTGGCAGTACCACACACCCTCCTGCCATTGCAGCCGTGGGATCTTAACTAGGGCTTATTTTTGGAGTAGGACTTATACTTATTTTTGTTGGTAGGTGCATGCATAAAAATCAAGCTAGGGCTTATTTTGGGGGTGGGTCTTATTTTTTTTGGAAAACGCGGTAATTAAAAAAAAACTTAAAAAACAACTACCAATCAGCACAATGAGATTTTTTATGGATCCAAAAGGAAAGGGGAAAATATCTTAATTGGCCCAATATAGTGTCCCCACTTTATCTTGCATACGTTGAAATAATGTACAAGTTTTTAAAAATATGAAAGATATTCAGAAGCATTGTTCTATACTATTTTCTATATGTCCTATTCAATAGTAGCTTTTTTCTTTTTGCTACTGGCTATTTTATTACACAATATTTTGCCCATCCCAATAATAATTGGACCCTCAGCAAGATATTCTATATTTGTTTTATGCTTAAACATATGAAGAATATATGCAATGAGAACATTAAAATATTTGTATAAATAGTAACAAAAATACTTTGATAGAAATCTAAAACCTTTATAATATTTCTGTACTGTTTTAAGTTTTGGGGGTAAAAATACTTTTCTGTTCTTTCTGATAACCATTATGTTTGAAGTTTCCAAGGTCATCCAAAGCTATAACTCTATGCAGATCCTATGTTGTGTTTTCTTTCATAACTGAATCAAAGTGCCGTTTTCCATCCAAATACAACATAGATTCTGAAAGAAAAGCAAGAATGTCAAGTTTCATAAGATCACATAATCAACTGAAAGCTCAGGGCTTTTTTATTTTTCATAATTTTCTTTACATATTAATTTTTTAAGCCTGCTCTTTCCAGATAGATAAAACAAGTGTTCTCGTCTTCAACATAAGAATGCTTAATTAGTTCTTTAATATAAAATAATTTGTATAATACAAACTGAACAAACTGAAGATCAATATAGAGGAATCTGAAAGCTGATTAGTATGCTATAGTACCAGATAAATGAAGCTATGAGAGAGAGAAAAAACAAGCAGGATCATATTTCTAAAGGTCACAACTTTTAAATTCATTGATTATAAATTAATTTTTTATTCACATAGACAGTGAGATATTGAAATGACTACTCACCACCATATGTCTTGGGAACAACATCTGGTATTTCCTTCTCTATCATAAATGTGAAATGGAAGACATTGGTTGTATGGTGTACCCTGGTGTCTGGATCATACACTTCACTATGCACCCGAACCTGGATATTATTTTTTTCAGTATAACATACCTTTAAAAATTAAAAATTAGGATCACCTGGTTATTGGGTATAAACTTTCAAAAATGAATAAAGTATGCATGACATTTTATTACAGGTAGTCCTCCTCTATAACAATTTGTTCAGCAATAGTTCAAAGTTACGAGGATTGGTTACAACTGGTCATTGAAGTTCCAGCCATCCCAGCGCCTCACTAGTCACGTGATCACAATCTGGACACTTGGCAACTAGTTCACACTTCCAACTGGTTGCCAAGCTCCTCGCTATTACATCACCACCATCTGCAACAAAGGTGTTTTTTCAAGAGGCAACTGGACTTTCTGGTTTTTCTTTGAAGACATTTCACTTCTCATCCAAGAAGCTTCTTCAGTTTTGACTGAAGAACAATCAACCGGTGGAATAGCTTTCCTTCAGAAGTTGTGGGAGCTTCATCACTGGAAACTTTCAAGAAAGGAGTGGACTGCCATTTGTCAGAAATGGTGTAGGATCTCCTGCTTGGGCAGGAGGTTGGACTAGAAGACCTACAAGATCCCCTCAAACTCTGAATGGAAGGATTTGTACTCCTTGTAGACAGCTGGTCATTTGCATTTTTTTAGAGAGTCATTAAGGCCTGGAGATTTATCTGTGTTATCAGGATCACCTGAATGGTGCAAATGGGTGTGGAGCCTTCTTGGAACTGTTGAAAGGACTGTGTTGTAAACTGGAGATAGATGATGTCATATCCCCCCCTTCTGTTGAGAGAGGACTGTTCAATTTTGACATAGATGCCCTATTTGACCCCTCTTTCCTCTCTGTCCAAAATGTGGACTTTGCTGTCTCAAAAGAATGGCCTTCGTTTTTTAAATGCACTTCTGAATCTAGTCCTGATGGGTTTGTTCTTCTATGTTGTGCTATATGTTTATGAAGTGGTTGTTTCCCCAATGTACAGATCTGCACAAGGCTCACTGTATTATACTGCATATAGCACATTGCTAAGTTTGTGTCGGGCTGTTTTATCCTTGGGGTGGACAAGCTTCTGCCTTAGTGTATTTTGGGGGTTGAAGTGTGCACATATGTTGTGTTGGCTGAAGATTCTCCTGAACTTTTCAATATTCCTGCAATGTATGGAATGACATTGCTTTGTTTATTATTCTCTTCATTGTCTGTTATAGAGGAGCTCCTGTAGAGTCTTTTTTGAGATTTGTTGAAGGCCCACTTGGGATAGACATACATTCTGTGAGCTTCCTTCAGTGGTGGGATTCAAATAATTTAATAACTGGTTCTCTTCCCTAATGACTGGCTGGGTAGGTGTGGCTGGGTGGTCATGTGACTGGGTGGGCATAGCTAATTTGACATCACTCACATGAGTGGTGCCTGCTTGGGCCAGGCGGGGTTGGGGAGGGACTCCAGGGGTCTCTGGTGGCTGGGACAGAAGGAAAGAAAGAGGGAAAGCGCCCCGCCGGCCAGGCACTGAAGCGCCATCAAATACGAGGTTTTTGTGGGCAGAAGAGCCTGCCCCACCCACCACCACCCAGATGCCCTTGCTTCACCCAAGTATTTCTTTGCCTACCTGATTTCCAGCTCCGTTGCATTTCTTGCAGTCGTACACAGGGAAACAAAAGTTTGTGGGACTAAAAAAACTCCTATCGATCAAATTCAACTTCTCACAACAATAACAACAAAAAGATCTTGCGAGGAGTGAACTTATTTTTTAGTCCCACAAACTTGTTTCCCTGCACATGACAGTGAGAAACACAACAGAGCTGGAAATCAGGTAGGCAAAGAAATGGGGGAAGCAAGGGCATCTGGGCGGTGGTGGGTAGAGCAAGATCCGTAGTGCTGCGCTGCAATGGAAAAATAGGCAATGGAGCGGCCGATGCAAGGGAAGGAAGAGGCCACTTTCCCTCTTTCCCTGCTCTTCCTCCTTCTCTTGTGCCGACCGATCGCTACATTTCCCATTTCTCAATTGGAGCACAGTGCCCAGGATCCACTTTGATAGCCGGGGGGGGGGGAATAATTTTCCTGGCCAAACTAACCCCACAGTCTCTCCTATATTGGGCCCAACTTTGATCGTGCTAACAACTTAATTCCTCGCCCCTCATACTTTTGCCCGCAGACTGACCAACATCCCCTGTACACAGCTCCATGGGGAGGGGGGAATCCCTCCAATTCTTCACCTTCCCACCCGAGCTCTTGTGAGCATCAACTCCTTGTCTCTATGGTAAACCCCCCGTTCTTTGGAAACCTTCCTCTTAAAGGAGCCACGCCAGAAGGCTGAAACAGCTGCAAGACAAGCACCCTCAGAAACAGCCTTTTGGCAAAAGGTGGAAAAGCTAGCCATGCAAGGAGTGGCTGGGAAAGAGGGGTGGGGTAGGGCCAGCCAATGGTGGAATCAGCCAGCAGAAACCATTAGTAACTGGCTGAATCCCATCACTTGGCTTCCTTGATACGTATTAGTTCTTTTAAAGTCCAGTTCCCTCTTGAAAAAGCACCTTTGGGACAACCATGACCTGGATTACTGAGAATCCCCATAGACAGCATCTGCAACCTTTCTTATTGGCTTCCGCAGAAAGTCAATGGAGAAGACATCAAGGAAGGTTGCAAGTTACTGGGGAAGTCTTCCCCACCCTTATACTCTCTGCCAGCATCTCTGTGCTTGCATTGTGCCGGCCATTTGCACATACCTTGTACCTTCACACACCCACTCCCATAATTCTGCACACCCCCTTCCTCCCTCCCCAACCCCCCCCCTCCACCAATCATTTACCTTACAAGCCAGTATGGGATTTGCAACTTCCTGCTGGCTTCCCCAATGACATTGGTTATAGGAAGTCAGCAGGAAGTTGCCTTACCTAACAATCATGTGCAGCTTAGTTAACGACAGCAACCATGATTGCAGAGATTGATAGTGAAGCAGTCACGCAAATTCCAATTTCCATTTTAAGTGAAGGACTTCTCATATTTAAAGAAGATCAGTATTTATCCAACTTCTTAATGTTCAAAGATGGGAGTATTCCAAACATTTTAAAGTAGTTTGATCTATTAATATGTTTAGTCTATTACCTGGGAAGAAAGTAATAGTAAGGATCCAATTTCAACTGGTTTTTGAAACATAATATCATCTACAGCTACCACATAAGGTCTGGAGTTTCTGGTATATGAAAAAAACAATGTAATCATGCATATTTACACATACACATATTTTTAAAAGATGTACATGTATTGCTTTATATTTTAAATTATATTCCATGTTAGAAACTTATTATGATCCTGAAATGTATTAATAATATAAAACATTAGTACGGTATATAAAATAGACATTAATTATACATCTTTTCCAAACTCTTTGGACTACAGATTCCCAGGTGTACATGTCAATCCAATAAAAGAAAATCTGAGGGAATCCTCGATTACTGCTCAAATTCGTAACTGCTTACTGTAGTATACTATACACACAGTAGTAAGTATAAAGACTTCATTATTTCACTAAGCTATAATCAGCTTAAGCATCCAAGGAGCTGATTTTACAGTTCATAAGCTATTATTCAATAAGCTATTTTACAACGAGTAAAAATAACAACAGATATATGTTATTTAAAAACAAGGTGGAATTCTACAACCATTCAAATATAACATGATTTTCTACTTAAAAATTATTTGATTTATACTGCACTTGTTTTCTTTTCCACCAGTGCCAAGAGCATACATCCCTACATTTGAATGCAAAAATACATAAATGGTAACATCGGATATGATATCAATAATTTCCTTTGTAAGTGAAACTTGATCAAATGCTAAAGGGTACACCTAAAAAAGAATGTCTCCAGGGAGCACAAGAACTTTGCAACTTTGTAAGATAACATAGACTCAAATTTTCCATCAACATAATCTACTAATTATCTGCAAATTATCTTTTCTCCTGTCTTTTCTCTACTGCAGCTCCCTACAGCTAGCAATAACTCTTAGCCTTCTTATCCCTCTGTTTCTCTGCACTGGTGATATTTGTTCCTTACACACTGTCTAGTAACATCATCAATAGCTATTGAATTTATTGCAATGATACTTGCTTATTTATTAAATAAATATTGTTTCTTACAGCTGCCACAATCTTGAATTGGTAATATTGACTGCTCTGTGAACCCAATACAGATAGTCTTTGACTTACAGCCATTCATTTAGTGACGATTCAAAGTTACAACAGCACTGAAAAAAGTTATTTATGTCTGTTTTTCACATGATCATTGCAGCATCCCCCTGGTCATATGATCAAAATTTGGATACTTGGCAACTGGCATATATTTATGTCCCAGGGTCATGTGATCATCCTTTACAACCTTCTGACAAGCAAAGTCAGTGGGGAATCCAGATTCACTTAACAACTGTGTTACTAAATTAACAGCTGCAGTGGTTCACTTAATTGTGATAAGAAAATGGGGCAAAACTCACAACAGTCTTGCTTAGCAATAGAAATTTTAGACTCAGTTGTGGTCATAAATCAAGGATTATCTGTATCCTACTCAGAATGAGATGGGAAGAATTGATGGTGTCATCTCAGCAAACTGATTTCTGCCACACAGGGTCAACAGATAAATAAAATCTCATTTCCTGCCCTCTTAAGTTATATCCATATTCACTGTCATCTGACACAGGATTCAATTAGTATTTATAAATTAGTCTTAACTATACTGGGCCAACCAAAAATATGTGAAAATATTATATCAGGCAATACAGTTACAACTGTAAAATCACATAGTGACTTAAAATTAAGTGGTTTTTGCAAAAATGAAAAGAAAAGGGCATGGTAGTTAATTTAATTTAATATAGTGTTATTTATTTATTTTCCTGTCTCTGCTCAAATACAGTAGCCATGAGAGGGATTTGAAGTCCCAGTGGATGATCATGAACTACCAGTGTGCAGCAGCAGCCAGAAAAGCTAATACAATCCTTGGTTGTATAAACAGCGGTATAGAATCAAAATCATGTGAAGTATTAGTACTGCTTTTTAAAGCCTTTGTAAGGCCACATCTAGAATATTGCAATACAGTTTGGATCACCACATTACAAAAAGGACACTGAGACTTTGGAAAAAGTGCAAAGAGCAACTAAGATGATTATGATTAAAGGCCTGGACATTAAAACGTATGAAGAATGGTTGCAGGATTTCGGTTTGGCTAGCCTAGAGAAAAGCAGGACTGGGCGCAGGCATAATAGCAGTATTCCAGTATTTGAGGGGTTGCCACAAGGAGGAGGGGGTCAACTTATTTTCCAAAGCACCAGAGGGCAGGACAAGAAACGATGGAAACTAATCAAGGAGAAAAGCAATCTGGAATTAAGTAGAAACTTCCTAACAGTGAGGACCAGTTAGAACAGCTTGCCATCAAAAGTTGTGGGTGCTACATTACTGGAGATTTTTAAGAAGAAACTCGACAGTCACTTGTCTGAAATGGTATATGGTCTCCTGCTTGGCTTAAAAGGCCTCCAAGGTCTTTTCCAGTTCTATTCTGATTATTGATTGATTGATTGATTTATCTTAAATTTTCACTCATTACCAAGGCTTATGCTTTGTATATTAGTACCTCTAAAATTAGGCCAAATATATCTGCATCCAGCGCAGGAATGCTATAGAACAAATAATTCACAGCAGGGCTGTTATTGAATTAGGCAGCAAAAGGTTTTAAGTTCACACGCACACCAGCCTCACATCTTCCAAAAATCTTTCCATGGCTGCTATTTTTGCTAGCCATCCCTCTTTTCAGCATCTTCCTACCAACTTGCCTATCCCAATGGCTTCAGCATTTTCCCATATCTGCCACTGATATGCCCAGTGGCCCTCTCCCCAATCTTTCCAGCATCTTCCCACCAGCCTGCTTTCTCATTTTCTATTGTATGCTTTACAGATAGTCCTTCACTTACAATAGTTTGTTTAGTGATCGTTCAGAGTTACAACAGGACTGAAAAAAATGATTTATGACCATTTTTCACACTTACAACCATTGCAGCATCCCCATGGTCACGTGATCAAAATTCAGACACTTGGCAATTGACTCAATGGCGGTTGTAGTGTCCTGGGTCATGTGATCACCTTTTACAACCTAACAAGCAAAGTCAATGGGGAAGCCAGATTCACTTAACAATTGTGTTACTAACTTAACTGCAATAATTTGCTTAACAACTGTGGCAAGAAAGGTCATAAAATGGGGCAAAACTCACTTAACAAATGTCTCATTTAGTGACAGAAATTTGGGGCTCAATTGTGGTCATAAGTCAAGGACTACTTGTAACATTTTAAACCATGTACATTCTAGTCAATTCAGTTCAGTTTGAGAATGAGAACAGATGAGACGTGACTTAAAGGGGAAAAGAGAACCCCTTATCCCAAAAGCCTGGGAAGAGATGCTAATGAGAGATTGACATCGCTCTTCCCTAATACTCTGGCAATGTTATATTTCAAGTGAGAGGAAGAGAGACATAGCCTAACACTTACCCATAACTGTAGGCAGTAGCCCATCCAAGTTCATATGCTTTTCTCATGAGAAAGCCTCCAAAGATTCTGTTGAAAATGTTACGTTCCTATATTCACAAATATTCATAGGACGAATGAATTTTGAGCATTTACACAGAAATTACTAAAGACAGTGGTTATCAGACCATCTACTGTAGTACAGTTACTTCCTAAAATGATAAATAGATTTCTTAATGATTTCATTGGGGTTAGAGTTGGGCAAGAAATAAATTTACCAATTATTTAAATAATTAAAATTTAAGTATCAAAGGAATTTATAAACTTTATAAAACTGCACTTGCCCACAGGATGCAGACAAAGCCCAGGGGAGACTGACAGAATTCCCGTTCTCTATGTGAAAATAGGTTAAGTTTTTTTTTTTAAAGTGACACCTTCCTCCACAGCTATTACAACTAACATATGCACACACACAGAATGCCAAGACACACTATGAAAAATCCAGACAGTGTACACCTACATACAGCTCTTTGAAATTAAGAGCAATTTGTATTATTAGAATATTCCAATAAAAAATTCAAAGTGCAGAATCATGGACCTTCTGAAAACACAGAACCACAATAACCTAGTCAGTTATAAAACAAGATGAGATAAACAAGGATTTATTCCTTCTATCAACTGAAATGCTACTTTTGTTCTAGAAGAATTACATACCTGTCATTACTCTATGCAGAATGCCAAAATCAGCAGACACAGAGCATATAATAAGAAGCTAGAAGCTATTTAGTCAAATTTCCAGAAAGTTCTGCTAAAACCAATGTAGAAGCATATGAAGTACATAATTATGTTCTGGAAGGGAGAAGAATCACTGATAAGATCCATAGAGCTATCTTTGCATAATTTCCAGTAACTAGTTAATTCAAGTGCCTTTTTTTTTTTTTACCAATAAACAAGTTATTGCTTAAGAATCAGTTTGGTATAGTGGTTAAAACATCCAGTTAAAAACTGGATGACTGTGAAGTCTAGTCCTGTCTTAGGTGTGAAGCCAGCTGGGTGACCTTGGGACAGTCACTCTCAGCCCTGGGAATGGCAAATTACTTCTAAGAAGCCTTGCCAAGAAAACCCGCAGAGTCTTGTCCACACAGTCCACACAGTCACCAGGAATCAACTCTAACTTAAAGGCACACACAGAAAAGCTATTGCTTAACTGTGCTGCTTGCTCCAAATAAGTTGTAGTATACAAGAAGTGATGCATATAATGTATGTCTTTATGTTTATAAAAAGTGCTAATCTACTTTCTTGCAAACTTTTGTTATATTCTAAAACAGTGTCGGTATGTGCTCCTTTCAAAATCCAAGAAAGAAATACTCAGACTCCATGGTTCAGAGCAAAGTTCTTCTTTTACTGGAAGATGAAAAGGAAGCTACAAATGGAATTCGAAGTGAGAATTTGGCGCGCAGATCACACATACAAAGAAATGGAATTGTTCCCACCCCCCAAAGTCCAGAAGTCTCTGCCAATTAAAAGTTCCGAATGTGATCATGTGAGCATCTTCAGGTAGTGATGAGGCCTCTGTCCGTTGACCTTGACATATTTTGATAAGACCCGCAGCTGCGCAAAAAGGATAGAGGCTAGGAAAGAAATGGAAAATTGGAAAGAAGAAATCCCCCTTCTTCTGCCCACAGTAAAAGAATGCAAAACACCTCCAGCTCTCTTCCCCCCGTTGCTAATGACAGCCGAAAGAAGTAAGCCTAGTAGTAGAGATACTAAGGGAGAAATAAAGGATAATAGTTGGGGTACCCGAAGAGATCTTGAGGCTGACATTGGACCCCCTAGAAAAAAAAGACATTAGTCCCTGTAAGAGAGAATAAAAAGATATGTTAAGCATTGCATACATTCTTATGGTTTATCAGGATACTTAGTATAAAATTTCTTTAGCAGGTCAGGAGCTCTAACGTCTTTTTCGCTCACCCACTCAGCATGAGAGGGGGAAATGTTTCCAGGCTACAAGATATTGTAGGCGACCCTCCTTTTTCGAGAGTCTAAAATCTCTCTAACTTCAAAATGTTGTTCACCTTCAATCAACAATGGGACGGGGGATCAGTCTGGGTCGGTCTCAATGTACAGGTGTGTTCGGGTTTTAGCAGGCTGACATGGAAAACAGGATGAATGCGACGAAGAGTCTTTGGTAGCGTCAATTGAACTGTCACGGGATTCACAATTCCGCTCAATAGGAAAGGCCCCACATACTTAGGGCCTAACTTCTTTGATCTCTGAGTGGTTTGCATATACTTGGTTGAGAGGAATACTTTGTCGCCTACTTGATACGACTGTTGTGGGGCTCTTTTCTTGTCTGCAAACTTCTTATGGGATTGATGCGCTTCGTCCAGAGCTTTGCGGCGACTGGCCAATTGAGTTGTAGTTGAGATATCCAGTCATCCAATGACTGGATATTGGGTTTCTCGCGAGGAAGTTCAGGTATGGGTACAAAATCTTGTCCCGTGGCCACTTTGAACGGGGTAAAACCAGTGCTGCTGTGAACGGAGTTGTTATACGCTACTTCGGCAAAAGGTAGCAGGTCCACCCAGTTGTCTTGCTGATAATTTATGTAACATCGGAGATATTGCTCTAGTACCCGTTAGTCCTCTCGCAGGCCCCATTAGTTTGGGGGTGGTGGGCGGAGCTTAACCCTTGGGTGGAGCCTATCAACTTCAAAAATTCCTCCAGAAGTTCGAGGTAAATTGAACTCCTCGATCTGATATTATACGTTCAGGAACACCATGCAGTCTGTAGACGTGTATAATGAACAGTTTGGCTAACGACTTCGCCGAGGGAATCTTGGTGCAAGGTATGAAATGTGCCTGTTTGGAAAACAAGTCGGTCACCACCCAGATCACCGTGTGCCCAGCACTCTCAGGTAAATCTACTATAAAGTCCATAGAGATTTCCTTCCAAGGGGCAGTTGGCCTGGCCACATTCTGCAACAGACCTGGCGGCTTACCGGAGGTCTCTTAGCTGAGGCGCAAACTGGGCAGCTTGCTACATAAGTTTCAATGTCCTTTTTCAAAGAGGGCCACCAGAACTGCCGTTTCACCAGGTGTAAGGTCTTCACGAAACCAAAGTGACCCGCTGCCTTGGAATCATGAGTTTGTTGTAATACTTGGCTCCTCAATGTTTTAGGTACATACAGCTTCGCTCCCATCCAGGCTAACCCATCTCTAACAGTGCAGTTATTTGCATTTGCCTGGAACCATTCATCTGTTTTCAAAGCGCCTTTAAATTGTTCGATCAAATCATTGGACAGATCTGCCTCTTGTTTCTTCTTTTGCGCCCTGGTGACCACTGGTGCTGCCAGCTGTGTGGTGGGCACAATCGGACTTATCACTTCTTTTCGAACACTGTTGTATTGTGGCATCCTAGATAAAGCATCCGCCATAAAATTCTTTCCTCCTGGGATGTACTTCAGAAAGAAATTGAATCGCTTGAAGTACTGGGCCCACCTAACTTGCTTAGGAGATAGTTTCCGAGGCGTTTTTAAGGCCTCCAGGTTTTTATGATCAGTCCAAACCTCAAATGGGTATCTCGCGCCTTCTAGAAAATGCCTCCAGGTCATTAGAGCCCAGCAGACTGCAAAAGCTTCTTTCTCCCAGACAGCCCATCTACGTTCAGTGTCAGTTAATTTACGGGATGTGTAGGCACACGGTTGTAGTGTCCCCTTCTCGTTTAATTGAAGTAAGACCGCTCCTACCGCTACATCACTTGCATCAGCTTGATCACGAAGGGGACATCCATGTCCGGATGCTTTAGCACTGGCTCGGCAGCAAATAGTCTTTTTAGCTTCTCAAAAGCGCTTGGCACTCCATAGACCAATTCAACGGCTGGCTAGGCTTTGGCTTCGCTTCTCCCTTTGTTTTTAGGAGGTTGGTGATAGGCATGGCTATTTTAGCAAAACATGGGATGAATTGCCGGTAAAAGTTAGCAAATCCAAGGAAACTTTGAAGTTGTTTTCGGGTTCTTGGTGGGGCCCACTCCAATACGGCTCGTACCTTCTCCGGGTCCATCTCAAGACCCTCGGGTGAGATACGATATCCCAGGTAGTCAATCTTTTCTTGATGGAACTCACATTTGGACAATTTGGCGTACAATTTGGCAGCGCGCAATTTGTGCAGCACGGACCGCACCAGTTTCACATGCTGGTCTCTGGTCTCCGAGTAGATAAGGATATCGTCAAGGTAGACCAAAACCCCTTGTATAAATGTTCGTGGAGCACTTGGTTGATCAATTGCATGAAGACAGCTGGTGCCCCTGTAGGCCAAACGGGAGAACATTGAATTGGAAGCAACCTATTGGGCAGTTGAATGCAGTTTTCCACTCGTCTCCCTCTTTAATTCGGATTCGGTAATAGGCCTCCCTCAAGTCCAGTTTCGTGAAGATCTTCCCCTTGGCCAGGTGAGCCAACATGTCCTTCATTAGAGGGAGGGGTACACATTTTCCACAGATACCGCGTTCAAATTTCGGTAGTCCACCACCAAGCGCTTGGAGCCATCTTTCTTCTCGCGGAACATCACAGGGCCGCCACTCGAGGTCTGACAGGTTGGATGAACCCTCGTTTCAAATTCTTGTCGATAAACGATCTCAATTCCTCTAACTCCTTTGGGGTCATCGAATACATCTTTGGTTTCGGTAGTGTCACCCCGTAGAAATTCAATGCTGCAATCGGTTGACCGATGGGGAGGGAGCTCATCGGAGGCCTCTTCGCTAAAAACTTCTCTTAGGTCCCAGTACTCTTCGGGATTTTCTCCTCCCCTTCTATGCGCTCGGCCCCTGTGGAAGCTGTCTCAGCAGGGGTTTGGGGCTTGGGATGGGGATTCTCCCGGTTTAAGGGGGTTTGCTCCTCCTTCCTGGAGGTTGGTCAGTACGAATCCGTATCCACCCCTTTCTCCAGTTTACTTGGGGATTCCATTTCCCGAAGCCAGGCAATCCCAAGATTAGGGAGTGTTCCATCCCGGGAGCCACAATAAAGCACAAGGTCTCGCTGTGGGTTCCCATGGTCATCTCTAAGGGCTCCGTTATAAACCGTGCAGGGCAACCCCCGCTTCAGACCCATCTAATTGGTAAAAGGATATGGGCGTTTTCAAATTTCTCAGTCCAATGCCCATGCCTTTAACTACTTTCATGCTAATTAGGCACCTCGTGCACCCCGAGTCCAATAAGGCCAGCATTTCCCTCAGTACCCGAGGTGGGCACCCTTAATTTAATTGGAATGGTAAGGGGGCCTCGGTTAGGACTTACCGAGACATCATCTTCCGAGTCGGTCTCACTCTCGCCGGGAGGAGTCGGGGGTCCCAGCTCTTTTCCGCTGGGGGAGTGACTTCTACAACCTCCCCTATTGTTAGCCCGGTTTCGCGAGGCCTGGTTGGGGAGGATTCGGGCTTCCTTCCAGGGCCCCGTCCTTTTTGGATCTGGTTTGACTCGACAATCCGCACCGGGTGGCCTTCCTTCCCACAACGGAAACAGGCAGTGGATTTGGCCCTTGTCATCACCCCTCCCTTCCGGGGCTTAGGGATCTCTCGGGCCGAGGAGGGAGCATGGTGCTCCATGCGGAGCCTCCTCTGCGTCTACTTCTGGCTAGATCTATTTCCACCTCTTCCGCTAACAGGTACCACAACTGCAAGTCATGGGGATCCCTTCTGGAGATGCACATGTGGTATACCTCTTCATTTAGGCCATCTTTGTAGGCTTCTATTAGAGCTTCCTGGGACCAGCCTCGAATGCGATATGCCAGCTGTCTGAACTCTTGGGTGTAGTCAGCAACTGATCTTCCCCTTGAGTTATGGTTTTCATCCTGATCCTGGCCCTTCTCTCTGCCAGAGGGTCTTCAAACCTCCTCCTCAAGGCAGTCATAAAACATCAAGGCTTCGCAGTTGGGGGAGTTATCATTATACAGAGTCACCACCCAGTCAGCTGCCATCCCTCCAGGGTTCTGGTAACACATCTTACTTTGGCTGCTTCAGAGGTGAACTCCCTTTCATATTCTGCCATATAGCTTCCAACCTGCACCAGGAAAAACCCCAAGTCCTTGGGATTTCCTCCAAACTTCACATCTAAGGAGGGCAGGTGGCGTCTTCTAGGCATTACCCCGCTGCTGGGGCTCCCCAGACGGGAGCTGGTGGTTGCGCCGGCGTGGGATGGGCCAGGGGGTGGTGGCAGCCCGACTTCCCAGGCTGAACTCGCTCTCTTCCCCTCATATGTTGGAGCCCTGCCGGGTTTCTCATAAGCATCCTTAAAGCTTTTCCCGGCTTGATCCAGCCTGCATTCCATCTCCTCCCCTTGCCACAGCCGTTCCCTCGCACCTCTTCGACTTACAGTGATTCCAGGAGGGGGCTTCCGGATTTTTCCATCCAACTCCTAACGACCATCTGGGCATCTCGGTTGGAGTTTCTTCCAGTGTAAGGTCAGCTAACAAATCGGTGGCTGGCATCTCTGGTAACAGCATTTGCTGCCCCCACAGCTCCCTGCTCATCCTCCTCGCTGGCTGGAGATGACATGATGTGAAAACCCCTCGGAAGAAAAATTGGTGTTTTCTCCGGTGGGCTGATGGGGACTTTCGGAATAATGTCGGTATGTGCTCCTTTCAAAATCCAAGAAAGAAATACTCAGACTCCATGGTTCAGAGCAAAGTTCTTCTTTTACTGGAAGATGAAAAGGAAGCTACAAATGGAATTCCGAAAGTGAGAATTTGGCGCGCAGATCACACATACAAAGAAATGGAATTGTTCCCACCCCCCCAAAGTCCAGAAGTCTCTGCCAATTAAAAGTTCCGAATGTGATCATGTGAGCATCTTCAGGTAGTGATGAGGCCTCTGTCCGTTGACCTTGACATATTTTGATAAGACCTCGCAGCTGCGCAAAAAGGATAGAGGCTAGGAAAGAAATGGAAAATTGGAAAGAAGAAATCCCCCCCCTTCTTCTGCCCACAGTAAAAGAATGCAAAACACCTCCAGCTCTCTTCCCCCCCGTTGCTAATGACAGCCGAAAGAAGTAAGCCTAGTAGTAGAGATACTAAGGGAGAAATAAAGGATAATAGTTGGGGTACCCGAAGAGATCTTGAGGCTGACAAACAGAATACCTCAGGGCCATAGATTAATAAAACTACAAACTGGCTTTGTTGCATTTAATTGGAATTAAGGAAAATACGCTTCAAATTTCTACCAGTCAGAGTTACAAGCACAAACTGGCAATACTCACATTATATATTTGATGTTCATTTCTTGAGTAATATAGCTACAAAGTTTCTTTAAATATTAAGGGCAGAGAGAAATTAAATTTCTGAAGATGTTTCATGACTTTATGGTTATGAATATTTTTCAAGAAATCAAATTGCCAAATAGCTATTATAGAAAGTACCATATCATGTACCAATTTGAAGCAACAGTCAAACACAAGGATTAGTCTATATCAAGCTATAGCTCAGTAAATACCTGTGGATGGCAGATTTCCAAACCCTTTAATTTTGTGTCTTCCATCCATACAGAATTGGGTAGCAATACCCGACTACGAAAACTTACTGTCCTAAAAGATGGAGAATACATAAATTTGTCAAGAACACCATTCAATCCCAATATTGTGAATTTCAATCTATCTAAGACTAAATGGATACCACTGCATCCACATGCTGATAATGGGAATAGGACCTTAGGTTTACCCACATATTTTACCTTGTCTTCTCTGATACCTAAGCAAGATGGTCAACAATAAGGATTGATGGCACTGCAGTACAATATCTGGAGACCCCATATTTGATATAGATGTTGGCAAATCCAAGAACATCTTGTTATTCTTTCCCATCACTATGCTATAAACATATTCGGCTTTCAAACTGTCCCTTCTCCAATTCTTCTCTATAACAACCATCTTGTGAAGTAGACTGGATCAAAGTTACATACTGTGCACTTAAAAGGTAAAGGTAAAGGTTCTCCTCGAATATACATGCCAGTCGTTTCCGGCTCTTACAAAGCCAAAGAGCCAACGCTGTCTGACAACATCTCCATGGTCATGTGGCCGGCATGACAAAACACCGAAGGCACATGGAACACTTACCTTCCCACCAAAGTGGTCCTAATTTTTCTACTTGCATTTTTACATGCTTTCGAACTGCTAGGCTCAGTGGCTAAGACACTGAGCTTGTCTATCAGAAAGGTTGGCAGTTCGGCGGTTCGAATCCCTAGCACCACATAACAGTGAGCTCCCATTACTTGTCCCAGCTTCCACCAACTGTGCACTTATAACCAAATAAATTTAACTCTGACTGCCTAATCACATTCTAACAGATAACTGCTGCACCATGCTGTCTGGGAGTCCTCCAAATTGTAATTCTAATATACATGAAATGCATCGAGTTTGGAAAACGTTTATAAAATGTTTATAAATGTTTATAAATGAACTCCCTACCTTGAATCCAGAGTATTCAGGAACATATTGTGGATAATATTTCTTTCATCTGCAGTAGGAGCAACCTTCAATAAAGAAGCCCTACTAGATTCAAGTCGCCTGATCTTGTTCTCTGATTAATGGAATGAAACATGTAAAATGAATGACAATTGGCTTCCAACAGCTTTATTTCATGCCTTTTTCAAAAATGATGAATAATACTTTTCTGAAATCTGTGTGTTTTAGACTGCTGTAGGTATCAAACTATTTTACTCCCAAAGAACCTATGTTTCCCCCAATTATTTAGGAATGGCCACAAAACAAAATTTCTCCATTGCCCCCTTCCCAAAAAACAACCAGGCTAAGAGTGTACTTACTTTCTCCTTCATTGAAGATTTTTTCTTCCTCTGGGGTTTTAACTATTAATGGATTGACAAATGCTGGTCTGAGGATATATTTGAAAAAAATCAAAACAATATGCATTACTGGGGGGAAATGAAATGTTTTGGCTGCAATCGAGCATAGTTAATTTATGCAGAAGTTCATTTGCAGAAATCTGCATGTTTACTTTAGTGTTTTAAAACAACTTTTTTTCTTATTTCAACAACACAAATGATTTAACTTGAAAAGACAATGATCTAAAGAGGACAGCCAATGCAGTCTACTAGGACAATGTAGCATTTCAGATCTGAAGGCAAAGCATGCTTCAGAGCATGCAGGGAAATGAAAACATAACATCTGTCTAGGGTTAAGTATGTCTATGGAGCCTACAATAGCTAAAAAATCCACAATAAGGCCCAGCTGCTATAAGGAATTGTAAATACTGTGGAAGCTACATTCATTACCTGTGCACTCTCCTTTTCCCCTTCAATCTAAAATACTGTACAGCTATATAGTCTGACCTAATTTGGAATTTTGCACCATTCATTTTGTTGCTGCCTTATAGTTTTTGTTGACATTAATATTGATACTCCTGGTTTTTATCTTATATCTAGCTCTGTTCTGCTATTCTACTTTTTTTCTTTTTGAATTGACTTGAATTGAAATATTTTGTTTTATACACTTTAACTGGCCACATGCTACTCAGAGAACTCTAGTTAGGGCAAAATAAACAGTATAAGTAAACAAATAAGTCACCAAAATTAACATAATAGGTTAGCACCCTTAACATATTCTGGAGTCCTTTATAGTCTAGGACTGAAATAAATAAAATAATAAAATAAGCAATGAACTATTTTCAAACACATGTATGTTTAACACCAAAAATACAATCTTACACCTTTAAACATAGTTTTTAGCTACAGATTTAAGCCAATTTCAAAACTAGCAAATTGAATCAATGCCATTATGACTTATTGAATGAAAGGCAAAAATAGGATCTGAGAAGGAGGAAGGGTGACACAGAAATCAGAACTGCACTTTCCAGCTAGCCACAATACGAGTACTCGCTTAAAAACAACATACTTAGCAACTGTTCAAATTACAATGGGGCTAAAAACAAATTATGATCAGTTCTCACAATCACAACAGTTGCAGCATCTCCATGGTCATATGATCACAATTCCAGCTCTTGGCAATAGTTGCATTTACAATTGTTGCAGCATTTCACAGTTAGGTGATCCCCATTTGGAACCTTCCTAGTTGGCTTCCAACAAGCAAGGTCAATGGGGAAGCCAGCAGGAAATTGCAACTCATGGTCACATGGTGTCTTGCTTAGCAACCATTTTAGTTAGCAATAGTGCAATGGGAATCATTAAATGAGGATTACCTGTAATTGGAAAGTTACAGATAAAAATGGAAACATCTATACCTGACTGAACACAGTAGAGAACCTATGATATTGCTGAACTAGAATCCTCTGCTTCCCACTAGTCATGCAACCAGAAGCTGGTGGGGTTTGAAGTTCCACAGTAATTGAAGGTCAACAGGTTCATCACATTTGACCATCATTTGTATTCCTCTCTGATTTTTAAAAATAAACTGCTAGGAACATTACCTTTTATTTTCTGGATCACGGGCCACCATGACAAAAGTTGCATCTAACACAGGGCAATAGATTCCTCCATCAAGTAACTAAAATAAAAGAATATGAGAGATGAAAAAAAAAATGATTAGAATCAGCATCCAGTGATCATTCAATTAAAACTTGATATACTGTTTCAACTCCTTCATGGCAAAGGGGCTTGCATAGCTCAATGAAGCTATGAGCTATGCCGCACAAGGTCACCCAAGACAGACAGGTCATAGTAGAGAGTTCTGACAAAACGTGATCCACTGGAGAAGGAAATAGAAACCCACTCCAGTATATTTGCCATGAAAACCCCATGGACAGTACCAAAAGGCAAAAAGATATGGCGCTGGAAGATGAGCTCCTCAGGTCAGAAGGTGTCCAATATGCTACTGGAGAAGAGCAGAGGGCTAATACTAGTAGCGCCAGAAAGAATGAAACAACTGGGCCAAAGCCGAAAGGACACTCAACTGTGAATGGATCTGGTGGTAAAAGGAAAGTTTGATGCTGCAAAGATCTATATTCCATAGGAACCTGGAATGTAAGATCCATGAATCAAAGAAAGCTGGACGTGCTCAAACGAGATGACAAGACTGAACATTGACATCTTAGGAATCAGTGAACTAAAAAAGGACAGGAATGAATGAATGTAATTCAGATGACCACTAGGTATACTACTGTGGGCAAGAATCCCTCAGAAGAAATGGAGTAGCCTTCACAGTCAATAAAAGAGTAGGAAAAGCAATGCTGGGATACAATCCCTGAAATAACAGAATGATCTCAGTTCGAATCCAAGGCAAACCATTCAACATCACAGTAATCCAAGTCTATGCCCCAACCACTGATGCTGAAGAGGATGAAATTGACTGGTTCTATGAAGCCCTAACAACACCTTCTAGAATTAACACCAAAAAAAATGATGTCTTTATCATCATGGAGGATTGGAATGCCAAAGTAGGAAGCCAAAAGATAACTGGAATAACAGGCAGATTTGGCCTTGATAGTACAAAATGAAACAGGGCACAGGCTGATAGAATTTTGTCAAGAAAATACAATGGCCACAGCAAACACTCTTTTCCAACAACCCAAGAGATGACGCTACACATGGACATCACCAGACAGTCAACACAGAAATCAGATTGACTATGTGCTCTGCAGACAAAGATGTAGAAACTCTATACAGTCAGTAAAAACAAGACCAGGAGCTGACTATGGCTCAGATCATGAGCTTCTCTTTGCAAAATTTAGACTTAAATTGAGAAAGTAGGAAAAAGCACTAGGCCACTCAAGTATGAACTAAATCATATCCCTGATGAATATACAATAGAGGTGACAAATAGATTTAAGGAATTAGATCTGATAGACAGAGTGCCTGAAGAACTACAGACAGTGGTTTGCAACATTGTACAAGAAGTAGCAACTAAAACCATCCCACAGAAAAAGAAATGCAAGAAACAAAATGGCTGGTTGAGGAAGCTTTGCAAATAGCTAAGAAAAGAAGGGAAGTGAAAGGGAAGGGAGAAAGAGAAAGATACACCCAATTGAATACAGAATTCCAGAGAATAGCTAGAAAGGATAAGAATGCCTTCTTAAATTAACAGTGCAAAGAAATAGAAGAAAACAATAGAATAGGAAGGACCAGAGATCTCTTCAAGAAAATTGGAGATGTGAAGGGAACATTTCATGGAAAGATGGGCATGATAAAAGACCAAAATGGCAGGGACCTAACAGAGGCAGAAGATATTAAGAAAAGGTTGCAAAATTACACAGAACTATACAAGAATGAGCTTAACATCCCTGATAACCATGATGGGGTGGTCACTGACCTCGAGCCAGTCATCGTAGAATCTGAAGTAAAATGGGCCTTAGAAAATCTGAGCAACAACAAAGCTAGTGGAGGTGACAGTATTCCAGCTGAGCTATTCAAAATCTTAAAAAGAGATGCAGTAAAAGATGCCAGCAAATTTGGAAAACTCAACAGTGGCCACAGGATTGGAAAAGTTTAGTTTACATTCCAATTCCAAAGAAAGGCAATGCCTAAGAATGTTCAAACTACTGCACCATTGCACTCATTTCACATGCCAGCAAAGTTATGCTCAAAATCCTACAAGCTAGGCTCCAGCAGTATGTGG
Source organism: Pseudonaja textilis (assembly GCF_049901715.1). Classification (NCBI taxonomy): domain Eukaryota; kingdom Metazoa; phylum Chordata; class Lepidosauria; order Squamata; family Elapidae; genus Pseudonaja; species Pseudonaja textilis. The sequence goes on along the minus strand of NC_141997.1, from coordinate 6,306,131 downwards.
ATCTAGAATTACCAGAAGTAGGGCGGGATTTTGAAGGGGCAGAGGAACTAGAGATCAAATTGCCAATATATGCTGGATCATGGAGAAAGCTCGGGAGTTCCAGAAAAATATATACTTCTGCTTCACTGACTATGCTAAAGCCTTTGATTATGTGGATCACAACAAATTGTGGCAAGTTCTTAAAGAGATGGGAGTTAATTGTCTCTTAAGAAACCTATATGCCGGTCAAGAAGCAACAGTGAGAACTGGATTGGTTCAAATTGGGAAAGGAGTTCGGCAAGGCTGTATACTGTTGCCCTGCCTATTTAACTTATATGCAGAGCACGCCATGAGAAAGGCAAAGCTAGAAAGTTGGAATTAAGATTGCCGGGAGAAATATCAACAACCTCAGATATGCGGATGATACCATTCTAATGGCAGAAAGTGAAGAGAAACTAAAGAGCCTCTTGATGCAGGTGAAGGACAGTGCAAAAGTTGGCTTGAAACTCAACATTAAGAAAACTAAGATCATGGCATCCGACCCTCTCAATTCCTGGCAAATAGATGGGGAAGAAATGGAGGTAGCGACAGATTTTATTTTCCTGGGCTCCAAGATCACTGCGGATGGGGACTATAGCCAAGAAATTAAAAGACACTTGCTCCTTGGGAGGAAAGCTATGGCAAGTCTAGACAACATACTAAAAAGCAAAGACATCACCCTGCCAACAAAAGTGCACATAGTCAAGGCTATGGTTTTCCCAGTTGCAATGTATGGCTGTGAACATTGGACCATAAGAGAGGCTGAGCGTCAAAGAATTGAGGCCTTTGAACTATGGTGCTGTAGAAGACTCCTGTGAGTCCCTTGGACTGCAAGGTGATCAAACCAGTCAGACCTAGGGGAAATCAACCCTGACTGCTCTTTAGAAGGCCTGTACTGAAGATGAAACTCAGATACTTTGGGCACCTAATGAGAAGGAAGGACTCACTGGAGAAGAACCTAATGCTGGGAAAGACTGAGGGCAAAAGAAGGGGACCACAGAAAATGAGGTGGCTGGATGGAGTCACTGAAGCAGTAGGCGTGAGCTTAAATGGACTCTGGGGGATGGTAAAGGACAGGAAGGCCTGGAGGAATGTTGTCCATGGGGTCGCGATGGGTTGGACATGACTTTGCAACTAACAACAACACTTTCAGAACTGAACTAATTTTTTCTGTGGATACCAAAAAGAAAAAAGGCAAGGAAATTTAAGTAGAATACATATTGCAATATTTATTAAAAAGGGTTTATAAGTAAGATTCTCCTTGTCAATTTAATTGTGCCAGTCAAAAATTACATTCTCTTCAAACAGATCACAATACACTTTAATAAACAAGGATATTACATTCCAGTTTGTACTTATTCCTTTTGAATACTGTTTTACTATTTGGCTAACCTGCCACAGGATTTTATTAAAGGATGCAGAATAGCTTGCCAAATGTAAGAATCTAAATTCAGACTCTTAGAGCAAATGAAGCTCACTATCATTAACCTGAAGCATGTGTATCTTCACTTCCATTGAAGTTTTTCCAACCCAGGAAACATTCCCGGTGAACTTGATATCACAATCCGGATGAATATGCTGCTTCCATAAACCTAAAAGGATAGAAGGGGGTCAGAGCACAGATTCTAAGGACTGATAATCAATATTTATCTAAGGGAGGACAGTACTAATTTAAGAGATCAATTTCGGGTCAGCAACTTTTTCAAGCAGCAGGCAGCTTCATGCAACGTTGTAGTATCAATTATTTTCCACTGCACTCCTGCAACTCAAGCAAGAACATTGACCCTCTTGGTAATCTTGCAAGAATTTGGCCTTTTTAAAATGTTAAACACCATTATTTAATTTTCCAGAAAAAAGTAACATATCTTTTCTGTTTGTATAATACAATATCTAGCATATGTGATATAATGTCTAGCCGACGGAGTGATATATTTATTCAGTTGGACGTTTGAGTAAAATGGATGGGATACATTCAAAAATGACATGTTGGCAACAAATATATATTCATCAGAACATGAAATCATTCCTGACTTCCGGTGGCATACTTATTGACAACAGACCAGAGACCACGACTGTGCACGGCTTTGATCCGTGCTTGCCTGTTGGATAGGTCCTTAAAGGACCGGATTCATCACACCCACCTCGTAGGGATGGGGGACGAGGGGGAAACCACCAGTTGGGTCGAGGGGAGACGCATCTCCCCTCCCTGGCTTGGTAAACTCCCCTAGAAGACAGGGAGAAGCGGCAGTCTTTAATGGCTTCCCTGAAGACGAGAAGCTTCCAGGACACAAGTTTGTGCTGGAGAGTGAAAGTGGTGAGCGGCGTGTAACTGGATAAAAGACTTTGAACATTCTTTTTGATAACCCCGAAAAGCGGAAAGAAAGAGCCCTCGTTTGGAAGAGAGGTAGTGGCAAACGAGAAATAAGAGGAAAATATAAGGTAAAGAAAAAACTGGAAATAAAAGAATTGTATGTAATTAGAGACTAAATTTGGAATAACATACAGAATTGGACATTAATCAGGCATTAGATAAAATGCTGGACTTATTTGGAATTGATAAAATTTAATATTAATACTATGGAAGAGTGAATTAAAAATAAAAGAATACTAAGAAAAAAGTGATATAGAGCACCACCTAAGGGTTAAAGATTTTCCTCTCTTATGTTTTTATGGAAAATTACTGGTCGTATAAATATTTTGAAAGAGAGAAGAAATGGAATAAAAGATTATTAATATAACAAGATCCCCGGAAGCTTTATAAAAAAAGAGGAGGATTACAGTAAAATATAAAAGAATGCAATACTTTGGGACTATTGGAGGTTCACTGTGACAAGAAAACAGAAGAAAGGGAAAGTGAGATAAACGGAGACATTTGACAAGGACTATAATAGAAAAACTTAACCTTTAATAAAATAATTAACTTAATAATTATAATTATAATATAATATAATAGATAATTATAAATAATTAACTTAATAGACCAAAGAAATGGAAGAAATAAGCAAAGAATTTAAGTCAGAGCTCCAAACTGTGAGAAAGATGTTTAAAGAAAGAATGAGCTGGTGGAGATAATGCTGAGTAAAGTAATGGCATCACAGCTCGCAGAAGAACAAAGGACGCTCAGAGAAGATGAATTAAAAGACGAAAATAACAGCCTTGATGAGTATGAAGAACAAGGACCATTGTCAAAGGACAAAAAGGACTTAAAACAGAGATATCAACAACAGAGACAACAAATAAAAGATAAGACACCCAAAACTAAGAAGAAGAAGGGAATATGTAAGAAGAAACCCCCCCAAAAGAGAACTGAAAAGTGGGGGGGGGGGGGACATGGCTGACAGGCAGAGGGAAATAAAAATAAAACTAGAAGGAAAAACAAAGAAAGACTGGAGAAATTTAGAAAAGGGAAACCTAGCCAAAATTAAAAGGAATGATAAAGTTACGAGATTTAGAGATAAGGGTTAGGGATTGTATAAGGGGGATACCACATGGGAATGTATATTGGTATCTAGTTTAAAACTTGTTGGAAATTATTCTAGGATTATATAACTATATATATGTAACTGTATATGAATTATACTGTTACGAACCCTTACATTGGAGGATTAAAACAGGGGAATGGAAATGTATTAAAATATATAGATAAATTTTGGATAAGTGTTAAGGAAGAAAAAATACCATTATTAATGATTATAAATTTTGGCCAAGTAGAAAGTTGGAAAATGTTATTATTAATGATTAAAATAAAAGTGAAGATGAAATGAGATATATTAAGAAATCATTTTAGCGATTTCAGGGGGGGATACCTTAAAATATATGTTTTAAAATATACAGTTGATTATTTAATGTTAATATGTTTAAAGTGGGGGAATGAATTATTAAATTAGATAGACTGACGGAATATATCATGTGGATCTTAAATATATTGGTTTTGTCTTATTTTTATTCTTTTTAGGTTTATATTGGCCTAGGAAAAATTAAGGATAATAATGATGTGTAATGTTAAATAAAATAGGCGCTAAGTTGAAAACAAAAATAATAGGGGATAAAGAACTGGGAATCTATATGTGGATGAAATGATATTGAATTAATGAATTGAAACTTATTTAAAGATGAGTGAAATGGATAATGATATGAGATGATATTATATAAGATCGGTGGAAATGAAAGTATGATTATGTACAAGTGTTATAATCTGGAACCACATTGCCCATGTAAAAAGATGTGTAAAAATTAAAAAAGTAAAAACTTTTTTGGGGAAAAAAAAAGAACATGAAATCATTCCTTAAAAATGTCATCTAAAAGTGTCAGGATAGCTTTGTTTTCTCTTTTGCAACATTAGAGTTTAAATCTCAGCTGTTTTTCACTGAATAACAGTGTGAACTTCCCAGACAGATATAAATCCATTAATAATTAAACACCTACCAATTTTATCCACAAGTGCTGTAACAATTGATAAAGGAGATCTTGGAGTAGCTTCATTTTTTGTGTGAGTATAACAAATAAGAACTGTAAACAAATAAATAGAAATGGTCTATTAATTCTGCTTAGAACTTATATATTTCTCCTAAGGATTGTTGGAAAGTTTTCAGTATGATCTTTGTATCATCCAAAGACATTTTTAAATGTACTAAGTTTATAGAATACCTGCCTTATAATATGATTAAACAGAGCTCAGTCTGAAAAATTAAGACTAGTAAGGATAATTTATTTTATTTATTACAGTATGTAATATTGTGCAGTGGCTTGCCCTGTCAGTGTTGTTGGGGCTGTTGTTTTCTCCTTTGTACTTCCTTGGTTAGGCTGTTCTTTACTTCTTCCTTGTCTGAAATGGTAGTTTCTCAATTAGGGTATTAGGGTACACTAGGTCAAGCTACTATATACAAACAAGGACCAAACCCCACTCCATTCTAGCATTGAAGATGTTACCTAGTTGGGTAATGAAACTTCTACAAATGAACAATCAAGTTCAGAAAGTACCAAGGTCTTGACATATTCTCTAATATATTCTCTTCTATTAGTAAACAACTACTTAGAAATAACTACTTATAAAATAACATAGCAGGAAAATAACAAAAACTGCCGCCAAACTTTTAACGGATAATTGATTACACTGTTTTTTAATTTGGATTACACAGAACTTAATATTCTGTTTTCAGTTTATATGTTTTTATAGAGTTTATACAAATAAAAAAGTGGTATATAAGTAATGAATTAATAAAGCAAAAAATTACATGCTCACTTATTCACTTATGAAGCATTTTTCACTGCTACAAAAAAATACATTAAGCAGGAAGTCACAATAATATTATCTGCACTTTTAAAGTTCTAAATAATTAACTCAATGTAATTCATTAAGCATAACTGCTTTCAGAATAGATGGGGAGAAAAAAATTTAAAGGTTCAACCAATTTTTCGACCTTCCTTCGCTGATCCCACTGAGACACTTCATTACCAATTTTCATCTTACCCAAGGAACCACAGTCATTAAGAACAATGCTAACTGTAATATCAGTTCAAGTGGTTCCAAAAGAGAACAGCCAGTTTCAAAGATATTCCTCTGCAGTATATTTAATTAACAATGACATAGATATTATATTAATCCAAATGTGTTCAAATTTTTCCAACCTATCAGATCACTAGAAAGAAATGAAATGATGTAAGCACCACATACCTCCTAAGCTGTCAAGGTCTTCAAGTAGACGACCAAATCTAAAATATTACACAGTAATTAATCTGTATGCATTTTAGAGCACCAACAACCAAATGTTTTATTTTATTGAAAAATGAAAGTAGTCTATTTTTACCTGACAGTGTTTTGCATATTGAGATATTTTTCCCTTATTTCGGGCTCACTTCCTAAAGGCAAGATAACTTCTATATAGCTGTCTTTCATTTTCCTAGGAGGAAGGTCACCCTGGGTTTTAGCAAGAAGTGTATGTAAGGCTTTTCTTTCATTCATTGCTTGCACATGGTCTCTGGAGGAAGGGTAAAACAAAATCAGATTATGCCATGTGGGTAAAAACAATCAAACTTCAGTTTATCAGATTTCAGATACAATGGACAAAATCCGTTTGTTGGTTTAGGCATGTATAAAATCTCATTTGCACTTAATCGGCATTTGAGTCTTACACACTCTTTCCCCCATTAGTCAGTTAAATCATAGGTTTACTCTATTAAGCAGCTACAGGATATTATTAATCTGCAATAATATATTGTAATACATTCTTTCACCTCTAAAAAATGCAATTATACCATGAGATAGATAGATAGATAGATAGATAGATAGATAGATAGATAGATAGATAGATAGATAGATAGATATACACATACAATATCATACCTCCAATTGGTGGATGCTCCCACTAGCTCTCTCAATTTACTTCGCACTGAAACAAAATAAAACCCAGTCAGAAATATTTAATGGGATAAATCTGACCAAGGTCCATTACAGTACTGCACTTTTGAAAAGCAGACATATAAGCAGAAGTCATGCAAAGAATGGCTAAAAATCAAAAGCTGGCCAGGTTCACTGAGATTCCAATGAATGGTATATTTAATAATGAATGGATGCTTTATCATTTCTGTAACATTTAATTTTCAAAAAAATCCAGTTATCAAGAAAACTTATTTGTTTCTTTTGAATTTAAATTTCAGGCTACCTACTCCTTCATAAACCTGAATGGTATATAGGGGTTAAAAAAGAACAAAACATTATCACTAAAACCATGAAGGATCATGCAAGAATATTTGGATATTGTGGCCTATTCTTGATTGTTGCCCAGCAAGAAAGGTTTGACATTCCAAAATAAATATTCAAATCACGTCACTGTATATACACATCTATACTCATTTATCCTGAAACTGCAAGGAAACTTTAAACAAGGAGCAGGTTTACCTTTACATAGCTAATAGGATACCAATACACATCTAAAAATGCATACCTAGATTCTGTAAATGAATCAAATGCATTTTCTGATACATCTCAATCATAACCATCAGCATTTATGTTTTATCAAAATGTTACACTCTAACAGGAAAGGAACATTAAAATTGAAAACTTAGATTCTAAGGAAATATGGAAGAATCAGAAGGGAATAGCATCTATGGAAATGTGGAGTTAGATGAGAGTTGATATCTTTTTTAAAAATTTATATTACAGTCCTTGACTTAATTCAGTTCAGTTAATGACAGCATGAAGTTACAACAGCATTGAAAAAAGTGACTTATTACTATTTTTCACATTTATGGCTGTTGCAGCATCCCCATAATCATGACATCGAAATTTGGATGCTGGGCAGCTGACTCATATTTATGACGGTTGCAGTGTCCTGGCATCCTGGGATTTCTTTTGCAACCTTCTGACAAGCAAAGTCAATGGAGAAGCCAGATTCACTTAACAATCATTAACTTAACTGCAGTGATTCACTTAACAAGGGTAGCAAGAAAGGTAATAAAATACGGCAAAACAATAACAAATGTCCTGCTTAGCAACAGAAATTTTGGGCTCAATTGTGGCCATAAACAAGGACTACCTGTAGATTGATCCAAGTTGTTTCTTTGTACCTTGAGTCCTATTTCATTCTACCTTCACTGTGTGTCTGTGTGTTCACATGCACATACATGCACACACAAACATCACACCTAGAAGATAACTGGTTAAACCCAAAGATTCTGACAGATTTTCTTTTTCTTTACCCTACTGTCTTCAAGCCTCAGTTCACTCCTTAACATTAACTTTATTTGAGTCAGAAGCACCTTCAAAGTATAAACATATAGCATTCAGCACTGAATAAATATAATAGGTATAAAATAAGTCATAAAAATATAGCAAATGTAAAAAGTATGTAAAATAAGTTAAAACTAAACAACTTGTATGTTATTCTGAAATCTACAGTCTGTTTCTGAAAAGGACTGTATCCTACATCCCAGCCAATCTGTTCACTACAGAATGCTAAAAATAGGTTTCACCAATCTTATCCAAGTAAATACACACACACATTTTCTCTATTAATTTTCTCTATTAGTGGGGACAGCAACCAGATCCCCTCCCGCCGTGAGCAGTAGTACGGATTGTAAATATGTGGGCAAATGCTTAAAGCAGCTGCATCTTTCCAAGGACTACGGAAGAAGAAAAGCATTGTGTTTAAGGTATTTCTGATAAATGCTACATGTATATGTACCAGAAGCACCTACTTTCCTTTCAATATGAAGCATTGCACAGCCTTAATATTTTTTCTTACAACTTTACTGTGAAATACAAGAAAATTTCAAATGGAAAATGAAATTATCTGATCTCCCCATTAACACTGATGATGAAGGGCAAGTAAGAGCCTTTTTGGGAAGCACTCTTGGATGCTTTGCTTTAGCCCAAAACATAAGTGAAATACAAGATGTCCCGAGGAAAAGAAAAAAAAGAAAATAAGACCAAGAATAAATCCTCTAAAGAAGATACAAATAAGATGGATGGATGAAATAATATACTGTACTATTGGACTTCACATTTATTTCCAAACGTTTCATATCTGCCAGAGAGGATCTGCCAATTGCTTTGATTGGTCAGCAAAGAAGGGAGTGTATTCCACTGACAGAAAGCAGATAAATGCATAAGAACTTCTGATGGATGACAAACCAAGGTACTAATATTTAGAGTTCAAGTTCCGATCTAAATATGATATTTTGGGACAGCCACATTTTTATCCCCCATAGGGAAAAAAGTAGGGAGGACATAGCTTTTGGAGTGCTCAGAGGTAGAGATATAAATGCAATAAATAAATAAATTGCAAGCATAGATCAAGAAGCCAATAGGATATAAAATTGCAGGTGATTAACTAGTTATAGGTTAATTAGTATAAACTCATTTAGTACCATAAAGAGGAATGATTCAAAATTGCCAGAAAATATGAACTTACATTTTCATTAAACCTCCAATAAAGAAAGAAGCAGCATAACAAAGCAGACAAACAATCCTAATTAAAAAGCATACAGAATACCACAACATACCATTATTCACATGAATGGGGAAATGTCCTATGAAAGAAAAAAACAATTAGACTATCAGATAATTTTTTTAAAGGGAAAAGGAAAACCAACTATTACTTTTCAAGTCAGTCACACAAGATGTATGCTCAAGTACTTATTAATATATTCTGCAATACTGATAACTTACTTCTGTCTCAAAGTTAAAATTATTTAATTTTCCAGGCAAATACAGTATGGCAGAAGATCAAACTATAAGAGTTTATTTTTTTCTTCAGTTTCATATTCCCATGTTTATTTGTTTGTTTCATCTAAATCTCTGTTAGAAAGAAAAGTTTTTATTACCTAATAAGATCTGGCCAAAACATATTTGATATAAAAAGCTTTGTCACTAAAAACTAAAAAAGTACCCTTATTATTGTACTTTTCTAGTTAATTCTATAGCTTCTAAGAAATAGATAATCACTAAACCCAAATTACTACATGGCTTGATACCTGAGGAAAAGAAACAGCAACACAGACAATTATAGCTTTCTGAATTTACTATTAGTTACATTACCTTCTTCCACGTCCTGAATAACCTGGGAGCCATTGCTAGATGACATCAGCATCCTAAACAGAATAGGATGGGCCTTGCTTAATGAAAACCATCTGTATCAAAAGGAAAATACAGAATTGTTAATAATGCCAGCATAGCATTAGATTCCTTAATCCTAGATTTAAGGTCAATACAATGAATGGAACTATCTTCCTCTATTTTAATGTCCTCCAGAAATGTTGGGATTACAGCCCCAATAGTCTTATCCAGAGTCACCTTTGGAATACCTTAAACTGGCAATGTGCAAAATAAGTTGCCATAAAACAGATATGAATTGTGTCTGCTTGCTACTTTGAGTTATTTATAAAAATAATAAAGGTCAATAGAAAACAAGCATCGTATACAATGGCATAACAGTTTCAAAAGAGCGATCATCATCACACTTATACAAATCCCATAACCTATTTAATCTACATCTGCATATAATCATATGTGCAAAGAATTTGCTTTCCAATGATTGAGGGGGGGAATATTTCAAAAGCTATCCAGACAAAAATAATTATCAAACATATAAAAATCCACTTTTTTCATTTGCACATGGAGAAAGAAATGAGACGAGACAACATACTGCACAGGACTATAAATCCCTAGCTTCATATGACACATGCTTGGAATTCATAAGAATCTTTGCATTAAGAGAAAGTTTCCAGAGTACTCCTAGGAATTTGTCCACTACTCTTTTCAGAATTATAAATAAGCCTGTTCTGAGATTTCGTCTCACATTAAATTTCATTTCAGTATTTGAGATTGTTAGCCCAGAGCAATTGAGATAGCTGAATAGGGTATAAGCTTTGACTATTTATTTCCACTTAGCCATTTTGTAGCTATTTCCCATTATTGGATTAAATCTTAGCCTATCTTCCTTGAGTTGGCCAAAAATATTGCCATTCCAAATTTGTCCAACTTATTTCCTCCATTTTGGGCCTGGCTTTATGCCAAACGCTTTTATCCTCATTAGTCAGAGTGCTTCTATAATCCTCCATTAGCTTCTCTTTCACTCTGATGTTGTTGTCATCCATCTTTTCTATCAGCCCTGTAGCTTGAGAAAAATAAGTAAAAATCAGGATTCTATAACAAGGAAAACTAGAGCTGGTTTATTTACTCTAATCCCATGTCAGTCTTTAAATAAACCCACTTCTGCCTTCTATTCCTCTCTCCTCTTCCTAAGGTTACTTTTAAAGATTACAGTATGAGATATTTTTTACAGAGTCTTTAGTTGAAAGTTGAAACTTGCTAAATTGCAACAAAGAAAACTATTAAAATTTACAAAGATGCTTGGGCATTTTTAAACATTTCTCTAAGCCTGTCCCTACATTAATCACTTTGTAAAATCATCATTTTTTAGAATGTATTATATTGGGCAGTTATGCTTTTATGATCCCTGATGAGTCAATAAGATATTATATTATGTTGATATATATTCTAAATATCTTAATAGTTAGATAAAAATTAAACAGAATGAAAGTATAATCCTAACTGAGAAGCCAATAATCAGAAGAAAAATAACAGTAGTGGGGGTTGAACAATGACCAAAAGCATTGTGGCATGATTAATTTTCTAAATACATCTGACATTTATATCAACACCAGAGGCTGGTCACTCCGATACCGTTAAAAAAGGATGCAAGCTAGCAAATATTAATATACTCTGTTGTCTACAATAGGACTCTTCTGAAGTTTCAGGACGGTAGGGTAGGGTAGGGTAGAAGAGAAGAGAAGAGAAGAATAATGAAAGCAAACTGGTTCCATATTGAGTTGAGATCTGATCAGAGGTATTTCTGTGTGGTCAAAGTGGGGCACTGGAATTTAGGATGTGAAATTAAATTACAAAGGACCTGTATCTTGTCTGAAATACATCGTTCCTACTTTCTGTTACCCAGGGGCTTGTACCTCTTTGACCATGTCCCTATGTACAACGAAAGGAAAATTTGCAACTCATCTCCAAATATGGAGAAATGTTTCTAAATATCTCAGAACGTACTAACCTTAAGAAACAAACCGTGCTATTCCCAAATAAACCAACTGCACTGCAGTTTAGCATAAACTCTGATTCATACAATACACTAAGACTTTATGTGACTATTTGGTATTGTCTTAACCACGGTGGATTGTAAGTGGGTTTACAGAATTATATCGGATTTCACAAAAATTGTAAAACCTCCTACAACTGAAGGAAGCAAGATTGGGGGAGACGACATTGCATAGTACGATCTTCATGTGCGGAAGGAGCTGCAATAAATCTAATTTTCTAGAATACAGCGAATCCGATAAGGTAGGCGAAAAGTAAGCGCAGATCCAAAACAGCAACGTTCAATATTCCTCCGGTGGCCTTTCTCCAACCAGAGTTTTTCTCACACTGCGCAAATCGAAAGGCTCTAGGCCCACTGAACGGACGGGCGGGGGAGGGGGGGGCTTTGCCGTTAGGAAACGCTTGGTTTTGTGATCCGAGTGTACAAAGAAAATCGCCGCCTTAAATCGCCTATAGCACTCGACTAACCTAACGGAAGCGTGTTCTGCTCCCGACTCGTTACTCTCTTTTTTTTGTTCTGGCCTCACCTAGCTTGTTGTAATGGCAGAATCGCGGAATAGTGCTGAAGTTGCTATAAATCACTTACCTGCGGGATAGCATTTTGCTCCAAAGATCGCTAAAAGGCCTGGTTTTGGCGAAACCCCTGCTTTGGCCTCTCTGCTGGAGCCGCAGTGTAAGTCACGGGTGGCGTCTGTCAACGACCACGCCTGGAAACAGGAACTTGGCTGTGCCGGCTAGATTGGCTCAGACTTTCCCATTCTTCAGCAAGGCTTCCTGCTCTTCCCTCCTAAGACAAGAGCAGGTAACCGCGCTCGGTTCTTACTTGAATTTAGAACTCCAGCTCTTGATTTCATTGGCCAATTGCCTAATAATCGTTGATCAAGTGAGGAATCACTACCTTTGGGGGACGGAGGAGCTGTCGTTTCTGATTACTGGGTTCGGTTTACTTTTTGCCCACCACTAGTCTTAAAATCTCCCCCCTCACTCTCTAACCACCAAGTAGGTAAAGTGAAGCTAGAAGTAAGTTAGGGGGAGGAAGAAAAAAACAGTTCCATGAGACTTAAGAACAATGTAAGCAATCTAATACAAAAGATAGAAAAGAAAGAGATTGGAAGAGCAGGAGAGGTTTTTTGTTTCATTCCCAAACTTGTGGGAGCTACTGGAAGATCAGAGAAATCTCAGAAAGATGCATCAAGAGGTATCTACAACACTGACAAAAAGGACACCAAAAGGAGAGTCCTACACTCACCCTATGTCCAGCAGTGAGCAAACCAAGAAGAATTTCAAGTGCTGGGACATGGCCAAGCAGTGGCCAAAGAGAAGAACTTCTACCAAAGCCTTGGGGAGAACTAGAGAGGCTAGGGGTTAAAATTGGTTCTCCATCAATAGGGACCATGAGTGAAAGTTGTCATAGCAGGAGTAATGAGAAAGTCCAAAAAGGAACTGAGAGGAGCTAACAGCAACAATGGCTTTAACTGATCCTCAAGTGAGCCCAACACTTGAAATCAGGTGACAGCAAACAAGTGATCTACATCTGAAGGACTTTTGCTGCCAAGGGAATCAATAGTTGTATTAAAGTATTTAATAGGTGCTACCATCACAGCTACATGGTAATTTATGTAAAATTGGTATCAACCTCCTGGACAGTTCTGTCAGAAGCAGTACAGTCAATAACACAAATTAAAGTTAGATAAATTAATTAAAATTAAGGCTGTAACCCTGACTGGATTGATAGTTTTCTATCTAGGCTGTTGGTTTGAGCTCCAAGTATAAAAAATTGGTTGCAAATGTTTCATCACCATTCAAGAAGACATCATCGGTGCATTTTGAACTGTGCTGATCTTTCAGAACACAGCTCTTTAAATACCTTTTTATAACATACAAATTAGTCTGAATGTTGTTTGTTCAGATATTTCTGAGACATGGTCTGATTTAAAACTGATTGGCTGTCTGTTGTTGCTGGGCTGTAGTTAAGTACCATCTGTGTGATGCAGATAAGGATTAGAGTTGTTTTATGGGTGCTTCTGAGTCATGGTCTGGTTTCACCTTGTTTGGTGAAGCTAGGCAGAATCGCATCCTATACCTGTACAATCAGCACAGCCCCCCACCCAAAGCTGTGTGCTTTCTCTACTTCTCTTCTCCCTATATATCAATGACTGCATCTCAAATGATCCATTTGTTAAAATACTGAAGTTTGCTGATGACACAACAGTGATTGGTCTCATTCGAGACAATTATGAATCTGCATACAGACAGGAGGTTATACAACTTGCCTCATGGTATAACCAGAACAAAACTGGTTATATGGAACTGAACACACTCAAAACTGTAGAAATGGTGGTAGACTTTAGAAGAAACCCTCCCATACTACCACCTCTTACAATACTAGACAACACTGTATCAAGAGTAGAGACCTTCAAATTTCTAGGTTCTATCATATCACAAGACCAAAAATGGACACCTAACATCAAAAACGTCATCAAAAAAGCACAAGAAAGAATGTTCTTTCTGCACCAACTCAGAAAGCTCAAACTGCCAAGGATCTGCTGATTCGGTTCTACAGAGGAATCATTGAGTCTGTCATCTGCACCTCTATGACTGTCTGGTTTGGTTCTGCAACCCAACAGGACAGACACAGACTTCAGAGAGTAATTAGGACTGTAGAAAAAACAGTTACTACCAACCTGCCTTCAATTGAGGACCTGTATACTGCACGAGTCAAAAAGAGGGCTGTGAAAATATTTACAGACCCCTCACATCCCGGACATAAACTGTTTCAATTCCTTTCCTCAAAACAACGCTATAGAGCACTGCACACCAGAACAACTAGACACAAGAACAGCTTTTTCCCGAAAGCCATCATTCTGCTAAACAAATAATTCCCCTAAATCTTGTCATCAGTCCTTATCACCCATCCCCTCCCACTTGTGACTGTGTGACTGTAACTTTGTCACTTGTATACTTACAATTTATATTGACTGTTTCCTAGTATGATTGATTGCTTATTGTACCCTATGACTATCATTAGGTGTCGTACCTTATGATTCTTGACTCCTGACAAATGTATCTTTTCTTTTATGTATACTGAGGGTATTTACACCAAGACAAATTCCTGTATGTCCAATCACACTTGGCCAATAAAGTATTCTATTCTATTCTATTCTATTCTATTCTATTCTATTCTATTCTATTCTATTCTATTCTATTCTATTCTATTCGATAGTTTGAGTGGCTGGCTGTTATTATTGAGATGTGGTCCAAATTCTTGTGAGCCGATGGGTGCCTATAGATGGATGTATCCTAGGGGTCTGCAACCTTAAACACTCAAAGAGCCATTTGGACCTGTTTCCCACAGAAAACACCTGAGTGGGTGTGGCCAACTCGTCACTCACTCCCAAGTCACATAATCCCCCCAGCCATGCCTACCCGGGTTTTGTGGCTCCCTGTGTTTTCTTTTCTGTGGGAAACATCTCTCTCCCCCCACATCTGTCTCCCTCTCTCTCATCTCTCTGTCTCCCTCTCTCTGTGTCTCTCTGTCTCTTTCTGTCTCTTTCTCCCTCTCTCTCATCTCTCTGTCTCTGTCTGTCTCTCATCTCTCTCTATTTCTTTCTCCCTCTCTCCGTCTCATCTCTGTCTCTCTTTCTCCCTGTCTTTCTTTCTTTCTTTCTTTCTTTCTTTCTTTCTTTCTTTCTTTCTTTCTTTCTTTCTTTCTTTCTTTCTTTCTTTCTTTCTTTCTTTGTCTCTCTCCTCTCCCTCTGTATCTCTTTTTCTCTATCTCTCATCTCTCTGTCTGTATCTCTCATCTCTGTCTTTCATCTCTTTCTCCATCTCTGTCTGTCTCTCTGATCTCTCTTTATCTCTCTCTCTCTCTCTCTCTCTCTCTCTCTCGTGTGTGTATTCCCTCTTGAACCATTTCCAAAAACAGGCAAGGGTTGGGGTTTTTTTGCCCCCCAGCTCTGGCTCCCTGTCAGATGAACCCACTACTGGCTGGCCCCACCCCTCGCCCTCCCCTCCGAGTCACTCCTCGCCTGGCCTCAAGAAGGTAAGGGCAATGGCAGAGGATGGAGACACACTCCATGTTCGAAAATGGGAGCAAAGCGCCACTTGCCTTATCTCGCAGGTGCTTCTCCCAGTCCTTGTTGAAGTTGCATGGGCCCCAGTCTCTTGGAGAGACACGCAACTTGCTCTCCACCCTGAGACACTGGCCCAGCCCGGATACAGCTGATGCTCCGCATCTTAATGGGCTGCAGGAGGAGGAGGGGACGCCATCTACCCCATTGTGAAGCATGCTAAATTTAACTGTGCTGTGCAAGGTGCTGCAAGAGTAGCAGGCAGGCTATGGAGGTGATGAGAGCAGCGGCATCAGCCACAGCTGGGCCGGGCCAGTGTCTTGGGGCAGAGAGCAAATTGCACATCTCCCCAAGCAACTGAGATGCATGCAGCACCAATAAGGGCCAGAAGAAGCACCTACAAGATGAGGCAAGTAGGTAAGGGGTGCTATATTCCCGCTCTGGAATATGGAGCAAGTCTCCATCCCCTGCTATCACCCTTACCTTCTCAGACCAGGCGAGGAGTTACTGGAAGGGGTGGGTGAGGGAAGGGGCCAGCCAGTGGTGGGTTCAGCTGACAGGGAGCCACAGCAGAGGGATGAAACAGTCGCATGCAGCTCTGGAGCCGTGGGTTGCTGACACCCGATGTATCCTGTAGGAGTTGCTTGACCTTTTATATGTGGTCAGACTTGTCTAGTAAGATTATCATTCGACTTTTGTCATCTGGTAAGACAACAATATTGTTATCAAGTTTTTTTCCAAAAGTTTTTTATTTGCAATAGATCTTTCCTTTAAACAGTGTGTCAACTGGTACATATATCTTGTGCTAACAATTATAGTTTAGTACTTTTCTTACAACAACAACAACAACAACAACAACAATAATAATAACAACAACATTCCTTAATAAATCATTATCTCTTATATCTATTATCTTTATAAACAATCTTAACTTTTTTCTTTATATATTCATCTACTCCATTTTAACTTGTTTTATTTTCCAACCATTGATAAAATAAACCCCATACCATGTAATATTCAGTTTCTTCTTTTTCTTTAATTGTCAGTATTAGTCTATTCATCTCTGTACATTCAAATATTTTCTCAATCACTTTTTCCTCTGCCGGAATTTTATTGCTTTTCCAATTCTGAGCAAATACAATCCTGGCTGCTGTTAATATATGGATAATCAAGTATATTTTATCTTTACTGTAACATTCAGGTACATCCCTAGTAAAAATATTTCAGGTTTCAAATCTATATGTTGCTTTATCATTTTTTCCAACTATGTGTGTATTTTTGTCCAACATCTTTTTGTTTCTACACATGTCCACCACACATGGTAATATGATCCGGGTGTCCAGTGGCACTTCCAGCATTTAGCTGATTTATCTTTAAACATCTTCGCCAGTTTTACTAGTGCAAAGTGCCATCTATAAAACATCTTATACAGATTCTTTGTATGCTGTCGATATTGTTAATTTACAGTTTCTTTCCCACAGCTTCTGCCATTTATCTAGTAGTATGGTATACCCGAAATTTTTTGTCCATGCTATCATCATTTCCTTTACTTGCTCTTGGTCTAATTTAACACCTGGTAACAGTACAATTTTTTGATCAGCTTATCTTCTGTTCCTGTTAATATTTTATCCAGCTCTGTCAATTCCTTATGAATACCTTCAACTTTAACATATTTTTCATATGTTGATTGTATTTGCATATATGAATACCAATTCATATCAACCCTTTGTTCATTCAATTCTTGTTTTGTTTTGAGCTCACCCCTTTCATTCAGTATATCCTTATATGTAACAATAGTTCCCATTTTACAAACATTTGGGTGTCTAAGTGTTTCTGTTGTCAATAACCAGACTGGGATTTTCAAATAATGTTCTCTAGTTTTTTCCCATGTTAACAATAAAGCATTCCTAATAAAATGCTTTGAAAGTAACCATGTATTTTGCTTCTTCAATACCATAAAAAGGTGTGCCAGCCCAACTGCAAATCATGCCCCTCCAATAACATTGTATTTCTTACAGTAATCCATTCCTTCATCTGTGTTAGTACCGTAGCTTGATGATATAATTCCAAATTAGGTAACCCAAACCCTCCTCTAGTTCCTGCATCCTGCAGCATTTTAAAGTTAATTCTTGCTTTTTTCCCTTGCCATATATATTTCAATACTATTCCGTTAATGTCATAAAAATATTTTTTCTCCAGTTTTATCAGAATTGTTTGAAACAGATGCAATAGTTTTGGTAGTATATTCATCTTAATTGTTGCTATTCTTTCTGTTAATGATAACTGCATATTCCCCCATTTTTCCAATCTGTCTTGATTTGTTGTTTCAATTTGTAATAATTATTTCCCTTAATTGTTCCACATCTGGCCGTTAACTGAATCCCCAGATATTTTACTTTCTTTGTAATCTGAATATCTAATCTCTCCATTAACTCTCTTTTCTGTTTCTCTGTCATATTTTTACCAATATTTTAGTTTTCCTTTTGTTTATTTTGAATCCTGCCACTTTTCCATATTCCTCTATCTTATTTATCAATTTAGCTCCTGTTCCTAGTGGTTCTTCTAATATAAAAACCAAATCAGCTGCAAATGCCTGTAATTTGTATTCTTTTCTTATTTCCATCCCTTTTATCTCCTTGTCTTTCCTAATATTTCTATTTAACACTTCTAAAGTTAATACAAAAAGTAATGGTGACAAGGAGCACCCTTGCCTTGTTCCGTTCTTAATGTTAATTTTTCCAATCAATTATCCATTTACCATCACCTTTGCATATTGTTTGTGATATATTATCTTAATCATTTTAATAAACCTTTCCCCAAAGTCCATTTCTTCCATTTGTGCCAGCATAAACTGCCAGTTCATGTTATCAAAAGCCATCTGTGCATCTAGAAATATTAATGCCATCTGTTTTTCTGGATGTGCTTCATAATATTCCAGAGTGTTCATGATTATTCTCATATTGTCTTTTATTTGTCTCCTAGGCAAAAGAGTTTATGCCACTTCTAACAGGTTTATTTGCATTTTCGAAAAAGTTTTGTTTGGAACTTTTTACTTTTTGTGCTAATTCTTTGTCTATTATTTCCATTTTGTGCTATATTACAGTGGTCGCCAACTGATAGGCTATGGGCTACTGATGGTCTATGAGAAAATTTTGGTGGTCCGCAGAGAAATTTTACCCCTAAAGCAGTTAATCCAGGATGTGTGGGAACACAAGGCTGCACCACCCACATGGTCTGTGGGAACACAAGGCTTGCATCACTTGCATTGCGAACAACATGAGGTAGTGAGGGGAGGGGGAAAGGGCAGGGGGGGGAACTTGCCCCATGTGCCCCATGCGCCTTTCCTGGCCACTGGGCTGCTTCTTTCCACTTCTTTCTTCTGCTTTTGGCTGCACACAAGGAAAGCAGCAAAAGTGTTTCTTTCTCTCTCCCAAACTCCACCAGAAATGAGTCTTTGGGACCCTTCAAGACATCCTACTCCACGAGGCTGCGCTGGCAAAGACTCATTTTTGGCAGAGTTTGGGGGAGAGAAAGACTTCTGCTGCTTCTGCTGCTTTCCTTGCATGAAGCCAAAAGTCTCTCTCCCCCTGAGAACAGAGCTGGAGCTGGTATCCTGCGATCCCAAATGAAGCATGATTGATCAGTAGGAAAACGGGGTGGGGAATTTCCCTGCAGACTTTTTAAAAGATTTTCACAGGATCTCTGCAGACAGAGACCCTGGGAAAATCCTCCAAAAAGTCTGCAGGAAAAGATATTTTATTTGTTGTCTCTTTATAATCTCTTTGTAGTCTGTCTTGTAATAATCCGAGCAAGTCAAACCAAATTTTAATCCACAATGAGGTTGCTATGACTTCTCCTAAATTTCTTTCTTCAGGTTCTTTTATACCCTAATCCAAGTCATATTTATTGTGCTTTCCAAAAAGAAGAGAGTATACAAAAAAACAATAAAAATATGGTATAACAGCATTATAGCAAAAAAAGAAGATAAAATATTAAAAAACTAAAAATTAAAAAATAAGCAGGAAAAAGAGCAAGAAAAAGGAAAAATTTCCCTTGAAAATTTAGTTAAAAATTTAAAACAATAAAGAAGAAAAAAATTGCAAAAAGCTAACATAAAATAATGTCCATAAATTAACATGGTAGTATTATAATAAGTAAAAAGTAAAATCCACATTAGGCCACCAGCTTTCAAACTCCAACCATCAGTTTTTCTCCAACAATAAATTCCACACTGCAGACTTGCAGTTGTTAGACAAAACAGTCCAGGAGAAAGGGATTTAATCTTCTATTTTTTTGTGTCTCTTTTGTTCTTTTAGTTTCCTAGAGTCACACTATTTATGATTAAAGTTGTATGTCATTATCTGTCTATTCACATAGTATCAAGATCATGTAGTCTTTCCCTGTTTCTCCCTCTGCCTTCTATTTTCCTCTTTTGCCTTTAGATGGCACTGTTGCACTGCTTTCTTTTTTTCTTTGCTGTAATAATCCTTTTTATTTTAGGTCCTTCAAAGTTTATGTTCAGATGCAGTAAATTAAAAAGTCACAAGAAACAAAAAGGGAAAATCCAAATGTCTCTTCTTATTTCCCTTAGCTTAATCCAATAATTTCAACAAGTCAGGTCCAGTTTTAATATTACTCTCCATTCACAAATCCTTGATTAATGACTTCCTTTCTCTATTTGTTCTGGAAACCACTTTCCTCATAGCTTTTTTCGGGGGCGGGGGGGGTTAACCCACCTCCACCTTTATCTTTGGCTTTCTCTTTCACCCTTTTCTCCCTGGGGGCTCTTTTTTAAAAGTATTTTTAAAAAATTCTTTTTCACTCAGTTCGATCACACTTTCTAGTTCTTCTTTCCATTGGCAGCTGCCCCAGCCTCGTAGTGGCTCATAATGGCTGCTTTTCTTTCCAATCAGCTGGAGAGATTGTCTCTGGATCAACTAGGGATATTGCAGTATCCCTGGGATCGACAGAGTATTCCCCTCCTTGATTATCGCCCCTCCAAGGCGATTTAGGGCAAAATGGACCACCAGCTGTCAGAATTTTGACAGCAACCCAGGAGCTCTGAGAAACTCAGTCGTATCACCACAACGTCAGCTCTGCCCCAATATTGTTATCAGTTTTGATGGACTTCATTGCTGTTCCTGTTTTATAAAGATGCTGGAATTTTGTTTGTATCTCAGCATTGGGACAATGGTCTGACATATTTGTTGTTAGGCTTCTTTGCTGAGATCTTTCTATTTTAAGGTGTTTTCTAGGCTTGCTAGAAATTCTGTTTTTGATGCATCTTCGTGGTTGAAGTTGAATCCCTTAATCAGGACTTGTTGTTCCTCATCTTTGAGTTGTCAGTTGGATAGGTTCTTGATCCAGGCTCGTTCGTTGTTGTGAGAGTTGTTAGCTGTTAGTCTGGATAGCTTACTTCACAGGGCAGTGTGCTTCTTTTCTCTTTTATTTATTGTTCTGTGCTCGATTGCTGCATTCAAACTTTGCATAAGTTGTGGTCATGCAGAGGTGGTATTCAGCCGGTTCAGCCCAGTTCAGCCAAACTGGTTGTTAACTTTGTGTGTAGTTCAGAGAACTGGTTAATCACACCACTGCCTGGCCCCGGCCCTCCCCTCTCCAGCATTCCTTGCCTAGGCCGGCCTCTCCTAAGGCTATTTTGGCATCTTGGTGCTCCTTCATGGGTGGCAACCTGCAGATAGAGGCAACAGTGGGGCAGCCCTCCCTCCGTGGGCCCGGTGCCCTTCCTCCTCCTCAGAACTGCTGCCATTCCTGCACCCAAGCGAGGCTGCCCTCTTGGTCTGCATCTGCCGCCTGAGTGCACTCTACATCTGCCTGCACAAGTTCATCAAGCAGTTTGCCGAGCACACTCTGCTGCCGCCTGCCATCCAACCACAGGTGCACCCTTCCTGGCCTGCGTGATGGACTGTGGCACCGGGTGAGGCCAGAGACACAGAAAGAGAGAGGTATGAATGGGTGATTGAGACTGAGTATGTGGCTGATATTTGGCTTCTAGCACCAGAGGGGGTGGGGAAGGGAAGCAGCCAGGCTGCCACTGCCTTTCATTGGGGCGCATGTAGCGAGATGGGTTTCCTCTTGCCATCTCTTTTCTCCCCCTCGCCAGGCATGGCAGCACTTCCTGCCCTTCACTTAGCCACCCCCCCCTTATCAATGCAATTTGTGGTTGGCAGGTGGGGAGAGGTGGGGAGGGGGAGGAAGGGTATTCCCAACTCCTGGGCTGACTGGCTTCTTCCTGGCAGCTGTTTCTCTGCCTTTCAGCATCAACCATCAAAGATGAGGCTTTTGTGGGCAGAAGAGCTGTGCTACAACGGAGAAATGGGAAATAGAGCGGCCAGCATGAGGGAAAGACGAGGAACACAGAAAGAGGAGAAACAGCCTCTTCCTTCTTTAATGTTGGCCACTCAGTTGCCCGTTTCCCCATTACAGCACAGTACCATGGAGCTTGTCCCACCCCCCACCCCCCACACGCTCTCGCTTCCTCCAAACATTTCTTTGCCTGCCTGATTTCCAGCTCCGTTGTGTTCCTCCGTCGCGTTTCTCACCATTATGTACAGGGAAACAAAAGTTTGTGGGACTTTTGTGCTTTTCCTCTTTCCCTGCTTTTCATCTTTCCCTTGTGCCAGCCTCTCCATTGCAGCACGGTGCCCAGGATCCGCTTTGATAGTGAGGGGGGAGGGAAATGGAGCAGCCAGCTTGAAGGAAGAAGGCCGCTTTTCCTCTTTCCCTGCTCTTCTTTCCCTCATGCAGGCCTCTCCATTGCAGCGCAGCACCCAGGATCCACTTTGATAGCAGGGCTCCCCTAAGCCTACGATGGAATAATAAGCCCCAATCTTTACACTGGAGGACGGGAAGGGAAGGTTTTTTGGTGCAGGACCATTGCTCAGGCACCCCCTCACTGCCCATCTCATGGCAGAGCAACTTCTCCATCACTGGGTGTTAGACAAGGGAAAGCAGCTGGAGCAGGGTGTGGTGGGGAAGACTTGTGTGAAAAAGTACGAGCCAGGGAGGCAAATTGGAGACAGAAGAGGGGTGACTGGAGAGGGCCTCTCTCTCTCTCCCCGATCCCTGATTTATTGGGGAGATGGAAGAGGCAAGAAGCAGGGTGGAGAAGGGAGCAGGGCGGCCGTCTCCTTTTCCATGGTTGGAAGCAGCCAAAATCTGCCCAAGAGAGCTTGGCGGTGATCCAGAGGACAAAATCAGTTTTCTTTTTTTTCCTTTTTTTTTTTGCACAAAAGGAGGGGGGAGAGTGCACAGGATGTGGGCCTGCTAACGTGTGATCCCCAAAGTGGCCATAATGCAGGGCAGTGCAGCCCTCTAAGCCAAAATGGCTGGTTTCCCAACTTGTTTGAGCTTAGCCTAACGCATGAATAGAGGCACGAAGCTGGACTGGCTGCATATCATCCTGGCTGTGGTTAGGAACCCAGCTAGGGCTAGCTGTCAGTCCCCAACGGGGTGGTCTCCAGCGGTGTCAGTCTTAACTTCTCAGGCCAGGCAAGGAGTGGTTGGGAGGGAAAAGGGCCAGTGCAGTAAGAGGCAGGGCGAGGCAAGGCACCCTTCAATGTGAGTGATGTTGATGTAAGTGATTAGGACAGAAAACCGATTGTTAAATTATTTGGATCCCACCACTGGTCCAATGGTATTGTTGCATAAGAGCTTTTGTTCATTGAAGCATTTTATGTATTTGTTAAAACAGTTGTGAGTGTCTGTTATCATCAGTCAGATCATGCATTTACCATTCTGTTTTGCCATTCTGTTTTCTGTAATGTAGTTAATGCTTTGAGAAAGTATGTTTTGTTGTAGGCATTCATAAAGGAAGAATAGTTGCTAGTGTATGGAAGCTTCTCTGCAAGTGAAGGTCTCCCAATGACAAGTGACGTTGAGCGTTGGACGCCCAAAGGTGGCTGCAGTGTGTTTGAATATTAGTAGCTCAGGTTGGTAGGCTGTTGATTTGAGCTCCAAGCTTGGCAATTTGGTTGCAAATGTTTTGTCACCATTCGAGGATACTTCATTAGTGCATTTTGAATTGTGCTCATCTGTCAGAATACAGCTCTTTAAATACCTTTTTATGAGATGTAAGTTAGTCTGAATTTTGTTTGTTGGGGTATTTCTGAGTCATGGTCTGATTTTGGGCTGTTTGGCTGGCTGTTGTTGCTGGGCTGTAGTTAAGTACCGTCTGTGTGATGCAGATTAGGATTACAGTTGTTATCTAGGTATTTCTGAGTCATGGACATGACCATGGACGTGCTCAGATCATGACTCAAAAGCACCCAGATAACTAATCCTAATGTGGCATATGGAGTGGGGGCGAATATGCAAACCTCTTCTACAATAGCCTCATATTGATGCTGCAAAGTAAAAACTACTTGTAGTTGTTCTAAATATGGGGAACTTTTGAAAGAACATCTGCTACAGAATTGAAAGGGATTGCTTGAAAGAGGATTAGAGTAGAATGATTTATGGTAGAGATAAGCAGTCTGGTTTCCCTCCAGATGTTTCCAGCTTGGAACTGATCAGAACTAAACCCCAAAGCATCTGGATATCCTAGCTGCCCACACTTAAAAGATCTCTGTACGGAACATGATCTGCTCCATAAGATGGTGCTGTCCGCGCAACCCAAAGCCTGGGTAACTTTTTATGCAGCCTCAGTGCGTCATTTCCTAGAAAGATGAGGTAATCAGTAGAATGAAAGTGGGGGAGGGAAGGATGTGTGAAGTGGCGTTTGTGATTGGCCGAGAGGACTATAAATAAAGGCGCTAGCGGAAGCTATTTAGGCAGTGTTACTGGCGCTCGTTCACCGGGTTTGCGTTTGTTCTCGGTGCTTGAGGGAATGCTGGCTGCCTGACCGCCTGTGCCGCCAACGCCGCGCCCGGGACGCGAATGAAGAAACTTCTTCTATTGCTCTTCAACTATCGGGGACTCGCGAGAGGGGGGGGACGCAAGGGAAAACGTCGCCGAAAATGGCCGCTTTCCATATCCGAGCCGCGCGGCCCGAGGACTGCGCTGATATTCTGCGCCTCATAAAGGTATACCTCGCTTCGTGTCGGTCTGGGAGCCTCGCCCGATCGCCGCACGCAACTCCGACTGTTGGGGAAAATCTTAATAAAGTTAAGCCCAACGCCGTCCGGTTCGCCTCCTTTTGTTCTTATCGGAACAAATAACAATTTTTGCGTAATATAAAATATGGGGCTCTGGAGACATCGGAGGGAAGGGAGTGGGAAAGCGACGGTTTACCCCAGGAACCTGAAAAGCGGTGCGATTCCCCACACGGGTTCGGCTACTTTTCTCAACAGCCTTCCAGAGAGCATGAGACTCTCGGGAGACATCCGCACGGTCGACAGCAAAACGCACTACAATAACAGACGGAGTCCTGACTGCCTTTTTTCTTGCTATTCTTTATATACAATTTCTCCTTTAAGAAAACAAAGGTTTCCTGGCATTTTAAGAATCAGCATTTTGTTTGTGCGATATGTTTTCATGTGCCGAACTCTACAAAAGCATCTTTACAAAAGCTGGCCTTTAATCTGTTAGAAAATTAAGTAGTTGTGATTAATTCTAGATAACGTGCATTGTATTTATATTGTTTAATTTCCCTCCAACTTTTGCTGTTCTTTTTTCTCCTGTTCAAACTATAAATTAGATATTTTATCATATTACCTTTTTATTGTTATATTACCTTTATTATGTAGAATATAACAAAACTTAAGCAATTATGAGATGTATTTGTTTAAAATAAGCTCAAACTGATGTTTTTACTGCAATAAAGTAACAGCAGACAATATTTTACTGCCAAATATTTAAACTTCTCCAACTGAACTTTTACCTTTGTCCTAAAGTGCTATGCTATGCTACACTACTTGTTTAATTTTCTTGTTTTTTTAAAAAAAATAGGTTAAATCTAACATTTCACTTAGGGGCAAAAGTCCTAGGGTGGGGTGGGGGTGGAGATTGTTTTGTCAACCCTGAAACAACCTTTCCTCCCTTTGGAAACACATCTTTGCCCTCATAAATTGGCAAAGAATTCCTTCCTCTTAGGAGGAGGAGTCTTTATGATCACTAACCTCTGTGATACTATTAATAAGAAAGTGGGTTAAAACACATAACTTTCCAAATAAAAATAAATGAACTTGTGGCTCTTTATGCCTAATGGAATAGAAAATTAGCCATAATATTTTGTTTTGGACAGGAGCTTGCTAAATACGAAGATATGAAAGATCAAGTAATACTGACTGAAAAAGGTAATGGTATACTTTAAAATAAATCTAGTTAATTTACATGGGAGATTGGGAAATTAGTTAAATCATCCATATGTTCTCATTCTGCAGATCTTCTTGAGGATGGTTTTGGAGAACATCCTTTCTACCACTGCCTTGTTGCAGAAGTGCCAAAAGAACACTGGACACCTGAAGGTGAAACAAACATTGTAATGTTTAGAAAAAGATTAAGATTTAAACATCTTTAATAGAATTATACATATATTCCCAGGTTAATACTGAAAACATGAAAATATATATTGGATTCAGATCTTGTCTTCCATGAATGGAAGGGTTTTTTTAAAAATCTAATTGATCAGTTCTGCTGGCAGGTAATGGGAGGAGACATTTTTAATGATTCCTTCCTTCCCATCCGCATAAGTACCTACTCTGGAGAATCTAAGGACCATCCAGAATGGCATAATAGCTGACAGTGCAGGGAGATCTAGAGGGGAGGGTTAGAGAATCACCTCTCCTGTTCCCTGCTGGCTGGATTCTACTGAGCATTTCATTCAAGGAATGCTCCTATTGGCAAGAGCAAATTCTGAATCCAACTTGATGTCTTTTGTTTTTGCTTTTTAAAAAAAATTGCTTTGTTATCCTTAACACCATGGAGAACCAGGTATCCAGGTATAACAGTAGAAGAAAAAGTGTAATTCCACTTCATTTCATGGTTATTGTTTGACCCTAACTTATCGCAATGCAAATCTGTTAAATCTCATTTTCTTTAATTTGTCCCAATCTTCAGGTTACAGTCTCTAGCTTCGCCATGTACATGGCCCTTCCGTGTACATGGATGGGCGGGGAGGTAACTAAAAGATCGTTACACAATAAAGTAGATGATCATGATATATGAGGTAAGGTCTCCAGGGACAAATACTATTCCCAAACATTTACCTCAAGTAAGAAGAAAGTATAAAAACACTCGGTAGATCAGAAATCATACATGTAATTTCTGTTTTTAGAAATCTATAAAGCATATTAGACTATACAATCAAATTGGAGTCAGTAATGTCTTATGCAGATGTAACTGGAAAAGGCCAAAAATTGAAAAGTGAACACTTGCTCCTTTTTAAAAGTAGTAGTGAAAAACACTGGTAGCAATTAACATGGCTGCTTCAATTCAACTGAAGATTCAGCTGCAATTCAGCTGCTTTTAATAATGTTTAGATGTCACAGATGAAACAAATGCTGTTGCCTCCTTTAAAGCACCTTTGCATTGTAAATAAAACTTCAGAATTTATTTAGAAGATAAATACCAAGGACTTTGATTCGGGAAAAGTCCTGATATATAAATGTAAGAACAGTCAATTACCACAGCATTCTGATCTGCCGTTGTGAATTTGTTGAAGTTTGTATTGATCCAACATGGTATAAATAGGATATGGAAGGAGTATTTTTAACAACAACAACAAAATTCTAATTTTAATGGCAAACTGACACAACTGGCCATACATTTCAGCTGTACAGTTACTACAGTTTCAGCTGTACAGTTACTGGGCATGTGCAAGTTCAGTTAACTGCATCTTATTAATATGACATTTTCTTCTACCAGTTTTTAATTGATAGGGATCTGTACTCTGCTACTACTTATTGCATTTATTGAATTTCAAATGTTTACTTTTGCAGCATAACAGATTACTGTATTTTCCACTCTATAAGATGCACTTTCCCCCCAAAAAAGTAGGTGGTAATGTCTGTGTATCGGTTGCCAGTCGGTTGCCGAGCCACAGGGGTGAAGTCCTTTTACAGTGCTGAACCCCGCCTCTTCTGTCTTTGTCATTGCCCATCTCTTCTGTCTCTTTTCTGCAATGGAGGAGTCAATAGGCAGAGCTGGCACATGAGACAACACTTATCTGTGGTCCTCTCAGGTTTTGCCTGATTTTTTTTTCCTCCTCTAAACCTAGGTGCATTGTATGGTCAGGTGCATCTTACAGTGCAAAAGATATGGTAATTTTGCATGATTACAATATATATTTTGATAAATGCATGTAAAATTTGAAATACACTTCTGTTTTAATGATGTACTACCTATGTAAAATAAAAATACCTTTCATTGCAGGTTATAGTATTGTGGGCTTTGCCATGTATTATTTTACTTATGATCCATGGATTGGAAAATTGCTGTATCTTGAAGATTTCTTTGTGATGAATGAATTCAGAGGTATCTTAGATATTAAACATTAGTATTTTAGAATCATGTTATAAGCTGTATACAAATCTGATTTATAAAATTAAAATTTTCCCATCTTTAGGCTCGGGCATTGGTTCAGAAATTCTGAGGAATCTAAGTCAGGTAAGTAGATGATTATGACTTTCCATTGTATGGGGGGAAAAGCAACTGATCAATTAAAGTTATTTCCAGTACAAATGGAAATTTCATCTGATCCATTCATACTTTGTTTTACTCATTGATGACTATCTAGTGGGTCTCTAAGAACAATTTTCAAAGATCTTTGTTTCCAGGAAATAATTTTAGAAGATATATATGAATTACTGATCATGTAATTCCCTTTTGGTTCTAAGCTGAGTTATATAAAACATAGAAATTAGAAAAAGTAAGCCAACAAATATTAAAGGCACGAAATAAGAAAAACATACTTAAAATTACTTTACCCCAAACCATTTAATTAATTCTCCATATTTTCCAACCTTGTAAACTATGCTTACTTCCCACATATGTACACTTAATTTGATATATTACTTTTTGTTCAGTTATTCAAAAACAATGATAAATCTGTTACACATTTTAAATGCTCATTTTGATTAGGATTCTTTCACAGACAGGATGCTATATTCAAAATATATTTGTGCATTGAAGTGTGATACTCTTTCCTCAGCAAAAAAAGTATTTGCATGATCTTAATTCAATCTACATTTGAGCTCTTTGTGATAACACACTGAATCATAGTTCTAAAACCTGTTCAAAAAATTATTTTTAAATACAGTCAAAGCAATAAGGAATTCTTAGTCCCATAAAGCCAATATTATTGAAATGCTATTGTTGAAATAGTATATGTAGTTCTTACTTAACTATGGCTATTGGGACTAGAATTTCCATTGCTAAGTGATGCAGCTATAAAACACATGACTATGCTGCTTAGTAATGGAAATTCTGGCCCCAGTTGTCATTCTTCAGCAAACCATTGCCTGTTGTTAACCAGGAAAGTCACATAATTGCCATTTGCCTGCTTCCCTATTGACACTGCTTATAGGAAGCCAACAAAGGCTGTGACATTGTAATTATGAACTAGGTGCCAAGTCTTGATCGTTATCATGTGAGTAGGGACATTGCACCAGCTGTAAGTACAAGGAGCGGTCTTAACTACCACTTGTTCAGCACTGTCTTTAAGTTTGATCATTAAAAGAGGAACACCTGTATGTTAAATGTATTGCAGTATTCATCCAGTTTTTCAGTGACTTTATACTATGTTGTGAAAGTTTTTAAAAATTAATATTGAGGTTAACCTATAAAACACTCATCTTGGGTTGCAAAGCAATCAAAAATACATTTGGAATTATTTTTTGTAGCTGTCTGGGAATCTGTAATTTTGAGGCATTCTTAATGCAATTCAAATAAGCACACAAGGAATATTTAAACTTGGCACTAATTTTAATATATATTTATATATAGATATATACATTTACAGGTACCATGTCTTAAGACCACAAATATGCCGCTACTTTTACTCCTATGTTCATGTTCTTTATTTCTTTCTTCAGATTGCTGTCAAATGCCGTTGCAGCAGTATGCACTTCTTAGTAGCAGAATGGAATGAACCTTCCATTAAATTTTACAAAAGACGCGGAGCTTCTGATCTATCATCTGAGGAAGGATGGAGACTCTTCAAAATAGACAAAGAGTATTTGATGAAGATGGCAACTGAAGAATAAGTGTTGTCAACCCAATAACCCAAATACAAATTAAACGTGTAATTTCTCAGTTTGCTAGCCCTGTATTACTTTTCTTTCATTTTAATATTGAAATAGTTAATATATATCTTAAACCTAAAGCTCTAATATTAATAGTGTAGATGTTACTGTATTGTGGAGTTCTGAGACTCCAACGTAGCAACAGTTTACTGTCAGTACATCTCTGATCCTGAAATGTCTTATTTGTAACTTCATTGTAAGTATCCTTCAAATGTGTACAGTGTACACTATGGTATTTTTTGTTTTCAATTATTTACATTTATGAGAAAATAAATGTTTTCTTAGTGATCACAAATGCTTATGTCAACTTTTATTTACTGGCCTTCTCCAATTGTTTATATACATTGCTGTCTTTTTGGAATCTCATATCTCACATATTATCACTACCTTGTATCCCTTTTAATCCACCAATTTGAAGAGCATTCAAGATATTACTAGACATTTAATTCATTGGGAAGTTTCACACAGATTTAAGATAAGGCAACCTAGGAAAAGTAAACTAGTAGGGTGCTAGTAGGGTGCTATCATTTTTAAGGATTTTCAAGCTTGACACTAGAGTACACAAGGTACACAAAGGGGGAAAAGTAGTGAAATAAATTAGGGAAGGAGAAGTCTTTCCGCTGATTTCCTTCTGTTCCCAAAATATTTTAGTCACATTGCAGATAAGCATATGATTCATTGGTTCAACTACTATAGGCAATCCACAACAACATTTTTCCCTATCATAATGCCCAGTGTTCCTTTCTACATTATTTTCCATTATTCAAAATACACAGTAACCTGCAATCCTATAATGCACATAATCTTTCTTGCCTGTTAACGTATTCTGGATATAGCTAATTAAAGTTCTGCTTTCCTGTGGACATGCAAAGATATGTAATCTGAAGTGGGCCACAATTCTAAAAGGTTTTGGCATATGACTGTTCAGTTCTGTTTGATTTATATTCTGCCATCTTTAATATCCCTATTGCAAAACACTTATAACTAGACTTTTGGAAAGTGTATTTTCATATATATAGACAGTCCATGGAATCCAATATTCCTGTACAATCATTTCTATTCGCATTTCCTAATATTTTTGATAGAAACACTGATCAAAATATCACATACAGGTTTGAATTCCTTCATCTTTTTATACAGAGCCTCTGTTGACTAATAGAGGACAATATTTGTAGCTCAGGGTTGAAGTGAGGTGGTCTCTGGGCTTGGTTTTTTTCTTGCAGATGTTTCATTACCCAAACTAGGTAAAGTCATCAGTGTTTGGCACTGATTAGGTTACCTGGTTTTAGCTAATGTCTGCACAAAAATAAACAAGCTCAGATAGCACCAAGGATGCGGTTAATTAATTTCATCATTTTTTGGTAAATTCACTATCACCTTATGGAAAAGCAACACATCTTTTGAGATCACAGCACCAGTCTGAACATGGCTGTTACAATATCTCTGAAGAGAATGTCAGATCCCTATCGTGATACTGTCATTTCTTTGGGGAGGGGGGCTTGGATCATTTATTCACTTACTGCCTTCTTCCTTTTTCCTACATATCCTGTAATCCCTTAGTTTATAACCCTAGCAATGACACCTGTCTGCCCTGTGCTTTGATTTACCTTTGGGGAATGTGTAAGGGGGGAGGGTCATCTGTTTTATTTCTGCTCAGAAGCCTCTGGAGAGAAGCGCCTGGGAACAGTTCCTTATCTCCTTCCCAGGACAGCTGTTTTCACATCTGCACCTGTGGATTGGCCTATTCAACATCAGACTGAAGGGAGGGGTTTCTAACTCCTTTACCCTAATGGAATTGCCGAAGGGGAATTTAGATCCTGCTTTGCTCTTGTCTTGCAATCACTTCCTTTCAATAAAAGTTTCCTTTTGAAATGCTGTTTCAAGAGTTTGTATTTTCTTAAATGGGGAGGAGAGGTGGGACCTTACATAAAGCAGGATCTGCAAAAGTGGTCAACCCAGAGAAGCAAATTCGCTCTACCGAGGGGACCTTATAAACAATGTCTGAACAAAGTGTTGAGCAAGGGGAGGCAGAATGCCACTGTGAGACCTCTGTCACCACCCAGCCAAATGCCGGCTCCATCTGCCCCATCAAAGTCATCAAAGCTGTGTTGGAAGGCTCCACAAAGTCCAGGTGGTCAATCAGAGTGGGGAAGAAAGACAATTGAGACAATAGAACCAGAGGAGTCAGCCTCACCCATGGCAGCTGGCAACCGGGCTGGAAATGTGAACTGGAAGCCATGTCAGACCAAGAAGAACTGACTGAGGAACTGGCCGGGGACAATCGACTTGAGAAACATGTCATGTGATTCGTGATGGAAGCTTTCAAGAATTTCAGAGTCGGGGGGAAGTTGGATCCTCGCCGAGGGGGGGTGGGGCTGAAGCTGCAGCAGCAGCCAATGGATCTGGAACCGCCACCCCAGATCCAGCAGCCCATCCACTGCTGCTGCAGACCAGCAGCTGCCCTGCCAAATCTGCCCCATGCAGTGCCATCTCCTACGAATGTCCCTGGTCAGCCCAGAGCACTGCAGCTGGAAACCCCACCCCCCATGAAGTAGAGTATGGCAACCCACAACAACTGGGGTTCTTCCTGGCACATGTCCTCACATACATGCAAGAGTACGGGTGGGATTTCAAAACCCAGGGTACCTGAGTTCGAGTTGTCATCCTGGTGCTAGAAGGAGGGGCGGCCAGATGGATAGTGAGCCTCCACAATGCCAATGCTCCCAAGATGAGAAATTGCAACCGTTTTATGATGGCTTTTCACCACCAGTTTGACAACCCCCTGGCAGACCAAAAAGCTCGTGATTGCATCAGAACCATGAAGCAGAGCCACCAGCTGGTGGCTGAATACACTGAGGAATTCTGAGACCTCACCTGCAGGGTAGCCTGTCCAGAAGACATCCTGGTGAACTGGATCAGAGTTAGCCTGAATGACGACCTCTACCAAGCCTGCTGTGATGACCCGGGATGTGACACAAAGGCAACACAGTCAAATAAGCAAGAAGAGTCCCTTTATTATCTACAACTTTGCCCTCTAGTGTCCAGGTTATCTTTGGCTGGAGAAAAACTCTCCTAGGAACTGTCTTTACGTGGAGGAAATTCAGTCCAAAAATGAAATACATACAAACTGTAACTAAAAATCCAAACAAACCACACTGCAGTAATTAACTTGACAGGGCAGGAGAAGGAATTGCAGACTGGAAAGCACAGCAAAACACACAAAGTTGGGAAGATGCCAGGAACACACATAAACCTTGATGAAACTAGATAATTCACAATTTGCTCCCAACTACTTGCTGTGCGCAACTTCCCTTTTTAAATTAGTTGTAGCTGTGTTCCCAGCTACAACTAATGAAGGGAATCAGGGCCCTTTCCTCCCCCATAAGCCATGCAACTCATTTCCCTCCCTTCCTCCCTGCGAGGCCTAGGATGAAGAAGGTGTGGGCCTGGGTCCTTCTCCGAACCCCCTCTCCCTTACTCTACCTCTCCCCTGCTCTGCCCAGCAGGACTTTGCCCTTCCCCAGTTTCTTCCACAGGCAATGGAGCCACACACCCACTCCCTGTCAGCTGCTTGGCCTCCCCCTCTGAATCAGATTCCAACAGGGGCATGACACCTGCCTAGCCAGAGGAGCCCCAAACCGTATACATGAATGATATATCCTAGCCAAAGAGGTAGAGATCGACCTGGCCAGTACTGAGCAGGGGAAGCTTTGAAGAGATCCCTACCCTGGGAAAATGGGAGGCATCCAAGCCAAAAACCGCCCTAGCGCTGAGATCATCAGCCTGTTACAAGTGCGGGAAGGAGGGGCACTGTACAGCTGAGTGCCTTTTGAAAACTCCTGCCTGGAAACCTGAATTCCTGTCAGGTGGGAAGCCCGTGAAAACCACCCCATGCAGAAAAGACAATGCACAGAGAAGTGGAGAGGCTGTGGAGTTTCGTCCCCTCGCAAAATCGGGAGAAGGAACTTCGGCACCACCAGGAGAAGGACCAAGCCAGTTCGAAAGCAACCCTGAAGACGACCCACTGATAAGCGAACCAATGGAACCGCTCACCCTACCCCTAAGACTATTCACCTCAGCCGGTGGAAAAAGGTAAAACTCTCAACCATCCTGCACTCAGGGTGCACCTGGTGCTTAATTAGCCCAACTCTAGTGGGGAAACTGGGCATCTACCTGCAGAAGCTAAAAATCCCCATTGCATTTTGCCAGTAAGATGGCTCAGTTGCAGGGTGGGGGAGCCAGCAACTTTTCCCACAGAACTCTAGACATAGACATAGGGACCCTTGATGAGAAACTCACATTCATTGTGGCACCCGGAATGGAATGGCTCTAGTTCTGCGACTCACCTGGCTGAGGAAGTGGAACCCAAGAGTAAACTGGAAGCAGGGGACCCTAAGATTTCAATCAGGAATGACCGGACCAAATGGCCGAAGGGAGGAACTGTGAGGAAAGCCAAACAAAGAAACAGCTGTGGCCAGGAGAGCCACGCCAACTCAGGGCATCCCCAGGGAACACAAGGACTTAGCAGAAGTGTTCAGTGAAGAGGACTCCAACAAACTTTCCCCCCACCATCCCACAGACTGCACCATCAAAATCCCCTCAGGCTCCAAACTCCAAACTACCAAAACCCAAGATGTATAGCATGCCTCCAGGGAACTCGAGGAATTGAGGATTTTCATAGATAAGAACCTGGCTAGGGTTTCATCAAATCAACATGACCAAAGATTGCTACCCCAGTGCTGTTCCGAGAAAAGAAAGATGGGTCTTTAAGTCTATATGTAGACGATAGAAATTTAAACATTGTAAGGGTAGACAATGTGTACCCACTTCCCCCCAAAAGGACAGGGGGAAAATCTTTTCAAAATTAGACCTAAGAGAAGCTTACTACTGAATGAGGATAAGGGAAGGGGATGAGTGCAAAACAGCTTTTAACCTCCCCTTGGGGTGCTACCAAATCAAAGTGCTTCCATTTGGACTACAAGGCGCTCCCACTGTTTTCATGCAACTCATAAATGAAGTGCTCCATGATCACTTATACAAAGGGGTTTTGATGTATTTAGATGACATTTTAATATACACTGAAACAAAAACTGAACATATAAAACTTGTCTGGGCAGTTCTAAACAAACTCCATGCTGCTAAGCTTTATGCAAAACTGTCTAAATGTGAATTCCACAAGGATAAGATAAACTACCTGGGATACCAAATATCCCCTGAGGATATAGAAATGGACCCAGGGAAAGTACAAGCAATGATTGACTGGGCCCCCTCCCACAAGCGCCAGCAACTGTAGAACTTCCTGGGGTTTGCAAACTTGTATTGATAATTTATCCTAGCTTTCATGCAAATTGCATTCCCCATCACTAATCTTCTGAAAACAAAAGTGGGATACAAGCCAAAGCCGAAGCAGTCTCTAAACTGGACTAAGGAATGCCACATGGCATTCAATAAACTGAAACCATTATTCTTGGCTGAAGCACCCAGATCCAGAAAAACCTTTTGTCATACAGGCAGACACCAGTGACATAGCTGTTGAGGTAGTGTTACTCCAAGAAAACAAACAGGGCAAATTAAAATCCTGTGCATACACGTCTAAAAAATTAACAGACATTTCTTCCTCTATGTTTTGGAATCTAAGATAAAATTCTGATCTGTCCATCTCCCATCTCAGCATCCCACTTTTATCTTGTTCAACTACAGTTAATCTGCCATCAATATCTCCAATCTGCTTATCTCTTTGTTTATCTTCTTCAATTTTTTGGAATCTCTCATCATACTTCATCATCATTTGTTGAATATTCTCTACCTTTTCATCAGTTTTTTCTATTCTCTTTTCAATATTCTCTGTTCTTGCTTGTATGCTTTGAATTCCTTGCATTATCATCTGCAGTGTCACCTTTTCCTGTTCTTTTTCTTCTTGTAACATCGTCTGTATTGAGTGTTGTCCTCCAGATGGTGAAGAGGAAGAAGTAGGAATTGAAGAACCAGCTGCCGTTAGTTTCCTGCACATTTCAGATGATTCAAAATCTTCAGGTTCTTCTAGACTTTAATCCACTCGTGAAATAACCAATTGTAATTCTAAGTAAAAATAGTGGAAAAAAAGAAGCAAGATAAAAAAAATTCTTCAGGTTCTTGTATACCTTAATCCAATCAATTGGTTAAATAGCAGTAAAAGCTCAAAAAAGGAAGAAAAGACCACAAACAGAAAACGGGAAAAAATGTTAAATCTTGTAGGTGGCAGAAAAATAAAAAGTAAAAAGTAAAGAAGAAGAAAAAGAAATTCTTCAGGTTCTTGTATACCTTAATTCAATTAAAAAGTCTCAGGTATGAAAAGGTATACAAAAAAAAGAAAAGCCACAAAAGAAAAACCAATATGGAAAATAAATTAAAAAATGCAGGAGAGGGAGAGAGAAAAGAGAAAAAAGACTACTCCCTTAAAAAAAAAACATTAATACTAAGACTTGTCCTTTAAAATGAAATACAAAAGTAGAAATTAGGCTCCAAAAGCAAAAAGAAAGACAAAAGCCCAAAAGGCCAAAGATCCAAACGACTATTACAAATAATAAGCTGATAAGGAAGGGGTTTGTTAAAGTAAGGAATAGCCCAGCTTAAAAAAGAGAAAAAGAACACACTGCACCTATTTAGTTATCCAAGGCTTTTGTTAAGTTTTATAACTCTTCTCTAGAGTCTTATCGTCTTTTTTCTGTAAACTTCAACACCAGACTCCAGCTACTAATAGAAACCCAGAAGAGCACCTGCAATAATACTCTCCCATGCTCTTCCCTCTATCTCATCAGACAGGCTCAAAGTCCTTGAAAAGAAGTCTCAATTCTTTCTCAGCTTTGTCTGGTCTAGAGAAAAAAAAGAGAGAAACAATATTTCTAAGCCTCTAGTTGGCAGTGTTGCAAAGTTTCCTCTGCTTTCACTTTCTCCCTCCTTTTCCAAACAAAATATAATTAAAATAATTAAAAAGGAAAAAGGATTTAAAAAACGAAGCTAAAAGGGAATCTCTAGCCTAAAATATTATAAAGACAAAAAGGAGAAAAGACAAAAAAGAAAAAATAAGGTAGAAAAAAAAGACCAGTCCGGTTCAAAGCAAAAAATCATATATGAAAAGTCCAGCAAAAAAAAAGAAAAAATTAATTTGACTTCCTGTGTAAAACCACTGCTTAATCATTTCTGTCTAAGATTTCACAGATTCTTTCTTTTCCTTAGGGTGTCATTTCAAATCTTAAAGCAAAGAAAAAATTCTCACCAAACCGGCACACTTTCTGTTTCCATTCTCTTCCGTTTCGGAGCTGTCCCAACTTCAGCAGCTTTAATGGCTGCCTCTTTGCCACTGGCAAAAAGAGCTTCTCATGGATCTACCAGGGACTTTGTGGTATCCCTGGGATCGACAGGGTGCACTTATTACATTCACCGTCTCTTTGGGATGGTTTAGATCCATTTGGACCATCCAGGAGCAAAGATATTGGTGGCGATCTCAAACCTTCAAGATCGCACGTCGTATCGTTGTGACGCCAGCTCCACCCTCCCAAGGATGAGATAATGATAGAAATCTTGGCTGAAGCTCTGGAAATAACCAGAGAAGATGATGGATGGAATAGACGAGGTATTTCGAGTCTTCACAAGATATGCAATGAGAAATAGCCTACCAAGAGAAGTTCACATCAGATTTACAAAGAACGCCATTAAAACGCAAATATTGCAGGTGGCAAGAGGGAAAACATTGAAATATAAAGATAAGGAGATTGTGGTCCTGAAACAAGTACCCAGAAGAGTGAGAGAGATGAGAAGAGAATATCGATTCCTGACTAAAATTCTACTTAAAAAAGAGGTGAATTATAGATGGTTGATTCCAGAAGGTTTAATGTTCACATGGCAAGAACAGAGGCACAGAATTGACTTAATTGAGAAAGTTGAATTATTTTATACAGAATACTTTGGAGGGAAAGAGGAGACAGAAAAAGAAATGTCACTAATTGAATTCTAAGAGGACTGCCAAATAGCGACTGAATTTCTGCAGTAGGCAGAAAAGTGGAAGCTAAAGAACAACGTGAACCAAGATCTATGTGAGCTGCCAAACCTTACCTATAAAGTATAATCATGGAAGAGAAAAAAATGATTACAATTAACATAAGCGGACTTAACTCAGCTGTTAAAAGACAGAAAACTTTCCATAAATTAGAGAAATTAAAATTTGATATAATCTGCCTACAAGAAATACATATTAAAAAGCAATATGAACAACTGTTGATACAGCCAAAGTTAGGGAAAATATTTACTTCTTTGACACAATGCAAGAAAAGTGGAGTGGTTTTATATATTAAATATATTATCCCAGTGAAATTGATCCATACGGATGATGATGGAAGACTATTAATGGTGGAAATAATGGACAATAATATGGAAACCCTCCTGATTGCAATCTATGCCCCGAATGACAATCAAGAAGAATTTTATAGAAAATTACATATGAAAATAATTGAACTGGACTATGCTAATATCGTTATGATGGGAGACTTTAATGGAATTGTAGACAATAAATTGGACTATACAACACAGAAAACAACAAAGCAAAGCAGAAAGATTTTCCCTAAATCTTTTTTTAAATGACAGATGAAATAAATTTAAAAGATACATGGAGAAAAAAAAATGCCAAAACTAAACAATACACCTTCTATTCAAGCAGACATTTATCATGGCCCAGAATAGACATGATATGGATGTCAACAGAATTGTTCATTAATATCCAAGAAATAAACATTGAAACAAGTACTTGGGCAGATCATAATCCAATGACAATTGAATGGAAAGGACAAAGAAGAAGATCTAGATGGACGTTAAATAACACCATACTAAAAGAAAAAGACTTCATACAGAGGATGGAGAAAGAACTGGCTTTTTTCTTTGAAGAAAATAAAAAAGAAGAAACATCAATGCAGAATGTATGGGATACAATGAAGGCATATGCCAGAGGCTTGATAATAGACTATACAAGGAAAAGAAATACCACAGAAAGACTAGCCTCTAAGACATTAGAGGATGAGCATAAAGGACTTGAAAAAGAGTTACAGAAAATGCCACAGAAAAAGGACATTAAGTTAAAAATGGATATAATTAAACATAAAATGGGATTAATGGAAAAAGAAGAATTTGCACAGAAAATCACAGGTGCAAAACAGAACTAATTTGAAGATGCAAATAAACCAGGTAGATGGTTAGCATATAAACTGAGAAAGGAGAAAGAATCAAGGAAAATATTGCAATTAATAGATGATCAAGGCCAAGTTTGCTATGGTAGTAAAGAGAAGAAGGAAATCATATGAGATTATTATGGGAAACTATACACACAAGAGAATATTGATGATGAAAGAGTTAAACAGTACTTACAGAATGCTAATCTACCCCAAATACCTAAAGAGATTGAAATAATGTTAGAAAGCAATATAACAATGATGGAGTTAACTGAAGCACTTAAGAAGCAAAACAATGGAAAGGCACCAGGCCCAGATGGATTGCAAGCCTTTGCGGATGATTTGGCCTTTATTTTGGAAGACCCCTTAGACACAGCTCCAAAATTATTGGAAAAGATAGAGTCATATGGTGAGGTGGCTGGTTTGAAAATAAACAAAGATAAAACAAAGATTTTGACAAAGAATTTGCTACTAAGACAAAGAGAAGAACTGGCAGACCTGTTGAAAATTCAAGTCACGAATAAGGTTAAGTATTTGGGGATACATTTGACATCAAGATGTAGTACATTAAAAGAGAACAATTATATTAAACTTAAACAACAGATAGCGTTAGACTTGATGAAATGGGAAAACTTACAATTGTCATTAATAGGGAGAATCTCAACATTCAAAATGAATATCTTACCCAGAATCTTATATTTGTTTCAAACAATACCAATTAGGCTTGGAAAAGACTATTTTGAAGATTTAAATAAAATTGTGTTGAAGTATGTATGGCAAGGCAAGAAAGCGAGAACAAAGTTAAAACTTTTACAAGATGCCAGAATTAGAGGTGGTTTTGGTTTGCCTAATTGGGAGTTGTACTATCAAGCTGCAAATTTGATGTGGGCCAAGGAATGGATAACATTAAGAAAGACTAGATTGTTGACATTAGAAGGACATGATTTGCTGTTGGGCTGGCATGCTTTTCTATGGTATAAGGGAACTAAAACACAGGGCTATTTTAGAAGACATCATATACGGGAATCTTTGTGGTTAAATTGGGAGAAGATTAAAAGACAATGTTATTTGAAAATTCCAGTTTGGTTATCGACTATTGAAGCATTTTCCTATCCTATAATTTATAAGAAGGAACAAACAGTTAGATATGGGGAAATATTGGATGAAAAGGGTGAACTTAAATCGATGCAAAAACTAGAGGAACAAGGTATACAGATGAATTGGTTTTCATATGCGCAAATACATTCAAGGTATGTTAAAGATTCTAAAACAGAGGGATTTTATGATAAATCGACTGACTTAGATAAGATTTTGACAGGTACTGATGAAAAAGTGATTAAAAAATTATATGGTTATTTATTGGAAATTAAACTAGAGGAAGAACAAGTTAAAGAAACTATGATTGCTTGGGGGAAGAATTTTGGATATGGGATTGATTTAGAGAAATGGCAAAAATTGTGGTCTCAAAATTATAAAATGACAATGTCAACAGCATATAAAGAAAATTTGTATAAGATGTTTTATAGGTGGCACTTTCCCCTGACAAGAATAGCAAGAATGTTCAAGAATAAATTGGAAAAATGTTGGAAATGTCATCAGATACCTGGTTCATATTACCATATGTGGTGGACTTGCGAGGACGCTAGAAAATATTGGACTAAAATTCGCATGTGGTTGGAAAAAATGACAAAGAAACACATAGACTTGAAACCAGAGATTTTTTTATTGGGAATTTTACCTGACATATATAGTAAAGATTTGAA
This sequence comes from Pseudonaja textilis, assembly GCF_049901715.1. Classification (NCBI taxonomy): domain Eukaryota; kingdom Metazoa; phylum Chordata; class Lepidosauria; order Squamata; family Elapidae; genus Pseudonaja; species Pseudonaja textilis. Next base: position 6,265,277 of record NC_141997.1, on the reverse strand, counting down.
ATACCTGATTGTAAATGTATTAACAGCAGCTAGGATTGTATTTGCTAAAAATTGGAAAAATGAGAAAATACCATCGCAGGAGGAAAAGAAAATATTGGAATGTGCTGAAATGAGTAGATTGACATTTGAAATTAGAGAACAAGAGGATAAACAATTCTATAAAATTTGGGACCTTTTTTATCAATGGTTAGATGATAAAATACAATAATAGAATATCTAGAATTTCAGAAAATAATGAATATATAAAGATATATTTCTTTTTTTTTAATATCATATTTATAAAATGTTTTTAGGATAGATTTGCTAGGATTATATTAATTGTTATAAAATAAACTAAGTAAATTATAGTTATCTTGCAAAGTATAAATGAATAAAATTACAGTCAAATGATTGTTTAATAGTGATACTAGGGTATTTAATTTTTGATTGATAATATGAGTTATCATGTAATGTAATTGTAATTGAGACTACGAAATGGATGCACAAAAAATTGGTAAACCAACTGACACACTGCTTGTATATTTATGAAAGAAAGCTGGATGTTTTTATGTTTTGTTTGTTTTTGTTTGTCTTTAAAAACCAATAAAATTGTTAAAAAAAAAAAAGGAAGGGGATTTCAGGTTCTTTGGTGGGTAGGTCTGGCATTGGGTTGAATTCTTGGCCTGTGGCTACCTGGAATGGGGTGAACCCCATGCTACTACGGACTGAGTATGATACGTCTGCAAAAGGAAGGTTAGTCCAATTGTCCTGTTGGTAATTAATAAAGCAACTTAAATATTGTTCTAATACACTGTTAACCCTCTACGTCGAGCCATCCGTTACTGGGTGACTTGATGACGACAACCCCTAGGTGGAGCCTAATAGGTTTAAAAATCCCCACCAAAATTTGGATGTGAACTGAACACCCCATCTGAGATAATCCGTTGGGGAGCTCCATGAAGGCGATAAATGTGTATTAGGAACATCTTTGCCAAGGCCTTGGCAGTTGGGATCTTTTGGCATGGAATAAAGTGAACCTGTTTGGAAAAAAGATCAGTTACAACCCAAATGACAATATTTCCAGCACTTTTGGGAAGCTCCACTATAAAGTCCATAGAGATCTCTTTCCAGGGTGCAGAAGGGTCTGCTACTGTTTGTAAAAGTCCAGGATATTTTTCTTGTCTTCTCTTTGCAGCAGCACAGGTGGGGCAGCTTGCCACATAGTTTTCAATGTCCTTTTTGAGGGACGGCCACCAAAATTGTCTTTTGATGAGGTGCAGGGTTTTTACAAACCCAAAGTGTCCCGCTATTTTGGAGTCATGGCAGCATTTCATTCTCTGACTTGCAGGGACATAAAGTTTGTCCCAAGCCAGTCCATCTTTGAATAAACAAGTGTTTTTGTTAGCCTGGAGCCAGTCGTCCTAAAGTAGTGCCTCCTTAATATTGACGTCGTTGTGTCTTCAGTCAGGGATGATTTTTTTTTTCCTCTTGTGCCCGGGTGATTACTTTGACTGCTAGTTGGGTTGGTTGGATCATCAGTTTTATAACCTCAATCTTTTTGCTGTTGTATTGGGGTTTTCTAGACAGTGCATCTGCTAAGAAATTCTTTCTCCCAGGAAAATATTTGAGAGTGAAATTAAATTGTTTAAAGTATTGAGCCCAGCTTGCTTGTTTTTCGGAGAGTTTCCATGGATTTCTCAGGGCTTCCAGATTTTTGTGATCAGTCCATACTTCAAAGGGGATTTGGTTTCCTTACAGGAAATGTCTCCATGTGAGCATTGTCCACCGCACAGTATATGCCTCTTTCTCCCATATGGGCCATCCTTGCTCGGTTTTCATCAGTTTCTTGGATGTATAAGTGCATGGTTGTAATTGACCACTTCCATTCTTTTGGAGGAGGACTGCTCCAACTGCAACATCACTAGCGTCTGCTTGAATGACAAAAGGTTGTTCGGGATCTGGGTGCTTAAGGACCAGTTCTGCTGAGAATAGATGTTTGAGTTTCTCGAATGCCGCTTGGCATTCCATTGTCCAGATAAGGGGGTGCCTTGGTTTGGCTTTTGCAAACCCTAGGAAGCTTTGCAGTTGTTTGCGGGTGTGCAGTGGGTCCCAGTCCATTACAGCTTTTACTTTCTGTGGGTCCATCTCTATTCCCTCGTGGGATATTCTATACCCCAAGTAGACAATTTTTTCTTGGTGAAATTCGCATTTAGAGAGTTTTGCACATAGTTTAGCGTCTAAGAGTTTTGTGAGGACTGCACGAAGTAGCTTGATGTGTTCTTCCATTGTTTCTGTGTAGATTAAAATATCATCAAGATACACTAGAACCCCTTTATATAAAAAAATCATGAAGGGTTTCATTGATCAATTGCATAAACACGGCAGGCGGTCCTTGCAGTCCAAAAGGGAGCACTTTAAATTGGTAGCATCCCAATGGTGTGTTAAAAGCTGTCTTCCACTCATCCCCTTCCTTTATTCTTATGCAGTAATATGCCTCTCGTAGGTCTAACTTTGAAAAAAAAATTCCTTTCGAGAGGTGGGCTAACATGTCCTTCATGAGGGGGAGTGGATACATATTCTCTATGCAAATCATGTTTAATTTTTTGTAATTAGCACAAAAGCATACGGAGCCATCTTTCTTTTTGTGGAATAACACTGGGGCAATTTTTGGTCGGGCAGGTTCGATGAAACCCCTTTTTAAATTTTTGTTGATAAATGCTCTGAGTTCTTTTAGTTCTCTGGGAGACATGCAGTACATTTGTGGTTTGGGAGTTTAGCCCCTGGTAGGATTTCTATAGCACAGTCTGTGGATTGATGTGGTGGGAGTTCATCACAAGCTTCCTCGCTAAATACTTGGACCAGATCCTGGTACTCATTAGGGATGTTAATGGGTTCAGCCGACTGTCTGGTCATGGCTGACTCTCTGTTCTCTGTTCCTTTCTTTATCCTTTCCTCTAAACTATTTGCAAATACTATATCTCTCTGAAATTGTACGGTTCCTCTCCACCAATTTATTTTTGGATTCCATTTCTGCAGCCATGTGAGACCTAGGACTAGTGGCTCTTCCATTCCTGGGGCTACAATGAATGTGAACATCTCACTATGGTTCCCTAATCTTATTTTCAATGTTTCTGTGGTAAACCTAGCTGGCTCCCCCCACCCCTATAGTTCCATCTAATTGGCAGAAAGCAATGGGATTTTCTATTTCTTTCAGTTGGATCCCGTTTCTCTGCAAGAAAGGATTTATTAGGCATCAAGTGAATCCCGAATCCAGCAACGCTGCAACTTCCTCCCCCTTCCCTCAATTGGGGAGAAACAGTCTTAGGGGTTCAAATGGGTTGCTTACCAGCGGGTCATCTTCCGGATCACTTTCAGACTGGCTCAGGTCCCCTCAGAGTGTTGGGGATTCTTCCTCTGGGTTGGGGGGGGGATCGGAATCCCACAGCTACTTGGCCTCTCAGGCCAGTCTCCTTTCCTCAAGGGCTGGATTTTCCGGGTTTCCCCCCTAATGGGCGGTCTGGCTTTCTGGCAGGGTTTTAGAAAACAGCATTCTGCTGCACGGTGTCTCTCCTTTCCACACTTAAAGCAACCAGACATTCTTGGAGTTATGGTGGTTTGGGGTTTGAAAATTTCCTGTTTCCCCAGGGGTGGGGATCTTTTCCAAAACTTGCCACTGCGGTACCGGTTATGAATCATGTCTATCTCTGCCTCCTCTGCCATCATGTACCATTCATGCAGGAGGTTTGGGGCCCCATGGGCCAGGCAGGCAGCGTATAGGTCATCATTTAGTCCATCTTTGAACCACCAGACTAGGATATCCTTTGGCCAGTCGACTCAGCCAGCCAGGTCACGAAATTCCTCGATGTATTCAGCTACCAGGCGACAGCCTTGCTTTACAACTCTGATGTGGTCTCGGGCTTTTCTATCGGCGAGGGGGTCTTCAAAGCGGTGGCGTAGGTCTGTCATGAAGCGGTCGAGGTTCCTTAATTCTGGGGCATTGACGTTTTGGAGCGTCACCGTCCATCTGGCTGCTGCCCCTTCAAGGGCCAGGATGACGACTTGTACTCAGGTTCCCTGGGTTTGGAAATTCTGCCCATATTCTTGCATGTAGGTGAGCACTTGCGCCAGGAAAAATCCCAGTTTCTGGGGGTCCCCATCGAATTTTACTCCCAGGGGTGGGACCTTCCTCTGCAATTGTATGTCTCTGGGTTGGCCAGGGTTAATCCCCTGTTCTGGGGCATTTAGGAGTCAGGTACCTAGTATGGCTGCTGGTTCTTCAGCTTGTCCCACTGCCCGATCGCTCTCAGCTGAATCCGGGCTGGCAGCTCAGGTTCTATCATTTTCTGGTTTCCTCGCTCTCCTGCGTTGGCATCCTGGTGCATCCCTCACCTTGAGGTTCTCCAGGGCTTCCCTCACGAGGCAATTTATGTACCATCTCAGTCGGTCATTGGCTAGTGGCTCCTCTTCCTGATCCGATAGGGCCTCCAGCTCCAATTTTCATCCAGGTTTACGATTGCCTCAGGTGAGGGTTACTCCCCTGGTTCTTCTGTCCCAGCTGTCTCTCTTTCCTATGCCTATAGATCACCGGGGCTTTGTGGAGGTTTCGTAGGCAGCTTCACTATCTTCAATGGGGTGCACCAAGGCAGTATCTGGCTGGGTAACTGTCAATGTTTCTCCCCAGCATTCGGCTTCCCCTTGGTTCTTGCTGTACTCAAACATTTTCCTTTCTTGCAGGTCCCCTCGGTAGAGTGAAAGGTTGTTGTTGTTGTTTTTAAATGTTTTATGTCAGACTACAGAACTTTTTCCCATTCAATTAACAAGAATGAATTTCTGAAAACCAAACGTATCAAAAGGCATCCTTTATTGAGATGAGAGAATTCATGTAGGAATTCAAAGCAGCGTCTAAGGTCCTTCAGCATACAGGGATAGATAAGGGAGTTTAGCACCCTTCCTCTTATCTCAATGTGTATTTAGTGAAACAAAAGCCAGTATGTTAATTCTCCACCCCACCCCTTCTGTAGAAACGATCTTTTTCACAGTTTCCCAGGAAGCATCTCACTAGGGAATTTTTATAGACTTCTCATCTCCTGGCTGTGCCTCTCAGAGGTGATAGGTTCTGGCCATCTGGGTTTCCTCCCTCCATTGTATCATGTGTGGGTTATACAAATTCTATAAAATATATATATATATATATATAAAATATATTCAGGCTACATCAAGAAAGGATTTCTTTATCAGTCTCCCCTCCCCCTTTTCTTCTTCCACTGAAGAAATGACAGATAACACGGATCTGACATTAATTATCATAATATAGCAGACAATGAGATAAAAAACCAAGTCTCTTAAGAGATGAATTTGAGCCAAGAGGTCAAAGTACTGATGCTTCTATTTCACCACTTGTCCTATGTTCAACTGCAAATGGAAAAAATGGATGCAAAACAATTCTTCAGAGGCAATATATAACTCATATTCAATAGATTATCTGCTAATACTAAGATTCTGGAAACTCAGCTGTCACTGTATTTTAACAGCATTCAACCTATATAATCCACAACTTGATAATTCAACCAAATTACTATATTATGACAGTAATATAGAACAGGCTATTTCCTTATTACAATTTTTTATTCAGTCTTTATAGAATCTATAGACTTTAGAGCCAGTTGGTTAAGGCACCAGACTAGAAAGCATAACTCCATGAGTTCTAGTCCCATGAAAGCCAACTGTGTTGACCTTAGAACATTTTCTCTCAGTCCAATTCACCTCACAGGGTTGTTGTTGTAGTGAAAATAGGAGGAGGAAGGAGTATTAGGTATATTCTCTGCCTTGTTTGTAGAAATAATAAAGGATGGTTACAATAAATATTTTAGTGATTATATTTTAGTGATTATGTTTTAGTGAGTCACTCAGAAATACTGAAATTGGATGGCATATTAATTTGTTAACTAAATAAATTACATAATCTTTTTGGTATCAAATCCATGGCATTGTTTAGATTTTTCTCAGTAACATTCATGTTAACTGAATAACCATCAATAATCATGTTGGCTGCAATGATTTGAAATGAAATAACATTGAAAAAAATTATATTGAGTTTAATTGAAGAGATCATGCAACAATACATTTTGGTTTCAGTCTACTATTTCATCATTACTGTACTATGTAAATTGGAAGATACATATTCAAACACCTCAAAATAAAGACTATCCTTTTCTTAGAGGGTTATTTTTAAATAACCCAAATAAGGCATTCAGCAGAATCAAGTAGCAAAATTTTCCTTAAAAGAGTGCACTGTATTAAATAGAAAATTGTGTAACTGAATTCAGTCATATTTACCCCATCTTTATAGAAAAACAATTCTATAGGCTGTTTGCTATTTATAGCTTATTAACACAACTCACATGGAAAAGCTATTGAGAATGCAATAAATATTAGATTACTTGATTCATGACAATCTTTTCATTTGTCCACATTTAGTTTTATCCAGCAACAACTTTTACATTATTTTAGAAAATGTGACCTTGATTATCTGGAATTTTCTTTCATTAAACATATGTGCACGTCAGCACCAGAATCTGTTGTAGAACTACTGACCATTTTTGAACCACCTGTTTCTCATGTGATCTAAATTAGTTATAAGATTAGGTTTCATCTGTTTTTAATAGAGTAGAATGAATAACCTAGAACATATCATAGAACATGGGTGTCAAACTTGATCATGTCACATTACGTATTGTGACATATCATCACTTTTTTTGCCTTTGTGGAGCTGGGATGAGTGTGGCCTGCACATGACAGATCTGCGGGCCACCAGTTTGACACCCCTGTCATAGAATAACAGAGATGGAAGGGATTTTGAAAATCATCTAGTCTAACTCCCAGCATAAGCAGAAGAGTCTATACCTGTGATGGTGAACATATGTCACATGTGCTGGAAGTGACATGCAGAGCCATCTCTCCAGGCATGCCAGCCATTGCCCGTTGCTCTTCTGGGTTCCGGCGTGTGCATGCGTACTGGCCAGCTGGTATTCGCGTGTGCAGGAGTGCCGGAAACTGGAAAAGCAGCTCCCGGAGCACCTGCACACACTGTCCAGCTGGTCTTCCCGTGCACATGTGCATTAGAAACCAGAAAACCAGGTGGCCAGCATGCATGCGTGCACCAGGAAGTTAAGCTTCCAATGTCTGGTGCTCCTGTGTGCTCAGGGAGCTGCTCTTCTGGTTTCCAGCACACAGGTGCATGCTCCTGTTGTGGCACTTGGTGCCAAAAAGGTCAGCCACCACTGGTCTATACCATTTCAAAATGTGACTGAAATGGCTGTGTCAGTCTCTTCTTGAAAACCTCCAGTGATGGGACACCCACAACTTCTGAAGACAAGGCATTCCACTGATCATTGTTCTCACTGGTAGGAAATTTTTCCTTAGTTCTAGGTTGCTTCTGTCCTTGATTAGTTTCCATCAATTGGTTTTTGTCTGCTTTCTGATGCTTTGGTAGATAGTTTTCCCCCTTCATCTTTGTGACAGTCCCTCAAATACTGGAACACTGCTACCCTATAACCCCTAGTCTTTTTTTTCATTAGACATACCCAATTTCTGCAATCGTTCTTCATGTCTTAGTCTCCACCCCACCAATAAACTTTGTTGCTCTTTTCTGCCCTCTTTCCAGTTTCAATCTTTTTTATATTGTGCTGATCAAAACTGGGTGCAGTATTCCAAATGTGGCTGAGAATGATATGCAAACACAGATTAGAATTACTTATGTGTTAATGCTTTAGTTGTTTTATAGTCATTGCTAGTAGTTGAAGAAAGAAGCCAAATTGCTGATGAGAAAATGCTGCAGCAACAGATTGAAACTCCTTGAAATCTCCCCTTTCACAACTTTACTTTCAGCCTATATGAACAGATTAGACTGTAATTTGTGGGTTTTGTGAAATATTGTGACTTATTTTAGGAGGAGCCCTTCTATTCTACTACTATACTATATTCAACAGCACAGTATTAACAGTAGAATCCTTCATGTTTTTGGATTCTATAATCTCCCAGGATTTGAAATGGTCATCTAACATTAGAACCATCATTAAAAAACACACACAGAAAGAATGTTCTTCCTGTGTCAGCTCAGGAAGTTCAGACTGCCCCAGGAGCTGTTAATACAGTTTTACAGAGGAATCATTGAGTCTATTATTTGTACTTCTGTAATGTCTGGTTTGGTACAGCATCCAAAAAGGACAGGTACAGATTCCAAGATAGTTAAGACTGCAGAAAGAACTGCAACCAGTCTGCCTTCCATAGACCTATATATTGCATGGGTCTGAGAGTTGAGAAAATATCTAGACCCTCACATCCTAGACATAAACTGTTTCAACTCCTCCCCTCAAGATGCCACTATAGGGCATTGCATGCCGAAACAACTAGACACAGAGACAGTTTTTTCCCTTATGCCCTCACTCTGCTAAATGCCTAATTCTCACAATACTATCCAATATCTATGTACATTATATTGTCTATGTACCCATATTATATGGCTGTAATAATAATAATAATAATAATAATAATAATAATAATAATAATAATAATAATAATAATAATAATAATAGCAGCAGCAAACAAGATAACTATGCTGGGTTTCGTATCACAAATCACTAGTCGAACACTTCTCAAGTGTTTAGGACTGCGTGATGCATCGGCGGATTATGCGAGCAGATCCTAGTAAGATGGCCTTCTATAGCTGACCAATGGTGATCTTGTCAGCGCCAATTGTTTTTAAGTGCTTGCCTAGGTCTTTAGGCACAGCACCCAGTTTATGCCAGAGTCTCTGCAGATCGATTCTCAAGTCCTGATATCTGGTGACTTTTAAAAGTTGTTGTTGTTGTTATTATTATTATTATATTGCACATTGGCACTTTTGTCTACCTATCGAGTCCTTACCAAGGACATGGGATAGGCAACTCTGGATATTTGATGGTGTTAGAGACATCGTCGCAGGATGGAAGCAGTTCCAAGCAAAGCCACCTTCTGCAATTGACGGATGGCAAATTTGTCAATGCCAATTATGGTGTTCAAGTGGTGCTCCAGTTGTTTTGGGACTGCACCCAAAGTGCCTATTTCTATTGTTAATACCCTTGCATGCCCTTGCCATTGTCGTTCTATTTCTATTATTATTATTATTATTAACTTTTATTCATTAAACATGAAACTCAGTCAACTAAATATTTAAAAATGTATCACAAATATCATTGAGTGGCTCTGAAGGTTGATAGGAGTTGCTGCCAGCATCCTAGATATCAACTAAGTATCTTCTTAAAATGTATGTTGTTCCAAGTAATGCAGTCTTTTGCAGCTCTGCTGGTGCTACAGCAGAAAGCTGCAACTTCTTGATGTATTTTGCAAAATTCTTGGACATGGTACCAAGTGTCCTGATGACAATGGGCATCACTGTTACATGTTTCATCCATAATCATGTAGTTTCAATGGCCGGTCACAATATTTCGTGATTTTTTCCAATTTATTTTCTTCGACTCTGGCATCTCCTGGCACAGCGATCTCAATAAATTGTACATTTTGGTTTCTGACAACTGTGATATCTGGTGTCTTGTGTTCCAAATGACAGTCTGTTTGTATTCAAAATTCCCACAAGATCTTCACCTTCTTATTTTCGACAACTTTTTCCACTTTATGTTCCCATGACTTTTCGGATATAGGTAAGTCGTATTTTTTACATAATGACCAATGGATTAATTTAGCAACTCGGTCGTGTCTAGCTTTGTAATCAGTTTGTGAAATTTTGCTGCACTCACATATTAAATGGGAAACAGTTTCAACTTTGTTGTTGGAAAGTCGGCAGTTTGGATTGTCAGTGGAATTTTGTATCTTGGTTTTCATGGCATTAGTTTGTAGTGCTTGTTCTTGAGCAGCAAGTATTAAACCTTCCGTTTCTTTCTTGACGGTTCCCATCTTAAGCCATGCCCATTTCAAGTTGTTATCACATTTTCCTTCAATGTTTTTCAAGTGCTGTTCATGCAGAGCTTTGGTTTTCCATGCATTTAATGTCATTAGCTGTTTTTCCTTATATTCTGCCTTTGTTTCTATTGTTTTTATAATGTTCTCCGTTTTCACAGCCTCCAGCAGTTTCTCAAAGCCTTGAGCAAGTCCGGTAAGAAAATAGCAAGAGAAGATAAGGGCAACGGCAGGGGATGAGAAGCGGCCAGCACCTCACTCTTGCTGTAACTTCTTCCAGCCCTTGCTGGTGCTGGGCATGCCTCAGTCTCTTGGGGAGATGCGCAATCTGTTCTCCGCACTGAGACACTGGCCTGACCCAACCACAACCGACGCTGGCCTTGCTAACACAAGGGCTGGTGGGGTGGGAATGGGATCTGGGAGGATGGGATATCAGAAAGGGGGACAGTCCCACAGTGCCCAGTTGCGGCTTTAAGCTCAGGGCAGCAGGAAAAGGGGGCTGGCCCCACCGAACCTTGCATGCCCACCCGAGGTTTGGCTTGGAGAAAGCTGGAGCGCCCTCGCCAAAGATGCTCGCCCATCAGCCGGTATCTCTCTCTGTATCTCTCTCTCTCTGAGTATCTCTCTCTATATCTGTCTATCTGTCTGTCTGCCTGTCTCTCTCTCTCTCTCACTGTCTCTGTGTCTCTTCTCTCTCTTGGAAAGCCGAAACTGGGCAAAGCCAGCAAGCCCTCCTTGGAGCCTTTTATTTCTTCTTTTGGGAAATCTGGGCTGGGTGAGGAATAAGTGCCAGCCGTGGCAGAGGCTTCCCTTTGGGTGACCCCCCTCTTCCTCCTGCAACCCCCTAGCTGGCTGTGGTGGGGCTGGGAGGGTGAACATGCGTCGGGAGACCCTCAAGCGAGAAGCCAGGCTCAGCCAAAGCGCAGCAAAGGTGCGCACAGGGTGGGCAGGCACTCGCGGATCTCCCTGCTCGTGTGCACCATCCTGGCCCCACCACAGCTGGCCAGGGGGTTGCAAGAGAAGGAGGGGGAGGAAGAGAAGGGAAGCCTTCACTACAGCTGGTGCTCGTTCCTCACCCAGCCCAGATTTCCAAAAAGAATAAAAGCAGTAGCGAAGAACCCCAAGGAGCTTGCTAGCTTGGTCCAGCTGGAGCTTTCAGAGAGAGGGGGGGATACACACAGAGAGAGGGGGTAGAGAGACATAGACACACACAGAGAGAGATACAGAGAAAAAGTGGGAGTGCGGGGAAGATAGGGAGAGAGAGATACACAGAGAGAGACACTGAGAGGGGGGGGAGAGGAGAGAGATATACAGAGAGGGGGGAGAGAGAGAAGATAGGGAGAGAGAGAGATACAGTGAAAGAAGGGGAGAGAGAGAGAGAGAGACAGAGGGGGGAAGAAAGATACAGAGAAGGGGTAGAGAGAGAGGGAACGGTTTTGTGGCTGGGAAGGCATGACTAGGGGTCATGTGACTGGGTGGGAGTGAGTGACATCAAGTTGGCCACACCCACTCAGGTTTTGTGGCTCCCGGTGTTTTTTTTTCTTGTAAGGAACAGGTCCAAATGACTCTTTGAGCGTTTAAGGTTGCAGACTCCTGCTATTGGCAAATATGATCTATGGAGATATTTTTTAAAAAGAACCATGCTCTTTACAAAATAAAACTAGAAAAACAAATGTGTTTCTTAATGTTTTGGCATTACAAACTGAACAAAGAAGTAAATTGTAGCAGTCAAGTGAGAACATACATGAAAACAGGAAAGTCAGTGCCCCATATTTTAGGGGAGAAATGACAACACAAAAACTTTTTAAAAGCTCCTTTATAAGCATCACTACAGACTAGATCTATTATGATTTATCTTTTCCTTTGTATATACGCATAGATGCTGAGAAATTATGAAGGCACACAGAAAATTAAATAGTAACAATCTCTCCAACTAGTTTCATACAGAATTACATTCATACAAGACCTCATTTTCTTTATAACCTCTTGATGAATTCTAAAAGAAACTCCACATAATTGTCAAAGATATTGTACAAGATTTGAAAATGAAATATTGTAAAGAAAATGTCTCTGGTTTGAGTGTTTAATATCCTTACATATGTAAATTCTCAGTCTTTATTTTGTCTGCTTGTTTCAAATCATTTGTAAATGTTTATATTTGACTCTGAAATTGATAAAATAATTGTATTTTATTATTGTGCTAACCTTTTTTTCCCCATCAGAGACATTCATGCAAATAGCTGTAAGCACTTCACATTTTATCTGTCATTCCCAATCTAGGGTTGCATATTTGGATTTCTATGCTGCATAATTTTTCTTTATGGATGCCCAAGAATAAATCATTAGTTATACTGTAATTAGTTCCAACCAGTTGAACATTCTAATCTATAATCAACGGTGCATTCAAACAAGAAAAAAACGCTAAACCAGAGTTTTGTTCCCATCAGTCTAGAGAAGCAAGCTCACAGATGCTCCGTTATATACTTCCCATTGACTTCTGTTACCCAGAAGAATTTAATTTGCATAGGAAAGAGAATATTCAGACAACCTATTGTATTTTTTGATACTTTTTTACCCCTACCCACTTTGACCTTAGCTTTGTTACTTCTTACCAAAAATGTTATTCATTTTATCTTAACTTGCTATACAAATGCTAATAAGATAGCACAGTGTAATTAATAGAAAACAAAGAGATCAATGTTTTTTTCAATACTCATTTTAATTAAGTCTATAAACAGTGACAAGGGACTAAGAAGTTTTAACATTAATTTGCAGCCTAATCTTAAACATTTATATAGCATTATATCTCATTAAATTTAATTAAACATACTTCTTTGCAAGTATTGCTCAAGAATTCAGAGAGAGACTCAGGTCTTGAAGGAGTTTAAGATGATCATGCAAAACTTTGACCGTAAGTCCAAAGCTGGCAGAATACAATCATAGTATTTCTTATTCAGACAGATTTCAAGCCAATCTTTCCAAAGCAAAGGCTGTGGCAAACCATGTTCAATCTTCATAGATTCTGTAATTTTAAAAAAAGTGTTGATTTCTATATGTTATCTATCCATCTATATTCAAAAGAATAATGATATAAATTAGATTATCTTGAAGTACATCTCACCATCCCTGTACTAGGATATTCAAATATGGCTTATAGTTATCTGGAATGCAACGAGTTTTTTACATCTTTATTCATTCACAGAAATGAGACTGGCAAAAGTTAAATTCTGACTTAATACCGTGTTTCCCTGAACAAAGACCTACCCCCAAAAGAAGCCCTAGCCTGATTTTCACACTTGTGCCTAAAACAAGCCCCACCCCCTCCAAAATAAGTCCTATTTAAGCCCCACCCACCATCTGGTTGTATGAGAAGGGATGAGGCGCAGGCTTAAAAATCAAGCTAGGGCGGGGGGGGGGGAGAGAAGCTGCTCCATGCACCCCGCACCCACTTTCCTTAGGAATGCTGTGGCCAGGCCTCCTATGCTCCGACCCATCATGCCACTACCCAACTTGTTCTGCAGCCACTTGTGGCCGCTCACAATGGGATGTGAGTGTCTGCTTCTTCCTGCTTTAGCTTTACCCTCATTCGGGAGCTTGGCATTTCACCTATCTGCCTTTTGTGAACTTTTGGCTGCACACAAGGAAAGCAGAAGCAGCAGAGACCCTGGCTTGTTTCTCTCCTCCAAACTCCGCCAGAACGAGTCTTTGAAGCTCATTGCGCCAGCTCCTCGCATAGCCTCTCATACCAGAATGCTTCAAGGCTTGTTGCACGTGTGAACAGCAACACTGCTGCAAGCTTTATCACACTGGCACAGCCAATGTCCTGCAAACACCCTGCTTGTTTCCTTCCCCAAACTCCGCCAGAATGAATCTTTGTGAGGCCTCTTGCACCAGCTCCTCGTGCAGCCTCTTGGAGCATGACGCTACAAGGCTTGTTCTGGCATTGTGCAAGCTTCATCACACCAGCACAGCTGGTCTCCTGCCATGAGCATCTGTGTCAGTATGTCAAACCGCACGGCAATGAAGCCGTTTCCGCAAGCAATGGTACAACAAGCCTTGCAGCGTCCTGCTTCAAGTCTCAAGGGTTCAAGGCCAGACGTGGGGAGGACCAAAGCAAACATGGGCCCTTCCTGCCCCCCGCAGGTATGGCAAGCCCCTGATTGTGGCTCAACACCAAGAGGCTGCGCCAGTATGACAAACCTCATGATGGTACTACCGTTCACATGTGCAATAGCACAAGCCTCGAAGCATCCTGGCATGAGAGGCTGCATAAGGAGATGGCATGATGAACCTCACAAAGGCTCATTATAGCAGAGTTTAATGGAAAGAAACAAGCAGGATCTCTACAGGACACCCGCTGTGCCGGTGTGATGAAGCTTGTGGCGGTGTTGCTGCTCACACGTGCAATGGCACAACAAACCGCAAGGAGCGCTTTTGGGAGAGGGCAAAGGGAAAGCGACTTGGCATTGCTTCGCCCCTTGCCCTCAGACCCTGCCTTTGGCTCTCCAAGGGTCTCTCCCAGAACCAAGTGCTGGTGGAGCTCAACCAGAGAAGTGGCCCGCAGGCTTTCAGGAGGAAAGTTGAGGCTGAGAGGAGCCAGGGCAGGGGGAGAGAAGGCAATGGGGAAGTGATCAGTCCAGTGCCACCCCAGCGCTCTTCTTTCCTCAGAAATGGAGTCTTGGAAATGGCAGCCCCAGGCAGGGTTGCTCGGGCAAGTCAGTGGAATGGCTCGGGAGGTCGCTTTGCACCTGGGACATTGGAAGGAGTCCTGCAAGGAGACAATGACGATGCCCAGAGAGACAGAAAGACAGATAGAGTGAAGTTCATTGAAGATGCTCCCTCTCTGGCCCACACAATGCTCACCCCTGGGGATGAATCAGACACTTTGCTGGAGAAACCGTCCTGCACCAGCCCAGGCTTTCTAAATCTGTCACTCCCCAGATTGTCCCCCTCGCAAAGCCTACCTGATGCAAATGCTGCCTCCAGCCACCGCTTCATCGTGGTGAAACTCCTCTTTGAAAGGACGATCTACAGGTGGGGGGGGGAGATTTCCTGCACATCATCTTTTCAAAGAGGAGCCCTTCAACACACACACATCCAAAAATGCTCCTTCCATGGCTTCAGAGCCTCCAGTCTTACAATCCTGTGCAGAGAAGGCAGAAGTTTGCTCTGAAGCTGCGGCAGAGCATTGCACAAGGAGACCTCCGCAGTAATATTTCATTTGCTGGAGGCAGTGGGTAGAGTGGCACCCACGAGACAGCTGTTCCGTGGATGGAATTGCCTGCTGCATCCGTCACCATTAGGTAAGGAGGGTGCTAGGCACCTGGGGTGCTTTATTTGGTCTCCTGCCGCTTTTGCAGCCACAAAAACCACCATGCTTGCTAAAGGAGGCGGCCTGAGCAGCACCCACAAAGCAGCTGTTTCGTGGATGGTGGGATAGCCTGCTGCAACCCTTCAGGAAGCTGGAGCAAGGGGCCGCTTGCCCCTGCCTTAATATTGGTACATGGGGAGAGAAATAAGACCCCCATGAAAAGAAGCCCCAGCCATTTTTTCGGGGGTCATCTTTAATGATCAAGTAATTTTATGGGCGGGGGAGGAAAGGGGGGAAAGAGAATAAAAAGTTTAAGATTTGAAAAAACAACCCCAAAAAAGAATAGTTTGAAAAATAAGTATAATACTAGAAAGCAACAGAAGAGGGGATTACAGAAGAGAGAATTAGAAGTAGAGAGACAAGGGGGTAAAAAGGGGAGGGAGAAGAAGAGAGGGAAGAAGGAAAGGAAAAGAAGATATAAAGGACAGAAACAAGATATAGAGAAACAGGGAAAAGATAGAAGAATTAAAAGTATAAGCCTGTTCAGAGATAATGGGTGAAAACTTAATTGTAAAAGGTACAATTAAGTACCTTAAGGTAACTTAAGGTACCTTATGTACCTGCAAAGGTACATAAGATAGTATTGTTATATTACAAATAGAAATAATTTTAGAAAATATGATTAAAATGATGGATAAAATATTTATCGTAATCTAGTGGAATGTTTATTAATAAATGAAATAAAGTGAATGAGAGAATTAAATTAGGAAAGGATGGGAACATTTTATTTTTTATTAATGATTTATAAAATGTAAGTGAAGAGAAATATGGGGGGAAAAAGAATTAATTATTGAAAGTTTATAAGTGTTCCCAAGGAAGTTTGATATTTAATTGAAAAGAAATGTTAAAGATGTTAAGATTTTCATGAATATTAATGATAGAATTGAATTGGAATGGAATGTTTTATTTACATATATATATATATATAATCTTTTTAAAAGAATATAGTGTGTATTTTAAGAATGTACCAAGCAGAATTCAATTGGACGTTATGTATTATATTGAATGTTATAATCTTAAAGGTATACATTGAAGCTTAAATAAGAGTTGAATGGATAAAATTAAAAGATGTAAAGGTGTCATATTCCAATTAGTAACTACAGGGGAAATTTGTTTAATGAGAAAAGATAATATGAAATTGAAACAGGACAGATAAAAGTATAAATATAATGATTTGAATTGAGATGAGATAATCAAACAAAGTTGAGAAAATTAAAAGAGGGGAAAAACTATGTAGAAAATGTAAAACAGTAATAAGATATGGAATAGAATACAAAAATGAGCATGAAATTGAGTTTGTGTCTATATGAAGAAGTGTAACCCGGGACCATGCTATTTTCAAAAAAAAAAGATGTTTTATTTGTATTTTTTTTTGTGAAAACCCAAATAAAATTTTCAAAAAAAAGAAAGAAAACAAGCCGAACCACCAACCTCACCCTGAGTTTGCATATCCTAGCAAATTTGCATATTTCTTTACTTTTTTCCTAGCAAATTTGCATATTTCTTCACTTTTTTTCTTAGCAAGGTTGTCAAGGAGGATCTAAAAGTCTTGCTTCAACTTTATATGAATCATAGCATACCATGCTGTAAATTATAATGCACTGTGATATATTGGTTTAGAACTATATCTATTTGATTACAGAGAGTCAGGTTCAAGTTTGCTCTCAGCCATGGAAGCTCTTCAGGCGACTTGAAGCAGTCACTTTCTCTCTTTCATCCCAATCTAGCTCACACAACAGTTTTTATGGGGGAAAATTTATTTATTTATTTGATTTGTCAATCGCTTACAAGATAATAGGTATAAATATAAACATAGTTATGAATACATGAGATGGATATGTATGAGAATAATAAAAAGAAACAATAGGACAGGGACGGTAAGCACGATTGGTGCACTTATGCATGCCCTCTACAGACCTCTTAGGAAAAGGGTGAGGTCAATAGTAGACAGTCTAAGGTTAAAGTTTTTGGGATTTGGGAAAGAAACCACAGAGTCAGGTAGAGTATTCCAAACATTGCCCACTCTGTTGCTGAAATCGTATTTTCTGCAATCAAGTTTGGTGTGGTTAACCTTGAGTTTGTATCTATTGTGTGCTCTTGTATTGTTATGATTGAAGCTGAAGTATTCATTTGCAGGTAGGACATTGCAATGTATGGTTTTATATACTATATTTAGATCGGACTGAAGGCAGTGTAGTTCTAGGTTTTCTAGGTCTAGAGTTTCAAGTCTGGTGGCATAAGGTATTCTGCAATGAGTAGAGGAGCGGAGAACTCTTCTTGAAATATTTCTGGATTTTCTCAACTGTATTAATATCAGATACATGAAATGGGTTCCAGACTGATGAGCTGTATTCAAGTATAGGTCTAGCAAATGTTTTGTATGCTCTCGTTAGTAGTGTGATATTACCAGAGAAAAAGCTACGTAGGATTAGATTAACTACTCTTCATGTCTTTTTGGCTATGTAGTCACAGTGGGCTCTAGCACTTAGATCATTAGAGATGAGTACTCCAAGGTCCTTGACAGAGGTCTTGACTATTCAGCTTGTATTTTATTTTCTGATTTTTTTTTTGCCAATATGTAAGACAGAGCATTTATTTGTTGAGATTTGAAGTTGCCATTTGATTGACCATTCTGATACATAGTCAAGGTCCTTTTGGAGGGTAGTAGTATTGTCTGTGGTGTTGAATAGCTTTGCAACATCAGCGAAGAGAACACAGTTGCTCTTAATATGATCACAGAGGTCATTTATGTAGAGTATGAAGAGAGTTGGTCCTAGAACACTGCCTTGGGGGACACCACTATTGACAGGTACAGAATTTGATAGGACGCTCCCAATTTTGACCATTTGTTGTCTGTTTGACAGGAATGCTTCTATCCAGTTATGCAGTTGTCCAGAGATACCATAGGATTTTATTTTTAGGAGTAGTTTGTCATGTACCACTGAATCACAGGCTTTACAGAAGTCTATGTAGATTGTGTCTATTGCTTTGCCCTGATCAAGTTGTGTACTCCATATGTTTTTGCAGTGAAAGATTTGCAGATTACAGGATAGTTTTTTTCTGAAACCAAACTGTTTATTAGAGAGTAGGTTGTTTGTCTCTAAGTGGAGGATAATGGATTGGTTAATAATTGATTCCATGACTTTACAGGTGACGCAGCATAAGGAGATTGGTCTGTAATTTTCAATTAGGCTGGGGTCTCCCTTTTTGAAGATGGGTGTCATGCCCCTGGTGGAGACTGACTCTGAGGAAGAGGAGGAACAGCCAACAGGGAGTGGGAGTGTGGCTCCAGAGGTGGTGGAGGAGGCTGGGGAAGGGCAGAGGCCATCTGAACAGTCAGAGGAGGATCCAGGCCCATCCCCTATACATCCTAGATCACGGAGGGAGGAGAGGATCAGGGAAAAGCGAGGTCTACTCAAGAGATTACCATGATCCTCCTCATGGCTTGCAGGTGGGAGCTATGTATATAAATTTGCAATTGCGCAGTTAGAATTTGCAGGAGTCAATTTAGTGTTCACCTTGAAAGAGGTTTATCTTTGCTGGCGTTCTTCCCATGGACTTTTCTCGGTTATTTTCCTGGAGTTTATGATTAGTTATCTTGGCTTGCTTCGGAACTCTCATCAATGGGGTTTGTTTTGGTTTTCTGTTTGCCTCATTATTTACTTTTGTGACTTTAAACTGTGCCTAATAAATCAGTGAAGTTAAGTTGAAGGCCTTACCGGACTTTAATATATGTTTTGGGGTTGGGGTTATTTTATCACAATGGGGATGACCCCAGCCTAATTGAAAATTACAGACCAAATTGGAAGAGGAAGTGATAGAGACATCATGTTGAGCTCCTGACAGAAAGGCAGGATACACATTTAATAATTCAAGTGAATATGATGGCCAAATCTGAAAAACTTATTCTCACTTACTGAATCCAAAGTTTATACAGTTGTTAGGAGGGCAACATATTTAAAAATGGCCATTAAATGGAAAATTTTAAACTGCTAACAGCTATGGTGGAAAAAATGGAGGGGGAGGGAATTATTTATTTACTTAAATGATTTATAGAGCAACACATTCACAGCAATTATTCTGAACAGCATACAAAAATTAAAACCTTTGTAACAATATAACCCCATGGTGTATTGGTTAAATAATAACCCTCCATACAAAATGCAGATCACCATCAAAGATCACTGAACTACCTGGCCCAAATGCATATTGGAATTGTGCAAGATGAATTCAGCATGTTTAAATGTATTCTACTTAGCCTAATTTCATTTATTCTAATTGTTCATAGGTTTCATTGTTGCTGTACTAATATTATAAAGCACCTCAAATAATTTATTTTAACTAGATCATCTTATGATTTAGTATATACTTTCTGTATGCAAAGTGGACAGTTTCTGGTCAACTAAAATTGCTCATCTTCATATAGTGGATTAGTTTGATTTGGCATGTGCGTTAAATTATTCCACTTGTTAATTAGAATATTATTGGAATAATTTGGAGCAGAATTAAGAAATATTTATTCTTATTCTGTTTCTGATTAATTGATAGAATAAAAATAAATATTTCTGAACTTTGCTCCAAATTGTTCTAATAATGTTCTAATTAACAAGTGGAAAAATAGCCGTAAATGGATCTTTATTCTATCACTGGTATTCCTTATAAAGAGTACAATTTTAACACTACAATTTTATCCTAAGAACAGTACATGCTTGCTTTTCTTACCTGTTCAACAAGTAGTAATGGAGTATTTTATTTTACTGCTCTTTCTTCTTGTACTTTCAATTCTTTATCACTTTCTGCATTGGACTTAAGAAATAAACAAGAAAATAAAAAAATACAGATTGAAGATATTCAGAAACAAAGTGAGAGATAACCAAGAAAGTCTTACAAAATTACCTCCTGAAATATTTATAAATATTTAACACCTCAAATACCATATATTCATGTTAAGAAGGTACCTAATTTTTATTTCTCCTAAGCATTCATTTTGGAATATTTGAGAAAAAACTGATATGTGGGCTTGGATTTGGGGGACAATGACACAAAGTGACTCCTTTGATTATATAACTCTGCCTATGGGCAAAAAATATTTTGAGATAAATAATCAAATATCTGAGTAAATGAGACACAGTTGAAAAACCAAGATAGTATTGTGTATTAAAAGGAAAAATGTCTGCATCTATTTTAGAAATAAAATAGGTGTTAGCAAACTTTTCATGATATATTGATCACATTAATTTATTTAATTTTAACCTCAGGGGGATGGCGGTATTGCTTTAGAGACTAATACATGTTACTCAGAAAAAAACACAAACCTATTACAAAAACCTGTCCAATCCAACACCCTTTAAGGCAGTGACAATGGTACTGAGCAATTGATTTCATAGAAAACATGAAGAAAACATGCAGTTTTCATAGAAAACTGGAAAAAATGCAGACACTTTGAAAAGAAGTATTATCAAATGTCCCTTTAAAATAGCATCACCAAGTGCTTCTATGACAGGTAGAAAAATACCCTAAACCTCCCTAGGAAAAAAAGGTAAGTTTTGGTGATAGGAGATTCAATTCTCAACACCAGCCAGTAGTGGTATTCTACCGGTTCACAACTATTCGGTAGAACCATTTGTTAATTTTCTGAGAGTGTGGAGAACCGGTTGTTGGAAGAAATCTCCTTTTGTTTTTTCCTACTTTACAGGGCTAATCCTGTAAGGAAGGCATGAAGGAAACATTCTGGGGTAGTTTCTAGTCTAATCTTTATTGCCCTGCTTATAGAAACTGCCTCTCCATTAACCCTTATTACATTCTTGGCAGTACGCCTAGACCTTGCTGTCACCTCCAGAGCCGGAGGTTTTTTCTTTTCTTTTCTGGTACTTCGTTGGGGCTTGATTTTCTTAAAGGGGAAGGATTGTTTTAAACTTTTTACACTGCTGTTGGGAGGAAATACATCCCTGTTGGAATGCTTCCAGCCAGGATGCAACGATAAGCACTTTGAAGAAATAATTGAATAATGAAGCAGAGCTGCTGGAAAGAAGCTTTTAATGACAAGGAACCAAGATGAGTGACATTCAGCAAGGCTTCTTGGCTTGTTAGAAAGATTGACATTCAAACGCAAGTTTACATACCCTTTCTGAGTTTTGGTTTAAAACTGGTTTTTGGTGAAGTTTAATTCTGTGCTTGATGACGTTTAATACTGTGTTTATTGATGGGATAATTTTCCCTATTCAGCTTTGTTTGGAAGGAAAAAGAATAATCTCTGTTCCCGAAAAGAAACTAGGTTGAGAAATCTGGCTAGTTCCTGTGTCTATTTGTTCTGGTAATTGGTTTAATAAGCAACAGCTACTGTGTTTGCTCTTTTGCTACATTCTAGCACTAATTGCTTTCTTTGTTATTAAGCTTATCTCAAGTGTTTACACTTGAGCTTGCCTAGGGTGTGAACTCTGGCAATGACCCAGACAAGGCTTGTGTTTTAGTTTTAAAAGCATTTAAACTGTTGTGATTTAATTATTTGTATTGTGTTTGAATTTTTTCCTGCCTCATGGTTTCTTTTTCTATCTGGGGAGGGGGTCTTCCTTCACTGCTTTAGTGGTTCCTAGCACTGTCCTTTTGGGGGTGTACTTCCAAGAGGTGGGATATAAGCTTGGCATTGATTTTTTAACTGCCTTTCTGGGGGGCATGTGATCTGGATGATTTCCTTAGGATATCTTTTGAGGTGAGTGAGCCCAGCTGGTATCTTTAAGTGGTACAATGGATCTAAGGATTGCTTCTCCTGGGTGTGCTCTTTCTGGACAGCTTAAATGACCTCTCTGCAAAAGGGTTTCACTTTATGAGCAAGAGTTGGCTGCTGATAGTTATCATTGCATTTTGATTTATTCTTCAAGGTGCTCTGGCACCCTGCCTGATTTGTAACTCGGGCTTGCAGGTCTTTTTAATCTAATAATGGGTATTTGGAGCAGCTTTTTGAAAGCAAAGAAGCTTTTTGTATTTTTGTACAGGTAATTCTTGACTTACAACGGTTCATTTAATGACCATTCAAAGTTACAATGGCACTGAAAAAAAGTGACTTATGACCGTTTTTCACACTTATGACCCTTGCAGCACCCCCATGGTCACAAGAGGCCAGGCAAGAAGCACCCCTCAATGTGAGTGATGTCAAGTTGGTGATGCCCACCTAGTCACATGACCACCCAGTCACGCCTACTCAGCTGGTCATTAGGGCAGAGAACAGGTTGTTAAATTATTTGAATCGTACCACTGGAACCAGCTGTCTGAAGACCAGACACTCAATCCAAAGAGATATGTTGTCTCCCTGGAGCTAAAATCAAAGATGTGGCTAAGAACCTAACCAAAATAATAAAACCCAAAGATTACTACCCTTTTCTACTACACGTAGAGACAAATGACATGAAAATGGACCTGAAAACAATATTGAGTGATTAAGAGCAGCTAGCCAAGAAAGTTAAGGAGTTAGGTGCACAAGTAGTTTTTTCATCTGTACTGCCAAAGGAAGGTTGAATAAAAGATTCTAGAAGTGAACCACTGGCTAAACGATTGGTATTGCCAAAATAACTTCGGATTCCTGGACCATGGTCTGCACTACCTCCACGATGGGCTTCTGGAAAGGGATGGGCTGCACATCACAAAAACTGGGAAGAATGTTTTCAGAAAACAACTGGCTCAACATATCAGGAGGGCTTTAAACTAAAATTGAGGGCGGAGGGTGTCCAAACTTTAGGGTTTTCAGGACCTAATTCTAAGCAAAAACCCCTAGAAAACAAATCAAATAATGAGGTAAGAAGGGATGGGAAGGAAGAGAAACTCAACCATCAAATAGGAGACACAGGAAGCATACCCAGAGTTAGACATAAAGATCTCAAATGCCTGTGTACAAATGCGCAAAGTTTGGAGAACAAACAAGTGAACTTGAATTATTAAGACATGAAGGTAGATATGATATAGTTGGAATCACTGAAATATGGTGGGATAAAATCCAATTACTGGAACATAGTAATAGAAGGATACAAACTGTTCAAAAAACCCAAGCCCCATAAAAGAGGAGATGGATTTGCACTCTATATAAAAGACATTGCTACAAAAATGTACGAATCCAAAGACAAAAATCTCCTAGAATACATATGGGTCAATATAAAAGAAAAAACAAATGACATTGCCATAGGTGTATACTACAGACCACCCAACCAAGTAGAAAAAATAGATGTACTTTTTGGTAACCAATTCACAAATATATGTAGGAAACACACTATAATAGTAATGGGGGAAGACTAATTCTGCACCAAGTGAGAAATCGAGTAGGTTCCTGACCAACCAAGGTGACAACTTCGTTGCCCAAAAGGTAGAGGATGGAACTAGAGGGACAACCACACTGGACTTAATTCTCATGAAAAGAGAAGAAGTGATAGAAGGAATTGAAACTACAGAAACCTTGGGTGAGAGTGACCATGTCATAATAGAATTCAACATAATGCAAACACAATCAATAGACCACAATGATACCAGAGTCTTAGATTTTAAAAGAGATGATTTTAACAAACTTAAGAGAGAATCTGGGAAAGATTCCTTGGATGAAATTCCTAAAGGAGAAAACAACTCAAGAAGCTTGGAAAACTCTGAAAAATATGATCATAAAGGCCCGGACCAGCACAATACCACTGAAAAAATAAAAACAAGCAATTTAAGAAGAAACCAGCATGGCTGCACAAAGATCTTTCTGATAAACTGAAAGTACAAAAAATGGACACATAACTAAGGTAGAATATCAGCAGATAGCCAGAATCTGCAAAGACAAAATCAGGAAAGCAAAGGCTCAGAATGAACAAAGACTTGAACAAAATAAAAATAAAGTTTAGATAAAGCAATAAAAAAAGTTTCTTTCAACATATAAATAGCAAGGAAAAAAATCAATGAAACAGTTGCTTACTTGCCATCTTTTCTCTAAAGGCAGCAGAGAGAAAGCAGAGCTGCTTAATTCATTCACAAAAAAGAAACTATAGTCCAACCTACCAAAAACATAACTGTAAAAGACAGACCAGAAATAAAAATTAAAATAAACAAAAAAATAGTAAGAAAACATCTGTCTGATCTTGATGAATACAAATCACTGGGACCTGACTGATTATATCCCAGATTTCTAAAGGAGCTGGTAGATGTCATATCTCAGGACCACTGTACCACATCTTTCAAAAATCCTGGAACACTAGGGTACTTCCAGAGGACTTGGAAAAGAGCTGATGGGGTTCCCTTCTTCTTCAAAAAAAAAAAGGGTGGTGGTGGTGATGGAACCAGACTCAGGAAGTTACAGATCAACCAGCCTAACATCAATGGTTTTTTCTTCGTCCTGATTGGTACAGGAATAGGCTTCTGGCACAGCAATAGGCTAGCCCCAAATTTAAAACTGAAATGACTGTAAAAGCCTGACTCACAGACGAACACAATACAGAAGCCTGATGATGGCAGATGAGATTCTGCTGAAACATTGCTACAACTTTAAAAGCACAACTACAATGACATTGGAAAATATCCAAACAAAGCTGAATACCATACATGTAAGTACCCGCGAAAACTTAAGAAAATATATATATGTTTTCTGAGGTTATATATATATATATATTTGTTTTCTTAAGTTTTCGCGGGTACTTACATGTATGGCATTCAGCTTTGTTATATAAAAATATATTGAATGTAAACATGCACTATTTTTATATGTGATTTCGCAATGTAAGACAGTTGTGGGTTAGGAGGATTGTACCATGTTCAATGTTTTTAATGTTTTTGTTTGTGTTTGTTTAATAAACATATAGAAATGAGTAAAGTAATAAATCAGCACAGGTTTGTTAAAAACAGATCATGCCAAACCAATCTTACTTCATTCTTTCATATAGTGACTAAATCAGTAGACCAGAGAAATGCTGTGGACGTAGTATATTTAAAGATTTCAGCAAGGCATTTGACAAAGTAGATTACAACCTACTTCTTGGTAAACTAGAAAAAAGTGGGATAGATAGCATCACCATCAGATGAATTTGTAACTGGTTGACAAACCATATTCAACAAGTAGTCCTTAATGGTATTACATCTACATGGAGGGAAGTGAGCAGTGGAGAATAATAAGGTTCCGTCTAAGGCCCAGTACTCTTCAATATCTTCACAGATGAGGGTATAGAAGGGAAACTCATCAAATTTGCAGATGATACTAAGCTGGCAGGAATAACCAACACCCTAGGGTCTGCTGCTTGAGTGGGGAGTTGAACTAGATGACCTACAAGGTTCTTTCCAACTCTATTATTCTGTTATATATTGGCAATCATAAACTTTATGTTGTCCCCTTCTGGCTTAGAGAGACTAGCGAGACAAAAATTTAAATATTTATCTTTCTACTAAGATTTATCTCAAATTGTAATGATCAACTAAGACAGAGGGAATAAAGTTCATGTTCTATAGTTGTTATAATATACAACTGCCATTTGGTATATCCAGCATAGGCAATGGAAGGGAGTTGTAGTCCAAAATACATTGAAATTATCTAGAAGTTTATCTTTACCCTAAAGTATAATTTGTTTGTTTGTTAAATTTATTTGCTGCCCATCTCACCATGGGGCTATTCTGGGAGGCTTACAATAAAATGGAAAAAATGTAAACACAACATTTTTATGTTATGCAAAGGAACAAAATAATAAAAACAAACAATGGAAGCACAATAATATGAAGTTTAAAAAGATGGGAAGAGAGGGAGCAGGTAACAGAGCGGGGAGGGGGGGTCAGTTAATTACTTTGATAGCCACCTTCAGTGATGTACTCCCCTAATGCAGCAGTCCTTTCTGTCTTGGTAGGCCAGTGGGCAGGGGGAGTCAGACAGGATAGTTCTGTGTGACAAGCAACGAGCATGTGAGTGCCCACCAGTGGTGGGATTCAATTTTTTTTTACTACTGGTTCTGTGGGAGTGGCTTGGTGAGCATGGCAGGGGAAGGATACTGTAAAATCTCCAGTCAGAGATAGTATTTGTCAGTTCTCCGAACTATTCAACATTTTCCATACTGGTTCTCCAGAATTGGTCAGAACCTACTGAATACCACTTTTGGTGCCCACCACTCACAAAATGGAGCTGTATGTGAACACAGGCTCGCTCACCATTCATGTGGCCTGGTTCCAAGCAGGCCGGAGTTCAATTTTGGGCAAGACCAAGGGTTTGGGGGCCCCTCCCCAAATGGATCTCCAGACCAAATGGCAGAGCAAGGTCTTCAGGCCTTTCCTAATTATTACTGAAGTTTGTGGAACCAGCATATGATAGCTTGTGTTTATCCATAGCATTTATAACTACAATACAATATAAGGACAAATCAGCAGAAATGAAGAAGTACATGCCAAATCAAAACAAAAAAGCCAAGAACCACCAAAACAAACTCATCAGGAAAGAAACATTTCAGATACCATACCTTGCTACTTCCTTTTGCAGACTTTTTCTTTTTTGAACTATCTTTCCAAAGAGATTCTAGGCGTATATATGCTTGTAGACTCCAGTCATATAGGCGAAAGCCAGTTACCTTTCAAAAATCAGTGATATGATGATAGTCATCTTAAGAGGTATACTTTGGCTTTATCAGTTTCAATAAATAGTACATTTCTAAGTTTAAGTAAGTAGTATAGCAAATCATGACACAAGAAATAACTGCTACTTTATTCAACTTATACTAAAATACTTTGATCATATACAAACACTGGTATTCCTATTATACAACATTTTCAATTTCTCCAGTGCCACCATAAAAGTGAATTTATAGGTCAGCCACAAGTATTGCTCAGTATGACTTTGTTATAATATAAAGTATATAGTTGACATTTATTTGGAAAAGGCAACACAAAACAAAAAAAAAAGCATCTGATTTTCTTACCACTTTTGAAATAAACTGTAAGTAGAAATCTTGCTTTAAATTACTGCTTACAGAAACAAACAGAAATTCCTGTGCCTATTTTACATAGCAACATCTTGCACTTAACCCCGTATTGACAGGAAGTATTTCCAGAAAGCTTTTAAGGGGCCGCAAATCTGTATAGAGAGGGCAATTTTTTTTCTGCTTGTGTAAACATCCTTAAATTTCCACGCTATGATTCAATAGAGAACAAATTATAGAGTTACAAAATGTGAACCGATGTAGCTAAAACTATGATTTTGAAAAGTGTGAGACTTGACAGAAACAAATGAAAACATTTTTCTCTGAGAACATTTACAGTTTAAAAACTGAAATTCTGAATTTCAGCTGCAAAAGCAGGTATGCATTAGTTCTGTGCATTTATTAACAGAACAGAAAACTCCCACCCTAAACAACTTCATCTACCATCATTTCACATTATATTATACTTTCAGGACTCATTTAATAGATGTCAAGAATGATTCGCTCTTTCACCTAGTTACTTCTTTGCTCTCAGCTTGCCTACAATTGGGAGGGGGGTAGTTGGAATGTCTGCAGTGGGAATGGAATGCAAAGACTGTCTGCAGATCCCGAGACCCTGCTGCCAACCCCAAGATCATGCTGCGCAGGTGTTTGAACGATACAGGCCGTTCTCATAACAAAAGGAGCTGATTTAATTGGACAACACAATGAACTAAAGGGGATGGCCAAAGGGGAAAAGCAAGTTTAATTCTGTGGGCTTTTGCATGGGAAACTCAGCTGGTTTCATTTCTTCTGTGCCAATGTAGTGCATTCAATAAAGTTTTACTTTTTGGGAAGAATAATGTCCTAGGAGTTCTTTTTTTTGGGGGGGGGGGTGTTTGCTAGCTGGACAGCTAACAATAGATAGCTTTGTTGGTTCAGTATTTACCATGTTTCCCTGAAAATAAGACCCAGTCTTATACTTTTTTTTGCCTCCAAAAGAGGCACCAGGTCTTATTTTGGGGGGGATGTCTTCCACTGTTTCACCTCAGGGCGGCATTGACAGCCCTGCCCAGCAGAAGCCCATGTGGTCGCTGCTGGCCCACTTCAGGAAAGTCTTCTGCAGTCAAGAAACAAGTTTTGACAGTGCCTCTGATGGTGAAAACGGAGGCCATGGGGTGCTGCATACGTCAACCTGGAGCTCTTTTATGGACTGCAAAACAGAGACGGGGGCAATGTACGTAGTGGCAGAAGAAGTGGGCCGGCAAGGTGAGATCCGGCTGCAACTGTTTGAAGATAAAGCAGTTCCACCATCTCCATCACCATCCTAGCTTGATTTTTACCTGTGTGCCTCACCCCACCCTGTGCAACTAGGTATAATGGAGTGGGCAGGGTCTTAATTGAGGGTAGGGCTTATGTTGGGTGCACATGCAAAAATCAAGCTAAGGCTTATTTTCAGGATAGGTATTGTTTTCAGGGAAGCACAGTATCATTGGAAAATATTGCACTGTCTCAAATTATATTCAAGAAAGGATGGCTATACAGTTCTAATATACTTTTTTAGCTGCAACTGGTTAAGTAGACACACTTTATAAAATAAAACAAAGAAATAAAAAAGCTGTCTTCAACATTACTAAGAAGAGGAAAACGTAACTGACAAGAAAGGAAACTACCGGAATCCACAAATTTTTTTCATAAGAGGCTCCACAGAAAAAATAGTGATATTAAGTATGTGCTAATGAGAACATTTTGTCTCCTGGATTATTCATTAAGGAATTAGAATTAGACTTGCAAATCCCTAAGATCTCCCTAACTGATATACCAGGATAAATAAAAAATCATGATGGACTGGGACTAAGTAGACTCAACTATATTTGTATGTGTATGCATCCAGACATATTAACTCATGTCTATATTTACACTGTATATACCCAACACTTTGGACTAAATCTATTATTTAAGTAAAATTACAAGATTACAAGAAATGTACGAGTACATAAATAAGAAAGATGATTTTAATAATTACCTTGGCAACAGCAACTGTTTGCTGTGGATAGTAGACAGCAGTACCAATCCCCATGAAGCTTATTGGATACACCAATCTTTTAATTTTGGAACCTATTCCATAGAAGAAATGTTACTTCTGATGTGTGATATACTGAATAAGATGAAATTAAAAGGGCTTACTTAGAGTACAGCATACAATGTCAGGGAAATCTACAAATGCTACACACAATGCAATCCTGATAGCCTAAATTGCTAGTTCATTCTGTTTAGTGCTTGCGTGCCTATCCTTGGTGCACCACAAGGGACA
Source organism: Pseudonaja textilis (assembly GCF_049901715.1). Taxonomy (NCBI): domain Eukaryota; kingdom Metazoa; phylum Chordata; class Lepidosauria; order Squamata; family Elapidae; genus Pseudonaja; species Pseudonaja textilis. The sequence continues at coordinate 6,235,777 of NC_141997.1, read as the reverse complement.
AACTATTTTACACTAGCTGACTAGCAGTGTTCAGGTTGCTGACTCTTCCAGACTCCTCTGCTGATCTCACCTCGCCTTATGTTGTGTTGTCTCACATCCGGCTAGGTCCAGAGCTGGCTTCCCCTCACCTCACACACAAACATAGCTAGGTTTTTCCTGTCGAAGTGGTATCCATTTATCTACTTGCAATATTGCATGCTTTCAAATTGCTGGGTGGGTAGGATCTGGGGAGTGAGCGATGGGAGCTCATTCTGTCTAACACAGATGGGCTCGAACCGTGTGCAGACCATTTCTGCCCAACAGTTCCACTGTCATTAAGCCACTGCACCATGTCCCCAAAAGGGTAGATTCTCAGCCTGACAAATTACTTTAGCAATAAGTAGGCAGGGAAAAGTATATAAAATGATGACAATTCGATATAAAGATATAGGAAAAGTGAAGTGAAGAGCAAAGGAATACTAAACACTGTAGCAAGATGATGCAAGCCTGGCTTTGATCATTGAAAGACCCTACCCACATATTCTTACTTTATAATTCAATCTCCAAATTCTAAAATGTCTGAAAAAGTACATATTGTCTGGCCAAATAGATAGATTCAACAAATGATAAAGACTTGCTCTGGTAATTAAATACTGTTTATAAATAACTAGTGTTTATACTGTGTCAGGTTATTCATTTATCCTATCTATCCTGGAAGGATCTCTGATTAATAGCAGAGATAAGGTTTAGTCAGGATTTTTTTCTACCTCTACTTCATCTACTAGAGACTGAGAACTTATACCATATACAAAACATACCTTATAGCTATGATCTTTGACTTATGAATTCAGCAATAATATGAAGACAATGCTTATTTGTGATGTCTGTCATACATACATACATATATATGTGTATGGTATTCAGCTTTGTTCGGGTATTTTCCCACGTCATTATAGTTGTGCTTTTAAAGTTGTAGCAATGTTTCGGCAGAATCTCATCTGCCACCATCAGGCTTCTGTACTGTGTTTGACAATTATAATGATGTGGGAAAATACCCAAAGCTGAATACCATACATATAGACACCCGCAAAAACTTAAGAAAACATACATACATACATACATATATATATTCTGAGGTTTTTGTGGGTATTTGTATGTGGATCTTTGGTTATTCAGGTTTTCTCCCGCGTAAAATTGGAAGTATCTAGGCGACGTTTTGATGAAGTCTCATTCATCATCTTCAGGCTTGTGTCTTCGGCTTTGTGCTTCTCAGAGTAATGTGAGCTTGCAGCTGCTTCTTCCTTTTAACTGCTAGTGGGGGGTGACTTGATGTGTTCTGATTGGGTGGGGGTGTGTTCTGATTGGTTGGGGTTTTGGCTGTGTTCTGATTGGTTGGGGGGTTGGCTGTGTTTTGATTGGCTGGGGGTGTGTTCTGTTCAGGTGGGGGCTTGGTTGTACTCAGGTTAATCTTAGTTGCCGGGGGATTTGAGCTGGTGAGCTGCGATCCTGTTGTTTGGCTTCACGTGGTTATGAACACATCTGACTACCAAACCAAGTTAACCAACCTACTCCAAGACCCCACATACAAACCCCTAAACACAGACCCCACCACCTACCTAGAAAAAACCACCAGATCCAAAATAAAAGCCTCCCCCATCAGCGAAGAAATCCAGCAAACAATCATACCCAGAGAGAAATCATCCAGATGCCCTAAGCTTTATGGTCTCCCCAAGATACACAAAGAAGGAACCCCACTTAGACCAATAGTCAGCTCCATAGGCTCACCTCTACAAAACCTAGCCAAATTTCTCGCCAAACAACTACAGCCCTATGCAGAATCCATCAACTCACACGTAAGAAACTCATTCCAGTTCATTGAGATCATAAAGAAACAAAACTTACAGCCCAGCGACTTACTAGTGAGCTTCGATGTCATATCCCTCTTCACCCACGCGCCTATAAAAGAAGCCTTGACATCCACCCAAAACAAATACAACCTCCCCAAGCACAACCTAGATCTGACCAACCACTGCCCATCCAATACATAGTTCACCTATAATGGACAAAAATACAAACAAATAGAAGGAGCACCCATGGGATCACCCCTCTCACCTGTCATCGCAAACCTCTACATGGAACACTTTGAAACACAAGCTCTAGAAAAATATGATCACAAACCCAAACTCTGGCTCAGATACGTAGATGACACCTTCATAATCTGGCCACACGGGAAAGAAAAACTGAACAACTTCCTCACACACCTCAACAGCCTACACCCCAAAATACAATTCACCATGGAAACAGAAGCTAACAATCAACTTCCCTTCCTAGATGTCTTACTATACAAAAAATCCAATGGCTCCCTAGGACACACCATCTATCAGAAGAAAACACATACAAACCGCTATCAACACGCACTCTCACACCACCACCCAGCACAGATCAATTCCGTAGCCGAGACACTAATCTCCAGAACAAAATGTTTAGCCGACAAACACCTAAAAACCGAGCTACACACTCTCACTAACGTACTAACAGCCAATGGATTCCACAGAAAGATTACCCACTTAATCCAAAAAGAAACCCCAACCAAAATCCAAGACAGAGAACAAGAGAACAGCAAAGCCCTCCTCCCATATATAAAAGGCACAACAGACAAAATCAGCAAGATCCTCCAAAAACACAACTTTAAAACAGCATTCTGCACAAACAGAAAAATATCCACCATCCTAAGAAACCCTAAAGACAAAGACACAACCCTAAAGACACAACCAAGCCCCCACCTGAACAAAACACCCCCCAGCCAATCAAAACACAGCCAACCCCCAACCAATCAGAACACAGCCAAACCCCCAACCAATCAGAACACACCCCCACCCAATCAGAACACAGCAAAGCCCCCATCAGGTCACACCCCCACTAGCAGTTAAAAGGAAGAAGCAACTGCAAGCTCACATTACTCTGAGAAGCACAAAGCCGAAGACACAAGCCTGAAGATGATGAATGAGACTTCATCGAAACGTCGCCTAGATACTTCCAATTTTACGCGGGAGAAAACCCAAATAACCAAAGATAGATAGATAGATAGACAGACAGACAGACAGACAGACAGATATAATGGCTTTAAAAGAGGATCATGATTTATGTAATGTCATTCTGTACAAGAATATGTATGTTCTCACTGTATAAAAATGAGTCATTAAATGCATAATCATCATGTTCTTTAATGGAATTTACTTTTGAATTAGTTGGTACAATTGTTGGTTTGTAATAAGTATTTTTACACCTGTGTTATACATGGTCCTCTTGTCTGAAGCATGTTCAGCTTATTCCAAATAAATTCTAATGCTGATGTATTGAATTTTTTATTTTGAGTTTAATGATGGTAACACTCTGGTTGAGCATCACAGTAACAATTAATTGTACATCGCAGTTTAAATTCTACCTTGCTTAAAGAAAAAAACGACACCAAAATTTGAAGAAACATTGAAAACATACCTCTTGCCAAGAATAATCCAACAATACCAGCAAAACTTATAACACCAAGCCTTGGATAAAATCCTGGAGGTGGAGCTTTGATGATTTCATAACTCTCTTTAAAAAAAACAGTATTACATTACAACTGATACCTATTTACTAGAGTATTTAAATAGTATTCTGGAGTATTAAATTATTATTTGTATATTTCCATTATAAATAGCTAGTTACAAAATTAGAAATACATTTGATATATTGGTATCTAATATAATAAATATTGTTAGTTAGAAAGATATTTGCACGGTGTCCTTGTGACAATCTTGCTGGTAAGTTAGACTAAGAAACAATGATTGACTAGGAAGTATCAATCAACTTTTATGTTTAGTTGGGATTTGAATCAGGTATACCTGCCATAATCAAATATTAACAATTGGTCTTCTGTTTTCACTGTTCTTTACTGTTGCTATTGTTCACAGGTAATTAGCATATCAAGATCAATTTTCCAGGTCAGCATTAAATTTGAAATGTAATTGTATCATATTTCTTTTCTTTATTATTTATAAAGCTGTTCTCTTTGAAATTTTTTTAAAAATATAATTTAAATGTTATTTATTTATTTATTTTGCATTCAGATAAAGACATTTAAAATTTTGATCAAGTTTTAGACTTTTTACTAGATTGACATACTTTATCATACAAATAAATACAGTATATTATACATTACTTTCCTGAAATCCCTTTCTCTTCAGTCTGTTCTGTGAGAGGAGGAAGGATAAGAAATAGGACATTGCTTACAGAAATTGTGTGCTTTTTAAAAAACTGCACTCTCTCAGAGTGGCGAGATTGGAGAGGAAAGCATTTAAAGAGAGTAAGGTAGTTGCATAGTGTGCCCGTTTTAGGCTGTCAGTGCAATTTACTGCTTTTGATGTTTGGAAGCTTAATCTCTTGTAAACCTTTCCTCATCAATCTCCCCACTTTTGAAGGAGAAAATAATACAGATCAGGCATAGGATAATGCATATTGCCTATAATGGCAATCATGGATTAAGGGACACTGTAAAGGTCATAAATTGACTTAAATTGGCTATAAAATTATTTTTTCAGCCGTTATAATTTTGAACGGTTGCTGAATAAGTAATTGATAAGCAAGGACTATCTGTGTTTGCTGAAATGTATGAAAGCGCCTGTAGAGTACTAACTTCTCTGTTAAAACAGTTGCAAATGGTAACTGAAGAAATGGATGTTCAGCAAGGACTACCTACATCATGGAATTCATAAGAGTTGTTCCTTATTCCTCACCTCCAACCGTCATGTTATTAAAGTAGCCTAAACATATTTTTGCTCAAAAAGTAACTTAATGAAATTATCTGAAAGGATGTTATGGCCTGTTATAATTAGGCAACAGGAAAATACATGCCAGGGAATGTTAAAAGAAGAGAGAGAGAGAAAGAGAGGTATTGGGTTCTGGAACTGTTCAAGTAGACATTAAATAGCATTTATTAAAGATACTTTGGTTGGGATTTCTAAACAGAGCACAGGGCTTGTACTCTGGATCCCAAATGGTATTTTCAACTGTATAAACATTAACTTACTTTCACTATGAATGCCTATATCTAAACCGAATCTAGATATTTGAAGTCTATTTATATAAAATATCTTCCAAATAATCTTTTTAAGTGTCCTTCTACTGTTGTCAGAAGGGTGTATATGACCTTATTCATAAAACAATCATAGGCAGTGGGAATGTAAGCAGATAATGAATAATGAAGTTACAGTACAATATGTACAGTAACACAAGAACATAACAGTGTATTGTAATATTTCCACAATGCGTATAGTTTAATTTCTGGAAACATGCTCTCACCTTTAACATACTCACAGGCCTTTTCTACCTTAGGCATAGCTTTCCCAGTACAGTCCTAAAGGGGGAAAAGTTGAAACAACTATTAGTATACTAAAAGATTGCAGCATTTCTTCCAAAGCAATTTAAGTATGAGATATTCCTTGGTCTTCCCAGTGTAAACCATAGGCCCTGGCATTTTTAACCCAACCCTGATTAAATTTGTGAGATCAGACAAGATTGGCTATCACCAAAATAACTGCGTTGACAAAGCAATAATACTGAAATTATTGTGTTTACAGTTTAGATTGCAAAAGAAGTAGATTCTACTCATATAATTTGTGCAATAAAAGCTACATGCTTATACAAATTATTCAGTTATTGGGATGGTAACAAAATTAAATGCTGTACCTGAACCCAAGCTGCATATGGCTTCAAAGAATGCCGCAGATGAGAAATAGTTTGTTCCAGTTGTGACTCTGGATCTTCCACATACTTTGATTTTGGTGATGGACTGGTATAGAGTGAAAGCTGTAAATACCAGTAAATACAGTTATTACTTATGTTCTAATAAGTGTTTATTGGGGCTTCTCCACATGGGAAATTCTTCTACATTAACCAGAATGAGGCAGCACTGCAACACACCTTCATAAAAAAGAAAAACGTATTGGCGAAAATGTATAAGGATAGATCTGCTAAATATTGGAAATGTAATCAAACACCCGGTTCATATTACCATATATGGTGGACATGTCCATACGCTAAAAATATTGGATGAAAATACATACCTGGTGGGAAAAAAATGATAAAACAGCATATAGACATGAAACCAGAAATATTCTTATTGGGCATTCTACCAGAAAAATAAGATAATATTATATATATACTATATACTTGTATTTTAAGTGTATTAACTGAAGCTTGAATTGTATATGCTCAACAATGGAAGTGTGATGTGATCCCGACAGATGGGGAATGTAATTATGAAAATACTAGAATGTACAGAAATGGATAGACTAACACTTATTATTAAGGACAAAGAAGAAACTAAATACTTTTTGACATGGGACATTTTATCGATTGTTAGACAATAAAAACAGAAGTTAGAAAGAAAGGGACATAAAAAGAATAAATGTTAAAATGAAAATTTGTTAAAATGGACAAAAAAAATGTTGTTACTACAGTATTAATATTATTGTGATTAATTTTATTGTGAACATTTTGATTGTGATCACCTAAAAACAACTGTACAATCAGACAACACACTTTGATTGAAATGGATTTTTTTATATTAATAAAACAAATAAAACTTGAAAAAATAAAATAAATAAGAATAATTTCATTAGAAGAGAAGAATTATAAATTATGAATCTACATACTGAAATCATTTAGAGAAAAGATAGACTCATACCTCATCAATTTTTAGTAGGTTCTTTTCGGATGATTTATTCTCAGCAGAATCAGCATATACATGTACAGCAAGCAAGCTTAAGGTAGCAGGTGTACCAATCAACTGCCTTATCTAAGTATAATAAAAATGGAAATATTTCATATCTACCAATGGAATTGAATAGATACATATTTTTGCAATTCAAACATGAATTTAAGCAAAATTATTGTCAAGCGTCTACACAGTTTTAGTAAAGTACAAACTTAAAGATACATATAAATCCACAAAAGTATATTTTTGAGTCTCAATAAGTCTGTTCCTTGTATCTCCTGTACTTGATGTGTACTACCATATTTCACCAAAAATAAGATACGGTTTTATTTTCTTTTGGGCTTGAAAATAAGCACTCGGGCTCATTTTCGGGAAGGTCTTTTTTTTTTAAGTGCAGGAGGCAGCAAGTGCGGGGGCGAACAGGAGTGGGAGAACAGCTGCTGTTGGCCCCACCCTCTCCGTCCCACTGTTTGCTTGTCCATGGCTGAAATGGGCCAAGCTCTCGGCATGCCTTGGTCTCCACCTGCCCTGCCTGCTGGCCCAGCTGCTGCTGGGAAACTTCTTGGCCATGGCACCTCACAGGGGCTCTTTGCCCTCCTGGCAGGGTGGGTGGAGATCGGGGTGGCTTGAGATCGGGGTGGCTTGAGAACTTGACCCTGATTGAGGCTGCCGGCAAGTAGACAATGGGACAGAGAGGGCAGGGCCAGCAGTAGTTAGGGCATGTTTCTGGGGTGGGTCTTATTTTCAGGGAAACACGGTATGTCAGATATGTAAATTTCTATTTAAGATAGTTGAAACCTGTGTTATTGGAAGAAAACATTCTACAGGAGCCAGGAGCTTAAAACAAAGCACTGGGCTGATTGTGGGGGAAAGCCAATGACATTTTTCAAAAAGAGATGTAAACATGTTTTTGAAAAGAATTCATTCTCTTGATCAAATTACAAGGTCAGGTTTTTATGATCAATTAGTATTTGTTTTGGACACCATGACCTAATTCTAGAAACAAGGGAGTGGCGTATGTTTCTTGTACAGCAAGGTTTACTTTTATTCAAATGGTTCGTCAAGTATAACTCTCCTTTTGGAAGTTCAATGCTTCTACAACTCCCTCAAAAATAGCAGAAGCTTAAAACAAACTCAAAACTTGAATGCAAACAACTAAGTCCTAGTATTTCTTGCCATTAACATGTAGAGTTCAAAACTCAAAAACAATCACATAACAAACAGATCTGTGCAGATCCTTGTGCAATAAACACAGGATGGTTTCAAAGCAGCCACAGTGAGCTTTCAAGGGAATGCAGTTACTCTGTAAGATGTTGTATTTGGGTGTTAATCAGCAAAAGCAATAGTGATTTGCCATAGCTACAAATCATACAATTTGGAAGGGAAGGTATATGTTCTTCCAGAATAAAAGAAGGTAAGTCTATTTTAAAAAATAAAATTGCTTATGTCAACTCCCAGTCCGCCAGCCGGCCTGGAGCTGCCATTCGGGCGGGGGAGGAATGGCATGGGACACATACACATGGCTGCTGATGGCCACACCAGGCTGTCTTTCAGGCAGAAGAGGAGCTGCCAGCTGGGATGCCCACATCAGTTGCACGCCTGCCTACCTTACATCTGGCATGCCGCAGGGATCGTACAGAATGCCTGCTGCATCCATGGAGCCAGTGGACAGCCAGCGGAGGCACAGACTTTGAATACAGCTGATTTGTGGCAGAACAGCTAATTATCGGTGTGTGCAGGTGCAGGGAGCTGGACGTGCTGGCCCAGGATGAGCAGCTGGGATGCTTCAGGAACACAAAGAGCGTATTGGCAGTGAGTGATAGGTGCGAAAGGGAAGGGTGGAACTGCAGGGCGGGCCTAGAGCACAATATAAGGGATGGAGGAGTAAACCATGGTAGCACTGACTTTGATAACTTTGTTGTTGGTCACTCTGTGACAGGTTCACATTTACAAGATAAAGGTTACCACACTGAACTATGTTGCTGGACTTTCTTGACATGGGACACTGCAATGACTTTCTTGACATGGGACACCAGAACATGACGGGAAGTCAGTGCTACCTTTATTTTTAATTCACCCCAGCTAGTACCTCTTCCCATGGAGGGGGAGCTGTAAGAGATGGCAGAGGAAACAGAGGCCGGGGCAGAGGCTGCAGTACGAGAGGAACCATCCACCTTGGAAGCCCTGACAGCAACACAAGACGCCCCTGCCCTGGATGTGTGTCCCAAGGAGCGGGCTGGCTCAGGTATTCCAACTGTCAACCAGGAGTCATATACATCCATGAGGGATGCAGGTCAGAGGGATGTTCCAGCAAGGGAGTGGTGGAAGAGTTTGTCGGTGACTGCAGGTGCTGGGGAGTCATTGCCCACATTGATCCTGTCTGGCAGCCATTTAATGAAGTGGCAGGAAAGGCACCTGACTGAGGATGATGAAGGGGAGTGGAGCTACTCCACTGCACTTGGCAGCCAAACCATGGACTGGTTGAGGGAGAGGTTTGGAGAGGTCAGTTTTTGGGACATTGGGTCCTGGTATAGTGGGGACCAGGGGGAAGAGGCTCAGCTGGCCTGGTGCCATCACTATCAAACCAACAACCAACAGTTCCTTCTGGGCATTTCCACTTAGCCAGCCTGAAGTTGCAACTGGAGGCAGATCAAGGGCCCGCTAGGAAGCCCATGAGGGGATCAGAGCCTGTCTCCACTATTGGACATCCAAGTTACTACCTAGGGGGGAGTGGTCATCAGTGGGTACCTGCCAGTGTTGCCAGCCCCCCCGGCACATGCTTGGCCGGAGGGTATCGGCCAAGAGAAAGGCGTCCAGCAATTGTGGGGCCCACCAGCACTGAGAGTAATATTTGACGGACCTCCTGAAAACAAAGCACATAGCTGGGAAGCCTCGGCTGGGTCACCCATTAAAATGAACAATGGCAAGTCAGCAAGCCTTTGAAAACCTGAAGATGTTGTTTGCTAGAGAGCCGATACTGAGACATCCAGTTCCCACAAAACCTTTCATGGTGCAGGATGATTCCAGCAATGTGGCTGTGGGGGCTGTTCTCTTACAAACCAACAAGGGGGGCAAACTACAACACCTACACCTCTTGCAAACTTACTGAAACTGAACGAAGATGTGCTATATGGGAGAAAGAGACATTCACAGTCTGGTGGGCCCTTATGACATGGAGGCATCTCTTAGAGGACGGTGAGGTTCTATTCGAGGTGTGGACTGATCATAAAAACCTTGAGGCCCGGGAGGGTGAGGCTGACGCTGACGCTGCAGCATTATGACATGCCTCTCAGAGAGCTCTGTGGGGATCGTCGATATCCAGCTGTTAGAGGGGTCCTAAAAGACCTAAATCGCCTCAGAGGAGTGATGATTGTAGAGGGCACACTCCATTGATTGCAGGGAGCCTGAAAACTTCCTGATCGATCTGGAGAAGGCTCTCCAATCTGACAGGAAAGAAGACGGCTATTGTGAGCCATTCTGAAGCTGGGGCAGTCACTGGTAAGAAAGTGAAAGCTGTGTTATCAGACTGAGTGTGATACTTTTGAATTGAATATTTAAGAACAAATAGAAGAGCCCTCTGGAATGTAATTAAGGGGAAATGAGACCTAAAGGAGGTGGGATTGTTTTTTCTTTCTTTCACCCCCAGAAGAAAAGCTGCAAGGAGAATTGTTAAGAGTCATAATTAGAACAGGAAATGGCTTAAAGGAGTTTGTTGAAAGAATCTATTTAAGAAGCTGGACTGGGTATTTCAAAAAGAATATAACACCAACTTTGACCTTCTGGATAACATAAAAGACTATATGGAACTTTTTAAAAAATATATTTAAACATTTTATTATCTTACTTTACAATTTGAAAACTTTTACTGGATATACAGTATACAAAAGAGAAAGAAGGGAGAAGCAGAGCAACAGTGTCACCTAATGGCAGAAGTGAAAATTGAAGGGGAAAATATTCTGACTGATAAACATAACCTTGCAGCATGAGAATAAAATGATAAGAGGCTGTTTCGACTGAAGAATTAAAATAGAAAGCGGAACACTGAGACTGCTTTTTTTTTTAAAAAAAAGTGTAGCTCTCGGGAATTTAAATGAAAGCAAACAGACAAGGACAACAGAAGCTGAGTATTGTCCTTCTCCTTTGTTTTTTTTCTTGCTCTGTGGATTCTCCCTTTGGACATAAACCTGCTGGTGGTGGAACTCTTGGGCGTGGTGGGCCTACTTCGATTACAAATTATTGCTATATTAATTATTTTCCTATGACTAAATGGATTAGGGTTTGAAGAACCCAAAGAAAAGAAAAAGCTCTAAAGAGTGATAAAACCTGGTTTTAGATTATAACTTTCTGGGACAACAAAGGAAATATTTTTTAACTGTTGGGGACTATAAATACTTAAATATTTTAAAATGGAGAAAACACCAACACCATCCTCAGCATCTTCTTTGGCAGCCTCCAGCCCTGCAGGCCAAAGAACCTTGAATGCCCTACTTCAGCAAGAAAAAGCAAATGTGCAACAAGCAGAATTGAAAGCCATGATACAAACGCTTCATGAGGACATGAAAGAATGGAGAAAATGGAAGAGAAAATAGAGAAAGTAGAAGGGAAAATATATACCAACAAATAATGGCCAAAAATGAACTATGTATACAAAAAGTAGAAGAGAGAGGCAAATCAACAGAAAAAAGTGGGATAACTTGACTATAAATTGACACAAGCAGATAGGAGCAAAGAAAGTGTTAGAGATGAACAAGGCAGATTTTTATTTGAAATTTCAAAATATGGAAGAAGAAAAGGAAGAAAACCTAGCACAGATAATGGCAGAGTTGTCGGCAGGGGCTTTGGAGGTAACCAAGGAAATTTTTTGACAGAGATGGACGAAGTGTTTAGAGTGCATACTAGATATGCAATGAGAAATAGGCTGCTCTCCATAGAGGTTCATGTGAGATTTACGAAAAAAAAAAGCACTAAAAACAGAGATTACACAGAGAGTGAGAGATGGTCCCTTAAAATATAATGGAAAAATGATAATGGTCCTAAAACAAATTCCGAGTAGAGTTAGAGATTTAAGGAAGGAGTATCAGTTTTCTCCTATCTCTCTCATTTGAGGAAGAAGGGGTCCTGGCCTTTGCAAATGCTAAATAAACAAGCTTTTATCATTCCTGGTCTTCTGTTGCTTTTTCAATTATTATCACACTACATAATCTAACTTAGAGTCATGGAATTTCCTGATCATCTCCCAACCAAGTATTAATGAAGAATGATCTTGTTTAACACCTGTGGCCAGAGAAAATCAGGCAAAGCCACCTCTGAAAAGTCAGTTATTACTGTATTTTCCCCAAAATAAGACCCACCCGAAAAACAAGCCCTAGCCTGATTTTTTTGGGTGGGCCTAATATAAGTCCTACACATAAAATAAGCCAGGGGAATGGTCGTGGCCAGCATGAGAGATGGTAAGAACACGGGGGCTGATGGTGTCTGGCAGCAGCGACAGCCTGCCGGCACCTTGCACAAGGTAAATACTGATAACTCGGAGTGTGGAGGCAGAGGCAGCAGGTGGAGAAGAAAGGAAATCCAGACATTCTGCATGGCAGCCTAACTCACAGGGGCTCGCAGGAGGCTTGAGTGGCAGCACTAGCAGCAGGTGGAGACAGAGGCATGGGGGATGGAAAGGCAGGCAATCCCGACACCCTGTGAGGGTTTGTCTGGTGTAGCTGCAAGCAAGCCAAGAGACAGTGGGACTGAATGGGTGGCGCATTGGGATTGCCTCTGCCCAGCAACAGCTGGGCCAGCAGACAGAGTGGGTGGAGGCCAAGGCATGCCGAGAGCTTGGCCCATTGCAGCCATGGGCAAGCAGAGGGCAGGGCCAGCAATAGCTTGCTCTCACTAACATTGGCCTCCGCACTCGCCCCCTCCTGCACTTAAAAAAAATAAGGCCTCACTGAAAATAAGACCAAGTGCTTATTTTCAAGCCCAAAAGAAAATAAGACCGGCTCTTATTTTTGGGAAAACACAGTATTAATTTATTACAGGTAACCAGATTCCCTTAGTGAATGTTCGAAGTTACACGATAAGCGCCCCCTAGCACTTACAAACAAGTCTTGCAATTATGTATTTCAAGCACCATGGTAGTTGTTCCTTCTTATGAATGAATAGAATAGAATAATAGAGTTGGAAGGGACTTTGGAGGTCTTCTAGTCCAACACCCTGCCTAGGCAGGAAACCCTACACCACTTCAGACAAATGGCTATCCAACATCTTTTCAAAAACTTCCAGTGTTGGAGCATTCACAACTTCTGGAGGCAAGTTGTTCCACTGATTAATTGTTCTAACTGTCAGAACATTTCTCCTTAGTTCTAAGTTGCTTCTCTCCTTGATTAGTTTCCACCCATTGCTTCTCATCCTCCCCTCAGGTGCTTTGGAGAATAGCTTGACTCCCTCTTCTTTGTGGCAGCCCCTGAGATATTGGAACAGTTATCATTTCTCCTCTAGTCCTTCTTTTCATTAAACTAGACATACCCAGTTCCTGCAACTGTTCTTCATGAATGATTGCAGAGGCTCTGTAACATTTGCCCCTCCTATTCTCCACCCCCCCCAGCTGGATCCTCAAATGCACTCTGCCTGTGGAAACTCAATTAACTTGCAAAGATCTCTAATCTGTTGTGCTTTCTTTGCCTGCATCATTGCTTCAGGCTTTCGGTGCATTCTCAGAGAACAGAGGCCTAATGTACCATGAGATCATGCAAGATCAGTAGCGCAAGATCTCACGCTATTGAACTCGTGTGATCTCACACTTTAGGCGTCTATTCTCTGAATTAAGGCCTGGATGTTTGCAAATAGCCTGAAACCTTCCCTCTGTTTGCCATTTCCTTGCCGAAGCCTGCAGGGAGATTGCATTCCTGTAGGCTTTGGTAACCCTTTGCAAAAAGCTTTTGTTGGCACCAGCGGAGCTTGGGAGGTGCGGGCATGTCCCTCTGAAGCTGTTCCTACTGGCAAAGGCTTTTTCAAAAGTGCCATCAAAGCCTAAAGGAACAGAATCCTCAAGCGCTTTGCTGACAAGAAAGGAGGCCTGGAGGGCCACATGCATAGCCTCCCAAACCTCCTTTCTCACAGAGATCTGCTTGATGAGGCCTCCAGTGGTGAAAAAAGAGGCCCAGAAGGTTGTGCACCTCCTTTTTTGTCACCGGAGGCTTGTCAAATGGATCTCCAGTGAGAAAGGAGCAAGCAGGCAAAGAAACAGGCTGCAGAGGAGACAGATCTTTATAAGGTAAGTCACCCAATGAGACAGGATTGGGGGGTAAACAATTGTGGGGAGCCCAGAGGAGGGAGAATGAGGTAGCTGTGGCTCAGGGTAAGCCTTGGGTGGTCTGAAATAGGTGGCCTGATCCATCACTAGCCCCCCCATCTCCTTCCCCACCCCGATACCTCATGTGTACTTAACAAGCCACATATTTGATTATCGAATGTGTGGACAAAAGCAGGGAGTGATCTTGTTTAAGGTAAGAGATTCGCTCCCATGAATCCTTGGGTTACAAATGGAATGGGCAAGCTCAATTACATTTGTAACTTGAGGACTACCTGTACTAGAAATGTTCCTTTCTTTTTGAATTACTATTCTCTGCCTGTGGGGCTAATTAGACAGAATGTGTATTATAGATAAAGAGCAAAATTATAGAGACAACTTTTTGTTTTCAAATAGAAGGGTTGGGCAATACTTTATTAGAACTCTAATTATTTAAATTGGAGTTAGGAAAAAAGTATCAATAAAAACAATTCTGGGATTACATGAGACCACGTAGCCTAGAAGACACTATAGTAAGAGAACATTTATTCTGCAAGGTTTGCAGAGTGATTCAATGTTTTTCTAAAAGTTATAAGAACATTTATCATTGATAATTAGTATGTGAGGAGAATAGTAAACACTGAGGAAGGAAAGGCAGTTAGGAGGCAACAGAAGGTGGGTATGTCGATTTGGATTAATGTACTATGATGTACTATGAAGATGGAGAAATGAAGACAAAGAGGCCTGAGGAGACTGAGAAAATACTGGGGAAAGTTATGTTCATTATATTCATTTAGGCTGAACTGGCAGTGTAGAACAGCAACATCCTATGCAGGGAAGCAATAGAGGCAACAAAAGAGAAGCAATGGTTATCAATGAAGGCTTTTGTGTTGCCACATGCAAGCCACTAGAGAAAGCTATGTAGTATAGACACCAGGATTGAAAGTTGATTTGCAGGAGGAATAGCATATAGTAATGTGTTATGACTCCCCTTCAAAATTCAAACGAACAAAACAGAAAGCAGCTGTTTCACAATTAAATCAAACGGAAAGAAGTCTTACAAGATAACGGCTGGCAGAAACCACAGCATAAATCTTTACTCTGTCCGGCAAACCAGTCCTGGCAATAAATCTCCAGTCTCAGAGCTTCTTGCTGTAACGTCCTCACTCAAATAGTCATTTTGTTCCTGGCAAAATGTACCAGCCCAGCTGTGTCCTTTTATACTCATTGTGGCAATGTGCTAATTTACTGACTCGCTCTCCTCATTCGCTCCAGCTGATTTTGCCTTCTCAACCGTCTTCTATTTTTTACATTTAACCACAAATTTTCCAAGTTCTCATCTCCACTAGAAGACTCTCTCAAAACTTCCCTGTCAGCCATTCCCAGCTGTTGATCAGATAAAGAACCAGAGGAGGTCAAAGGTCCTGACAATTCTAATACATCAGGTCTGTCGTCCTTTGTCACGTCCATCTCCTCATCCTGGTTATCAGTCCAATCACTAAGCCATGCCGGCTCATATTTTTCTGCCATGTCCTCCTCACTTGAACTCATATCAGTCACAGGAGCTGAATCCAAGCCCGGAGCCACAACACTATCCCTCACCGCAGGGCCCTTCCCCCGGGTCTGACGATCCGGATGCGGTTTCGAAGGGAAACGTTCATGAAAGTCCTGAATGATGTCTGGAGCATGAACTGCAGACGCATCCGTCCATGAGCAAATTTCCAAGTCATGCACTCTCCGCCTGACTAAATACTGGAAAACGACCCTTGAGCCAACGTGAATCAGTAACGCTGACCACCGTGTCATCAACCTCCGCCTCCTCACGGGGCAATGATGGGGAAGTCGTACCAGCTGGAGCACGCAGAGGACAGTCCGGGGAGTCAGGAACCAAAAGAGAGCGATGGAATACAGGGTGAATACGCATGGAGCGCGGTAAGGTGAGCCGGTATGCCACAGGGTTGATAACCGCCTCAATCGGAAATGGACTGATGAATTTCCTAATTGGACGATCGATCCAATTTCCTAATTGGACGATCGATCCGAAGGTGTTTCGTGGACAACCACACCTTGTCACCCCCAGCGAACGGAGGCGGTGCTCAACGTGACCGGTCCGCAAACCGTTTATAGTCCTCTTTCGCTCGTTCAAGTTGTTGCCTTACTAAATGGTGGACCGCTTGTAGTTCCTCCAGAAAATCTTGTGTCTCAGGAACCGGTGAATCCATCCAAATTAATGGGAAGAAGCGCGGATGATAACCTACATTCGCGAAAAATGGCGTTACCCGAGTGGAGGTGTGCTGCGAGTTATTAAAAGCGAATTCTGCCAATGGGAGGTATTTCACCCAATCGCTTTGTCACTGATTAACAAAACACCTCAAATATTGGGTAAGAATGCCAATCACCTTCTCAGTCCCGCCATCAGTTTCCGGATGGTGCGCTGACGCTAAACACACCTGAACTTGTAGCGCTGCCATTAACTGTTTCCAAAACTGCGCAGTAAACTGAACCCCACGATCAGAAACCACTCTATCTGGCAGTCCATGCAGACGAAAGATATGCTGTAAAAATAGCTGAGCCGTAGTGCGGGATGAAGGTAATCTCCGACAGGGAATGAAATGAGCCATTTTAGTCAGCATATCAACTACCACGAGCACCGTCGTGTAGCCCGATGAGGATGGTAAATGCGTGAGAAAGTCCATGGAGATCGCTCCCCATGGTCTGCCCGGAGTTGGCAATGGTTGGAGGAGTCCAGGGGGCGCACCCGACGCCGCTTTCGCTTGCCTACACTGAACGCAAGAAGCGACATAAGAGAACACATCGTGACGAACCCGAGGCCACCAAAAAGTCCGGGTGACCAAATGCAAGTTTTTATAAAATCCAAAATGGCCAGCAGCGGGGTTATCATGACATTGTGTCATGATGAGAGCTCTCAACGACCTGGTAGGTACGTATAATAAACCCCGATGTCGGAGCAAGTCCTCTTCAATGGACCATGGAGAATCAGGTCTGACGTCCCCCCGTCTCTGCTGCGTCCACGCATCCAATCGTTGCGCCTCTCATATGCGAGCCCGCAAGTCTACTGGATCTTGCAGTACGGCCAAGGATTCTGGTGGTAGCACCGTTCGTAGAGGAAGAGGATCCTCGGGACTGATATACTCGGGCTTCCGAGACAACGCGTCTGCACTCCGATTCTGTCCACTCAGAACATAAGTAATGGAGAAATTGAACCTGGCAAAAAACAACGACCACTGAATCTGGCGTTGGTTCAATTTCTTAGCTGTGGTCAAATGTTCCAAGTTTCGGTGATCTGTCCGAACCTCTATCTTGTGCCGAGCCCCCTCTAAATGATGTCTCCAGGTCTCAAAAGCAGCCTTAATGGCCAACAACCCCTTTTCCCAGATGGTGTAGTTGCGCTCTGAAGCTGTGAGCTTCCTAGAATAGTATGCGCATGGGAAAAGAGGCGCGCCATCCTTCGAAGCTTGTAACAGTACCGCTCCGATAGCGACATAAGAGGCATCTGTCTCGACCACAAATGGAAGATTCGGATCAGGATGCCTCAATATCGGCTCGGCTACAAACGCTTTCTTTAAAATGTCAAAAGCCTGTTGTTGCGGGCCCCCACACACAAACGGGACCTTCTTACGGAGGAGCTGAGTTATGGGGTCCATTACTTTAGCAAAGTCCGGGATAAAAGTCCGATAGTAGTTGGGGGATCCCAAAAGACGTTGGACGTCCTTGACTCGATGAGGGGCTTCCCAACTACACAATGCCTCAACCTTTTTAGGGTCCATAGCAATGCCCTCGGGAGAAATGATGTGCCCTAAAAACTCTATCGACGACTGAAAAAAGAAACTTCTCCAGTTTCGCATAGAGCTTATGCTCCCGGAGACGCTGCAGCACTTGACGGACCTGATGAAGGTGGTGATCCCTGGACCGAGAGTAGATTAAAATATCACCCAGATACACCACGACAAACCGATCCAGCATGTCCCGAAAAATGTTGTTCATCAAATGCTGGAATACAGCGGGAGCGTTGGTTAGACCAAATGGCATGACGGTGTACTCGAAATGACCATAACGAGTGCCAAACGCTGTCTTCCACTCATCCCCCTTGCGCATCCGAACCAGGTTGTAAGCCCCATGCAGATCGAGTTTAGTGAAGATAGTAGCCTCCCGCAACCGCTCCATCAATTCCGGAATGAGCGGTAAGGGATAGCTATTCCTCACGGTGATAGAGTTTAGTTGTCTATAATCACAACAGAGATGCAGTTCTCCCGACTTCTTCTTAACAAAAAGAACGGGAGCCGAAAAGGGATGACGAGGGTCGAATAAATCCCCGAGCTAAGTTTTTATCCAACCAACTCGGGCTCCGACATGGAGTATAATCTCCCCTTTGGCAATGGAGCGTCCGGTATCAGGTCCACGGGACAATCATAAGCACGATGTGGGGGTAATCGGTCTGCCTCCTGTTCGCTGAAAACATCGGAGAAGTCCGACAGCTCCGAAGGAATTGAGACAGCAGGAGCGGCGATATCTTGGCCAGCGCAAACATGCCTCAGGTGGTCCACACATTGTAGGCTTGGAAAAGAAATGGCATTCTGCGACCAAGCCACCAACGGCTCGTGCAAACGCAACCAGGACATTCCGAGCACCAAAGGGAGATGGAGGTTCGAGGTGACATAAAAACTTATCGCCTCCTCATGATCCCCAATAAGCATACGCACTGGCTGAGTAGCGCAGCGAATGGGTCCCGACTTGAATTCACGCCCATCTACGGTTTCCACCTTAATGGGTGGATTCACAGGAATCAAAGGAATTCCAAAATGTTTAACAAAAGCACAGTCCATAAAGCTGGTTGTAGCCCCTGAATCCACCAGCGCAATGGCAGGAATTCCTTCCTTCTGGGACTGTAAGAAGATACAAGTGTCCAAAAGTAAATGCCGAGGAGGACCAGGATTTACTTCGGCAATTTGGGATGGGAGTGGAGGATGCGCCCGACCTAGGGTTTCCCTGAGGTCGGGCCTACCCCATTTCCCGACGGGCCAGGAGTGGTTTCAGACACAGGTCTGCGAGTCCTTCTCTGAATGCAGGAATTTGCAAAATGTCCTGGACCCCCGCAATAAAGGCACAAGCCTTCCTGGAACCTTCTCGAACGTTCTCGCACCGTTAAGCGAGGGCAGAGTGCGCCTAACTCCATCGGCTCCTCAGCATTAACCGTGGGTTGGAAAAACTCTCGGTGGCGTGAGTTGTGCACGAGAAAATGAAGATGGTTCCATAATGAGCCGTTTGCGTCCACGTTGCTGTAAACGAGCTTCAATTCGTAAGCACTGAACTATCAATGCATCCAAAGTTAAAGCCCGCTCTGCAT
Organism: Pseudonaja textilis; assembly: GCF_049901715.1. Classification (NCBI taxonomy): domain Eukaryota; kingdom Metazoa; phylum Chordata; class Lepidosauria; order Squamata; family Elapidae; genus Pseudonaja; species Pseudonaja textilis. The sequence goes on along the minus strand of NC_141997.1, from coordinate 6,216,397 downwards.
GGACCAGCTCATCTTTGATGGCATCAGACAAGCCTTCCTGGAATGCAGCCATATGAGCCGGTTCGTTCCAGTTAGAGTCCATACACATCAAAGGAAATTCTGCAACATATTCCTGCAGGGAACGTTTCCCCTGATTAATGTCCCGTAACCATCTGTCCACAGTTTGTATCTTAATTGGGTTCTCAAACATCACTCTCATTTGTTGGAGAAAACCCTGTAAATTATTCAACAACGGGCTATCTTGAACCAACAAGGGAGTAGCCCAATTAGCAGCCTGCCTGGTTAATAAACTGATCATAAATCCTACTTTAGACCGGTCGGTTGGGAAGTCTTCAGGCCTCAGAGAGATAAACAATTGGCATTGACCCATAAATGCCGGGAACCTGTCCATTTGCCCAGAAAATTTCTCCAGCATGGATACTGGGCTTTTCCTCACAGGAGGGGCAGGGGGAACAGCAGCAGGGCTTGATAAGCTGGAAACATAATTCAGCAATTGTGACCTGATTCTGAAGCGTCACATTGCTTTGCAGTAGCTGATTAATTTGTTGTTGTTGCTGCTCTACCAAACGCTGCAATTGATTTGAATCCATCTTGCTTTAAAGATGGTTTGTTTGGGCCAGGAACAATAATGTTATGACTCCCCTTCAAAATTCAAACGAACAAAACAGAAAGCAGCCGTTTCACAATTAAATCAAACGGAAAGAAGTCTTACAAGATAACGGCTGGCAGAAACCACAACATAAATCTTTACTCTGTCCGGCAAACCAGTCCTGGCAATAAATCTCCAGTCTCAGAGCTTCTTGCTGTAACGTCCTCACTCAAATAGTCATTTTGTTCCTGGCAAAATGTACCAGCCCAGCTGTGTCCTTTTATACTCATTGAGGCAACGTGCTAATTTACTGACTCGCTCTCCTCATTCGCTCCAGCTGATTTTGCCTTCTCAACCGTCTTCTATTTTTTACATTTAACCACAAATTTTCCAAGTTCTCATCTCCACTAGAAGACTCTCTCAAAACTTCCCTGTCAGCCATTCCCGGCTGTTGATCAGATAAAGAACCAGAGGAGGTCAAAGGTCCTGACAATTCTAATACATCAGGTCTGTCGTCCTTTGTCACGTCCATCTCCTCATCCTGGTTATCAGTCCAATCACTAAGCCATGCCGGCTCATATTTTTCTGCCATGTCCTCCTCACTTGAACTCATATCAGTCACAGGAGCTGAATCCAAGCCTGGAGCCACAACAGTAATGTATGTGTGAGAATAACCTTGAGAGATAGGAGAAAGAGCCTAGACCACAGATAGACAATTAATTTTCTCAAGGGCCATATGAGAACCTGGGATTGTTGAGAGAGCCAAACCAATATTGCAGAGACCTAAACCAATGTATCCTGATCTGATGTCCTCAAACTCCATCACCTCAGGCTGCTCCAGGGAAGAGGTGAGTGTTTAGCCTCCCTAATTCTCCAGAATGTAAAGACAGGGAAGAGGGGGGAAGTGTTCTTAGATTTGCAAGAATCTGTTACATTATGATTGCTCTGGGGTGGGGTGGGAGTGAGGATTTTGCATTATGATTACTCATAAGTAACAACCAGCAAAAAGAGGAATGGAAAAATCCCTAATTGTAGATCAGTGTTTCTCAGTCTTGGCAAGTTTAAGATGAGCAAATTTTATGCTGCCTAGGGAATTCTGGCAATTAAAGTCCATGCACCTTAAAGTTGCCAAAGTTGAGATGGATGGATCTAGACTAGACTTTAGGATTTTCCATTCCTGTTTTATTTAGAGTTTGGTGAAATTAAATAAATCAGTTGTTGGTTTCCTTAAGAAATATTGATTAAAGCGATCTGTACCACTACTGGACTTTTTGTGAGAAACTGAAATTAAAAGTTGATCAGGGCCTTTGAGGATTAGATATGGGATTATGGAAATAATCAGGGTGGGATTCTACCGGTTCTGTCCAGTTCTATAGAACTAGATGTTAGGGCTCCCGGCAGTTCAGAGAACCAGTAAAATGGCCCCCTGCCTGGCCCTGCCCCACTCCACCTGCTTCTCTACTCCCTGCCCAGTCAGTCCCTATTGCACATGCACATCATCATGCGCATGCGCAACATGCTTACAGCCTGCTTTTGCCTGCCAGGCCAGCCATTGCTGCCTGCCTTTCGCTCCTAGGCAGCAGAGAAGCAGCCCGGTTGAATCGCGTTTCTCTCTGCTGCCCAGGAGCCATTTCCCGAAGGGAGAGGCTCTCCCAGCAAGAGCAGGTAAAAGAAGCAGCCCAGAGCTGATCTGCCTGCTCACAGGTAAGTCTGCCCTTCCCCCACTCTCCCTGAGGCTCCCCGGGCCTCACCCAGCCTACCTAGTTGTCCCCCACAACATCCCTGGGCCAGCTAAGCTGCCACGGATTGCTCTCCCAGCTCTCCTTACCATGTGGTAGGTGGCGGACCTGGGCGCCACCCATAAGTAGCACCGTCAAACAGGAGGCAGCCAGGTCTCTGCTGCCCATGGAGGTGCTTTGGGAGGGCTGGGGCGGGTGTATGGTTATGCTCATGGCCCTGCTTTAAGCACGTTGAGGTGCTTAAAGCAGCAGGGCCACTAGCACCCGCCACCTCAGCCATCAAACGGGAGGCAGCCAGGTCCGCTGCCTCTGTCACCCGCAGAGGTGCTTTGGGAGGGCTGGTGCGTGCGTGTGTGTGTGTGTGTGTGTGTGTGTGCTCATGGCCCTGTGTTAAGCACATGGAGGTTCTTAAAGCAGCAGGGCCATGAGCACCCGCCACCCCAGCCATCAAACTGGAGGCAGCCAGGTCCGCCACCTCTGCCACCCGCAGAGGTGCTTTAGGAGGGTTGGGGCGTGTGTGTGTGTGTGTGTGTGTGTGTTATACGTGGAATTTATACATGGAATTCTTAGCCTTCACCTTGGTGTTCCCCAGCGACCTACTCGGAGTGATGTTTCTTGCTGATGCTAGCGATGGTCAGGAAAACGACCTGACCATCGCTCCGAGTGGGTTGCTGTGGAAGACCAAGGTGAAGACTAAGAATTCCATGTATTGTCTCTCTTTGCATAGTCTAGAATAGAATAGAATACTTTATTGGCCAAGTGTGATTGGACACACAAGAAATTTGTCTTGGTGTAAATACTCTCAGTATACACATAGAAAAGGTACATTAATCAAGAATCATAACATACAACACTTAATCATAATCATAGGGTACAATCAACAATCAAATCATACTAGGAAACAGTCAAGTGGGAGGGGATGGGTGATAAGGAGTGGTGAGAAGATTAACAGTAATAGTAGTGTACACTTTGTAAATAGTTGAAGTGTTTAGGGAATTATTTGTTTAGCAGAGTGATGGCTTTCGGGAAAAAATCTGTTCTTCTGTCTAGTTGTTCTGGTGTGCAGTGCTCTAGGTCATAGGTGTAGGTGGAGCGTCGCATCCCACAAGTGCCAACAGAGCAGGGGAATGACGATGTGTGCAACTGGAGCCGGCTTTCAGGAGAAAAGTTTGTTTTGGTGGGATGCTGGCGCTCGAAGCGGCCCGCTCACCCCTCTCCTCTGCCATAGTCTGGCGCTCAGTGTGGGCGTAGAGAGCCGTCCCTACCCTCCCTCTTCCCAGGCTCCCTTCCCTGTTTCACCTGCCCGCTCTCCCTCGCGTCCTTTCTCCCCCCCGGCAATGGCTTCTTCGGGTTCAACTGGGGCCTGATCATGAACATTGCGAACAGCATCATCGGGGTTAGCGTGATGATGATGCCTTTCTGTTTCCAACAGGCATTAATGGTTATTATATAAAATATATAGGTTGAATATTCACCTTAGGAGCAGTAGCACGGCTTGCTTGTTATATTGCTCAAGGTTTATGTTTCATTGTTTAATTCTTATTTCATATTCTGTTTAAATTGAGTTATATTGTCTGCTCTTAGAACATCTATCCTGCATTACTGATATAAAAGAGGATAGCATATGTAAGAGTTCTCCTGATACATGAATTCCAAGGTTCATTATTTCTTTAATGCTTTCTCTCTTATATTGTCTGGTCATGTTTGTTATAACCTGGTGCTTAGACACCTGTTCATCTGTGTGACTTGTCTGACAGGCACAAAAATATAGAATTTGGGATTAAACTTTGTTTTATAAATTGAGAAATTACAAACTATTTCAATTCCTCGTTAAAGTAATCTTATATCTATATGAGAGTCATATAAATCCTGTTTCTTTTGTTCTATTTTTCCTCCCCCCCCCTCACCATTGCCAGGATGTTGAGAGCAGTGGTGGGATTCAAATTTTTTTACTACCGGTTCTGTGGGCATGGCTTATTTGGTGGGTGTGGCTTGGTGGTCATGTGATTGTGGGCGTGGGTTGGTGGTCATGTGACTGGGTGGGCGTGGCTTGGTGGCCATGTGACTGGGTAGACATGGCTTGGTGGTCATGTGACTGGGTGGCCGTGGCTTGGTGGTCATGTGACTGAGTGGGTGTGACCAACTTAATGTCACTCATGTTGAGGGCTGCCTCGCATGGCCCCTCCCTTCCCAGCCATTCCTTGTCACACCCAGCCTCAACTTATCTATAGTTCTGTAAAAATGTTGTTCATCTTTTTTTGACTTTATTATCTACATACTATAGATGTATTTTCATGGACCGCTGAAAGGAGGAAATGGCTCACATGCCTTGCCCAAGAATGCGATAGGTAATAGGCTTTCAAGGGGCTGCCAGAAAGAAAGGGGTGGGGATGTATTTTCCAAAGCACCAGACTGTAGAGTTGTAATTGCAGGAATGTTCCAATCTCGGATGGCAAACCTCAGATAAAGAATGTTTCCAAGCAAATACAACTCAGGTAAACAAAGTCACTAATCTATGGATAAAGGAGGATTAGAGAGAGAAAGTAAACATATGACTTTAACTAGAGATAATTAATTGTATGGATTACTGTGCTAAACAGTAACCAAAGTTAAACAGTAACCAAAGTTAACCAGTGATGGAGGATAACTAAAAATGTGTATAAATGCAAGACTAGACTCCAATAAAGATCATCATGATTCAGTTGTTCATGATCAAACAACTCGACTGCCTCGTCATTACAACAAGTGGCGCCCGAACAGGGACCCTCTTATTTCGTCCGGCAAGGATTTGGTGCACCTTCAACCCATTGTGGTTTCTTCAACCTTTTGGTTTCTGTAAGTATGGGGTCTTTGCTTTCTGAGGAACAAAGGAAGCATGTAGATGAATTAGGCTATTTGTTGAAGAAAAATAATACCGAGGTACCACAGAGAAATCTCTTAAGGCTGGTCCAGGAGATTGCAGCTCAGTGCCTATGGTACCCAGAAAAGGGGTCTTTAAAATTAACTGATTGGGAACGTATTGTGAAAACATTGCATACTGAACCTCGAGCAAAGATAGAAGTTTTGCATGTGTGGCATTTATGTAGGCATGCAATTGAAAAATTTGGTCACAATGAACTTTCTCTTTTAACGCCTCCACATTCACATTATACTAATGCTGTCATTTGTCCCCCTTCTTCACCTGAATATATGTCTTCAATTCCCTCAGCTCCTGCGATACAGTGCAAAAGCCTCCTGACTCTATTGTTAGTCTTCTTTTCAGAAAACGGTAGAGACTTGTAAAAGGGATGCCTCTGTCTCAGGAACAGAACTTGCCGAATTACTGTCTGTTTGTCCAGTACAATATCGTCCTGGTCAGGGACCACAGCTTGGACTGCAAGTAGCAGAATGGGAGGGTCTGCCTTATCAGATCTTAAGAGAGTTAAAAGGCAGTTACAGACTATGGGATTAGTGGTAATTTTACAAGAGGACTTGTAGAAGGAATAAAAAATGGTTATACAATGATCCCTGAAGATTGGAAGCAAATATTTTGCACGATTTTAACATCCATGCAATATGTGGTTTGGGAGAGTGAATATATGAGACATGCTCAAGATGCTGCTTTAGGAGGGGGAGGAGCATATACAGTTGAGCAGCTATTTGGTTCTGGACCATTTGGTACAATTCCTATTCAAGTTGTTCTTCCTCCAGCTACATTAACTATTGTTTCTGAATGTGCCTTTTGTGCCTTCCCCAAGCTGGAGAACCTAGAGCAAATTTTTCAAACATTCGACAGAATGCCAATGAGACTTATGCTGACTTTGTTGAGCGTTTTTCCAAAGCAATTAGACAGCAGTTTGATCATCAGGAAGCTTCTGGTGAACTTCTTCATCAGTTAGCTATTGAAAATGCTAATGCAGATTGTAAAAGAGCTTTACAGCCATTAAAGGCTACTGCTCATTACACTCTGGCAGATATGCTACGAGTCTGCCAGGATATTGGATCACAAACTTATAAAATGCATATGTTAGCAGCTGCTATTCAGAAAGGACAGCAACCAATTGGTAACTGTTTTAAGTATAAGAAGCCTGGCCACTTTCAGAAGGACTGTCGTTCTACACCTTCTATGCCTCAGAATCGTCCTTCTAAGTGCCCTATTTGCAAAAAGGGATTTCATTGGGCCAATCAATGTCAGTTTCGGTCGGGAAACTTGCCAATGGGTGTGGCACCCACCCAGAATCCAAACCGTGCCTTTCCCATCACTCTGACTCCTCCAGAAGTCTCTCTCACTCCTCCCCAGCCACAGCTGGTAGAGCTGGGATCGATTTAATCACTCAATAGGAAATTGAGTTTAAATTTCCCATGGAAGTTAAAATAGTTCCATCTCAATTTAAAGGTCCTCTTCCTTTGGGATTAGTTGGCTTAATTTTGCCTCGTTCTTCTGCACACAAAAAGGGCTATTTTGTTGTGCCTGGGGTAATAGATTCAGATTACACTGGTATCCTCATGATTCAGATTTGGGTGAATCTTCCTCAAGTTCTTCCTTGTAATTCTTCTGCTGCTCAATTGCTTCTTCTTCCATATGAAAATCCATCTCCTGGTATAGGTAATCGTGGGGATGCAGGATTTGGATCAACTTCTTTATCTGTAGGCTTACTTCATCAGCTGAACTCCTCTTGTCCTTTGATAACGCTCTTCCTTAATAAACAACAATTTCAAGGGTTATTGGATACTGGAGCCAATGTTACTGTCATCTCCTCTTTACAGTGGCCAGTACAGTGGCCAAAAATGACAGTTTCATCATTGTGGGGAATAGGAGGTTCTACAGCTGCTTGGCAGAGTGTTCAAGAAATTAATGTTACAACATCTGCTGGTAAGTCCTTTTTCTTACAACCATACATTCTAGATATTCATACTAATATTTGGGGCTGTGATATCCTTTCTCTTTTTAATGCCCATTTGATTCTTGATGATGGCTCTTCCTCTTAAATGGCTCTGTTCTATGCCAGTTTGGGTGGAACAATGGCCATTATCAAGGGAATTATAGTTATTGTTCTGACTACTATTGGTTGTCAGGTACCTTTAATTCTTCTTTGCATGGAATTAATATAACTCCTGATATGTATCCTGACAATTTTCCTATTTTTAATGTCTCTGATCAATCTAATACAGGATCGATATGCGCTGGTTGGCAGCTTAAGGATCCTAATATGTGGTTCTTTTTTGATAAATATGCCACTAATCTTCATCCTCAGAATTATCAATGTGCAACTATAAGTTATTTTACTCTACCTGTTCAAATAGGTACGCTCCCATCAACTTGACAGCGGTGTTTCTCTCTGGGGCCTACATGTAATGAGGAAGTCATTATTGACACACAATTGTCTTCTGGTTCTACATTTGGCCGTGCATTGGCAGGGGCCGTTACAGGAGTCCTTACTCTAGGCCAGGGGTGTCCAACCTTTCACCTTCCCTGGGCCACATTAGAAGATGAAAATTTGGTTTGGGCCGCACATAAAATAAAATAACAGTAACGATACCTGATCATCCAAAAAAACCATAGAAAACATAGTTAACATATTAAATTTATTTGGAAATGAAGTTAGTGAGATGTTTTTATTATTTATTATTAATTATTTATTAAAAACTATTTATTTTTTTACCACGGTTTTTTATCATGGTTTATCATGGTTTATCTTCCGGCCATTTTGTGGTGGGGGGAGAAAGCTCGCCCCCCTCACGCCTACCTCTCCTCCTGCAAATGGGCTGGCTGGATGCGGCAGGACTGGAAGGCAGAAGCAGCGGCGGCGACGGGGGCAGAAGCGGCGGGGGCGGGGGCAGAAGCGATGGGGGCAGAAGCGGCGGCAGCGGTGGCGGGGGCAGAAGCAGCAGCGCCGGCGGCAACAGCAGGAGGTGGCGCTCTGACGGCGCCCACCTTTTCTGTTGCTGCTTGGCATGGCGCTCGCCTCGCCCCGCGCCTGCCTCTCCTCCTCGCTGGCTCTGGCACGAAGGTTGGGGTGGGCACTGGGCCGCATTACAAGGCGACCTGGGCCGCATGCGGCCCATGGGCCGCAGGTTGGACAAGCCTGCTCTAGGCTCTTATCCTGGCATAATTGCTCAAGAAAACAGATGATCTATTCTTGGTCTCACCTGCAGACTTGAAAAATCCATCAATGCTACCGCCGCTATTATTAGTAATTTGCAGTATGAAATAGAAGACTTAAATCAAGATGTCTTACAGCAGCGTTTTGCCATAGACTATCTTTTAGCCCGTCAGGGAGGGTTCTGTACGTTAGTTGGACGCCGTGGATGTGCTGTGCATTTTCATTCTTTGAATAAAACTATTGAGGATGAGCTTGCCAATTTACAATCATACATTCAAAATAATATCCATGCTCATTACTCACCTTTTGAGTGGCTAACCAATTGGCTCCCTGACTGGTCTTGGCTCAAGCAGTTTTTCTTTTAGGCTATAATTATTATTGTTGTACTAATTGCAACCTGTTGTTTTATTCAATGTATTCCAAATTTATTCACATTGTTTCGTCCCGCTTCCCCCTCTCCTAATCCTCTACAATTGCGATACCTTTATAAATCTTTGAATCCTCCATTTAAAATAAAAAAACGAGGATATGTAGAGTTGTAATTGCAGGAATGTTCCAATCTCGAATGGCAAACCTCAGATAAAGAATGTTTCCAAGCAAATACAATTCAGGCAAATAAAGTCACTAATCTATGGATAAAGGAGGATTAGAGAGAGGAAGTAAACATATGTTAGACTTTAACTAGAGATAATTAATTGTATGGATTACTGTGCTAAACAGTAACGAAAGGTAAGCAGTAACCAAAGTTAACCAGTGATGGAGGATAACTAAAAATGTGTATAAATGCAAGACTAGACTCCAATAAAGATCATCATGATTCAGTTGTTCATGATCAAACAACTCGACTGCCTCGTCATTACAACACCAGATGGCAAAGAAGAAGCAATGGACGGAAACTGAAAAAAGAGAGAAGCAACCTAGAACTAAGGAGAAACTTCCTGACAGTAAGGACAACTAACCAGTGGACCTGCTTGTCCCCAGAAGTTCTGGGTGCTCAATCACTGGAAATTTATAAAAGACTAGACAGCGATTTCTCTGAAATGGTATAGGGTTCCCCCTAAAGTTCCTTCTAAGTGTTATTCTGTTATTCTGACACCTTTCCCAGGACCTCTACTCAGAGTTTGGCATCCTCAATTTTCCTGCCTGAGCAGGGGGTTGGACTAGAAGACCTCCAAAGTCCCTTTAAACAAACATGTATTTAGGCTCTGGACTATAGACATTGAATGCATGTAAACCCTGAAAAATATGTGGTAGCCATGGGCAAAAAAAAAGGCAGTAGAATCACTCTAGGTGTAGGGATAGTGTAAAATTTTAACACGTGATAAATAATAGAACAATTAAATATAATAGCACAGAATTTTCTCTCTCTCCCTTCCTTCCCATATCTTTTTCTTTCTTTCTCTTTGTCTCTTTCTTCTCTCTCCCTTCCTTTCTCTCTCTATCTCACACACCACACACACACACACACATACTCTATCCCTATTTCTTTTTCTTTTCTTTCTTTCTCTCCCTTCCTTTCTTTCTTTCTTTCTTTCTTTCTTTCTTTCTTTCTTTCTTTCTTTCTTTCTTTCTTTCTTTCTTTCTTTCTTTCTTTCCACTTCTCTGTGGCTGGATTTCCTCTCCCCCTCCTCCATTCCCTCTCACTCCATCCACTTTACTCACAAGGGGAAACGAATCCAGCATTGGGGAAGTTTTGCAAGTTAACGAACACACATTTGCAGCCCATTCAAGCTCTCTGTGGCTGGATTTCCCCCCTCCTCCTCCATTCCCTCTCACTCAAGCCACTTTACTCACAAGGGGAAGCAATACTTCTAGTGTCCATGAAGAATCCAGCCTTGGAGCAGTTTTGCAGGTTAACGGACCACTGCTCCGCCCACAGTTGTGTTTTCAAGTGGCTGCTTGAAAATGCATGGTTAGGGTGGAGGAGCAGCCCTCCTTTAAACTGGGGCAGCGAGCATCGGGTGGGTGGGGCAAGCGAGTGAGCGGAAACCGGGCAAAGGGGTTGGGGGCGTGGCCAGCCAGATGTTGCTACCGGTTTGGCAACCCACGCCAAATTCTTGCTTCCGGTTCGCCCGAATAGTTGCAAACTGGCTGAATACCACCTCTGGTTGAGAGGCTTTCAGATTGTGGAATCCAATGTAAAGTAGATTTTAGAAACATATGCCCCAGGTTATTTCATATTAAGAAACTATCTGTGTGTTTAAGCTCCAGATACATTCCTTAGGAGCCATTTTGGTGTAGTAGTTAAGGCATCAGGCTTGAAACAAGGAGGCTGAATTGTAGTCCCACCTTACCCTAGTACCTAGTCCCTCCTTGGGCCACTCACTTTTTCACTAGCCCTAGGAAGAAGGCAGTGGCAAAACCTTTCTGAAATTTTGCCAAGAAAAATGCAGGGATGTTTCCAGGAAGATGTCAGGATTGACTTGAAGGCACACACAAAAGATAAAGTTTGCATTACATGGCTTTACAGAATGAAGAGCCCTGGAATATGATTTTTGCAGTAATTAAGAAAAAAGTGAAGTGAAATTGCCTGTCCAATGAATAAGTGACATACATATTATAATAAATGAATATGCAGTTTCCTGAAATTCCCAGCCATTGCAACAACTGTTTAAAAGTTGCTCTTTTTTCATTAAAAAAACAATATTTACATAAATATTTATAATATTTACATAGAAGCCATGGCCATCCAGTCACATGACCTCCAAGCCACACCCACAAATTAGGCCACACCCACAGAACTGTTAAGAAATTTGAAGCCCACCCCTGGAAATAATGTAGACAAACTGAATTGCAAATAATTAAAACTATTGGAACTGTTCACTGGAAGGTGGATTTGAAAGATTTGAGGAAATTTGGTGGGCCGATTTGTATTACTAATGCTATTTGAGGACTTCAATTTCTAGAATCATCCACCAATGTGTTTGTATATTTCTGTTCACCATGCAGACCCAAACTGGACAAATATATTGCCCTGTGCAAAAGAGTTGATACCGTAGAAACATGAATAACATCCCTTGATACCATAGTAGCATCCCTGGACACTATACAAACAAGATTAAAAAACCTTGGAAAAAAAGACACAACACAAAAACGAACATACAACATCTGCAAACCACATCTCTACCCAACAACCACAACCCAATCCACAAAAAAACATGAATCCTACAAATATTGATATCCCCATCCTCATCAAAGAAGCCACTGAGCGCAAATGGAAGCGTCCCAACACATCTTATTTGGTCCAGAGGACAACAATGACAATGATGACATTACAAATGTCTGCAACATCATCAGAGACTATCAAGCGTCAACCGTCTCCCCTGATGAAATACTCAACATTTCCCGCATTGGCCCAGAGCTCAAAAACAGAGACGGCTCGGTGGCCCCATGCTTCTGCAGGGTTGTATGCAAAAATGAATCAAGCAAATGTAAATTCATTTACTCAATAAATTCATTTGCCAAGAGCAACACTAACCATAAGAACCTTCATTCTCGCCCCAACCTAACCTTACAGCAACATGTACAATCCCGTGAACTATGCTCTGAGCTCAAAAGACTCCATGAACTAGGAAATACTAACCTATACATTGACTACTGCACAAAAGCAAGACCTACAACTTATCTCCCAATAACCATCACCCCAACATCCAACATCAGGCATGCACGCCCTTCCAGACCCACTACTACATATCTTATATGCAAACTACTCAACACAAGAAACCTTGCAAACAAAATGCATGAATTCCTCATCTTACTAAGCACGGCCACATTCGACATTATATTTATCTGTGAAATGTGGTGGAATGCATCTTTTCCAGACTCCATTACCACAGTAAGAGAATATCATGTTTATTGGTCAAATTGCAAAATCCGTAGAGGAGGTAGATTTGCTATCTTCTATAAAAAGTCTCTAAATCTAAAAAAGATTCAAATTACATAGAAGTTTGCTCTTCTAGAGGCCATCGTCTGTGAACTGTCCTTAATACCACAATCCGCTTACTATGCTAAAGAGCCCCTGACTATGACATAATTCATGCAAACAAGCTAACTTTACTGCTGACGTGGGCTGCCTCTTGCCAACACCATCTTATTTTCCTTGATGACCTCAATCTACCTCTTATAAATTGGATCCTAAATGAATGTACATCAGAATCCATATATGCAACTCTGTACAATGCCGTTACTACACTGGGACTGGATCAATTAGTAAATAACAACACTAGACTCAACAACTGCCTCAACTTCATCTTCTGCAACAGCTCAAACTCAATTTATAGCCTACAAATACAGGAACTATTTTCAAACAGTGACCACAGCAGGATTGACTTTTGTCTCAATTTACGCCCTCACAAAGAGGATCATAATGATGGATCCCCAAAATACAACTTTAAAAAGCCAGCTATGATCTTATAGCTGCCGACCTATCATCTCTTGATTGGCACATTCTGTTCTCTGGCTGTAATACTACAGAAGACCATTATAATGCATTCTTGCTTGAAATCAAAAGAGTCATTAAACTATAAGTACCATTAGTAACCCCCCCAAAACAACAAAAAAAGCAAATTACCCAAAACAATAAGGAAACTTCAATAAAAAAAATCACTATGGTGAAAAAACAAAACTAGCTACATAGCAAACTTTAAAAACCAATGCAAACATCTTATGCTGACAGAAAAAGGCAGAACGCACCAATTACCACTGCGAGCAAGAAGAAAACTTCCTACGCACAAAATCTACCTGCACCTTCTACAACTTTGTAAATACCAAACTTAAAGACTCAAGAACCATCCCACCCCTAAAAGGACCAAATGGGAAAGACTGTAGCGATGAAGCTGTTAACGCAAACCTCTTCAACATGTTCTTCAGTTCAGTCTTTGTAAACAGCAATGGTTCATGCTCCACATTTCCTAGTTGTACCACAACTAACTGCAATGATCTACTATATATTGACTTTACAGAAGATAATGTAGAAAAGGCACTATGTAACCTAAAACCATCTCTATCTATTGGCCCAGATAGCTTATGTGTATACTTCTTAAGAAAGCTCTCTACTGACATAGCAGAACCCTTAAGCATAATATATGAGATATCATTCAGAACCAGCTCCTTACCAAATCTATGGACCTTAACAACGGTCAGCCTTATCTTCAAAAAAGGTGACCCCAGCCTGGTTGAAAACAACAGACCAATCTCACTGTGTTGTGTCATGTGCAAAGTCATGGAATCAATCATTAACCAATCCATTACCCTCCACCTAGACTCAAACAACCTACTCTCCAAAAAAACAATTTGGTTTTAGGAAAAAATTGTGGATACTTTGTTCCTGCCAAATAGGCAACAAATAGTAAAAATAGGAAGTGCCCTATCAAACTCTGCACCAGTTAACAGCGGTGTCTCTCGAGGCAGCATTCTAGGACCCACACTCTTTATACTCTACATAAATGACCTTTGCGATCACCTTATAAGCAACTATGTCCTCTTCGCTGATGACATAAAACTATTCAACACCACCAACAATGCTACCTTCCTTCAAAGCGACCTTGATTATCGGTCTGAATCAGGGGTGGGATTCTTGCGGTTCGGACCGGTCCAGTAGAACCGATCGTTATGATTACGTGCAGTTTAGAGAACTGGCAAATCGCGCCACTGACTGGCCCCGCCCCTTCCCTCCCTGCCCCTCCCACTCACTCCTTTTCATGCTGCCTAGTGAGCCTTCCTTTGCTTACTCGCCCAGCTGCCTCCCATGCGGCCACTCTTCACCTGGCCTGAGAAGGTAAGGCCGATGGTGGGGGGGCATGCTTGGCCAAAAGGAGTGCAGGGGGGATGGACACAGCGAGGCTTACTACCACCACTGCATTGCCTCCCTAATGGCTTACTGCTGCCACAGTATTGCCTCCCCAAACAGCCTCGTATTGCCTCCTCGAATGGTCTCTTATTGCATCCCCACTGCCTCCCCACGTGGCCTTGTATTGCCTCCCTGAACAGCCTCATATTGCCTCCCTGCATGGCCTCGTATTGCCTCCCCATATAGTCTCATATTGCCTCCCCGAACGGCCTCGTATTGCCTCAGCATTGCCTCCCCACATGGCCTTGTATTGCCTCCCTGAACAGGCTCATACTGCCTCCCCGAACGGCCTCGTATTGCCTCCCTGAATGGTCTCATATTGCCTCCCCAAACAGCCTCGTATTGCCTCCCCATTGCCTCCCCACATGGCTACACATTGCTCCCCAAACAGCCTACCACTGCCACTCTCCTCACCCCTTCCACCCCTTCCCCAGGGAAGAGAGAAGGCAAAAAGCAAAGGATTTCCAGCCTTGAAGCTGGTTAGCTAGTGATGAAGGGGTGGGGGCTAACGCTAATCCCCTTCTCTTGGCAAGGCTGGAAAGGAGTAGAAATGGGGGGGCGGGGAATGGGCAGAGGCTTCACAATCAAAGGGGTCATTCTCAATGATCTGGAGCCGGAGCCACCTCCAGTTAAACATACCTCTCCGAGATTCAGTGGATACCTCACGCATATGCACCTCAATTTGGTCTGCCTGGGCAACGCGGCCATCGCCAAAGCAGTATGGGGTTCAGAGCAAAGCCTCTCCTAAAAAAGTTCTAGGGAGACGAACCCAAACCTGCACAAACCCGCTGTCCCTTCCACAGCCAAGAAAACTTCCATTCAAACCAGCACTGCCTCACTCCTAGGTGGTGTGGGGGAGAAAGAGAATGAATGGGAGAAAAGAAAAACTTGGTGGACGAGGAAGGGAGATTGAGAGGAAACGAGGGAGAGGCTCTCTATACCCTTCTCCCAGGCTGACCACAAATGTTGAAAAGCTTCTGATTGCACTCTCTTGCTCTGTCATTCTTTCTCTTTCTTTCTCTCTCTTCCCAGTAGTCTTTTTCTTTTCTTTCCAACCGCAGAAGCCTCCCAGGCAGGTAGAAGGAGCATAAAACAAAAGAGAGACCCAAGAAATGGGAAGAGGGAGGAGAAGGAACAAACTTGCCCCAATTGCCATGTCCGAATAACTTGCCCTGGGGGCAGGATGGGGACCCAGGCGTCTCACTCTAGGACAATCAGGGGACAAGCAAGCAGCGATCTCCACAGATGCACCAGCCGTGGCCACAAGGAAGGACCCTCATCTCCTTTCTCTCTGCCGCAGGGAATTCCAATGTGTGGCAATGTAAACAAGCCGCCCGTTCCCTGCCCCTTCCAACTCCCAGCAAGTCCACCTCCCCCCCACAGCTGCTCTGGAGAGAGATGCTTGCTTCTGCCGATCCAAGTGCCCCGCCAACACAGTGCATGCACCCCAATCAGTCAATCACCGGGGTTTCCTGGGAGGTGAGCGATGCTGCCGGGCACTTGGAAAGTACTTCGGTGACCGGCCCAATGCTAAAAACAAACAACGAGGTAAGATGCGAGAGCTGATTGGAAGCATGCATTTGTATTTGTGTGTGTGTGTGCGTGTTTGTTTCAAATGGGTCTCCTAGCTTTAGAAGGAGAGAGAAAAGGAGAAAAGGAAGGCATAGAAAGAGAAGAAGAGAGAGAGAAAAAGGGAGAGAAAGAGGGGGGGGAAGAGAAGGGGAAAAAGAGAGAAAGAGAGAAAAGAAAAAGTAAGAGAAAAGGGAAAGAAAGAAAAAGGGAGAGAAAGGAAGAAAAGGGATAGACAATGAAAGAGGGATGGATGGGACAGAAAGAAAGAAAGAGAGGAAGAAGTAGGAGAAAGTGAATGAGATATATGGATGGATGAATGGATAGATACATGGAGGGAGGGGGGAGGGAGGGAGAGAGAAAAAAAAGGAGAGGAAGGAAGGACACAAACCCTGGCTTCAGAAGACTCTTTGAAACAGCACAGCAATCTAAGGCTAAAAGGATCTTGGAGGTCATCTTCTAGTCCAATCCCCCTGCTCCAGCATGAGATCCTTACAAAATAATAGAATAGCAAGGTTAGAAAGCAGGGTGTGTGTGTGTGTGTGTGTGTGTGTGTGTGTGCATGGCTGTCAAAACTCCAAAAACAGGTCAAGTAGAGATAATGTGAGGAT
The DNA here is from genome assembly GCF_049901715.1 of Pseudonaja textilis. Taxonomy (NCBI): domain Eukaryota; kingdom Metazoa; phylum Chordata; class Lepidosauria; order Squamata; family Elapidae; genus Pseudonaja; species Pseudonaja textilis. Next base: position 6,199,958 of record NC_141997.1, on the reverse strand, counting down.
TGTTTTGAATATTACTGATATTTACAATATCATAATGAGAAACAGGCAGCCTTGATATTTTTAGATGCAGAGAAGGCCTTTGATAATTTAAATTGGGTTTTTATTTTAAGTGCCGGAAGAAATAGATTTTGGAATGAATTTTATTTAAGGAATCAAATCAGTTTACATGTCACAGAAAGCAAAAATTGTCATTAATGGTGATTTAACTAACTCTTGGGAAATTCAAAAGGGATAACCCTTGTCCCCTCTACTGTTCTGAATAGAGCAGAGGTGTTACATCGATTTCATTGAGTGCTGCATCAGAGTTGTGTTTGATCTCAGTGGGCCAGGATGGGCATGGTCAGGGTAGGCATGGTTGGTTTCATGTCACTCGTGTCAGGGGTGCCTACAGTGGCCTGAGCACTCTGCCAGTTAAAACGGGCTCCAGAGCTCCATTTTTGGCTACGACGCCCTCCTGCAACCCTCTGTCAGTGAAAACGGAGCTCTGAGGGATGCATGGAGCCCTCCTGAGCTCTATTTTCACTGGCAGAACCATCACAGGCTGGTCCTTCGCTGTTTCCAGGGCAGCCCCATGGGCCAGATCTAAGCACCCCATGGGCCGGATCCGGCCCATGGGCCTTGAGTTTGATATACCTGGAATAGAGATATTAGGCAAGATGGGAAAATAAGGAGTATAAGTATCAAGAAGGAAGTTTATAAATTGAGGACATTTGCTGATGATTTGGTTATATTCTTGCAACCCCAAAAATAATATAGAACATTTGATGAGAAAATTAAATGGGGTTTTAAGGGGTTTTAAACTAACAAATAGAAAACAACATTGATTAAGAATATGTTACTCAGGACTGTGGCATATTGACTAAAAAGTCAGGTTTCAGGGTCGAGAAAAAGGTGAAATACTTGGGGATTATGTTGACACAAACAAATATAAAATTGTTTGAAAATAATCATGTGCTTATTTGGAGGGATATTAAAAAGGACTTTAAAAAATGGCGTTGTTTAATGTCCATCTAGATCTTCTTCTTTGTCCTTTCCCTTTAATTGTCATAGGATTATGGTCTGCCCATATACCCGTTTCTATATTTATTTCTTGAATGTTAGATATTAGTTCTGATGAAGTCCAAATCATATCTGTTCTGGACCATGATAAATGTCTATTTGAATAAAAAGTATATTGCTGGGTTTTACCATTTCTTTCTCTCCATATATCTTTTAAATTTAATTCATCTACCATTTTAAAAAAAGGATTTAGGGAGAGTCTTTCTATTTTGTTTTAATGCTGTCGCTGTATAGTCCAATTTATTATCTACAATTCCATTAAAATCTCCCATCATAATTATATTGACATGGTCCAGTCCAATTGATTCCATATGTAACTTTTTATAAAATTCTTCTTGTTTATCGTTCGGAGCATAAATTGCAACAAGTAGTGTTTTTATATTGTTATCCACTATTTCAACCATTAATACTCTTCCATCTTCATCAGTATAAACCAATTTTGCTGCAATAGTTTCTTTAATGTACAGGACCACTCTTCTTTTCTTACAGTTAGTCAAGGAAGTAAAAATTTTCCCCAGTTTTGGTCTTACCAATAATCGTTGATGTTGTTTTTTAATATGTACTTCTTGCAGGCAAATTATATCAAATTTTAACTTCTCTAATTTATGAAAGATTTTTCTTATTTTAATAGCTGAGTTCAATCCATTTATATTCATAGAAATCAATTTTTTTTCCTCCATGGTTATGTTTTATATTTAGGTCTAACAGTTCTTGTAGATCTTACTTCACGTTGTTCTTTGGTCTCCATTTGTCCACCTACCGCACCTTCTTCTTTCCTCGTTCTCATCTGGTCTTCTTGAGGCTCAGTTGAAATGGTCTCTTTTTCTGTCTCTATTTCTCTTCTTCCAAAAAATTCATTGTAGAATATTTCTGCTTTCTCAATTGAGTCAATTCTGTGTCTCTGTTCTTGCCATGTAAACATTAATCCTTCTGGAATCAACCATCTATAATTCACGTCTTTTTCCAATAATTTTTTGGTCAAAAATCGATATTCTCTTCTCCTCTCTCTCACTCTTCTGGGCACTTGTTTTAAAACCATAATCTCTTTACCTTTATATTTCAGCCCCTTATCTCTTGCGACTTGTAATATTTGTGTTTTAATAGTCTTTTTAGTAAATCTGACATGGATCTCCCTTGGTAGCTTATTCCTCATCGCATATCTTGTGAAAACACGATATATCTCATCTACTCCGTCCATCATCTTTTCCTCTGTTATCTCCAAAGCTCCAGCCAGAATTTCTATCATTACAGCCGCCAAATCTTGTCCTTTTTCTTCCTCTATATTTTGAAATCTGAGATAGAATTCTGACCTATCCATCTCCCACTTCAACATCCCAGTTATATCTTGTTGCATTTATCACTATTGGATAGAATTTCAATAATTAAGATGAACATCTTACCAAAAATGCCTTTTTTATTCCAGACATTGCCAATATTTGCAACTGATAATCCATTCAAACAATGGCAGAGGGATATTTTCAAGTTTATATGGCAGTGGAAAAAACCAAGAATTAGATATAAGCTACTGCAAGATGCTAAGGAAAAAGGGGGCTTGGGATTACCAGATTTGAAATTGTATTTCAATGCATGCTGTCTAGTCTGGTTAAAAGAGTGGGTGAACCTCCAGAGAGTAAGAGGCTACTTGATTTAGAGGGTCATGATTTAAGGTTTGGATGGCAGTTATCTATGGTATGATAAAGTTAATATTGATTTTAATAATCACTTTGCTAGATGTGCCATACTAAGAGTTTGGGATAAATATAAAGCAAGGTTCTCCACAAAGTTGCCTCTTTGGGTGTACCCCCAGGAAGCCTTTTTTAGAAAGGAATGATGGCAAAACCAGAAGGGTGGATGTACAGTAAAATATCTTTCACCTCTGATGACCCAATACTAAAGTCAAGGGGAAAGTTTGAATTAAAAGGCTATGTTTGCCATTACATATCAACAATTAAAAGAAAGATTTAAACTAGATAAAAAAAGTTATGGTTTTGACTTTGTTAAAAATGAATTGGAAATCTTACTGTGTGATAGTGATGAACACAGTACTGCTAAGATTTATAAAATGTTACTGAAATTGAATTTGAAAAGTGAACATGTAAAATGTATGAGTCAGAGGGCAGGGAACTTTGGATATAATGTGATGCTTGCAAAATGGGAAAATACGTGGACAAAAGGTTTAAAGTTCACATTAAACTATAATTTAAAAGAAAACTTCTATAAGATGACGTATCACTGGTATTTAACACCAGACAAATCTATAAAGTATACGGGTATTTCAAATGACTGTTGGAAATGTAAAAGCAAAGAAGGGACTTTTTATCATTTATAGTCAACATGCGACAGACAAATTTTGGAGTAAGATTCATGTTTTAATACAGAAAATTCTTAAAGATAAAGATGAAACCAGAAACTTTTCTTTTAATGGGTTTAATGGAAAAAGGCTTGGAAAATAAATTTGGAACTTGATTATATATGTTGACAGCAGCAAGACTACTGTATGTATAAAAATGGAAGGACGCTTCAATTCCCATCATGGATAAATGCCTACAGAAGCTGATGGAGTTGGCAGAAATGGCTAAACTGGTCATTTTGATCAAAGAAAAGAATACTGTATGAGTACTTTTGTTTTACTACATGGAGACCACTTCAGGACTTTATGCTTGAGATGGAAAAAAATGAAACTTTGATTTTTCGTTTTACTGATTACACTTTCTTTATAGAAATGCTATATTATGATGAAAATTTATTTTATATTATTATGAAAAAAATAAAAAGTTGAGGTTCAATGTTAATGCTTTATTTTACTGCAACAGAGGGAGTTGGAAGTCAACACTTTTTTTCTTCTCCCCCCCCCCACTTCTCTCCTCCTCCCCATTTTTCTATTTGCTTTTGTATTTTATTCTATAATCTAATAAAATGTTTAAAGAAAAATACTTTTTTGTTGCTAGTGTTGATACCATCTCGAGTTCTACCGTAAAATACACGCAATGTTTTTTCTGCCTTTCACTGCCCAGCATGCACATTTTAGTCACCATGAGTACCAATTATATTAAAAATGGATTCAGAGAAGTTAAATAGATTCCTTTAAATATATATTTAGAACTTACATTGTAATATAAATATATGGTATATAAGCATGATGGTTTGACTATTGCAATGTGCTCCAAATGGCAGTGTTCTTGAAGACTATCAACTGGTGCAGTATGCAGTGCATGCCTTAGTATGTCCATGTAACTCCTGTGCTTTGCATGCGGCACTGTTGCCAGTTTAATCCTACACAGCATAGGGCCTGGTTATTGGTTGCCTGTCTTACATGGTATCTGCCCAGTTCAATTTTACCTGGCAGGGTTGATTGGGATCCAGTTACCTTCAACTAAACAACGCCATCTATCAGGACCCTGAAAACCTGCCTTTTCTGTCACAGTGTCTGCTCTACAGAATGATGTTCCCCCCAAGACCTAAATGCCCTCTGATATTTTGAAGGGGCCTGAAGAATTGATTCTTTATCCAGACCTTTGATAGGGATAACAGAAGCCTCATTTTAATTTAGGTAAATGTTCTTTTGTTTAAACTTGGTTGGTTATACTGCCATGTCTACTTTTGGGCTTGTTGTTGTTTTTGTTATATTTATTGTCATATTTTCATGTTTTCTCTCATTTGTAAACTTCCCAAAGTCTCTGGGAGTTGGGCAGCACATAAATTTAATAAATAATAATTACTATTCTGTATATCCTAATTTTCAAAATGCTACAAATTTCCAATACCAATCTATCTTACAGGATTGTTCTTGTGGGGAAAATAGAAGGGAGCACTGTGTATATTCACTTCTTTTAGTTACTTACAAAGTTATAAAGGTGGGATACTTATCCATCTAATAAACAGATTGAAATTATGTATTATTTATTTATCTAAAAATTCAACAGTAAAATCAATTACCTGAAGAAGTGAAGACTCTAGATTCTAGCATATGTGCAAGCAGGAGCTAGACTGCCATCTGTTGGATATATTTAACTACATTTGAGTGGGGAAGCTGAACTCAATGGTCTCTATTTTATTATTCTATTTTAACTATACTATAAATGAACATTCAGCCTGGAGTCTGAAAACAAATTTCCCATTCAATAGTGGACATGAATTAGTTGACAATATGAATTTGAATGACATATAGCCGTGATGACGAACCTATGGCACGCATGCCAGAGGTGGCACACAGAGCCCTCTGTGGGCATGCGAGCTGTCACCCCAGCTCAGATGTACGTGCATGCGCATGCACCTCCTGCCTGCTAGCTGGTCTTCAGGTCTCTGCTGTGCATACGCAGAGAGCAGGGGGCATACACGGGGCACGTTTGTGCATGCGCGGGGCACATTTGTGCATGCTTGGGACACATGCATGGGGGACACTAGTACATGCACGGGGATGGGGCGCATGCAAGCGAGGCAGGACACATGCACGGGGAACGTGCACGTATTGCATTTTGAGGATGCACGTGCACATGCACACTTTGGGTACTCAGTGCCGAAAAGGTTAGCCATCACTGACATAAAGATTATGAACTGGATTATTTCTATACCATTACTTGTTGGTATAATTCCTCCATACCAGGTTAACGTTTAGCTTTGTTAATTGTTGTAGTTTATTTTTTTTTATATCTGCTCTACAAGACAAACATGTTTTCAAAATAAGAAGTTCCTTTTACTACATCTTTTTCCAAATCTATGTCCTCTAGATATGCAAACGTAATACTGGCTAGGAACCATGGAAGTTATGGTTCAGGACTTCTGGAGGCATTCATTCATTCGTCTAGCTCAATCTTGCGATCAACTTTAAATACAGCAGCTGAACTAACTTTTTAAAAAAATGTAGGCGTTTTAGTCTTTTTTCCATTTCATTTTTGCATCATTTAACATGAGAAAGAAATTAATATTTTGTGACTATTTCCTAATTCTAATAAAGACATTCGGAAGTGTTACTTTAGTTTTATCGATCATCTCTTATTAGTGATTGAGCTGTTCATATCTCATTACGCGCTCGTCTTTTCTCCTCTCTTACCGTTCCTTATTTATTTACTCTGTTGGCGATCGAGGCTGGATAAACCTGCACGAGTGCAATACCGTCCCTCTTCACCTAGCTTTTCTCCAACTAACAAGCAAAAGCCCAAAGAGTAAGTATTGTTCTACAGTTGATTTCAGACAGCTCAAAACACGCACGTTGCGTGGGCAGCACCAACGATGGAGAAGACTATGTCGCCAATTTTGTTCCTGAAAGTACTAAGGAAACTTTCTCACCTTGAACATAGCGGTGAAAATGTGTTCTCCTGATGTGTGGCCAGGGCTGATGACGTAAAATGTATGCGCTTGATCTACGGGTACTGTAACGGTAAAAGGCGGCGGACGTTACGTGCCACTTTAAAAAAAAAAAAAAAAGCACTATTCAGAGGCGGGTTTTGCTTGTCCTGCTTGCTGTTAAGTAGAGCGTCTGGTATCTAGGCAACCGCTAAAAGCGGTTGAACTGGAGATGCTGAGAAAACGAGTCTTCCAGCCAAAGGTGCGGGATGATGTGGAACGATGCACCCATATCGCCTTTCGTCCTAAACGAAAAGGAAAAGGAAAAACAGAGGTAAAACTTCCGCTCTGTTATTCCAGGAGTTTGACTGTAATATGACACCGGGATAGCATAAGCCAAGTTTTGAACTCTGTTGTGGACGACAATGTGTTCTCTTTGTAGTTTACAAAATCATATAAGCTATATGTTAGATCTAGCATACTTGCCTAAAATAAAAATCAATAGTCACTTTCCAGCATGGAATTGAACTTACTTTGTTGCCACCAAACTCAGGGAACCCGAATGTGGCACAGAATTGATAAGAAATTGATGCCTGAATCTGAGAGACACAAAGGGGCTTCTTTGCCCACCTGAAAATATGAATCACCAAGTAATTCAGGCAAAGCAAAAGAATTAAAACAATTAGTCTTTTTTAATAATTTAAATAATACAACCAAAAGAGGAACAGAGGTAGATGCAAGCATTTCATATTGATTCATCAGTACCTACATTACACTAGCACGGTTAAAATCACCCTCAAATATAACATCTAGCAAGAGCATTAATTAAGCCTATAACATGCAGGAAAGCAACCAATGACAAGCCTTATGCCCACAGGAGGTGTAGATTGACATAAAGCCGTTTCTGCATGGACAAGGGGGCTTCAAATGGTTAATTTTATTTATTTATTTATTTATTTATTTTGTCAAGCGATTATGAGATAACAGGTATAAGTATAAATATGGTTATGAATACATGAAATGGATACGAATAAGAAAAAAAAGAAACAATAGGACAGGGACGGTAGGGACGTTGGTGCGCTTATGCACGCCCCCTACAGACATCTCAAGAAAGGGGTGAGACAGTTTTGGGGGTTTGGGGAAGAAACCACAGTCAGGTAGAGTATTCCAGACATTGACCACTCTGTTGCTGAAGTCGTATTTCGTGCAATCAAGTTTGGTGCGGTTAACCTTGAGTTTGTATCTATTGTGTGCTCTTCTATTGTTATGATTGAAGCTGAAGTATTCATTTGCAGGTAGGACATTGCAATGTATGATTTTATATACTATATTTAGATTGGACCAAAGGCGGCATAATTCTAGGTTTTCTAGGTCTAGAGTTTCAAGTCTGGTGGCATAAGGTATTCTGCAATGAGTAGAGGAGTGGAGAACTCTTCTTGTGAAATATTTCTGGACTTTCTCCATTGTGTTAATATCAGATACATGATATGGATTCCAGACTGATGAGCTGTATTCAAGTATAGGTCTAGCAAATGTTTTGTATGCTCTAGTTAGTAGTGTGATATTACCAGAGAAGAAGCTACGCAGGATTGGATTAACAACTCTTAATGCCTTTTTGGCTATGTAGTCAGTGGGTTCTAGCACCCTGTCCTATTGTTTCTTTTTATTCTTCTTATACGTATCCATCTCATGTATTCAAAACTATGTTTATTCTTATACCTGTATCTTGTAAGCGATTGACCAATCAAATAAATAAATAAATAAAGTATAGTGTTTTCTGTCTGAGCAGGGAATTGGAACTCCAAGGTCCCTGGCTACTCTGTTATACTGTTAAGTATATTCAAGGACTTCTGAATACTGTTCTGCTCCACTCAGTCTCAAACGGTGAGATGGGCAGCAATAAATGTAATAATAATAATACCTACCTTGACCGTCAGCGAGCCACCACCTTGACATAATTGTGGGACTTGTGTGCTTTGTAGAAGATAATTCAGAGAACTATGCCAGAAATTCAGCCATATGGACAGGTCTCATCAGAGGAATAAGACAGAGTGTCTCATAAAAAATGTGGTGAGATGTAAATTATAGAAACCCATACTGGCTCATTCATTGCCCGATCACAAGGATCACACTAGGTATTGGAGTTCCAGGACATCTGGTGAAAAATGGGCTACACGATTCAGGACTATTGGCTGAGTAACCAGAGCCAGCAGCTTCAGAAATGCTGAAAGAAAAGGTATTTGCCCATTGCAAATATACAGAGATAGAAAGCAAAGAAATAATCATATGTTATTATAGATCAAACCCAGCAAGAAAAGGATATTTAACAAGAGAGAAAAGATAGTACCAATAATAATAGGTATCTTGGTTGCAATCCCAAAACAACTGGACCACTACTTGAACACCATTGGCATTGATAAATTCACCACCAGTCAATTGCAAAAGACAACTTCACTCTGGACAACTTACATCCTGCAATGATAACACTATCAAATGTCAACATCTGCTTGTACCAAGTCCTTGGGAAGGACTTGATAGGTGGATAAAAATGCCAAATTAGTCTGAACATCTGGCTGACTGTGCTCATCATATTATGCTCTCTATTGCTTAGTGCTGAAAAGACAAGTTCTCCCATATCAGTAGAAACAACCTTGGATAAAAAACAAAAACATATTTTCGTGAAGTTAGAAACGAGGCCTAGACTGGTAGGTTAAAATGCTAATATCATTTTTAAAAATGCTAATAATAAAGCCTACAATTCCAAATAATACTATTTGGATGATCATGACTATGATGATGGTGATGATGATGATGATAAAAAATGTTTTGAAATACCATGCTTAATACGGTAAAAAAAAATCAGAAATCGACATACTGGAAAGTTATCCCAAAGCAGCTAAAATATATGGCGATTCTTCTATTAAAATTGTTAACACTATATTCATATATAATGAGTAATAAATAAATACATTTCCAATGAATATAAAAGTTATTTCTATATTTTTAATAAAGATGAAAAATGTTCATATAGAAAAGTAAACAGTAACATTAAGAATAATTTAATGTTTAAAGGTGTTCTATGGTTTTGTGGAAGTGATGGAAGTGTTTTGATATTGCATGGTGAAATACAAAGTCATACACTGGTATAACTAGTCCATATACAAAAGAACATACAATAAGAAATAAAGAAGTGAAAGAATAGGTGGACATGGACCTATTCAGGTGATTTGGAAAGTTAAAATAATTTGACAGCAGATATGAGTAGATAATAATATGAAAGGAATTATGAGGAGATATAAGAGGCATATATATATATGTGTGTGTGTGTGTGTGTGTGTGTGTTAAGTTTTAGCATGGTACCATGTATGGTATTCAGCTTTGTTCGGGTATTTTCCCGTCATTATAGTTGTGCTTTTAAAGCACAACTATAATGACGTGAAAATACCTGAACAAAGCTGAATACCATATATGTATATGTATATGTATATATGTATATATGTGTGTGTGTGTGTGTGTGTGTGTGTATATATATATATATATATATATATATATATATATATATATACACATACATACATACATTAATACTGAGACAGTTTTATGGCATGATCTAGCGATTGACTGAAATGAGACCAAAGGAAAAGGAAGTATCAAAGAAAAAGTCAATATGTGTTAATAACTTTCTCCATGTGCCTCTCCTCTCAGGGAAATCCCATACAACAATTCCAAGAAATAATAAATATACCTTTTAATTCATAAATTATTCCCCTTATTCCTACTTATCTTTTTATATGGTCATTAGTTTCCTCTTTATTTAAAATATAAATTATCATTACAAATCATATGCAATTAAGATTGTAATAGTGTGGGATAAAACATCTGACTGACTGACCAACTGATTAACCTAGATAAGCTGTCAAAAAATATATATATGAGAAAACAGGATGTAAAGAATTCAATAAATGTTGGGAAAAGACTAATTAGGAATATAAATGGAATAAAGTCACACTAAGATCAGTAACACAAAACATTACAGTTACTACATCTCTCAAGAGATAAAATCCCTAAAATAATTATATCTCAGGGTTTTTTTTAAAGTATCATGGCTAGACAGTTTAGATGTATCAATCATAAAGCTATGTCTTTTTACTTTCCCAATTTTCTAGTTAAAGGAAGGATAAAAATGAAACCATGTAAAGACAAGAAATACTATCTGAGGCTGGTCCAAGATCTTGGGGTATTCCATGTCATCTCAGACTAATTTGACCTCATTCTGGATTTGCTCTGAATATTATTGATGTTGGGATATACACCTCTTATATGTACCACATATAAGGTTTATGAATCATAAACAATATAGGAATATCTGACTTGTTACTAATAAGTTCAGTCTAGAAATATTTGACTCTTCTGAGTTGTCTGTTCAAATAATGTTAAAATATTTTGAAGTTTAAACATCATCTAGTGGTATACAAAGTTGGAAACATTTACTCTTTTCCACCAGGGTTAAAAGAGAGCAAGCAGCTGTAAAAATTCAGAAGAGATGGTGGATACATATGACAAAAAGACTATTTAAACTTCTGAAACACACAATTCGTGCAGCGGTAATGTATACAGTAATGCCTGACTAAATGTAGCATTATTATTCTACCCCTTAACTTCTATTTCTTTCCACACACCATATTTTAAGATAGATCCCCTACATGCAGACATGTTGGTTGTGTTCACATAACATAAAGATTTCTGATGTATAAAAGTTTCTGTCTTGCTGCGTAATATCAAAGTTGTAGAAACAGCACAACTACCATCTGTGGCAAGCTATGTCAAGAGGCTGCTGAACAACTAAACTGAAATCCAGGTCAGATATCAAGCAAAAGTTTCCAAACAATCATAAAACAACAAAAATAGCATCCAAGGACAAATTTAGGGGTTTATGAAACAGAGATTCATACATGTTAAAGGAATGAATGAAATAGCATTGTTCCAGCTATTAGCATGTATTCAGGGTTGGTATTCTAAAGTCAGAACTCTCAAAAACGTATCCATAATCTAGCACAATTAGCCGTCAGGTCAGATAAAAATTCATTTTGACAAATGGTGCCTGATGTCTAAATAAGGTCAGCACTCTTATTTCTCAGCTAAATGCCATGTTTTTTTCAGATTCACTTTTGTGCCATCCAACTATTTTATCATTTTCCCTGATTCTGTTGAAGGTTTCCAACCACATGAAAATTTGAATCTTTCCTTTACAATACAGACTACAGAATTTGATGCTATCTGGAAAATTAAAATTCTGAAGGTTTGGGATGTGTGTGTGTGTATGTGTGTGTGTGTAAAAATATAAATGTACCATGTTTCCCTGAAAATAAGACCCAACCAGAAAGTAAGTGCTATGATTTTTAGGATGCTTTTAATATAAGCCCTACCCCCAAAATAAGCCCCAGTTAAGATCATCAGCCCTGGTGGGGGGTCAGCATAGGAGGTGGCGAGTGTGCAGTAGCTGACAATATTCAGCAGCAGCCCTTTGGCTGGCACATGCTGGGGATGTGCAGCCCATGCAGCACAGGTGTGTCCGAGTGCTGCAAACACCTGGCCATCCATCCAAGCAGCAGGCGGAGGCAGAGACAGAAAAAATGCATAAAAGAAATATTAAAAAATGACTTCCCTGAATATTCAGCTTTTATTAAAAAAAACTTTAGCACTTTTACTGTAAAGTTATAAGAAAAAAACATATTTTTCCCAAATTTCTCCATTTAAAAGACATATAGAAGCAGTAGGTTCAGATCCATAAAGAACATGACATCCTGGGATGGAAATTTTTCAAAACCTCTCCTCCCAAACAGATATTTAAATTAATAGCTCGATTTTAAAGGTATAGAATAAAATCTGCATTGCAGATTCAGAGAAAACAGGAAAAAGGAAAGGATACTTTTTTTAATAATTAAAGCAGATCCATATCTGAGCTTAACTTTCACCATTCAAAATACATTAGAGTGCAGTATTGCACCTTTACAATATATGCTCTCCAGGAATATAGACCTGCAAACTGCATATACGTATTCAGTATATTGGCTAGGTTTTATGGCTTGATAGTGGCACCAGTTGCATTTCTTTGCATATATCACAGTTTCTTCACTCTTTTCTTTCAGCAACCGCTACAAATTTTGAGAGGGTTTCTGCCATTAGTAATGGGAAAGTAAAGATTTGTTTTCATTGGTGAGCTGATTATTTATTGGCAGTAAGAAACCAATTATTCTGTTTCCAGAACAATTCAAAGAGGAAACATTTAAATTAGAGTACATATTCTAAATTAATTTTATATAGTATAAAAATAAAATATCCCCACGTTTTTAAAGTCTCATTTTTTCTTATATGTATAACATATTTAGCTTTTTTGCATCATTGTCTCACTGCCTCTTTTTCCACTGAAAATTGTGCAGCCATGGCCACTTATCTCTGTCTTACATTTGTAGTAATTACAAATAATATATTGCAAAATTTATTTTTAGAGTTGAACAGCATTATCTTATATTTCAATTACTGTTATTTTGCCTAAAGATTTAGTAGTCTTGGTGCCAATAAATATCTCAATATTCTAATTAAAAGTATTAAAAAGCAGATATTCTTTTTTCTGAGTGAAAAATTTGAAAACCAGGTCTTTAATATTGTAGCATGGATCATGTTATTCAGTGTTCCTCCAGATAGTGATATAATATGATTTATTTCAGGATTTTCCATATCACTCTCTTTCCCACATCTCATCCCAGTGATATTCAAAACTGCATAAATACTGAGTATGCAGAGTGCTCGTTGTGCTATTTGCAAATACTGAGTATGCTGGGTGCTCACTGACCTATTTGCTTGTTCAAATATTTCTCCAAATATTTCAATTTCTAAATATTGGGATATTTTAATAATACTGTTGCCTCTCTGTTTCTCCCCTGAGCTGTTCAGAGCATCCAGTAGTGGGAGGTGCTTCAGTCTCCTCTTGGATTTGCAGGATGCTCGTCCTCCTCCATGGGACTCTTCCTCAGTGTCCCCCAGTTTTTAGCTCAGCCTTTATTGAGATAGGTAGCTTTCCAGATTGGCTGGAATGGCAAAACAAAAGAGAATGAAACATCAGGTTTGCTTTTTCACTAAATTCAGGGACCCCTTTTTTGTCATCTAGGAGTCCCAATAGCCTATGATGGTCTCTTTAAACTCTGACTGTCGGCACTAGCAGCGCTTTTCTAGAGGGGATAAACTTTCAAGGAGATTGAATTAGCAATTCAAAGCCTCTACAGCCTCCAGCGTTTTCTCTCAGAATTGAGCGTTGGGGCTCACTTCCTCTTTAGGAAAAGCCCTCGTAACAGCAGTTCAAACGTATTTTGCAGCTGCTTAATTTCCCAGTTGCCTCATGTTCGGCTCTTAAATGGCTGAGGCTCTTCCCCCGTACAACACCAAAGGGGATTGGAAGCATGAGCGCTTCTTATCCTTTCCTACGTAGTCTCTTTTCACTATTCAGAACAGCGATTCAAGCAGGAACTAGCCTGCTGGACTCTCAAGGCCACACCAAGCAGGCCACAGGCACCAGTTTGACCATGTGGCGCCCATTCACCATATAAAAAAAAAACTGTGAGAGGATTATTGTTCCCTACTGGATTTCCCTCGTAGAGACCACAGGATTGGCTTCCCTGTTCCCGAAGCATTGGAGCAGCAGCCCTGATTTGTTGGCACAGAATGTAAGTCCAGCGGCTTCACGGTGAGCACCGCCTGTGCAGAGCAGCTGTCGCAGGCCATTGTTACTATCGAGTTCTGGCCTGAAGAGGTGTTGATAATTGGATTTTAATTGATTGGATTGGAGATCAATTCTACAAATACCAAATTTGAAGGGGATTACAAGAAGTTTATAAGGATACCCTGCATCTTCAGGAGCAGGCCCCTGGGTGTGCCAACCACCTTATATTTTAAAGCTTCATTGACAAATTTATAGTGGAAATGGCAAGTGGCAAAGGCTCAAGGCCTCTACCTCCAGAACAATGACCAGGGCCCTGGGCAAATCCAAAGCATCCAAGAGGCCTTCAAAGGCTGAGGAGAAGGACGCCCATAGACGCCATCAGGCTATAGAGAAACAAGCCTATAAGAGAGACAGACCAGACTTCACCAACCCCATCTCCCACTTGCAACATCCAGGCCTATACACCCCTGCCTCCTCCCCTAGATCTTTCCCTTCCAGACAGAGCTCTGACAGGCAGCCTCCGCCCGGTACCTCATCCATAGCAGCCACACCACAGCGGGCCCCTGAGGCCACATTTATTCCAACGGCAGGCGGCCTCCGCCAAGGTTATTGTCTCCCTGAGGATGTGCCACCCAGGATGAGGGCATGGATGGAACTAGCAATAAGACACAGGATTGCAGCTGGCGTTCAGCAGTCGATATGGGACAGAAGGCAGTCCACGATGTCAGAATGTGAATCTCATTCAGGCCGGTCACTTATCAAGATGGACCCACAAATTCTTCAGGTACATCCCCAAGGGGAATTTTCTACCTTTCCCAACATGCCTCCCCAAGGGTTTCAGGGGTCAAGAACAACAGATGGACCACCTAGAGGCAAGGTCAGCTCATAACATCGATCCAGCCCTCTCAGAGATAGATCCACTGAAGAAAGGCATGTCAGAAGATGAGGGCCTCACTCCTGACCAACCAATTTTCATGGGACATTTTCTCCAGTTATTCAGATCGCTCTTTTTTAAAAAAATTTTTTTTTAAAAACAAACATACACATACAAAACATAAAAACATAAAACCATCTTCCATTTTATACATACAGTATGTCAGTTGGTTACAAATCTTTTGTGCTATTCTTTTGTTGCTATTCACTCAAAATTTATATCAATTTTCACATTGTCGAACTAACATATGCTTGTATATTTATCAGTTATTAATCATCCATGACTAAACTATTTATTCCATCATTTTATATGAGATGTTCCAAGTTTTATCTTAAAATTTATGTTATACTTTCAACCAATGGTTATATATGTCAATATTATGTCTTATATCAATCTATTCAATTTCTATCACAAAATTATCTAGTCTATTATATTACCGTGTCTTTTTGTCCAACCATTGATAAAACAAATCCCATATCATATAAAATTGTTTATCTTCTTGTTCTCTAATTTCAAATGTCAATTTACTCATTTCAGCACAGTCCATAATTTTCTTAATAACTTCCTCCTGCATAGGTATTTTATCATTTTTCCAATTCTTAGCAAATACAATCCTAGCCACTGTTAGTATATTTACAATCAAATATTTCAACTCTTTGTTGTATATTTCCGGTATAATTCCCAATAAAAAGATCTCTGGTTTAAAGTCTATATGTTGTTTTATCATTTTTTCCAACCATGTGTGGATTTTAGTCCAATATTTCTTTGCATCCGAGCATGTTCACCACATATGGTAATATGAACCAGGTATCTGATGACACTTCCAACATTTATCTGATTTATTCTTAAACATTCTCACAAATCTCATCACGGGTAGATGCCACCTGTAAAACATCTTATACAAATTTTCTTTATATGCAGTTGACATTGTCATTTTATAATTCTGAGACCACAATTTTTGCCATTTTTCTAAATCAATCCCATATCCAAAAATTTTCCCCCAAGCAATCATCATTTCTTTAACTTGTTCCTCCTCCAATTTAAATTCTAATAAGTGTCCATAAAAATTTTTAATTACCTTTTCATCAGTACCCATCAAAATCTTATCTAAGTCAGTCAACTTATCATAAATACCTTCTGCTTTAACATCTTTGTCAAATCTAGATTGTATTTGCAAATATGAAAACCAATTCATTTTTATACCTTGTTCTTCCAATGCGTGCATAGATTTAAGTTCACCCTTTTCATTCAATATCTCACCATATGTAACTGTTTGTTCCCTTTTATATATTATTGGATAAGAAAAAGCTTCAATGGTAGATATCCATAGTGGAATTTTCAAATAATATTGTCTTTTTATCTTCTCCCAATTCAAAAACAATGCCTCTTGAATATAATGTCTTCTAAAATACCCCTGTGTTTTAGTTCCCTTATACCAAAGGAAGGTATGCCATCCCAACAGCAAGTCATGCCCTTCTAAGGTCTATTGTTCCTTAATGTTATCCATTCCTTTACCCACATCAAATTTGTCACCTGGTAATACAACTGCCAGTTAGGCAAGGCAAACCCTCCTCTTATTCTTGCATCTTGTAACAATTTTAGTTTTATTCTTGCTTTTTTGCCCTGCCAAATATATTTCAGCACAATTCTATTTAAGTCTTCAAAAAACTCTTTCCCCAGTCGGATTGGAATTGTCTGGAATAAATATAAAATTCTAGGCAATACATTCATCTTAATTGTAGATATTCTCCCAATCAATGATAATGGTAAGTTTCCCCATTTTGTCAAATCTGTTGCAATCTACTGTTTGAATTTAAGATAATTATCCTCCTTCAGTGCGCTACATCTTGGTGTCATGTATATCCCTAAATACTTAACCTTGTTTGTGACCTGTATTTCTAAAACTTCTTCCAACTCTTTCTTTCGTCTTACTAGCATATTCTTTGTTAATATCTTTGTTTTATCTTTGTTTATTTTCAAACCTGCTACTTTTCCATATTCTTCTATTTTTTTTCTATTAATTTAGGAGCTGTTTCCAATGGGTCTTCTAATATAAATACCTGGTCATCTGCAAAAGCTTGCAATTTTTACTCTTCCTTTTTAATTTTCATTCCTTTTATTTCTTTGTCTTCTCTAATATTCCTATTCAACACTTCCAATGTTAACACAAACAGCAGGTGCGACAGTGGACAACCTTGCCTTGTCCCTTTTCTTTTATCTATAGGTTCTGTTAGTTCTCCATTTACCATAAACTTTGCAGTTTGTTTATGGTATATCGTTTCAATGGCTTGAATGAATTTTTTTATCAAAGCCCACTTGTTCCAATTGCAATTACATAAATCGCCAACTCACATTGCCAAAGGCTTTTTGTGCATCTCAAAACATCAAAGTCATTTGCTTTTCAGGATGTGCCTCATAGTATTCTAGAGTATCCAAAATAATTCTCACATTGTCTTTGATTTGTCTCTTTAGCAGGAATCCATTTTTATCAATATGGATAAAATTATTTAACTATCTTTTTAGTCTTTCTGCCAAAATTGAAGCAAAACTTTTATAGTCTGAATTGAATAGGAATATGGGTCTGTAATTTTTAACTTGCTGCAGGTCTGTATCCTCCTCTGGTATAAGTGTAATGTATGCTTCTGTCCATGTTTTGGGTATTCTTCTCTTTAATATAACTTAATTCATAACTTCTAATAGGTGAAGATTCAATATTTCATGGAAAATCTTGTAAAATTCTGCTGGTAAGCCATCTGGACCTGGTACTTTTTCTACATTCTGTTTTTTTAAGGCTTCTGTTAATTCCATCATTGTTATATTCCCTTCTAGCATTATTTCAGTATCTATAGGTATCTGAGGTAAATTTGCTTTTTGTAAATATTGCTTGACTTTTTCTTGTTGAATATTTTCTTGAAAATACAATTTTCCATAATAAGCTTGTACCATTTTTTTCTTCTCATTTCCATAGCAAACTTGTCCTTCATTTATTAGTTGGTTAATCCTTCTTGATTCTCTTTCCTTTCTCAGTTTATAAGCTAGCCATCTGCCTGGTTTATTTGCATCTTCAAAGTAATTCTGTTTAGCATTTTTAATTTTTTGTGCTAGTTCCTCTTTTTCCATTAGTCCCATTTTATGTTTAATTATATCCATTTTATTTTTAATGTCTTTTTTTGCGGGGACTTCTGTAAATCTTTTTCCGATTTTTTATAATCATCCTCCAATATTTTAAAAGCATTTTTCTGTTTTATATTTCTTTTCCTTGTATAGTCTATTATCAAGCCTCTTGTGTAGGCCTTCATCGTGTCCCAGAGGTTCTGTAGAGATGTATCCTCTTTTCTATTTTCTTTAAAAAAGAAAGCAAGTTCTTTCTCTATTTTCTGTTTAAAGTCTTTTTCTTTAAATATCGTATTATTTAAGGTGTATCTAGATCTCCTCTTATATCCTTTCCAAATTACTGTCACTGGATTATGGTCTGCCCAGGTGCTTGTTTCTATTTCGATCTCTCGTATGTTAGCCAGTAGTTCTGCTGATATCTATATCATGTCTATTCTAGACCATGAAGCATGTCTGTTTGAGTAAAAGGTGTACTGCTTACTCTCCATGTTTCTCTCTCTCCAAGCATCTTTTAAGTTGAATTCTTCTGTTATTTGAAAGAAGGATTTTGGTAATATCTTTCTAGCTTTCTTTGTTGATTTCTGCATTTTGTTATCCAACCGATCATTGACTATTCCATTAAGATCTCCCATCATACAAATATTAACATAGTCCAATTCAATTATTTTCATATGTAATTTTCTGTAAAATTCTTCTTGGTTATCATTCGGAGCATAAATTGCAATTAAAAGTGTTTTAGCATTATTGTCCATTATTTCCACCATCAAAATCCTTCCATCGTCATCTGTATAAATTAATTCTGCCAAAATTGTGTCTTTAATATATAAAACCACACCTTTTTTTAAAGATTGTGCCAGCGATGTAAATAATTTCCCTAATTTTTTTTGTTTTAGTATATATTCATGTTGTTTTTTAATATGTACTTCTTGTAAGCAAATTATATCAAATTTCAATTTCTCTAGTTTATGAAATACTTTCCTTCTTTTAGTAGCCAAATTAAGTCCATTTATGTTAATTGTAATCAATTTTCTTTCATCCATGTTAGGTTTTGTGAGGGGTTTTTATTACTCTAGTACAGGGGTGGGCAATTAATTTCTGTCGGGGGCCACATGGAAAATCAGATCTGCGTTCAAGGGCTGAACCAATTTTATAAAAGGCCATTATAAAATATATATATGTGTGTATATATATATATATATATATATATATATATATATATATATAATATAATATAATATATAATATATAATATGTAATATATAATATATAAGAAAAAGTAACACCACGGCTGCTTCTGCTACTACTTTCCACGCTTTCCAAACGCGAGTCCCAGGAGTGAACAAACAGCAAACCGCGCTCAGGGGCATCCAAGCCCACCTAAAGCTAGGCCGCTGCTGGTGGAGCCTTGCCCTGCCTTGGTGCCCCATTTCCCAGCTCGGCGGTCCTGCTCGGGCAGCACTTTAAAAGCCCTACTCCTCGCGTACGCGCGCAATGAGCCACTCACCACGACGGCGGCTCCCAGCACCCGAGCAACTTCCCAGCAACTTGTGGCTTCCTTTTTCCTCTCAGGCGCTCACGCCTGGCCCCGAGCCGCATGGTGGAGGGGAAGCCCGGAGCGCTGCCGGGTCGCCTCCTCCAAACAGCCTGCCCACTGGCCCGCCGGGCGGAACCCTTCCCGCTCCTCGGCGGGAAGACGCTCCCACCTGCAAACTTTGCCTTTGCAAAGTTTAAGCCTGGAAGCCCTGGAAACCCGAGCAACTTCCCAGCAACTTTCGGCTTCCTTTTAACTCGTGGGCGCTCGCGCCTGGCCCCAAACCATGCGGCGGAGGGGAAGCCCGGCAGGCGGGCGGGCTGCTTGGAGGAGGCGACCCGGCAGCGCTCCGGGCTTCCCCTCTGCTGTGCGGCTCAGGGACAGGCACAAGCGCCCGCGAGTTAAAAGGAAGCCGCAAGTTGCTGGGAAGTTGCTTGGGTTTCTGGGGCTTCCAGGCTTAAAGTTTGCACAGGCAAAGTTTGCAGGCGGGAGCGTCTTCCCGCCGAGGAGCGGGAAGGGTTCCGCCTGGCAGGCGGGCGGGCTGCTTGGAGGAGGTGAGCTGGCGGTGCTCGGGTTTCCCCTCTGCTGCGCGGCTCAGGGCCAGGCGCGAGCGCCCGTGAGGAAAAGGAAGCCGTAAGTTGCTGGGAAGTTGCTCGGATGCTGGGAGCAGGTTTTTAAAGTGCCGCCCGAGCAGGACTGCCGAGCCGGGAAATGGGGCACCAAGACAGGGCAAGGCTCCACCAGTAGCGGCCTAGCTTTAGGTGGCTCCAAGCAGCCCGCTCCAAGCAGCCCGCCCGCCCACCGGGCGGAACCCTTACCGCTCCTTGGCGGGAAGACGCTCCCGCCTGCAAACTTTGCCTGTGCAAAGTTTAAGCCTGGAAGCCCCAGGAAAAAAAGGGGAATCGGCGGGGACTCACCTTTGGAGAGGTCGCACTCGAAGGTGATTTCGAACTCCCAGCCGAGGCCTTTGCAAAGTTCTTCGTTTCTTTCCTACCCCGAGAGCGCTCCGCACTGTTTTTTCAGCTTTGGGGGCCACGCGGCGCAGGGCAATACGCCACACCCAGCGATTTTTTTTCAGGGGCGGGCCGGATTGGACAGGCCAACGGGCTGGATGTGGCCCGCGGGCCGTAGTTTGCCCACCCCTGCTCTACTAGATCTTAATTCTCATTGCTCTCTGGGTATACCACCTACTGCACCTTCTTCTTTTTCTTTTTCAATTACTGCTATACACTCCTCTTGGAATTCAGTTAATTACTCTTCCTTTCTTGCTTCTTCCTCCTTTCCTCTAAAGTATTCTAAGTAGAATAGATAAGCTTTTTCAACTGTGTCAATTCTGTGTTTTTGTTCCTGCCAGGTGAACAACACGCCTTCTGGCATCAGCCATCTGTAATTTACTCCTCTTTTAAGTAACTCTTTGGTCAAAAATAAATATTATCTTCTTATCTCTCTTACTTTTCTTGGTACCTGTTTTAGCACCACAATTTCTTTATCTTTGTACTTTAAAGTTTTCTCTCTTGCCACCTGCAGTATCTGTGTCTTGATAATCTTTTTAGTGAATCTGATGTGAACTTCTTTTGGTAGTCTGTTTCTCATTGCATATCTTGTATAGACACGGAACATTTCATCCATCCCATCCATCATCTTCTCTTTGGTTATCTCTAACACTTCTGCCAGTATTTCTGTCATTATTTCAGCAAGATTTTCACCCTTTCCTTCTTCTACATTTTGAAATCTTAGGTAGAATTCTGATCTGTTAATTGTCCATCCTAATGGTTTGCATCTGCCCTTCTCAATATCACTTAATCGAGTATCAATATCTCCAATTTTCTTGTCCCTTTGAGTATCTTCTTCAATTTTTAAAAATCTATCTTCATATTGCATCATCATCTCTTGAATATTTTCTACTTTCTCTTCTGTCTTTTCAATTCTTTGCTCAATATTCTCCATTTTCTTTTCAATCTTCTGAATTCCTTACCTAATCATCTCTAATGTCACTTCCTTCTCTTTCTCTGGTTGTAAGATTGTCTGTATTGACCGTTGTCCTCCACATGGTGAAGAGGTTATTGGTATTGAGGAAGCTGGTGCTGTTGTCTTTCTGCTCATCTTGTGTTTACCTATAGAAAGGAAGAGAGAGAAAGGAAAAAAGGAAAAAGAAAAAAAAAGGAGTACAGGCTGACAGTTGCCACTCCAAAAAAAAAGGGAGGGGAAAGAAAAATCTTCAGGCACTTATGTACCTTAATCCAATTATTTCTCTTAATTAAAAAGAGAAAAGGAAGAAGGTAAAAAAGTAAAAAAAAAACATTCTAGTTTCTGGAATAGAAGGTTAAAATCCAAACATCAAAATCCAAACTGGGGGGGAGGGAGTAGAAAAGGAGATGGAAAATAATCTAGATCTAAGCCATCTGCTGCCACTAATTATCCAAGGCTCTTTAATAAATCAAACTCAATGTTTCTGGTTCTGGTATTTTCAAGGTCACTTCAGTCTTCTTTCTTTCAACTTCAGCTCAAAGCTCTAATTATTTAGTTTCACAGATGAGCACCTATATAAACAATCTACCATGCTCATCCCACTATGTTTTCCATTGCAAAGCTCAGAGTCCTTGAGTATAGCAAGTAAATAAACAAACTGAGAAAGAAACAATATGTCCAAGCCTCTAAATGGCAGTGCTACTTTTTTCCACCTTCACTTTCACTCCCCCCTCTTGTATCCAATACCAGAAACAAAAAGAGAAAATGGAGTCCTTCCTTTTTTTTGAAAAAAAAAATACAACTCAAATCCAAAAGAAGTCTTAATCAAAACACTTTCAAAAAATTATTCAAAAAATAAAATAAAAATAAAAACAAGGATGAAAATTTAAAAGAAACCAGTCCAGTTTAAAGTTCAGTAACTTTACCAAATTCAAAGTTCCAATAAAAAGGGAAAAAGAAAAAAAACTTTCACTTTAGCTAGTTTAATTTCACCGCTTAAACTCTTTCCTCTTCACTTTTAATTTCACTTTAAATCTTGCAGGATGTTCTCTTCAAGTAATAATAAGTTTATCTCACCAAACTGACACACTTTCCTTCAATCTCTTCCATTCCGGAGCTGTCCCAGCTTCAGCAGCTTGAATGGCTGCCTCTCCACCACCGGCAAAAGGGACTTTGCGATGTCCCTGGAATCGACAGGATGTGCCCTCCTCAGTCACGGTCTCTACGGACGGTTTAGGTCCAGTGGGACCGTCCTGCAATGGAGATATCAGCGGCAATCTTGGAGCTTCGCATGCTGTACCACTGAGATGCCAGCTCCGCCCCCGATCATTCTTATTCAAGGCCAAGACAACTGCGCACCTTGATAAAGTGACTACCTCTCCTCAGCAACCAAATTCACAGGAAGAGGCAGATGACTTAGTTTTTTCTCAGCCTGTAAATGAGGCTGATGTAATACCAGTCCTGCAGATGTTTTCTGACTGCAGAAACAGTGGGCTTCCACATCAGTGATCCCTGCCCCTACAGGATTTGACCAGAAATTTTATAACCTTGCCCCTGAGCTTTCCAATTTCCTAAACACACCCTCAGTTGATGATCTGATAGTGGCTTTGGCTTCCCCCTCCGCTATCCCTAGTGAATTGGAGGAGGCCCTTAAGCCAGACGATAAGAGCGTAGAACTAGCTCTTCGTAGGGCTCATCAATGTGATGCGTGGGCTATAAGAGCGATCACAGCCGCATCTTTTTTTCACACGGTCTTCCCTCAGATGGCTTTACCACCTTCAGGAAACCATCCCATCCTCCAATATACAGGCACACTAGGACATTGCCAAACTGCTGCGGTGGAATTTTCAGTGGACGCAACCTTTAATGCAGTAAAGTTTTCTTCTAGAGCCATCGCATCTCAAGTATCAGCAAGGCGATTACTTTGGCTCAAGCATTGGCAAACTGACACCAAGAACAAGTGAAACCTTGCCTCAGCACCTATTTCAGGTGAAAAGTTGTTTGGCAATGCCGTGGATCCGCTCCTTACAGAAACAAGGAACAAAAAAAGAATCCTTCCTTCCCTTTTTCGGAAGTCAGACTCCAGGAGCTCTCAGCCATTTCGGAAGGGCTCCTTTAGTTCCTTTTTATCAGGGACCCTTCTCCCCAAGATTTCAAAGTTCCCCTGGATTTCAGCAGGGACAGCAATCTGAGAGGTCTGAAATTGGGGACGGGAATAGAAGGGGAAGACAATCCAAGAGACAGTTCAGGGGAGAAGGAACTAGGGGTTTCCAATGCCCCAAATAACTCTTACCTAGACACTCCCATTGGTGGGAGGCTAAAGTTTTTTTGCCAATCAGTGGGATGCCTCAACATCTGATGCTTGGGTCAGGGACACGATTAGATCTGGGTTAGCTCTGACTCACTCTACCCCTCCAAACTTTTTCATGAGATGCCCAAGATCTAGGGAGCCTGAGAAAAGATCTCTTATGAAAACTGCTATCAACCACCTATTGGAGATTCAGGCCATCTGACCAGTGGCACCAGACCAACAAGGCAAAGGTTTTTACTCAAACCTCTTTGTGGTACCCAAAAGTTTGGGGGGATGGAGGGCAATTTTAGACCTCAAATGCCTCAACCGTTCTTTAGTGTACAGAAAATTTAAAATGACAATTCTACAATCTATTTTACTCAGCATCAGACAGGGTGACGTCCTAACGTCAGTGGACCTCACAGAGGCATATTTACATATTCCAATTCGGCCTTCCCATAGCAAATTCCTCAGATTCTGTTATGACAGTTTGCATGTTGAGTACATCTCCCTCCCTTTTGGTCTAGCGTCTGCCCCCACGACCTTTACTAAGGTTCTGGCAGTCCTGGCCGCTCATCTCCGAAGTACTCCGGTCAGGCTACAGTGCTATCTTGATGATATTTTAATTTTGTCATCTTCCTGTCAACAGGCCAGGGCAGATACTCTTGTTACCTTACAGTCCCTACAACAATATTGTTTCTCTATAAATTGGGCCAAAAGTCACCTAGCGCCCTCAACCTGGCTAATTCACCTGGGAGCTATTATAGATACAGTGTAAGGTAAGGTCTTCCTCCCTCCACACAGGCATGAGAACATTAGTCAACTATCTCAGGATATCAGAACCATCAAACAAGTGCTCCTAGCTCTTTTATCTAAGTTATTAGGGAAAATGATCTCCTGCATTGCTATTGTTCCCTGGGCGCAACTCCACGCTAGAACCCTGCAATGGTACCTGCTGCCATACCAATGGTCAGGAAGAGACAACTCCAACGCCTGTGTCACTCCTCCACCAAAGGTCTTGAGAACACTATGTTGGTGGACCGTCCCGTCTATCAACAAGGGATGTCTTTTCAAGGACCCCCACAGGGCCATCACCACAGATGCCAGTCTATTTGGCTGGGGGCTCACTACCGGTCTCACATGGCACAAGGGCGTTGGACCATACCAGAGCAATTGTGCAGTATATATTGGCTGGAACTCAGAGCAGTTCACCTGGCTCTTCACAACTTCCTCCCGCACCTGTGGTCTAAGCAGGTCCTCATTCTAACAGACAATGTTACAACAAAGGCCCACATCAACAAACAAGGGAGCACCCGTTCCAGACAGCTGATGAGAGAGGCGGAGAGATTGTTCCTCTGGGCCGAGATCAACTTACTTTCCATCAAAGCAGAGCTCATCTCGGGTCTGTCAAATACGCAGGCAGACTGGCTCAGCAGGGCCACAGTCGATCAGGCAGAGTGGCGCCTACATCCAGATTTTTTTCTGGAAGCGACACAGAGTTTTGGCCAACCAGTCATCAATCTGTTCGCATCCCCCAACAACACACAACTATCCAGGTTTATCTCATGTTACCCTTCTCAGGGAGCGGAGAACATCAATGTACTTCGCTGCAGTTGGCCTCCGGGCCTGCTGTACGTGTTCCTATAATTCCCAAAGTGGTCTGGAAATTCCTACAGGAGAGGCGGAGTTGTTGCTAGTGGTGCCATACTGACCCAGGCAGACTTGGTTCACAGACCTCAGGGATCTGTCATCTGCAGCACCATGGAGAATACCGCCAGACAAGGTCTCACTCTCTCAGCACCCAGAGCCTCAATGGCTCCACCTAGCCATATGGAGATTGAGTGGAGACGTCTGAGGAGCAAGAAAATTTCCACTAAGGTTATTTCTACTATCCAAGCAACCAGACGCCCTTCTACAAATCTCATATACATAATGCAACTTGGTCCATCTACTGTCGTTGGTGCACGAACTCTCACATTGATCCCACTTCTCCATCAGTGGCACAGGTTTTGGAGTTCCTGAAACATGGCCTAGACAAGGGATTATCCCCTAACACCTTGTGCAGACAAGTGGTGGCCCTAGCTTCAGTCTCTTGGGGTGATCTCTGCTCTCTCATCACCCTCGCATTCTCAGTTTCCTTAGGGGGGGGCAACAAACTTACGACCCCCAGTAATATATCGTTACCCAACCTGGACCTTCACTAAGTCTTAACAGCTCTCACAAAGGGCCCCTTTGAGTCCCTAAGGACTTCAAGTCTCCACTTCCTAACCTATAAGATGGTCTTTTTAGTTGCAATAACTTCAGCACGAAGAATTTCCAAACTAGCAGCCTTATCGGTGAGACAGGACCTCTACATTTTCCATCCTGACAGAGTTGTCCTCCGACTAGACACAACCTTTATACCAAAGGTTAATTTGACCTTCCATAGGGCACAAGAGTTGGTCCTTCCTAATTTTTGCCCACAGCCAGCCCATAGACTTGAACGTCATTGGCACCGACTGGATGTGAGATGAGCATTACACTTTTATATAAACCGCACCACAATTTTTAGAAAATCAGAGGCCCTCTTTATTTCATTCCAACCTACCTCCCTAGGATGTAAGATTTCCTCTTCAAATATCGGCAGGTGGTTAAGGGCCACAATTGCAAAAAGATATGAGATGCAATCACTGCTAATTCCCAGAGGTATAACAGCCCACTCTACCAGGAGTGTGGCGACTTCGGCAGCATGGGCCACACAGGCACCAATAGATGAGATCTGTAGGGCAGCAACCTGGGCCTCTCCATCGCCCTTTATCAGACACTATAAGATTGACATTTATGCCTCTGTTGAGGCTGCATTTGGTAGGAGAGTTTTACAAAATGTCCACAGGGACCAAGGAGGGACTTCTAATTAGACGGAGGCCCTCCTGTAGGACAGTCCAAGCTTTGGCATGTCTTACTACTGGATGCTCTGAACAGCTCAGGGGAGAATGGGTGTTGGTATTTACCTGATACACCCATTCTCTGTGAGCTGTAAGAGCATACAGCCCCACCCTTATCTGTCTGGTGGGGCACTATTTCGGCCAAAAGCTAGATAGGGTGAAGTATAGAAGGTTTCCACACTTCGACTTCGCCAAAACTGGGGGACGCTGAGGAGGAGTCCCATGGAGGAGGAGGAGTGTCCTGAAAATTAAGCCCAGCCTATCCAAGAGGAGACAAGTACCTCCCACTACTGGATACTCTTCACAGCTCACGGAGAACGGGCATATCAGTAAGTACCAGTGCCCATTCTCTTACCAACCTCAATCTGTGCACACAGTGATCATAATATCTCTGTAAATAGAACGTTGCAAATTATTGGGTAAATACTGTATTTCTTTCAGGAATACTGCATTAGCTATGACATTTTAAAAAGAGTGAGTCCTTTAGAAGCTGAACTTCTTAAAGAACCTACTATTCAATATAAAGTCCGATTCAGGTAAAATTAGTACTTTTATTTTCTTGTTTCCATGTATGAGATTACTTTTGTCAATATGACAATGTTTTTGTATACAAAGAATTCCCCTCGAAGCAGTGCATTGTAAGCACCAATCATATTTTATAGGCAGCAGAGTCAAACAGTATTAGGGAGACTGCCATTAGATTCTACACAACAAGTCAATTGTGATTTTTTTACCATATTGTTCAAACATATTGCATGGATCAGATTGTGATTAAGGAAAAACGTAGAAACCAGACTAATAGCAAAATAAGAAATGTGAAGAAACAGAGATTAAAACTTTATTCTTCAATCTTTATTCTTTAATCAAAAAGTGTTTATTTATGCCACAGGAGAGCATTCAGATTTTCAGATGGGAAGTTTGAAATATTACAGTTTCTATTCAGTAATTTTTGTGAACATGTAGTCTTTAACACATACATATGTTGATCTGATTAAACTGATCATTTATTGATAAGAAAGATAAAGCAAAAGTTATACTGTACATTCAGAATTGGTTTTTATTATGATTGCTGAGAGATTTTTCAGAATGTTCTATCCAGTTGTAATTTCAGAAAGGGGAGACATTCACTAAACTCTTGGGAATTGTATGTGGACAAATGGAAATTTTTCTCTTCATGACAGGAAAATATTTACTGCAAAAAATAGAGTCAATTACCAAAAGGAATTTTTGCATAAAGTACTTATGCTGACTCAGATTATGATAAAGAAAGCAGACTAATTTATTTCTACATTGTGCTTAAATCAGAAATTTAGTTCTTTTGGTTGCCTTAATTTACAGCCATATAAAAATTTTTAAACTAATTATGACTCACATTGACAATAGGAAACACTTAAATAAGTTATGATTTCTAAGGCAGAACATAACAAATAAGTTTTCCATAAAAATAGTTACTCAGTTTTGATATTTCCTCCCTTCAGATTTGCTGGATCTGATTTCCCTCCTTTTATTATATTTAAAATATTTTGTAAATCAAGAACCAAAACCAACCAATATATAAGTGGGAAAAAAGTAATAACATCAGAAAGTAAGGTAATTATTGTTGGTTTTGATTATTTTCTATTTATCCAAACTTTTTTGCACGTTTAATATCTGTCATATGTTATTTCAGCTGGAGTAGACATGTAACATACTTGTCATAACTTGCAAATTTAAGCATTTAATATTTAATCAAATATGATTTGAGGATGCCTTTACCTTTTAATATATCTGTTAAAACTCTTTTTAATAAGTGGTTCTTGAGGGTGAAAGAATTCTTTCAGGTTTTTTAAAGAAATAGTTATTTTAGGAATATAGTTGGATCTCTGAATTCTCAAGGGTTAAATGTCAATGTTTCCTGCAAAATATGTGAAATTCCACAAATATCTGTAGTCCAGCTCAAATAGTCGCAGATGTTTTTATGCATGTCTATACACTTCAGATGTGACCTGTAACCTAAAATCATGTGGCCTGAAGTCCCCAAAAGAAAATACATTCATCCAGACTGGGAGACAGAGGAAGAGAGTGCTTGTCACCTCTTCTAGCAGTCATTTGATGACAGCTTTATCTGCCATCTGAGCATAAGCAGCTCAACAAGTCCTCCATCTGGCACTGGCATCAGGAAGCCAAGAGTGGAAGATGAGGAAGATGTGGCACAGGTGTGATTTCAGGCCTGTATGTAAAACAGTGTTTCTCAACCTTGACAACTTGAATATGTATAGCTAGGGAATTCTGGGAGTTGAAGTCCACACATCTTCAAGGTGCCAAGGTTGAGAAACACTGATGTAAAATATTAGTATAATAAATTTCACCATTGCTACCACAAAATACATGAATACGGAGATCCAACTATAACAACAGTGCTAAGGTATTGCTTGGTAAACCTTAGAAATGTAAACCTTGAGAGTAAAAAAAAAATCATATTTATTCCTCAAACTATACTTACTTGATTTATATTGTGCTTTTCTGCTCAGTAATTTTTTAAAAATATTGCTTAGTATCAATAACAATACTTAAAGCAATGAATTATAGAATATAAACATTAAAATAACTATCAGTTAAAATATGGTGAAATATGGTAACAATTAAAATATGCTGTTTCTTGGTTGCTGTTTGGAAAGCAGAGTAATACAAGTTGAATATAATTTACAAAGGATTTCATTCCATAGTTTGAAAATAATAAAAAGAAAGGTTTTCACAAACAGCTAAATGGGAATTTAAATGGGCAGAATTTAAATGGTCACCATATTTTACCCAATTCTGTCCCTCTTGCCCACCCCAAAAATGGTATGGGAAGAGAACATTGAGTTATCAAGTTTTCAATATATTGACTCTCATGATGTGCTAAATTAGATGTTGGGGTAGATTTGTGAGGGAAGAGGAAATGCCCTTTTATTGTAGGAATAGGAATATTTTCCATTAAGCATCTGAACTCATTCTTAGTAAAATATTATCAATTTTTACTTTATATTTTCTAATATTTTTAGGCAGCTGTTGATGCTTGCAAATTAATGGGATATCGGATGTATTATCATCAGATTCTTCAAGATGAGCTTCAGAATAAAAGGCATGGAATAACAGATGAAATAGATATTGCCACAATAAGAGATTACATGCAAGTAAGCAGTGTTTAGATTTATCTATCACATGGGATTATATACTTTAAAAAATACTAAAGTTCCATTCAGTCAAGTCCAATCCCCTTAAAATCCAAATTAAAAGCATTTTCAATACATAGTTCTTGAATAGTTCTGTTGAAAGGACCTGTAGCATTTATGATAAATGGTTCAATTGTTAAACTGCTCTTGCTGTTAAGAAGTTTTTTCCTAATATTAAATCAAAATCTACTTCCTGTAATTTAAAATAATCACTTCATATCTTACATTCTGGGACAATACCAGGATACAGGAAACAGGCCCTGATAATTCTGTTTGACAACTCTTTAGATATTTGAAAATACAGATTGCCCTTGACTTATCATCATTTGTTTAGCAACCATTGAAAATTACAATACTGAAAAAGTGATTTATGACTAGTCCTAATACTTACGACTACCACAGATTGCCTGTGGTCACATGATCAAAATTCAGGTACTTGGGACCAGCATGTATTGATGATGGTTGCAGTAACCTCGGTTCATGTGATCATTATTTGTGACCTTCCCATCCAGTTTCCAACAAGCAAAGTCAGTGGGGTACCATATGATTTGATTAACATCTGTGTGATTTGTTTAATAAGCATGGTTAAAAAAGTTCATAAAATTGGATGTGGTCATATGATGCCTCATTTAATGACAAATTACCCCTTAATAACAAATTTATTGATCCCTATTACATTTCTAAGTAAAGGACCGCCTGTAGTTGTCATAATCTCCACCCATCTCATTATAAGCAATCCTTGACCTATAGCCATTTGGTCAGGTATTGTTCCAATAGTGGTTACAACTGGTGCTCAGAGTTCAGGCTGTCTCAGCATCCCTCTGGTCACATGATAGGGATCTGATTGCTTGGCAACCCATTAATGCTTATGACCAATTACCAAGCATCCCACAATTAACCCATTAATTTTCTGGGGAAGACAACGGAGAAGGTTCAAAGTTGCTGGAATAAGTTGTCCCCCTCCCATGTACCTTCCCCTAGCCTTTTTGCACTTGTGCCATGCTTGCAACTCATACACTCACATGCAACATCACCAGCCTGCACTGTGCCTTCCCTATACTTACCCAACTTGCACCACATCTCTGAAGGACCCTCTTTTTTATTTTTACTAAAAAGCATTATGTGAAATACTTAGCTGACTAAAGCCATGATGAAAATGATGAAGGTCAATATTTACGGTTCTGTCTCTTTACTATGAATATTTTTATTGCACATTCCTTGATTTAGAGAAAGTGTATCATAAAATGACTAGGATAGCATTTTGGAATATTTTACATAGTGTGACAGAAACTTGTTCGCTGAATCTGATAAAAATAGTAAATGATAAAAGTTTAGCCTAAGAAGGAATAAAGGGAGTGTTTAAAGCTATTCAGTTTGGATAAAAGGACAAAATGAGCATGTATGGTGGTTCTTTTGTTGCTAAATGTATTCATATATTAATACATAAATGTTACCTGTGGTAACACTAGAGATGTGATGATTGGTGATATACATATGTGTGTATATGTATATCACCAATATATGTGTATGTTTCTGGCTGAAAATGGAATAGGTTACAGCAAATTAATCATAAAAACAAAACAAATACTAAAAAAAGTACATTAGGAAAAAGCAAAGGAAAAACATGTGTCAACATGTAACAATAACAGTAGTGTAACAAAAAAATCATTTATGTATTTATGTTTTTAGAATCTGTTTTGTTTTTATGATTTGTCTAGAGTTGTTGGTTCTGTACTCAAGCCCCACACTATCCTATGTGTATCTCGTCTGAATTTGTAGATAGGACTAACACTCTAAATTTACCTTCTGTGCAGTCAGTTCTGTTCTAGTTTTCAGTTCTCCTTGCCCATTCAGTATATCTCTATATCTGACAATTTTCTCCATATTTATCAAATTAGGGTGGATTGGTGCTTCTAAGTGTGGAGAGCCAAATATGGGTTTCCATATAATTTTGGTGTTTAATTTTGTTCCATACTGTTAATAGTGCCTGTCTTAGATAGTGTCTCTGGAAATATTTATGCGCTGTACCTTTTCCGTACCGCAAGAAAGCATGCCAACCCGCTTGGATGTCATGACCTTCCAACATTAGCAGTCATTTGTTCCTTAACCTGATCCATTCTTTTAGCCATGTAAGTGCTGCCACATGGTAATATAATTCCCATTCTGGCAGGCCAAAACCTCCTTTCTCTTTGGTGTCCTGCATTAGTTTCAGCTTAATTCTCGGCCTGTTTCCTTGCCATATGAATTTTGACATTAATTGATTTAAATTCTTAAAGAATCTTTTCTCTAATTTTATAGGGATATTTGGAAATAGATAGAGTATTTTTGGTAGTATATCCATTTTTAGAATGGCTATCGTACCCATTGAGATTTGCAGATTCTTCCATCTTCCTAGGTCTGTCTTGATTTGGTTTATTAATTTAGTATAATTGTCTTCTTTGAGGGTTATGCATCTTGCTCTTAAGAATATACCTAAATATTTCATCTTTTTCATTACTTGAATGTTCGTTTCCTTTGTAAGTTCTTCCTTTTGTTGATTTGTCATATTCTTAACTAACATTTTGATTTTTCCCATGTTTATTTTTAACACCACTACTTCACTAAATTCTTGGCAATTCCTCCATTAGTTTCTTGCCAGATTTTAGAGATTCCTCTAATATGAATAGTAGATCATCTGCAAATGCTTGTAGTTTATACTTTTCTTGTCTAATTTTCAAGCCTTTAATTGGTTTCTCTTTTTGAATATTTCTCATCAGCACTTCTAATGTTAAAATAAACAGCAGCAGGGATAGTGGGCAGCCTTGTCTTGTGCCTTTTTGTATTGTAAAGTTTTGTGTTGCCTTTCCAGTGATTATTACTTTGGCCACTTGTTTTATGTATATTGCCCTAACCATATTTATGAATCTGTCGCCAAAATCCATATGTCTCAGTTGCTGTAGCATGAATTCTCAATTAATGTTATCAAATGCCTTTTGGGCATCTAACAAAAGCAGTGCCACTTGTTTTTCGTTATGGGTTCCATAGTACTCGTCTAGTATCGTTCTCATGTTGACTTTTATCTGCCTTTTGGATAAAAAGTTCCTTTCTCTCAGTAACTTTTGATGCTATACTTCTTGGCCAATTTTGAAGGCTGGGATTGGGCAGCAATGTATTGTTTATTTATTTCCTTCCTTTGACTCCAATTCCATTCAGTATTAATTGCAAGAAAAAGGTATGGCTTCTAGCTCCTGCTATGTGGAATGCTGCAAGGCTCGATACTAATTATTTAGCATATGACATATCATACATGAACTAGCAGTATGAACTTCACGCAGCCATGCGCACCAAAAACCAAAAGAGCAGCTGCCCAGTGTGCATGTGCATGTGCATGCTGGGAAGATATCTTCTGGTTCCCAGAGTATGCATGCATGCTGGCCACCTGGTCTTTAGGTTTCTGGAGTGCATGTGTGTGTGAAGACTCACTGGCCAGTGTGCACGCATACCAGAAACCAGAAGATCCATCTTCCCAGCAGAGCTGCCAGCCAGGCGCTCCAGATCGCAGATGTGCATCGGTGCCACAGGATGGAGGGCTGGGGCCATGCAAGCAGTCTGCTCATGTGGGAAGGAAAACCCTGGCCCATCCGTCCTGGCTGGCAGCTCTGCTCCCCTTGCTCTTCCGTGTTCCAGTGTGCCAGCCAGCTCGAGCATGGGGCAGTTGACCACCCAGCCATGAAACACTGCCCCGCTCACTGCTCCTGCCACTGCTGGGAACAAGAGAGCGGCAGTGGTTCACATGCAAAGCCCTGTCTCCCCAAAAGAGCTGCAGTGGCAGTCACAACAGGGCGAGAGACAGGAGCAAGAACTGCCGCCGCCCTTTCGCCCCCAGCGGCAGCAGGAGCAGAGGGCAAGGGAATGTTTGCTGGATGGGCAATCAACTGCCCTGCCCGCTGCTCCTACTGCCACCGGGGGTGAAAGGGTGGCAGCAGTTCTCCTGTCTCTCGCCTGTTGTGGCTGCCGCTGCTGCTCTTCTGGGGAGGCAAGACTGTGCAGGAGCTGACTCCACACAGGAGAAACATCTGTCCGGTGCTGGGGTAAGTGGCACGCTGGCCAGGAAGCAGTCGCGCTCCCTTGGCAGAAGTGGGGGAGGTTCCACTGGCTTGTTCTTGGTGGCGGGTTGGAGAGGGGCGCTTCATCCTGGCCAGAGTTCTCCCACCTGCTGGCTCTCCAACCCAAGCCCCAGGAACACTGACACCCCTTCCCTCTGAGGCCAGGAAGGGGCCCTGGTTTTCCAGCAGAGGGAGGCAGCATTCCCTCCCAACTTTCTCACCCTGTCTCAGGCTGTGGAACTGGGTCATTGTTGGGGATGTACCGCCATCCTAATGAGGACCAGGGGGCCAGGCAGGGAGGCACGAGGATCCCAAAAGGCCAGGTGAAGCCAGTGCATGAGCACCAGCCAGCTGGTCTTTGTGTGCATGTGCACCAGATACCAGAAGACCAGGCACACTGGAAACCAGAAGACCAGGTACACTGGAAACTGGAAGACATCTGCTCTTTCGGTTTCCTGTATGTGGGTGGGTGCACGCTTGCGTGTGCGTTCCCATTTTGGCACTCAGTGTTGAAAAGGTTTGCCAACGCTGTCATGGAACCTTTTAAATGGTTATATTGCCACAGTGCATAGTATTCTTTTCTGTCTTTTTATTATTGTATTTTAAATGTAGGTTTTAATTGTTTTTCTTGGTAGAAGATTATGGTTTTACTTATGTTATATATGCCATTGAGAATTACATGTACATGAGATAGGAAGCCATATAAATTTAATAAAATAAAATAAATATATAATTAAGCTACGCAAACTTAATTGAATTATATTTGACATTTCATAAATGTTTCTTTATGACTTTTTAGTATGCCAGTCATATGGATGAAACTCCAGCATATTATGGTGGCAGACATAATTGTTGGAGAAGGCTGACACTGGAAAATTGGCCTAGAGCAATGATAGTGTATGACATCATGGATTTTGCACAATCTGGGAAAGTGTCTGCTAGACTTAGAGCTGAACTTCCATTTCTGTTGCTGAAACCACAGAACGAAGAGACATGTCGTGCTCAAATCTTGGCTGTTTGTCAAATTAGGTAAACAATGTCAATTGCTAACTTTCTTTGGAATGTCTTTCCTCCCCTTTATTTTTATATGTTAAACACAGATAAGAATTAATACCAAGCAAAATGTCATATTTGTAAGTACAATATAATTCCAATTTCTTAAACCTAATCCACTAATGTTATTTGTTTGTTTGCTTAATATGGTTGTTCATGTCAAATATATGACTTAGGTGCCTAATAAAACAGGATAAAGCAGTTAAATGAAATTATAAATAATATAAATTGTAAATAAAAAAACAGCTGTAAAAAAATAACCAACAGCGACAATTAATATTACCCCATACAGCAGGTTCCCATACTTCTAGGGGCTAAGGTTCAACAACAAAACCAGGTTGTCAAGACTCTACAAAAGGCCAGCAGAGTAAGTCTGGTTTAGAGGAATAATGTTCCACAGGGCCATGACAGAAAAGGCTTTCTTCCTGCCCACCACCAGATGACACTCCCTGGTGGACAGGACTCAGAGCATGCCTCTCCCAGATCTAACAGAATGGAAAGATAACTACCAGCACCTCAAAAATAGAAAGCCATTGGTACAGAATGCTATTTCATCTAAACTATTGTGAAATGTTTACTAATAACCATATTCCAAAGTTGTAGCATTGTCTACCATATGAAAAATGGACAGTGTTCAGGTGGCTTCTTGGTTTCTTGGTGTTTAGAAATCTTCAATTGTGATAAGGTCTAAACTTGCCCTGTTATTTTATTGGCAAATATTGATGCAATGTCAGACAAGTGCTAAAGATCATTCATGTTTCTCATTACATTGCTGTTTCTAGCTGGGCTGCCAGTCATATCCTCTCATTATATTTTAAAGATGTTGTTCATTTTGCCTTATCCAGATGATTTCCTCTTCTCAGTTTAATAAAATTTCCATTGCTATTGAGTGCAATTATACAAATGTTCTCATCTAAAATAATTGGCACACTTCTTCATAGGACTTGAATCTTTTTTTCGAGAAGCTTGTGAATACCTGTTTCTATAAGCTGTTCAAGATTCTGAAATGGAATGTAATATTGGTTCAGCCAGGGGTAATGGTTGTTTATGACAGGCTAGAAGAGCTAAAGGCTGGTTTAGTAGCAACATGTTTCCCTGAAAATATGACCTACCCCCAAAATAAGCCCGATTTTCACACCTGTGCCTAATATTTACCCTACCAGAAAAGTAAGTCCTAGTTAAGCCCTGCCCACCGTCTGGTTGTACAACATGGGGAGAGGTGCATGTGTAAAAATCAAGCTAGGGCAGAAGGGTTGGAGCTGTCCCACAGGTCCCGCACTTGCTTATGTTAGGACACCCTGACACCTGTCGCACTGCTGCCCAACTTGTTCTGCGGCTGCTTGCAGCCATATGCCACCTGGTGCATCACGCCGGTGCCACCGCTCATGGCATGAGGTCTCATGGAACATCACACCAGCACCTCCCTGCTGCATGGTTTGTTGTGCTGGTCCTGGCGCTCACAGCAGGACACCGCATGGCATGCCACGCTGGTGCAACTGCTTGCTCACACAATGCACCACACAGCCTCCTACCGTGAATGGCTGCACTGGTGTGATTAGCCATGCAGTGTCTGGCATTGAGTGACCACAAAAGAAGTCAGGCAGCGGCGCGACATATGTCATGGCGTGGGAGGCCTGGCTCCGATGGTCCTAAGGTAAGTCGGTAAGACTTCCCCCTAAAATAAGACCTGGTGCTTATTTTGGGGCCCAAAAGGAAATAAAACTGGGTCTTATTTTTGGGGAAACATGGTAATGCCATCTTAATGTCTTCTTAGTACTACAAAAGGAAGGCAATATAATTTTACATGTTGCTGTAGGAATATTCAGTTTGCCCATTTGTCCATTACTTTAATTATTATATTATATTATATTATATTATATTATATTATATTATATTATATTATATTATATTATATTAATTATATTATATTATATTATATTATATTATATTATATTATATTATATTATAGAATAGAATAGAATAGAATAGAATAGAATTCTTTATTGGCCAAGTGTGATTGGACAAACAAGGAATTTGTCTTGGTGCAAATACTCTCAGTATACATAAAAGAAAAGATACATTCATCCAGAGTCAAGAATCATAAGATGCAACACTTAATGATAGTCATAGAGTACAATAAGTAATCAAATCATACTAGGAAACAGTCAATATAAATCATAAGGATACAAGTGACAAAGTTACAGTCATACTGTCACAAGTGGGAGGGAATGCATGATAAGGAGTGATGAGAAGATTAACAGTAATAGTAGTGCAGCTTTTGTAAAAGTTGAACAGTGTTGAAGGAATTATTTGTTTAGCAGATAAATATTAGAGTGGATGTGATAACACAGATGTGACATTGGTTGGTCTCAAGTTAAAGAGAGTTAGAATAGGTTAGTACTCAAATGGGAGTCTACCAGGAAATACCTGGTCTGTGGAGTAGACTTTTTCTAGAATATTTTTCAGCCTTCCAAATATTATATTTAAACCATAGCTGATGCACAGATATAAAAAAACAGAAAATTATTTCAATGATAGTATTATATGCATAGGAAGATGACCCTTAGTTTAAAATACCGCCCTTTCCCAAATGAAAAGGATTTAGGAAAAAATGTGAATATAGAAAATTCTCATAATATACAGGAGCCTACATTATCAATTAAGGACATACAAATAAAGTATGCTTGTGATATATTTGGTATACCTGTTTCAGAGGTGGTATTCAGCAGGTTCTGACCAGTTTTGGAGAACCGGTAGCGAAAATTTTGAGTAGTTCGGAGAACCAAAAAATGCCACCTCTGACTGGCTCCGCCCCCATCTATTGCCTGATCAGCTGGGTCTTTTGTTGCCCTGCACAGAAGAACGGAGCTGGAAAACTGGTCAGTGGGGTGGGGAGAGAATGGAGATTTTACAGTATCCTTCCCCTGCCATACCCACCAAGCCATGCCCACCAAGCCACATCACGCCCACTAAGCCATGCCCACAAAACCATTAGTAAAAAATTGGAATCCCACTACTGATCTGTTTGTGTCTATGTTTACATATCTGCTGCATGTTACACTCCTCACCATCCAACCCCCAAAAGGCAGAGATGATTGCATTAGTAACTATTCATTAAAAAACAACTTCTTGTTAAATAGTTCCATTTAAACAATAAACATACTGATCTGCATGTACCAATTGTTCTTTCTCTCATACATAAATATCTGTTGCACATAGAAACATATCATGCATGCATTCCCCTTCCTCTTCCATCAGGAACAATTAAAAAAATGAGAAAAAGCACTCCAGCAAATGGAGTAAGAATAGGTGAAGGAAAGGAATGAGAACACATCTGGATGGAGGTGAGAAAGAGGGAAGCAGTAATTGGATAGAGAAGGAAAAAGGAAAAGAAACTATTCGGTCATTATGAAAAAAGATACACATACAGCAGGCAAAAAGTCCCTTCCCCTTTTAGTCTAGATTCAGATCAGGACATGGTATGAGACAGCATAGATCACATTTGTTGCTTGCCTGTGGAAGGCAGGAAAAGCATTTCTTTTTATTTATTTATTTATTTGATTTGGCAATTGCTTACAAGATAATAGGTATAGGTATATACATAGTTATGAATACATGAAATGGGTACATATAAGAAAAATAAAAGAAACAATAGGACAGGGACGGTAGGCACGTAGGTGGGCTTATGCACGCTCCCTACAGAACTCTTAGGAAAGCGATAAGGTCAATAGTAGACAGTCTAAGTTTAAAGTTTTTGGGGTTTGAGAAAGAAACTACAGAGTCAGGTAGAGTATTCCAGACATTGACCACTCTGTTGCTGAAGTCGTATTTCCTGCAATCAAGTTTGGTGTGGTTAACCTTGAGTTTGTATCTGTTGTGTGCTCTTGTGTTGTTATGGTTGAAGCTGAAGTATTCATTGACAGGTAGTACATTGCAATGTATGATTTTATATACCATACTTAGATCAGACCAAAGACGGCGTAATTCAAGGTTTACTAGGTCTAGAATTTCAAGTCTGGTGGCATAAGGTATTCTACAACGAGTAGAGGAGTGGAGAATTCTTCTTGTGAAATATTTCTGGACTTTCTCAACTGTGCTAATATCAGATACATAATGTGGGTTCCAGACCGATGAGCTGTATTCGAGTATTGGTCTAGCAAATGTTTTGTATGCTCTAGTTAGTAGTGTGATATTAGCAGAGAAAAAGCTATGTAGGATTAGGTTAACAACTCTTAATGCCTTTTTGGCTATGTAGTTACAGTGGGCTCTAGCACTTAGATCATTAGAGATGAGTATTCCAAGGTCCTTGACAGAGTTTGGATCATCAACAAGATCTTGACTATTCAGCTTGTATTTTATTTTCTGATTTTTTTGCCAATATGTAAGACAGAGCATTTATTTGTTAAGATTTGAAGTTGCCATTTGCTTGACCATTCTGATACATAGTCAAGATCTTTTTGAAGGGTAGCAATATTGTCTGTGGTATTGAACAGCTTTACATCATTAGCGAAAAGAATGCAGTTGCTCTTAATATGATCACAGAGGTCATTTATGTAGAGTATGAAGAGAGTTGGTCCTAGAACACTGCCTTGGGGGACACCACTATTGGCAGGTACAGAATTTGATAGAACACTCCCAATTCTGACCATTTGTTGTCTGTTTGACAGGAATGCTTCTATCCAGTTATGCAGTTGTCCAGAGATACCATAAGATTTTAGTTTTAGGAGTAGTTTGTCGTGTACCACTGAATCAAAGGCTTTACATAAGTCTATGTAGATTGCGTCTATTGCTTTGCCCTGATGGAGTTGTGTAGTCCATATGTTTTTGCAGTGTAAGAGTTGCAGATTACAGGATAGTTTTTTCCTGAAACCAAATTGTTTATTGGAGAGTAGGTTGTTTGTCTCTAAGTGGAGGATAATGGATTGGTTAATAATTGATTCCATGACTTTACAGGTGATGCAGCATAAGGAGATTGGTCTGTAATTTTCAACTAGGCTGGGGTCTCCCTTTTTGAAGATGGTGATTACCATGGCTTGTGACCATAGGTTTGGCAAGGAGCTGGTCCTGAAAGATTTTTCAAAGATTATGCTTAGAGGTTCGTGGATAGCTTTTTTAAGAAGTAGGCACATATTCCATCCGGTCCAATAGATAGAGATGGCTTTAGTTGCATAGTGATTTTTCAACATTGTCTTCTGTAAAATATGTATTAGATCATTGTAGTTGTCTGTGGTTCGGCTAGGAAATACTGGGCATGATACATTGCTTTTTACAAATACTGAGCCGAAGAATGTGTTAAAGATGTTGGCTTTAATTGTGTTGTCGTTGCAGTCTTTACCATTAGGTCCTATCAGGGTGGGATAGACCTTGTGTCTTTTAGTTTGTTGTTTACAAAATTGTAGAAAGCGCAGGTGGAATTGGTGGGTAGAAGGTTTTCCTTTTGTTTAATGTGATAATTGGTGCATTCAGTCTTTATCTGGTGGCATAAATTTTTGTATTGGCTTTTGAAATTGGCAACGTGACCAGATTTGTTTTTCTGCCAGAGTTATCTCTTTTTGGATTGAGGTTTCCTTATTGTTATGGGTAATCTGTTTTTTTGTTTTTGTTTTGGGAGTTGTTGTTGGTACATACAGTTTGATGACTCTTTTGACTTCAAGTAAAAATATGTTGTAATGGTCTTCAACAGTATTGCATCCAGTGAATAGAAATTGCCAATCAAGAGATGAGAGATCATAGTTGCCTTTTCTGAAGTTATAATTGGGGATTCCATCGTTATGATGATTTTTGTGTGGACATATGTTGAGACAAAAGTCAATCATGCTGTGATCACTGTTGGAAAAGGGTTCTTTAATTTGTATTCCATAAATTGAATTCAAACTATTGCAGAAGATGAGATCGAGGCAGTTGTTAAGTCTAGTATTGTTGGTTACTAGTTGTTCCAGTCCCAGGTTTGTTGCAGCATTGTAGAAAGTTGCATGTTTGGGTCCCGTTTTGAATTCATTTAGGACCCAGTTAATATGAGGTAGATTGAAGTCACCAAGAAAGATAAAGGTGTGTGTTGCCCATTTTAGTAGTGAATTTAACTTGTTTACATGTTTGATGTCATAATCAGGGGCTCTGTAACATAGTAAGAATCGAAATGTGATATTTAAGGACAGTTCACAGACGATGGTCTCAGGAAGAGCAAGCTCCTGGGTAACTTGGATGTTTTTTAGATGTAGGGACTTTTTATAGAAGATAGCAATACCACCTCCTCTACAGATTTCACAATCTGGTTGGTAAACATGATAGTCTCTTATTGAGGTAATGGAGTCAGGGAGAGATGCATTGAGCCATGTTTCACAGACAAATATGATGTCGAATTTAGCCATATTTAGTAAGAGGAGAAATTCAGGTTTTTTATTCACAAGGCTTCTTGCATTAAGTAGCTTGCATTTAAGGCCAGCAGTAGTTGGAATTGAGGTAGTTAGGGGCGTGCGTGCCTAGTCTTGGGTGATGGTGGATTGGTTGATGTAGGGCTGTGGTTGAAGGTTAAAGCTGAGTTGCGGGTTGTGTGACTTACTTTTGATACAGTCAGCATGGTAGTCAATGTAGAGGTCCTTCTCTACATTGTCTAGACATTTTTTTCATTCAGTGGGGAGTACACAGGAGCGGGCACATTGCTGTATGGTTAGGTCAGGGCGACAACGGAGGTTCTTATGGTTGGTGTTGGTTTTGGCGAGTGAATTTATAGTGTAAATGAATTTACGTTTGCTTGATTCATTTTTGCAAAGGACCCTGCAGAAGCGTGGGGCCACAGAGCCATCTCTGTTTTTGAGCTCTCGGCCAATGCGGGAAATGTCAAGTATTTCATCAGGAGAGATGGTTGATGCTTGATAATCACTGAT
This sequence comes from Pseudonaja textilis, assembly GCF_049901715.1. NCBI lineage: Eukaryota > Metazoa > Chordata > Lepidosauria > Squamata > Elapidae > Pseudonaja > Pseudonaja textilis. The sequence continues at coordinate 6,157,922 of NC_141997.1, read as the reverse complement.
GATGTTTTGGACAGTTGTGATGTCATCATTATCAATGATGTCCTCTAGACCAAATAAGATGGCATTCAGACGTTTCTGTTCACGCTCAACAGCTTCTCTGATGAGGATTGGGATATCATTATTTGTCTGGCTTATGTTTTTTTTGTGGATTGGGTTGTGGATTGGATTGTGGTTGTTGGGTAGAGATGTGGTTTGTAGCTATTGGATGTTCAGGTTTTTGCATTGTGACTTTTTTTTCAAGGTTGGATAATCTTTCTTTTAAGGCGTCCAGGGATGCTACTATGGTGTCAAGGGATGTTATTCATGTTTCAACTCTTTAATTTAAATGAAGGTATGTTGTTTGCACTCCGCTGGCTCCAAGTGATCCAGTTCAAGAGCTCCACCAGTGTGGTTAATAGGGCTCGATGGAAAGAGCTTCACTTCTCTGGGGAAGGAGAGGAGGGCTCCGGATCAGTTAGCAGGAGCTCCACTAGCATTATTAGGGCTCCATGGCTTCAGAATTTAGCATTTTGGGGCTTGTTTTTTGGGCTCTGGTTTACTCACGGTTACTGGTGCAGGTGGCAGCTTTAAAAGAGAACAGAGAGTATTGAACAAAGGACGGAGAGTATTGAACAAAGGATGGAGAGTATTGAACAAAGAATTGGGAAGACCGACGAAAAAATTGAAAATATTCAACAAATGATGGTGAAATATGATGAGAGACTCCAAAAAATAGAAGAGAAAGATAAGCAAAAAGACGTGACAATTGGAAATATTGACAGCAGATTAACAATAGTTGAACAAGACAAAAGTGGGATGTTGAAGTGGGAGTTGGACAGGTCAGAAATCTATCTCAGATTTCAAAATATAGAAGAAGAAAAAGGACAAAACTTGGCTGCAATAATGATAGAAATCTTGGCTGGAGCCCTGGGAATATCAGAAGAAAAGATGATGGATGGAGTAGATGAGATATATCAAGTCTTCACAAGATATGCGATGAGGAATAATCTACCAAGAGAGGTTCATGTCAGATTTACAAAGAAAACTATCAAAACACAAATACTACAAGTGGCAAGAAAGAAGATGTTGAAATATAAAGACAATGAGATTGTGGTTTTAAAACAAGTACCCAGAAAAGTGAGAGAGATGAGAAGAGAAATATCGATTCCTGACTAAAATGTTATTGAAAAAGGAGGTGAATTATAGATGGTTGATTCCAGAAGGATTAATGCTTACATGGCAAGAACAGAGACACAGAATTGACCCAATTGAGAAAGCAGAATTACAGAATTACAGAAAATGCCACAGAAAAAAGAGATTAAACTTAAAATGGACATAATTAAACATAAAATGGGTCAGATAGAGAAAGAAGAACTGGCGCAAAAAATTAGAAGTGCTAAACAGAACTATTTTGAAGATGCAAATAGGCCAGGTAGATGGTTAGCATACAAACTGAGAAAGGAGAAAGAATCAAGGAAAATATTACAGTTAATAGACGATCAAGGCCAAATGTGCTATGGTAATAAGGAGAAAAAGGCAATTATCCGAGACTTCTATGGACAACTATATAAACAAGAGGATATTGATGAGGAAAAAAGTTAAACAGTATTTAAAAAATGCTAACCTACCTAAGATACCTGATGAGACTGAAAAAATGCTAGAAAGTACTATAACAATGATGGAACTAACCAAAGCACTTAACAGACAGAATAATGGAAAAGCACCAGGTCCAGATGGGCTACCGGCAGAATTTTATAAAACATTACAAGAATCGTTGAACATTCCATTGCTAGAAGTCATGAATGAAGTTATGTCTAATAAGAAGATACCTAAAACATGGTCAGAAGCTTACATTACACTTATTCCAAAAGAAGGGACTGATCCATTACAAATCAAGAACTATAGACCTATTTCTTTATTGAATGCAGATTATAAAATTTCTGCTTCAATTTTGGCAGAGAGGCTTAAAAGGTACTTAAATAATTTTATTCATTCCGATCAGAATGGGTTCCTGCCAAAGAGACAAATTAAAGACAATATGAGGGTAATTCTGGACACTTTGGAATATTATGAGGCGCACCCTGAAAAACAAATGGCTTTGATATTCCTAGATGCCCAAAAGGCTTTTGATAATGTGAACTGGAGATTTATGTTACTACTACTGGAACAGATGGGTTTTGCCAGAAAATTTATTCAAGCAATAGAAGCCATATATTATAAGCAAACGGCAAAAGTAATGTTAGAGGGAGAACTTACAGACTCTATTAACATAAGAAAAGGCACAAGACAAGGATGCCCATTATCACCTTTGTTATTTGCATTGACTTTGGAAGTTTTGAATAGAAATATTAGAGAGGACCAAAATATAAAAGGAATGAAAATCAAAAAGGAGGAATTTAAACTACAAGCCTTTGCGGATGATCTGGTTTTCATTCTGGAAGACCCTCTAGAGACAGCTTTAAAATTATTGGAAAAGATAGAGACATACGGTGAGATGGCTGGTTTGAAAATAAATAAAGATAAAACAAAGATTCCAACAAAGAACATATTATTAAGACAAAGAGAAGAGCTGGCAGACCTATTGAAAATTCAAGTTATGAATAAAGTTAAGTATTTGGGAATATATTTGACGTCAAGATGCATTACATTGAAAGAGAACAATTATATTAAACTCAAACAGCAGATAGCACTTGATTTGAAGAAATGGGAAAACCTACAACTCTCATTGATAGGCAGAATTTCAACAATCAAGATGAATATTTTACCTAGAATTTTATATTTGTTTCAAACAATACCAATCAGGCTTGGCAAAGGTTATTTTGAAGATTTAAATAAAATTGTGTTGAAGTATATATGGCAAGGTAAGAAAGCGAGAATAAAATTAAAACTTCTACAAGATGCTAGAATTAGAGGAGGATTTGGCCTCCCTAATTGGAAGTTGTATTATCAAGCTGCAAATTTGATGTGGGCTAAAGAATGGATAACATTAAGAAAGACTAGATTGTTGACATTAGAAGGACAGGATCTATTACTGGGCTGGCACGCTTTTCTGTGGTACAAGGGAACTAAATCGCAGGGCTATTTTAGAAGGCATTATATACGGGAGTCTTTATGGTTAAACTGGGAGAAAATTAAGAGACAATGTTATTTGAAAATCCCAGTTTGGTTATCAACCATTGAAGCTTTTTGTTATCCTATAATATATAAGAAGGAACAAACAGTTAGATATGGGGAAATATTGGATGAAAAGGGTGAACTTAAAACGATGCAAAACTTAGAAGAACAAGGTATAAAGATGAATTGGTTTTCATATGCGCAAATACACTCAAGGTATGTTAAAGATTCTAAAACAGAGGGATTTTATGATAAATTGACTGATTTAGACAGGATCTTGACAGGTACTGATGAAAAAGTGATTAAAAAACTATATGGTTATTTACTGGAAATTAAACTAGAGAAAGAACAAGTTAAAGAAACAATGATTGCTTGGGGAAAGAATTTTGGATTTGGGATTGATTTAGAGAAATGGGAAAAATTGTGGTCTCAAAATTATAAAATGACAATGTCAACAGCATATAAAGAAAATTTGTATAAGATGTTTTACAGGTGGCATTTCCCCCCAACAAGAATAGCAAGAATGTTCAAGAATAAATCTGAAAAGTGTTGGAAATGTCATCAGATACCTGGCTCATATTACCATATGTGGTGGACTTGTGAGGACGCTAGAAAATATTGGACTAAAATTCGCATATGGTTAGAAAAAATGACAAAGAAACATATAGATTTAAAACCAGAGATTTTTTTATTGGGAATCTTACCTGATATATAGAATAAAAATTTGAAATATTTGATTGTAAATGTATTAACAGCGGCTAGGATTGTATTTGCTAAAAATTGGAAGAGTGAGAAAATACCATCACAGGGAGAAATTATTAACAAAATATTGGAATGTGCTGAAATGAGTAGATTGACATTTGAAATTAGAGAACAAGAAGATAAACAATTTTATGAAGTTTGGGACCTTTTCTATCAATGGTTAGATAATAAAATATAATAATAGAATATTTAGAACCTTAGGAAACAATGAATACATATTTCCTTTTTTTCTATGATATTATCTTTATAAAATTTTATTAAGATAGACTTGCTATGACTTTATGATTTGCTATAAAATAAATTAAGTAAACTATAGTTATCTCGCTAAAGTATGAATTAATAAAATTATAGTCAAATGATTGTTTAATAATGATATCAGGCTATATAATTGTTGATTGATAATATGAGCTATTATGTAATATAACTACAATGGAGACTATGAAATGGATGCACAAAAAAAAGTGATAAACCAACCGATACACTGTCTGTAAACTCATAAAGGAAAGGATGATGTTTTTATGTTTTATGTGTTTTTGTTTGTTGTCAAAATTAATAAAACTATTTTCAAAAAAAATAAATAAAAGTGATTTCTGGTGCAGGTGGTGGCTTTATAGGGAGATAGTGCTCCAGCAGTGAGAGCCTAGTTGGGCGCCGCCATTCATCCTTCTTGACCTCTCAGCAGCTTTTAATATCATCAACCATAGTACTGGAGGTTGTCTTGGACTCATATCTTCCATTCAGTGAGCAAATGGAAGCTATGGCCAGGAAATCCTTGCACAGGTACATGTAGTGCAAAAATTCTTAAACTGAGACAATCTGCTCAACAACACTTAGGCTGCAGTTACTTCTCAAGTAACTTGGATTATTGCATGAGGCTGCCCTTAAAAACAATCTGGAAGATGCAGCTGCTCTAGAATCTAACAGTGCAAGTGGGTTATAGATGCATCTTAATGCATCATTGTAATGGATCTCTCTCCTTTGCAAGCTGCCTTGTTTCCCAATAGTCTTCCAAGTGCAATTCAAAGTATTAGGTCATGACCTTCAAAGCCCTTAATGGCATGCATCCCAAACATTCCAACAGATGTGTGCTCAGCTCCCTGACTTTAAAATGGGTGTTGGCAACCCACAGCTCCAGATTCGCATGCAGCTCTTTCGTCCCTCTGATGTAGCTCCCTGTCGGGTGATCCCACCACTGGCTGGCCCCATCCCTTGCCCTCCCATCCCAGTCACTCCGCGCCTGAGAAGGTAAGGGCGGGAGATGGAGATTCCATATTCCATGGTAGGAGTGAAGTGCCCCTGTACTTGATAGGTCTTGTGGGCGCTTCTTCTGGCGGCTTGCTCTCGCCTCCTGGATGTCAGTTGCTCTGATGCACTGTCCCCCAGCCAATCATCGGTACATTGCTAGCCTGCCATCCTCAGTGGGCTCTGAAGTGGCAGCGGCAGCAGCAGTGCCAGAGCGACCTGCATGTCCAGATTCAAGACATGCACATTTCTCCCAGCCTCCTCCTGTGGCAGGGAAGGCGACAGGCCTGTGGCCAAAAAGCGCTGGGATTGCACCTTGGATGGAAGGGGGAGACTCCACAGTTGCCAGCATGCTCCTTGGTTGCCCTGCACCTGATCTGCTTCAGAGATGCTGCAGCTCCTGTCACTCCATTTGTGCATTGGCTCATCCTGGAAACTGAGTACTGGATGAGTGTAATGATCTGTCTCTATCTGTGGCTAGCCTACCGGACCTTGCCAGACACACAAGAATTATTCATGTGCCTGATTTATCCCAGATAAGTGGCTTTGCATCTGCACGGACAAGTTACATTATTCTGTTCTTGTGCAAACACACACAAACATACAGATTCAAAGGGAAAGAGCTGTCTTTTATACCCAAACACGTATTCTTGCAGCAACCTGCTCTTGCACATGGATGCAGAATAGCTGGGATGGGGGCTGCTTTACAAACATGCACTCGCTTGTGGGGTTGAGGTTTTTTTTAGGATTCTTAGAGCAGATCTTTCACGTCTGCTCTCTCTCTCCAGATGTCAGATTCCCACCACCAAGCACCAGTTCATGGGTTCCTTACCTCTCCGGGGGGGGGGGGGGAGAACACACACACAGAGAGAAAAGAGACAGAGAGAAAAGAGACACAAAGGAAGAGAGAGGGGGAAGAGAGAGAGAAAGAGAGAAGAGGCAGAGAGAGAAATAGAGAGGAGACAGAATGAAAGAGAGAGAAGAGACAGAGAAAGAGAAGAGACACAGAGAGAAAGAGAGAGAAAGGAGACAGAGAGGAGAGAGAGAGAGTTGTTTTCCACAGAAAACAAAACACCAGGAGCCACAAAATCTGTGTAAGTGTGGCGGGGGGGGTCATGTGACTGGGTAGGAGTGATTTTGAGTTGGCCACAGCCGCCCAGGTTTTGTGTCTCCCAGTCTTTCTGTTGGAAATGGGTCCAAATGGCTTCTTGAGTGTTTAAGGTTGCAGATCCCTGTCTTAAAACAATGCCTTCTGACAGAACCAGAATTCCTTTTCATTTGTGGCGCCTGCTCGATGGAATGATCTCCCCTTTAATATTTGAACTGGCCTCAATCATGTTGGTTTTAAGAAGGCCTTGAAGACCTAGGTGTTCTTTCAGACTTTGGGAGCAAAATGTTAGATGGCTTTATTCTGAGAAATTGAATATATGCAGGGGTGAGATTCTACAGGTTCACACCTATTCACTAGAACCGGTTGTTAGGATTCTAAGCAGTTTGGAGAGCCGGTTGTTAGAAGAAATTACTGGCCTAATCCTGTAGGGAAGGCAGGAAGGAAACATTCTGGTGTTGCTTACAGAAACTGCCTCTCTGTTAACCCTTATTACATCCTTGGCAGGACTAGACTCGCTGTCTCTGGAACTTCTCTGTAGTTTTTTTTTCCCCTCCTTTGCTGGTACTTTGCTTGTGTGGAGTGACCATTCAAAGTTACAATGGCACTGAAAAAAGTAACTTATGACCATTTTTCACACTTAGACTGTTGCAGCATCCCAACAGTCATGAGAGGCCAGGAGAAGAGATGCGTGCCTCAATGTGAGTGAAATTGAGTTGGCCACACCCAGCCAATAATATGACCACCAAGCCATATCCATCCATCACATGATCACCAAACCACACCCACCACCTAAGCCACACCCACAGAACCGGTTGTTAAAAATTTTGAATCCCACCCCTGAATATATGTCCAATTGTGTTTTCATTTTTAGATCTGTGATATTTTCTACTTTGTGATTGGTTTTATGGCTGTTTATTGTCCAAAGTTGCATACAATATTTAATCATGTAATCTTAAATTAAAAATAACATAAATAATAACTGAGGTTTAGAGATTATTTTGAAATGCATCCATGGTTTTCTGGTATGCATAGATACTTGAATTTCTTTCCCATTTCTTCATTTTCATCAGTCATGTCATCCTCCAGTTCACAGGTATCATTTGGGAATAGTGTCTTGGGTACTGTTGGAAACTTTAACATTTCTACTTCTGAAAAGATTCACTTAAGTTGCTGCTTTCCAGAAGTGAGAGACAAGAAAGTAATAGCAGTGTAAATTTGCACACATGTTCCTTAATAGGAAGAAAAAAATAAGTTAGCAACAGGACCTTCCAGAAGTGTCTGTAGTGACATTAATTAGCTTCAAATTGTGTGCAATTTTGTGACTGAGGCCACACCCTTTTTATGTGCACTGCATGCATATAAAGAGGGATGGGGTTTCAGTTATTTGGCCACACTCACTATTTTGAAGCCATGACTGCTGCTATATACATCTCTGCTTCAGAGCACAAAAATAGTAGTTTTCACAGTATTTATTTTAATATTTAATGAGATTTTGCATCCATAGTAGCATTTGTACTGTAGGATCTGTGAAAATGATGTTCAAAACATCAGTTCTTTTCTAGGTCTATGTCACCTGGTTTCATAACTACCTCCCTGTCAAGAGAAAAACAAAAGGCAGCCCAGAGAATGTCACAACGCCGCTCTTATCAAGCTAGGCAGAAGATTGAAAAAATGAAGAAAGTTTATAAAGCTGCGAAAGAAGAGGTAAGCAAGGATAAAGCACATGAAATATTTGGTATTTAGAATAGTACTGCTAGATCATTAGAAGTCTATCAATATGTTTTAAAGGGATTTAATCAAGTTTGTTAATCAGGTTTTTGAAAACTACTTTTAGTGTTCAAATGGTAGGATATAATTTAATTATACTGTATACGGGTGGCATACTTGTATATGGTATGAAATAACACCTGGGGAAAAAAGAATAAAACAGGTGCTGTGACTCATTTTTTTCTGTTATTCAAACTGATAAAAATATTTGAAGGGGGGGGGTGCTTTACTGGCCAATGAATTTTATGATTACATAATTTGAATCAAATTATGAATCACATTATTAGAAAATGGTTTCCACCTTCCAAAACCATAGTGGTCTAGAGAAGTACATAATTTGGCCAGGGATTTGCCATAGCTCATTTTACCTCAAAAGTTTAAAAATGAACCTTTCCATCTCTTATCATCTTTACTTGAAAAGAACTTACTATGACTTCAGTGGGATTTATTACCTAGTGATAAGACTGTTCTCCTTAGAGCTGCTTGGAGCATCCAGAAGTGGGTGGTGCTTCAGTCTCTGCATTATCAGGCTGAGCTTGAATTGACAAACGCTCCTCCTCCTTCCACGTGACTCCTCCGTAACATTCCCCAGTTCTTGCTCAGCCTTGTGTGAAACAGGCAGTGCATAGAATAGCTCCTTGGCCGATTCAAGAGTTCGTTGTCTTCACTCGTTTTTTCTTCTCAATTTTCAGGTTGTATTTGCTTCTCTTTCAATTAGCCCTAGTCATTTAAAGATTGAGGTTTGTCTTTTAATTCTGAATTAACAGTTGGCTTTTCCCACAGCTTATTTTTAACTGCGCAGCAGCAGCAGCAACCCACACCCAGTGTTGCCTGGGAATAAAGGTTGCTCCAGGCCCTAGCACTTTCTTACCTCACTGGGCCTCAGGAGTTCTCATTTCGGCTGATTGGAATTTTCTTTCTTTTTCGCTCTTGGCAAAAATTTTTAAAAAATAAATAAATTAATTAAAATATATATATAAATAATCAAAATATGAAAGGGGGAAAGTGAGATAATTATCAGGGCTCCCGGTCTTGCTACAGATTGGCCCCTGGGCACGCCAACCGCCTTCAATCCGACTCAAATTATATTCTGCAGTACTCATATTTCTCTCAGAAATGGCAGAGGGTAACGCCTCCAGAGGACCTTCTCTGAAGGCTAAATCTAAGACCCATCACTTGTGCAGACAGGCTAAGAAGACTTCCAAAGCCTCCCAGAGGGATGCCCTGAGGCGCCATAGGGCCCTGAAGAAAGAGATTACCAGGCGCTCTAAAGAGGCCCTTGCTCCAGTTCTACCACCCTCCACTACCTCTGCTCCCCCCTCTCCTCCAGATTTTCCTTCTACATCCAGGCGCAGCTCGCCCTCTCATGGTCATCAGGCGCTGATTCCTGAAACTCCAGCTAGAAGGGCTCCTGAAGCCACCTTCATGCCCACTGCAGCTGGCCTACGCCAGGAGGAATCTCTCATAGATGAAGTCCCAGAGAAATTACGATCCTGGATGGAGTTGGCTATCCACCAAGGCATCGCGGTGGGACTCCAGCAAATAGCCAGGCCTGGGCACTACATGGCAGCCTCGGAACACGAGTCCCATTCCGTAAGATCCATACCAAGATCGGAGCCGATCCATGGACAGGTACTCCTGCAGGGGGAGGTTCCCCCTGCAGTAAGGGAAGAGGAGGAGGAGGAGGAAGGGGACCAAGATCTAATCAGGGAAGAGGAGGAGTTTGACTTGGGGTCCATACAATACAGTGAACCTCTTTCAGAGGTGGACCCATTGGAAGAGGAGATGTCCGAGGACGAGGGTCTCACTCCAGACCAACCCGCCTTTGTGGGACTATTTAAACCACAATTTTTCAAGTCCCTTCTATTCAAGGCCAAAAATATTTCGGGCCTAAATACGCAGCCACCCTCTGACCCCACTCCCCTCACTTCAGAGGGCCCAGAGGACTCCATCTCTAAACAACCCATGGTGGAGGCCGAAATCATCCCAACTCCTCCCATTTTTTCTGATTTGGTGGTTAAACAGTTGGCCTGTGTGGCAGGGCCCCCTGCCCTTTCGGGCCACGACAAAAAATTCTTCAATTTGGACCCAGAATTTTCTCAATTATTGGTTACCCCAGAGGTTGATGAGCCCATAGTGGGCCTCGACTCTTCCTCTATCCTGAGTGATGCCCTGGAGGCCTTCAAGCCGGAGGAGAAGCGGACTGAGCTGGCCTTGCACCGGGCACACCAGTCGGATGCCTGGGCAATCAGATCGGCCACGGCCGCCTCTTTTTTCACTCGCTCATCCATTCGCTGGCTCCGCCAGCTCAAACAACACGTTCCACTGTCCAATGTCAGAGTGCATCAGGACATTGCCAAGATCACAGCCGCAGCTGAGTTCTCGGCAGATGCCACCTATCACTCTGTTAAATTCTCCACCAGAGCTATCACATCGCACGTCACTGTGCGCCGTCTGCTCTGGCTGAAGCATTGGCAGGCAGATCTTAAAAATAAGGTCAAATTGGCTTCTGCTCCCATTGCGGGAAACAAATTATTCAGACCGTCCTTGGACCCCCTATTGGTAGAGGGTCGCAATAAGAAGAAATTTCTCCCCTCCCTCACCCGGAGGTCAGAATCTAGAACCTCGCAGCCCTTTTGGAGAGGTCCCTTTTGGCCCTTTTACCAGGCCCCCTTCTCCCCTAGGTACCAAAGCGCCCCCCCCCCCTTTGGGTTGGGTCAACCCCACGACCATGCCAACTCAGCTGACAGAAACAAAAGGTTCAGTAACTACAAAAGGCCCTTTCGGGGATCAGGTAGCCGGCCCTTCCAGTGCTCCAGATAAGCCATACCACTCCATCCCCATTGGTGGGCGTCTTAAAGCCTTTGCCAACTAGTGGGAATCCTCCACTTCCAACGCCTGGGTCAGGGACACCATCAGGTTCAGCCTTGCCCTTGAGTTCCAGTCCTCCCCCCCGACTTTTTTATGCCATGCCCTCTTTCCAAGGACCGGACTAAGCGTAACCTCATGGATGCCGCTATTCAACACCTAATTGACATAAAAGCCATCCAAACGGTCCCTCAGGCACAACAGGGGCGAGGTTTTTACTCCCATTTGTTCGTAGTCCCAAAGCATTTGGGGGGATGGAGAGCGATACTAGATCTAAAGCAACTCAACCGCTATCTGGTATATCGCAAGTTCAAGATGCACACATTGCAATCCATCCTATTGGGAATTAGACAAGGGGACTGGCTGACCTCTATAGACCTGTCAGAGACACATCTGACCTTTGGTGGAGCAAATTGTCCATCAACAGAGGCTGCCTCTTCAAGGAGCCCCAAAGGCTTATGGTCACCACAGACGCCAGTCTATTCAGATGGGGCGCTCATGTTCAGTCCCTCACATCACAGGGCAGATGGTCAGCGCAAGAGCGAGCATGCAACATAAACTGGCTGGAACTTCATGCCGTGCACTTGGCCCTTCGCAGCTTCCTCCCTCAGGTACGCGGCCACCACATCCTCATCCTCACAGACAATGTGACGGCCAAAGCCCACATCAACAAGTAGGGGGGCACACAATCATTACGCTTGATGAGGGAGGCCGAGCGCCTCTGCCGCTGGGCGGAGTCCAACCTCCTCTCCATCAGGGCAGAACACATCTCAGGGTTATCAAACATCCAAGTAGACTGGTTGAGCAGGGCTACCATAGATCAGTTGGAGTGGCGCCTCCATCCATCCCTGTTCAAGGAGGCAGCATCCATTTTTGGGCAACCGATAGTGGACCGGTTTGCCTCCCCCCTCAATGCCCAGCTCCCGAGGTTCATCTCAAGGTTCCCATCCCAAGGGGCAGAAAATCACAATGCACTACACTGCCCCTGGCCCCCGGGGTTACTCTACGCATTCCCTCCCCTAGCACTAGTGCCCAGGGTCATCCAGAAGTTGCTTCACGAGAAAGCAGAACTACTTCTTATAGCACCTTACTGGCCCAGACGTCCTTGGTTTGGGGACCTCCGCAGTCTCTCAGTGGCTCCACCCTGGAGGATCCCATCAGACAGGATCTTGCTGTCTCAAGGACCCCTTCTCCACCCGGACCCTCAATGGCTCCAATTAACAGTTTGGAGGTTGAGCGGGACCGTCTGCAGAGGGAAAACCTATCTAGCAGGGTCATTGACACTATACTAGCAGCCAGACAGCCCTCAACTATACAAATCTACAATGCCACTTGGTCCATCTTTTGCAAATGGTGTGACAAGTTCCAAATTAACCCTGCTTCCCCCTCCGTTGCTCAAATTTTAGACTTCCTGCAGGAGGGACTCAGTAAGGGGCTGTCTCCTAACACATTAAAACAACAGGTAGCAGCTTTATCAACGGTCATCTCCTGTGAGGGAGTTGACTCCCTTTCCCATCACCCCCATATTCGGGCGTTTCTTAGAGGAGCCACCAATTTACACCCTCCCACTCTACACCGGTACCCAACCTGGGACCTTAACAGAGTCCTTATCTCACTCACAAAACCTCCGTTCGAGCCCTTAAGGGAGGCATCTCTCCAGTTTCTAACATACAAGGTAGTCTTCCTCGTAGCAATCACATCAGCCCATAGAATATCGGAGATTGCTATCCTATCCATTAGAAAAGACCTATGTGTATTTCACACTGATCGAGTGGTCCTCCGTCCTGATCCTTCCTTTTTGCCCAAAGTCAATTCGGTTTTCCACAGAGCCCAGGAACTTATCCTGCCAAATTTTTGTCCCAGGCCATCACAGGAAAGGGAAAGGCAATGGCACACACTGGATGTGAGACGTGCCTTGTGCGTTTATATCAAACGCACAGAGGCCTTCCGAAAGTCAGAGGCCTTGTTTCTTTTCTTTCAACCTAAAACACAGGGGCACAAGGTATCACTGTCCATCATAGGGCGTTGGATAAGGGCGGCAATAGCCAAGTCATACCAGTCGCAGGCCTTGCAGGTACCCAGAGGTATCACTGCTCACTCCACCAGGAGTGCGGCAACTTCGGTTGCCTGGGCCACCCAGGTACCAATAAATGAAATCTGCCAGGCGGCGATGTGGGCCTCCCCGTCACCTTTTATCAGACACTACAAGATTGATGTGTTTGCCTCAGCGGAGGCTTTCTTTGGTAGAAGGGTTCTACAGAAGGTTTTTAGAGAACCCAAGGTAACTTCAGACCAGACAGCACCCCTCCCATAGGACAGGTCCAGCTTTGGTATGTCCCACTTCTGGATGCTCCGAGCAGCTCTAAGGAGAAGGGGCATTGGTACTTACCTGATACGCCCATTCTCTTCGAGCTGCGAGGAGCATCCAGCCCCACCCAAAATTTCACCGTCTGGTGGGGTCTTGTTTCAGCCAATGAACCATTAGTTAGCTAGGATGAGAGCACAATTTTTTTCCTCTTGTCTTCGCAAAACTGGGGAACGCTACGGAGGAGTCACGTGGAAGGAAGAGGAGCGTTCCTCAATTCAAGCTCAGCCTGATAATGCAGAGACTGAAGCACCACCCACTTCTGGATGCTCCTCGCAGCTCGAAGAGAACAGGCGTATCAGGTAAGTACCAATGCCCCTTTTATATAGACCTGATCGAAGCTCATTTTAATTGTTTTAGTAACATCAACATCTTCATACATTATATTCTTTCTTTGAAAATTCAACTTCATCCGTTATAACTTTATATTATAGTTTTCCAATGTTGTGTAGTTTCTTTTGTCCTGGCATGTAGGATATAAATGAAAGGGATATATAGGATAATGAGACTGGGGTATAAAATAAATGAATTAATATCCTAAAAAGTATTCAGGATAGTCTCCAAGAACCAGGTATAGACTTTGCTATAGATAGGCAAGGAGGTCTCAATATGTGGGATTAGTTGGATACATCTAGCATTTTGAAAGCTCACCAGCTATTTCAAGAGAAAGTAACAAGGTACAAAGGAAATGTTTGTGCTGTATTCTTTCCTCTCTAGTCTTCACCTAGGGTACTCCCCAATTCAAAAGTTCTTTTCCTCAAAAAGTAACCAGAATTTCAAACAAAATTGTTTCATCTGGGGCAACGTGTTATTTTTTTTTCTAAGGTTTATGGGACCCATTTGATCCAAAGACATTTTGGAAGCAATAACAATGTAGGACATTAACAATGTACTATGTAGCATTTAGTTTTATGTTATAAATTAAAATGGTTTTAAATAGAATTTCCCAGATTCCAAGTGAAGTGTATACCAAGATATATCACAAGTATGGAGAACATTATGTACTTTGTAATAGCTATCTGCAATTACAAATAACTGGAATATAGTTTAAGCTGACACAAATTTTAAAAAAAATATCCAGGAAGTTATAGGGATGACATTCTATCTTTCAATTTTCAAAATGTCTTTGAGAACATCTTTTGAAGGTACCCAAGGACAATTAGTAATCAAGAGATAAGAGAAGCTGTCTGTGGGAAAATTTGGGCAGTGGTTCAGAAAATTGCTCAAAGCTCCATTTTAAGCCAACTATTGCCTATCTTTTCCTTCTGATCACGGGAACCATATGAAACTCACCCTCTAGCATAATGGCTATAACACAAGGGGCAAGCAAACGTATATGCACAAACACAACGTATTCTGTTACATAAATATGCTTATATGATCACCGCTGGCTAAAGGAGTTAGAAGGCCATACAGTACTGTGCCTGTTTACTATTTCTAGTTGTTCTAATTTACTAAAAAAAACCACACCAATCTAATACTTTGTTTGGATTAGATTAAGAATCTAATTCCAGAGCTGCAGTGGGCATATGAATTTTATGTCCAAGAATACTGTTTGTCCAAAGATAGATTGCTCAAAGAATGCTTAATTCTGAGAAGAAATGTGCTTAGTTTTGGTTTAAATATTGAAAACTACAACTACATTCTAAATCTCAAGACAGCTGCATTTGTATTAAAAATCTCTGCAAAACAAGAATTTAGTTTAAAATGTATACCATTAGATACATTCACTTTCAAATTATGTTTGCTGTTTTATATTTTGTTTTTAGGACTTAAGCAGTCTTTCGAGTGATCATTCAGCTGGAGATCCAGGGCCAGAAAATCAATTTTGTAATGAAGATTGGGAGCAAGAAGCAGTAACGCTTTATGATTGGGCAAGATCACTCCGAACTGAAGACATTTGAGAAGATTAATCAGAGATATTTTTTTGTTCAAGTGTTCATTTCTATCATATGGTTGCAGCAACAGTTGAAATTGTTTTTTCCCCATATAGTTTTTTTGCTCTTTTTGCAGACATAACCATGGCAGATTACACACAATTCTCTGGCTTCGGGAAATTCCTAACAAAACAAGTTACTGTTGATAGAAAGATGTGATATTATGTGAGAAGAATAAAGTGATATAGCCAATGTGCATCTGTTACAAGTAATAACTTGAGGCATCTAGGTGGAAAATAATAGGAAAGTTGATAAATACTAAAGGTAATTAAAGAGATGCTTCCCAGTATGCATTAATAAAAAGGAAACACCTAAAACCATCACGTTTCACAAGATTTACACAGCTGCTTCAAAAGTAGTTTCTAGTTCTTTCTGTACATCTGCGCAACTACCCTTCCATTCAGTCTACCAGGAAAACATTGATTTTTCATGCTTATCCATTTACTTATTTATCAAATTTGTATGGCCGCACATCACACCAAAGGCAAGGTTGACAATATACAACACTAGATAAACTTATGTGAGACATCTGTGGACTGCTTTCAAAACAGCCACATCAGCCTTGAAAAGGTTGCCACTAGTTTTATGTTTTGAAGAAAGGCAATTCCTTCAACTAATAAAAAAATTAGCAAAATAAATTGGCTGTTACATATTTTTTAAAACAATTCTTTTAAATGCTTTACATAGCCATAGTAGTTTCAGCATATCAATAGGCAAGGCTAAGCACTTTTAAATATTGCTTTCAAAGAAAAAAGTACAGCTTCATTACTTTTCCAATCAAAGTTATTAAGGCTCTAAAGCCTGTCAAACTTGCGGCCATTGGGCCGGATGCATCACACACTGGCTATGCCCACGCCTGGTTTAGTGAAGGAGAAAAGTCACAATACATCATATGACAATGCGAATTTGACACCCTTGCTCTAAAGTATTCAAATTTTATTACATTGTTAAAATTTACAATTGGTCCAAACTGTTCTATTTGCATTTCAGATCAGCTGAGAACTTTCACAAGTAAGCTGTCATCATTCCGACCAATGAACTCAGGAAAGTCAGGACTCTGACACTTGGATTAGGTTCAGAAAGTCCTTTATTGAGTACATCCTGTTGGCAATTAGAAAGGTGAAGCCAGCTCTAAATAGTCCCTGCGCTTAGGGATAGTTAAAATAATAGGATTCTCCCCTCCCCTCTGTGTCTTTTAGGTCACATGGGCCAATCAGATCTGCGACAGGTTCCCGCTCAACCAAAAAAATGAAAAAACATGAGAAAGAATGGCTTCAGCTGAAGTCATTTTGCAGGTTGACATAAGCCAATATATATGATTTTAAGAATGTGAAGAGACTTAATTGAAAAGGAACTATAGAAAATCTATAGTGAAAATTAAAAATATTTTATTTACATTCTTATTTATATACAATTTTTACACCTCGCTTAAAAACAGAACAGAATATATATGCATGTCTGGACATAATGCATTCACAGGATGAGTTGGATTAACATTTACAAAAAAGTAGAAAGAAAAATGTTTTTAAGACTATTAAAAGATTGCAGTTTCACAACTGCTTCAGGTAAATTATTAGAACTGCACAGTGCATATCTGAATAAGTATTCCAATTTATTGTAGCACAATTCAAAGGTAACTCTAACATGCAAACGTTTTGCGTTGAAAAGCAGCATTGGATTATGCAAAAATAACCATCCTGCAACAGCAACTTCTCCAACTATTGTTACTAATATATTCTCAAAATTGACATAGTATTTGAAACTCTATTGATAAAACTTATAAAATGTAATCCTAATTAAGATTTATTAATTTAATTCAGAATAACCGGTCCTGATTTTCATTCAAATGTCTGTCTCTGTCCCTTTTTCCCCAAAAAATTGAATAAATCTTGTAATGCTACAATACCATAAAAATGAGAGAAAACAATTTTCTGGTTATGGAACTTTAAGCAAGTTTTGTTTTCAGGTATTGGCCCTTATTTCCTTTTCTTGTTTATATTGATAATAACAGAGGCATTCTTGAATTATGTATAAATATTCTTGCTTTAGAAATTGAATTTTATTCTTTAATTCCATTTCTTTAGAATATCAGTAGTTTATGTGATAAGGAAATTCAGAATTATCATTCAGCCACTTTATCATATCAATAAAAAATGAGCAGTGATGAACTCTATGAGGTTAGCCTAGTGGTTGTTATGGTTTTACCTGTGATCATCTTTCTTTTTGTACTAACTTAGTGTAAGAAATGGATCTACAAATCATGTTTTAAGTTTTTTTGGGGGGGTCTGATTTTTATATGGTATCCTTCTCTTAGTTGTACTACTTTTCTCCACTAAAATAGTATTCACAAGTAAGTTATATCAACATGGACATGTCATAAAATAAAATGCAAGAATAGGCTTTCTAGAGTAATTTGTTTAAAAAAAATAATCTATAAAGCACATGTAAACATTCATTAATGCAAGACACTAAAGTTTTTGGATAGCCATTTCTTCTTAAGAATAAACAGTCTTTTTGTCTTCTTCTAACACCACCAAGTGTTATTTTTTTTTATACAGACTCCCAAGTGAAATGAACAGGTCTAGTGCACTATGCCTAAATCCTGTAAAAACGTTCGTGTTTTCTTTCTCTTCCATTTTGGCACTAAAGTTGGCATTTTAATTATCAATGAGATGAAACTGATTTAAACCAAATAGGGAGCTTTTTAGGAAAGCATGGAATCAATAATTTGGGAACTGCCCCAAAGTTCAGTAAAAGTTGAGTAGCTATATTTTAAATACATTTAAATAAAGAAATTATACTTGTGACAGACATGGATGGAGAAATACCAAAGAACTACAATTCTTAATACTGAAAGGATGAATAATTTGCTGTACTTGCTACATTCTGACATTCTTTTCTTTGTAACCTTAAGTTACCTTTATATGCATAGGAATTTCAAGAAAGTACAATTAAGAAGAGTATCATAACCACAGGAAGATACACAATAGGTGAGAAATCATCTGACATTTATAAGCTGAAAAATATTGGCCTTTTAATAAAAAAAACAAAATCAACATTCACATTTAGATAGATAAGCTGTATTTTTGTGCAACAGTAGGATTGAAAAACTTGACATCCTAAGTAGGCTAACTTTAAGTATCGGTTCAGTAACTTATTTGAGCTAACTTTCCATTAAGTATGCAAACAACCAGGCTTTTGTATTACAATGGATGAGAAATTAAATAAAAAGCACAAGCCCCATAGACTCACTACATTACATTTGATGTGCCTTTTCAGATAACTTACTATAATTGAGAAAGCAATTCGTAACATATCTATTAATATATTTCATAATTTTACTATTGTCTCAGTGGTAAATTATTTTTTAAAACTCTTCTATATGATATCCAGGCTGATTCAGATATTGATCAGGCCATATAGCATATAAACTTGGCTATGGAGGATTCTGTTTTAAAAGCATTCCTAGAGTAAAAATGCCTTTAATTTATCAACTCTGCATGGATAGACACATGTTGGTACATTTTATTTAAAAAATTATATATAAGCAGTGAAAACCTTGGCCTTAGAAGCCCTTTGAGATATAGCTGCAAAAAGACTGCCAAATTCTCCTAAAGGTGCTTTTTTTCAAGAGGCAACTAGGCAAGTCTTGGAAAAAAGGCATCTTTGGGAAAACCTGGATGACTGAGAATCTCCATAGACAGGATTATCAAATTAACTTTAAAAGAGTTTAGAGCTATCACTATTCAAATATTACTTAAAAGCCAGGCAGGTAAGCCATTGCTGAAATTTAACCTAATGATTTTCCCCAAGTAAACAAAAACTCTCATTCTCTTACAGACAGAAGTCTGATCTTATAACAACCATAGTGAAGCAACAACAGTTAAGTGTCTAAACTTCTCTGCTATTCATACATGTAATAATTAACATTATACAGAAATGGCTCTTTAACATACTTAGAACAAAATTCCCTTCCATTTTTATCTGATCTTATCCTGCTATCACAAATACTTATAGAATTAGTTAATTTTAGTCTAATGAATAGACTAAGTAAAAGTAAATTTTATGTTAAGCAAAAATTCAAGAAGTTATTGAAAAACTCTATACTTATTTTGAGAGATTTAGATTATGTTCCTCTAGCAACGTAAAAATGGGATGTAAGAAGTTATACATCACATTTTGAAACATGCTATGGATTAAACTCATTTACAATTTCCCCCTCTTTATATACTATATTCTATATACTAATATAAAAATGAATAGGTCTGTAGCAAAATAGGAGAAATAATGGATGAATGCGTATATATAGATATTAGTATGCTGCTTTTATTTTATAAATAAAAGATCAGCATTATTTTATTCATTCAGGAACTACTGGCGGTATATACCAACTGATATGCCTTCAAAACTGAATCCAAGCAGGGTTGTTTTGTCTTAAAACAGAATAAAACATATTTCTGTGCTACATTTTCCCTAGCACATAAATTCTGTTATCTTATTACGTTGTCAGTTACAGAATTAAAATGTGGTTACATCTTAGTAAGTTTAGTAGCTGTCCAATGTCTACATTAAAAGAAGTAAACAATAAGTTACACAAACAAGAGGATCATTTTTGGTTTAACATGCATTTGCATTTGTGCTAGTAAGATATTTTCAGAAACATATGCAACTTATGAACATTCAAATTTGTCTCTGTGCAAGAAAATAATGAGAAAATTTGGCCTATCATTTTTAATAACATGACCTCAGTAAATATAGCACATTATAGGGGTAATTTATACTCTTGATCTTTGAGATAATCACAAAGTAATATTGCCCCATGAATTTATCTTTCAGAGAGAAAAGCTTGGAAAGAACACAATTATACAATATAATGACATTATATATCATTTGCTTCAGTCAAGTATGTTGTTGTTTACCACAACAAAATTGGGAATTTATTACATGCATAATGTTAAACTCCAAGAATGTAGCATATTGCTATATAGAGATTCCCAAAATGCTAAAATAAAATTGTGCAGCTTATATCTTTATGTTTTACATGAGCTCTGAATCTCATGAAACCATTTCAGCAGTCTGCCTAGAGTTAGCAAGTTTCAAATTGTCAGGTATTTTTCACATTTCCAAATTACTTTAAAGAGATAATGAAAGTTCAATGTCAATCCAAAGTTCTATTCAAATTGAGGGAGATCACTCATTTTCAGACATGTGTCCACATATTTAGAGAGTGCTTTTAACAAAATTTTATTGTCCAGAGGTGGGAACTTCAAATTTTGCCAACGACAACTGGCCTTGTGGAGTGAGGTTGTTCAACAAAATTTCAAGGGATACAGGATCCCTCCACTGGCCAGCCAACCCTATTTAGAAATAGTGAAGCCAGTAATAGTTTCAAGTTTGCTGAAATAATGCTGAGTCAGTAAAATCTCTGTTTTTAAGTACAACAGCTTAATCAGTGGAAGGAAATGGTTTTGTCAATGGCTGATAATACCTGGAGAAAATTATCTGCTCATAGAGAGCAGATTTTTATGCTTATTATACACATTTCTGTTCAGTATTTTGGGGCAAAGCACTAAGAAGACAAAACTTGGAATTTTTTTAAAAAAATGCACAGTTCTTCCTTATTTGCATTAAAAGGAGTTCAAATATTACTCCATCAGTCAACATATACATTGAGGATGAACCTTTAAATTATCCAATGAATGTATATATGAAAGGATACCACCACAGCTAAAATTCTACAGATATGGCTGATATCTGTGCACTATTAAAAATAGATTTTTAGCTGCACAGAAAAATATGCATTTTATCTTGACCATACTTTATACATAAAATTTATTCACAAACAATTAAAACAAAGGCAGTCTAGAATTTTCATTAAAAAACTTAAATTACTTTTAGAAACTTATTTTTCAGCAAGAGTAACTGGAACTATTGCATAAAATTAAGGAAAATCATATAAAAATAGAAAACTATTTTAAATTGTGACCAATATCAAAAGATAATGTGTCAAATTTGTTCAGGGGGCATAAAAGTAAAAAAGTATTGAAAAAACAAATAATGTACTTAAAACAAAAGGCCCATTGCACTGCTATATTAGAAGAGAATCTGTTTTAGTAAGGGTGCCCAAATTTTCACCTGTTTAAAAAATTAAAATCCACAATACATTTGCTTTTAAACTACTTTTCAAAAACTGTATTTTCCAGTACTTTCCGAACCACAATGTTTTGTTTAAAGACATGTGTTCATGTGTACCTATTATGGTTTTACAACAAATAAAATGGAAGAACATCTTTTATTTTTTCTTCTCTCAAACCATATATGTAAAAAAAAATCATTATGAAACTACAGTCATTCCTAATAAACTTCGTAAATACATTCCTGTATACTTTTTCTTTATTAAGATATTACACAGGTCAATCACATTTAATTTGCTTTATTTCCCTCTACTTATTCTGCTTTTCTCATGTGTACTTTCTTCTTGAGTCTTTTAACTACAACGTCTAACATGTTCTAGCACATATTCGGGAAAATGTAGGCTACAAACTTGTAAACCATCAAGTTTGCAGGGCATTCTTGGATATTCATCTTCTTTCCATTTATTATCTTCAGGATCAAAAGTAAGAATTGAATCACTGTAGTGACCATTATAACAAAGGCCTCCAAGAACCATTATCTGCTTGTCCAGAACAGCCACACCATGGCCGCTTCTACCAATTGGCATAGAAGCCAAAATTGTCCATTGATCAGTATCTGGATCATAAACCTCTGTAGAAGGGCAGCCTTGAGATTCAAACGAGGCTCTCAGGATTACACAGACACCTCCAAAAACATAAAGCTTGCCATTATAGGAAAGCATTTTGTGAAAACATCTTGCATAATTCATTTTGCATTTGTTTTCCCAACAATTAGTCACCACTTGAGTCCTCCTTGTTCGCTGCTCCACAGTTCCTTCTTTACTGGGATCAAATACACACACCTGCTTGGATGTAGAAGATGACGTTATTCCACCAGTGATGTACAATTTGCTGCCAAGAACAGTTCCTTCATGTCCGTATTTATTGACCGGATAAGGATCTACAAACTCCCACTTGTCTTCTGTAATATCATATCGTTCGGTTGAATAAAATGTTTCATCCCTTGTTCTTCCAGCTACTGCATAGATGTATCTTCCAATAACACCAACAGCAAATTCTGACCGTGGCACAGACATATCTGCCATTCGCAACCAAGAGTTTTGCCTTGGATCATATCGGAACACCTTGGAGGAAGCATGAAATTCACCATCTGGACCCAACTCTTCCCCACCCAATAAGAACACAAAATTATTAACAATAGCAAGGCAATCTGGTCTCAAAGGTACTTGTGGGCCTTCTAACTCCCACCAGACCCTTGGCTTGTGCAGGAGGAGGATTTTGCTATTTACCATGCTGTGTCCTATCATTCCTCTAAATACTGCAGTCTGGGGTTTGGCAGAACGAATACGATTTGATTTCATTTCCATCAAAGGCTGTTGATGCACACTATGGAAGTAATTCATAGCCTGCTCCACTTCATGCCGCAACTGCCTGGAATAACGATAAAATTCTGAAGTTTTCACCTAAGGATAGAGCAAAATACATATATTTATTTTCAAGGTGCATCTACCCTCTGAAACTAGGCAGATTCTAGGTATTCTAGATACTAGCTTACAGAACTTACCACATAACATGCAATTTAAGTCAATATAATTTAAATAGTAGTCCAATCTCAAAGTAATGCTAAAAATATTTAGTTTACCAAATATACGCTTGCTAGTTATAATTATACCCCAGGACTTAAGAACAGTCATATTTTTACTTGCTTCTAAAATTCCATGAGTGTGAAGGCTATCCTTGTATCAGAGTATTTCAAAGTATTTCAAAGGACCACATATCTACAAATACCTCATGCTGGATCCTTCCCACCATAACACTTGGCCTATTTAGGAAAAGGGCATCATCTGTTAGGGAGAGGTGTCCAATGTAGGCTCCAAACTATCTATAACTTTGTATGTAGCATGAAAAATTATAGCAAAATTGTTCAGAAATAAGTTGGCTAATTTCCTGAATTAAGGGAAACCATGAAACAAATACTTCAAATGCGATTTACTAACTGAAATAAAAATCCAGAAGAGCTTTTAAATAATCTGATCAACCAGTGTTACTTCTATTGCTGCTCTTCAGAATTGCACAATTCAGGTGGTTATCGGTCACATTGAACTTTTTTCTCATTTTCAGTATGTCAGAACCCAACACTGATTTGTTTAGGCATCTTTTAAAGTAACATTTTTAGATTGGCCTTCTTCATAATTAACTCCTACCATTTATATCTTTAATATACCAATACTTTCAATAAATAAGAAAATCCCTTTTTCCATATTTTTATATCTATTTCTCCCAGGCTATAAAAATGTGCAATAAAAGAAACTAATTAAAATATCTAGTCCTCTGAACATGCCTTTCAAATTCTAATTCAGAAGCTATCAGGCCCTAAACTAAAATACAAAAATTAACATATCAGGCCCTTCCGGTTTGACAGGCTTCGGAGGCAGCAGGAATTCGCGTTTGTGCGCGATTCCTGCTGCGCTTGCTGCTGGAGTGCCTTCGATCCAATTGGATTAGGAGGCTATAGTTATCCTGTAGGGATAGCTGAAGAGAGGGGGGATCCGGGCAGGGGTTGGGGGATATCGCACCCCACCTTCCCAGCCGGCTTAACTCCCTTTTCCAAAGGTGGTGGAGTGACGGTCAGTAATGGCCGTCACAAAGAACCTCTCAACTGGACAAGTTATGTGCTGGAGGAAGTGAAGACAGAGAAAGCTTTTGGCTGAACCGGGACGATAATTAACATCTGAATACCCTGGAACTTTGGCTTTTTTAAGTGATATATTGTTTCCCAGAGGATCGTTAAGCTGCAGTGGAAAGTAAAGGGAAAGTTTTTTTCTCTCCTCACTTTCCTTCCCATGGAGACAGCAGATGGAAATCGGAAATACCCGCTTTGGCAGCAGAAGGTACTAACTTTCAAAATTGAAGCCAAGGGGACATTAGATTTCTAAACATTGATACTTAAAAATCTACATCTTTTTGCTTTAAGTGGGAAGGAAAAGAGGTAAATGATTTATACTAACGTTTGTTGAAGGAGACTGCTTGGAGTTTTATAAGATTAGAGATTAAATCGCAATAAAATGCCTTGGAATTGTGTAATTGAATTTTGTCCCAGGAAGAGAAAGTAGAAGAAAGTGAAACAGACTGTGCTGATTGTGCTGATTTTGATTGCTTGATGACTTTGGGACCTTAACTATCTTTTGAAAGACTAAGAAAACATTTGGATTGTCTAAAAAAAAAAATTTCTTTCACAATGGTATCTGTTGAAGAACTGAAAATGCAATTTGAAAGATTAAGAGAAGAGGAAGAGGAAGGCAAGGAAGGCTCTTTTGGATCTATCCTTTGCTTTTTAGAAATGGCGATTTCTGCTTACCAGGAAATGCAACAAGAAAAAGGCTGCGATGATGAAGAAGAAGCCATCTTTAATGGACATATGATTTTAAAAAAGGGTAAAAAGGAGAAGAAAATGAAGAATTTAAGTTCTAAAAAAACAATCAAGAAAGGGAAAAGTAAGGTGAAAAATCGATATAATAATAGAAAGCAACAGAAAAGAGGAATACAACAGAGAGGGGAGACTAAAAAGTTGGAGATTGGGGGGGGGTAAAAAGGTTAGATTTGACAAGGAAGGAAGGGATAAAGCGAAGGGAAGTTATAAAGGCTTAAAACAAGATGTTAATAAACAATTTTTTTTCAGAGATAAAGGGTAAAACATAATCTAAAAAGAGATTCTGCAAAAGTACACAAGGTTGTATTTTAGTATTTGTATTTGAAATATGTGTTAATCATTTGTTATGGAACACTATTTTTAATATACTATAAGATTATTATGTTTTATATTTTAAAATGTTATGTAGAATGTACTAAGCAGAATCAGAATAGAAACTATGTATTATTCTAAGTGTTAAATTTGGGGGGGGGGAAATAGAAAGGTGTCATACTTCAACCAGTCACTACAGGAAAAAGTTTGTGTTAAAGAGAAAGATAAATGGATAATTGAAAAAGAACGGACAAAAGATACAAGTGTAATGATTTAAATTGAGATTAAATAAATAAAATAGAATTAAGAGAATGAAAAGAGGGGAGAAGATATATGCAAAATATAGAATTTTAAATAAGATATGAAATAGTATATAAGCTGAGCATGAATTTGATTTACGTCTGTACAAAAAGTTATAACCCGGGGTTAAGCCGCTTTCTAAAAAGAAGTTTTATGTTTTTATGTTATGTGTTTTGTTAGTCTATGTTTTTTTATTGAGGAGTAATGATGTTGGATAAGAACATATGAAATAGTAATAATATGAAATATAGTAATATGAAATATATGAAAGTATAAGTTTAATGAATAAAATAGAACAGAAATAAAGGAAGAAACAGTAAGAAGATGGAAAACAGTAATAAGATATGAAGTTGAATATATAAGATGCATATTAAATTGTGTGTGGAACCGTGATAATTTAGAACTATATTGTACTTAAATGAGATGTCTTATTTGTTTTGTTAAGTAGTTGTTAGAAAAGATGTTTTATGTTCTTATGTCTTATGTTTTGTTTGTGTACTCTCTTTGAAAATTAATAAAATTTGTTTAAAAAAAATAAAAATTAACATATCAGCTAAATGCAAACTTGTATTTTACTAGTTCATTTATGCAGTTCGACATAACAACATAGCATCACCAATAATGAATTTCCTAATATTAATACTGAATTCCCCAAAGCTCTATTTTTATAGATTAATGTCTACTCTAACATTGAGGTAAGCTTAGTCCAATTACATATTAAATCAACATAACATGTGATTTACTGTTCCTTGTAGTTGTGGTTGTCACTTTTGTCATGTGATTACAGATGTCTTGCAATTACACTGCAGCATCCCATGGTTGCATGATAGCCATTTGTGACCTTCAGCCTCCATCAATGGGAAGCCAAATAACAATCACATAACTGTTCTGACCCAGCCTTCATAAGCCACAGTAACTGTGGGATGCTGTGACTGCATGAAGTTCACCTAACAACGGCAACTGGAACAACCACAACTGCTATTATAAATCAGCAGGGTCATATGATGTCACACTTTATGACCATGTCTTTAGTGACAAGAATTGCCAGTCCCAATTACCATAGTTAAACCAGGACTACCTGTATTTTTAAATTTTTAAAATTAAATATTTCCCTACATATAAAAATAGGGGAAAGTCTCCATTTACTAGCAATTACATGAATGAGAATTATGCTCTCTCATTTTCAACCTACATGAATTGGTTTTTAATACAACACAGCTTTCTTAGTGCAAGAGTGTGTCTCTATCTTACATCTTATTTATCAACATATTCAGACCACCAACCTAGAAATATATTCTAGTTGATAAGGTTTTTTTGTAAATTACATTAAATAAGAGATTTTGAAATAAACACCTACTTGATATTTATGACTACTTAATTTCAAAAAGTATTGTTAAGCTTAATTTTAATATTTATATTTCTAAACATCCATCTTTAAGACAGCCTCAAAAATAGCGTGTTATAAGTTACACCCCTTTGGTCTTCACCATGAAAATGATTATTTACCAATTAATGTACTTTATTTCATAAATTATTTATATGAAACTTTGAATCATTATAATAAAGTGATTAGTGTACAGCATGGGTCTTGAACAGTCTACTTGTTGTATTCATAAAACATGAATTCTGAACACAGAAGCAAATGAAAAATCAATTTATGTAATAAGTCTTTAAAACAGTTTTGATTGGTCCACATCCAGTTCCTTTCCTAACAGTACCCATTTCATAAAAAGGAAACATTTCCTTCTTCTATATTTTGCCAATGAAGGTTCTGGAACTTTTAATTTGTCATTATTTGTTTAAGAATCCTTAATTGTCATTCTAGGTCTAAATGCTACCAGCTACTAGCTTGAGCATTATTACCTTATTCCTCTTTTTTACCACCCCACTCAAAACATGCATATGAAGATACCTTTTACTTAACAAATTCGGATAAAAGAGATGGTGCTAGAGCAAAGCATTTTGAAAATAAATGGACAAAGTTTCTGGACAAAAAGTTATTACAGGTAGTCCATGCATAATTATGGAAATTGGGATCCACAATTCTATTGTTAAGTAATGGAGTTCTTAAACAAAACTTCAGGTGTCCTTGACAGAGTTATCAACCACCACAGTCATTAAGCAAATTGCATGCTTTAACTGAGACATCATGTGGTTGAGACTTGCAATTTTACTGCCAAATTCTCTACTCCAGGGGTGTCAAACTCGTGGCCCACAGGCTAGATGTATTACATGTTGGCTACGCCCACTTTCGTTTTAACAAAGGAGGGGAAGTTGCAATACATCATATTATGATAAAGTGACACCGTGAGTTTGATACTCCTGCTCTATTCTGTTTGTTAGACGCCAGGTGTATAGATGACAATCGTGATTGTAGTATGCTGTGACAGTTGTAAACACCCGCTAGTTATGAAGTACCTGAATCTCAATCATGTGACTGCAAGGATCCTGCAAAGATTTTAAGTGTAAGGACCAATCATAAAGTTAATTCTTCAGCATTGTCAAAACCTTGAATGTTCACTAAACAGGGCAATCGCTAAGTGAGGACTACTTGTACAAACGAGACTAAGTATATACTGCAAATAGGAGATGAAGGACAACAATATGGATACAAATGGATGCACTAAGAAAAAAAAACCGGAAACAAAAGGATGAAACAGATATATAGTATCTAAAAGTGAATGATGCAATTAGCAAATATCATATATGGAAAACAAATTAAAGTTCAGCGCTTTAATCAATTCAAATATTTGTAACCAATGATTACAGTACACAGCAATCATAATATTTATTTTTAAATATATTTTTTTAAGTCTAAGTAGCATTATAGTTAAATGTTGGAAAATATACTTGTAATACTGTTGGTTACTTAGCTTGATCTCTTAGGATGTAATTATTTTATTTTTATTATTTTATATTTTATTTCAAAATATATAATCTAAGAGGAGTTGTGTTTGTGCGTGTGTCTGTTTCCTTAAAATATAAACACAGTAATAAAGACTTCCTTTGCTTGGGAAATTTGCTTTTAATGTCAACTACATCAATTAAGTTTCATCTAACTCATACCTTTATCAAAATATACATGGATTTTAGTATGTTACAGGTGCAATATTTTTAATTTTAAAAGAAATGTTTTTAATATTAAGAGAAAACTGGGCAGTTGACACGTCTTTACACTATTATAGTTCACAGTACACTGTTATAGTTCACAGATAACTTCAATTTTACAAATTATATTTGTGTATTAGTGACATCATAATAATTTTTGAGCCAAGGTACCTTAAATAGATTTACAGAATATGTCCAAAATCAAGGAGCCATGACTTCAGTGAACTTGAAATTTGACAAATTTTATAAAATATTTTATCACATAAAAATTAATATAAAGTATCTTATGACATAATACAAAATGTCATAAAACGTTTTGTTTAAACAGATACATTGCTGAATATCTCCTTGAATTTTAAAGAGCTTTTCTAGTGAAGGCAGTACATTAGAAGCTCTGTCACTGTTTACGTCATTGAGGAATTTGGTAAGGAAGTATGTCTGAAATAGTGATCTGTGGGTCATAAATAGTCTGGCACTTTTAAAATTAGTCACATGTTATTCTAGTCATCAAAAGGGAGATTCACATATTTCAGGGCAAGATTTTCCAGCCCACGCTGACATGTTGAGGTTGTCCAAAAAGTCCAATTCTAGATAACATGAACTATCTCTTGAGGTTTTTTTCTCCCATTACACTATTGGGATTTTTTTTTATTTAGAAATTATAGAAGGGCAGTTATTTATGTAATCAGATTTACGGGTCAGGGGAATGTAGGTATCCTATCCAAGAAGGATGTTACATTGCTTACAGGCTATATATGCATCTGATGCATAAGTAAACTTAGAAGGTAAAAAAGGTAAAGGAGTCCCTGAGGATCTTACTCCACTAGCTGTTGCCAACTCTAGAGGGCGGTGCTTATCTGTACTTCAAGGCCTTTAAGCGAGCACTGTCTGAAGAAATTTCCATGGCCATGTGGCCAGTATGACATCGGGGAATACTGATTCCTACCAAAATGGGTACCTATTTCTCTACCTGCATTTGTAGACTTTCAAGCTGCTAGGCTCGCAGGAGCTGGGGTGAGGGTAGGAGTTCACCCCATTGCTTGGCATTCAGGACTCGAACCCGGCTGCCGACTTTCCAGCCAAGCCCAGTGTCTTAACCACTGAATCTCTGTGCTGCCAAAGCATAGAAGACCCATCCTTTATTACATAAAGAGGAAGTTCTTATAGTTGGCCTAATTTAATTTTTTATATTTAATTTGCTTAAGGAACATTACATAGGTTGTACAGACCTTACTTTCTATGTTTCTTCACCCTTATTCATATTCTATCTGGTTATTTTTTCTTTAATATTTTCTGTCCCGACCTTTCCAATTTAAAGAGGCTTTCTAAAGTCAAACTGTGCTCAACTTCTTAAAGTCATACTGTATGTTATCAGTAAATCTGGTCAATAAACCAAGTCCTAATTGGTTCTTGTAATTTCTTACACTCCCAACAACCAAAGATTACCAATCTCAATGTAGAGAACATCTACCATAATGCCTACTGTTCTGCCATTGAAAAATAATAATGCTGGAAGTGGAACCATAATTTATATTCCCAGTCAGAGAAGAGAAAAGAGAACTATAACTTAGTACTTCACATCTCTTTTTATAAAGTCAAAAAACAGTACCTATTTTTTAAATTACTGATCCTGCACTGAATCTGTTAGAAGAACAAAATAAAGCCAAGGAGGGAACACTTATGTACCCCCTTTTGAGCTCCTGTACCAGTGGGATATGTATCAGATCAATAAATCAAGTTTAACATCTAAAGAGATTCATTTTCTAGCAGACTCTTATATTTTTAAATATATAAAACTTCCACAACTATGCCATGTCAATACACAAACCTCAGATTTCACTGATTATAATAAACAGTCTTGTAGGCTTTTCACTACTGAATGGTTTTCACTGATTGATAATCAGAAAAGCTGTAAACCTACCAGTTTTCTGGTTGTAAATTCTTTTAGCTTGTAACTGGGAAACTTTGCTTTAAAATTAAAATGTCTCATTTCAGACATGATTTCAAGGTTCCACTTTCTAAAACACTCTGACATTTCCCCTTCAACTAATTTTACCTACGAATAGCATGCTGCCCTAAACACATGAATGCTATCTACTGCTTTCAAATGCACCAACCTTTTCAAAAACACTGCATGGTGTCATCAAACAAAACCTGATATTCTGAATGATGGTGTCAGTATGTCTCCAGCGTCTTCTATCATGCCGCAGCCATGTCTGAACAGCCTCATAGAGTTCTATCTCTGGGAATCTGCTCAGATGATCGTTATCCAAATAAATCATAAGCTTTTCAAAACTGAGACAGGACAAAAAGTCAGGTCTGGCCATGAGAGGCACAAAATTTTCTAACAAAAAGGAATCCAGTTTTTCTCTTACTCCTTCAATGTTTACACCAAAGTCATCTAAAAGTCTCATAATTTCTGCACAGTTTTCCAAACATATTTTTGCTAAAAGAAAGGAGCAGCAGAACTTCACCACTTCAATAAGTTGAACATACATGGCAGCCTGCAGGATCTCATGAACAGTGCTCATGCTCAGTTCGATAGTTCCATAGTACATGAACTGGAGAACATGGCTGAAGCCTGTTGCTGTCAGTCCTTTTAAGTAGATTTTGTCCTGATCTCGTTCCCTCATATCTGCAGTAAACATAATCCTGAAGTAATCGCTTTGGGTGGCAAGAAGTGCTTTATGAGCTTGAAATTGGTGATCCTCAATGACAAGAGTGACATCAAGCAGTAATCCCTCCTCATACAGTGTTCTGAACCCAGCTGAGACACTGGTGTCATGGATCGAGGAACTAAATCCTTCCACGTCCCCTGCCATGAATCACCTGGAGAAATGTAAACAAAGAAAACTTTAGAATTTCATGAAATTCAGAAGGCTGAAAACCTTAATATTTAATCCATTGTCTCATTTTTTAATCTTGAATAATAGAATTGGCATCTTATACATCAAGACAGTATAGAAAATCTTGCTTTAGCAAAAGTAATCATAACAATCAGTTAAAT
Source organism: Pseudonaja textilis (assembly GCF_049901715.1). NCBI lineage: Eukaryota > Metazoa > Chordata > Lepidosauria > Squamata > Elapidae > Pseudonaja > Pseudonaja textilis. The sequence goes on along the minus strand of NC_141997.1, from coordinate 6,126,486 downwards.
ATTTGCTTAAATATTAACTTTTAAACACTTTATCCCCAACTTTTATACTATGCATATTAATGATAATTGTTTCATGGAACTAGATTTAAACTACAAAATATTACATTTGAACAAAGACTAGCCTTATTTGCAAATGAAGAGATGATAGGGCAAAAGATGCTACATTTAGTAAAAAAAAAAAATTAAACATCTTTGAGTCATTCTTGACTAATCATGATTGGTTAGATGTGTTCAAGCAGTTGTCTTGGCAAGATTTTTAAAGATTTTTAAAATTTATGTCACACAAACACATTTATACCAATTTAAGATCATCCTAAATTTCTGTAAAGTTGAACAGCATCAGTCATAATGGTGAAGTGAAGATTAAAAACTATTAACATAGCACAAAAACCAACAATCAAACCTTATAAAATACTGAGATCAGGTAAAGTCCACAGTATTTCAGGTGCTAAAAGGCATAAAGAACTAGACAAATGCATCTCTACTGCAATTAATAATATGCTCATTTTAGGGAAGATTCAGCAATGTAAAATAAGCAATTATGTTTCATAACCCCAATCTTTTAAACATTGTTTGGAAACGGGATAAATTAAGCTAAACTTTCCCTTTAGTATTTCCAAATATAAAGAATTTGCTTACAATTTATATTCTCAGCTGTTCTAGATAAATAAGATAGGAAATACAACAAGAGGAACTAATCCTATTTTATTCTAAGGCTACATTAACAGAATCTTGCAAATCTGAAAGTAGAAATTTCCCTCCGTATCTTTTTGTAACCTGATTAGGATGGTAAATTAGGATGGATCCTTTCTAAGTTTCTTTCTCTGCCAATAATGCGGTTGGGACTCTTTCTCAAGGTCATATCTACTTACAATTATAATATAAAGATCAGAAAAGACCAAACGATAAATTTCTTAATATAACATTTATAGATAAGCAGCATACAAAATCACAATGCAAGTGTATTTTTTAATATTTTATTAGTATTATTATTAAATATTAATATTTAATATGTTTTAAATCAGTTATATTTTAATTCTTCATCTCCTCTGCAGGGGTGGGATCTGACAGTGTAACTACTGGTTCGGGTGATTTACGATTTGCTGTGCGCGTGTGTGAATCATCGTCAGTTTGCTGCCTGGACAGCTGAGCGGCGCTGTGCGCGGGTGCGCAGCGCTTGAAAAAGAATTTTTTCTGCTTTTTCAACTGCAGCTGTGCCACGCAAAGCAGCTGAGGTTGAAAAAGCAGGATATAAAAGTCAGGTAAGAGCCTAGGTGGGCGGGTAGGCCAAAACAGCAGCAGGCATAGAACCAGTTTCACGTCTGCTGCTCTTCAGAGCTACCGGTTCTACAAAGCCGGACAGAACTGGTAAAATCCCACCCCTGCTCCTCTGTATCCTCGAACAGATCAGTACAGTAATATTCTGGAGCATGACTCCAAAGACCTTATTTCAAAGTACTCTTCCTAAATTTCTGTCCTAATAAACAAATAATTTAGAACCATTTTTGAAATATTAAGTTACATAATTTTAGATTAATTAGATTGTTTTAAAAACTTTATTTTGTAAGTTAGCATTTTCAATTTTGTTTTGTTTTTGAATATTTTTCTTTGTTAAACCAATAGCAGAATAGTATTTTGAAAGTACAAGACATAAATCAATAAATACATTGTGATGAAGTTAAGAGTCACAAACTTACTCTCTCTACTGGAGGCCCTATGGATTATTCTGAATCTTAGTTCTAAAACAGACAAATAGAAGCTTGCACTGAAGGGTCTAGTTCAAATATGAAGTCAGTAAGATGTAAAACATGTATTTGTACATTGGGCTAAGTCTGAGGGATGTGTCAGCCTGGTTATCTCCTACAGCATTTACAGAATATCCTACACTGCAGGTGATGGTTGATAACATGGAATACTCATAGGTAGCCAGAAATATGTCTCTCAAAACAATTTTGCTGGTGCCACTCAGTTCAAGTTGGGACAACCCAATTCTTCCTTCCTCCTGGCCGATTGCCAAGAATCAGGCCATGCAAACGAACACACAGTGCCATCCACACACATGCAGGATTCAGGCAGCAGGCAAAACCACCCCCAGTCAGCAGAAAAACCATCTGCCACTGAACTGATCCTTGGCGTCCAAAAGTTGGAAGGGGGCTCCATTATATGATGTTTCAAGATGAGATTTTAAGATCAATTTGACATTCAAAGAATGATCTACAACAACCCTAAAGTTTATTTTTATAATGAAAAAAATAATGTAAAAAGATAAATGTGAAACTTTAAAAAAATGGAAGTCATGAGTTGCAGCACTTGGAATAGCTTCTTTTCAGACCCAAGCTATATGCTAGTCAGAGACTGAAATAAATTATCTCTCTGTTTCTCAAGTTTAAGCCTTCTCCTTATTTATTTTATTTTGTCAAGCAATTATATGATAACGGGTATAAGTATAAACATGGTTATGAATACATGAAATGGATACATATAAAAAAAAAAGAAACAATAGGACAGGGATGGTAGGCACATTGGTGCGCTTATGTACGCCCCCTACAGAACTCTTAGGAAAAGGGTGAAGTCAATAGTAGACAGTTTAAGGTTAAAGTTTTTGGGGTTTCGGGAAGAAACCATAGAGTCAGGTAGAGTATTCCAGACATTGACCACTCTGTTGCTGAAGTCGTATTTCCTGCAATCAAATTTGGTGCAGTTTACCTTGAGTTTGTATCTATTGTGTGCTCTTGTATTGTTATGGTTGAAGCTGAAATATTCATTGACAGGTAGGACTTTACAATATATAATTTTATGCATTATACTTAGATCGGACCGAAGGCAGTGTAGTTCTAGGTTGTCTAGGTCTAGAATTTCAAGTCTGGTGGCATAAGGGATTCTGCTATGAGGAGAGGAGTGGAGAACTCTTCTTGTGAAATATTTCTGGACTTTCTCAATGGTATTAATATCAGATACGTAATGTGGGTTCCAGACTGATGAGCTGTATTCGAGTATTGGTCTAGCAAATGTTTTGTATGCTCTAGTTAGTAGTGTGATATTACCAGAGAAAAAGCTACATAGGATTAGGTTAACAACTCTTAATGCCTTTTTGGCTATGTAGTTACAGTGGGCTCTAGCACTTAGATCATTAGAGATGAGTACTCCAAGGTTTTTGACAGAGTTTGGATCATCAACAAGGTCTTGTATTTTCAATTCAGCTTGTACTTTATTTTCTGTTTTTTTTTTTTGCCAATATGTAAGACAGAGCATTTATTTGTTCAGATTTGAAGTTGCCATTTAATTGACCATTCTGATACATAGTCAAGATCTTTTTGAAGGGTAGCAGTATTGAATAGCTTCACATCATCAGCGAAAAGAACGCAGTTGCTCTTAATATAATCACAGAGGTCATTTATGTAGAGTATGAAGAGAGTTGGTCCTAGAACACTGCCTTGGGGGACACCACTGTTGACAGGTACAGGATTTGATAGGACACTCCCAATTTTGACCATTTGTTGTCTGTTTGACAGGAATGCTTCTATCCAGTTATGCAGTTGACCAGAGATACCATAAGATTTTAGTTTTAGGAGTAGTTTGTCGTGTACCACTGAATCAAAGGCTTTACATAAGTCTATGTAGATTGTGTCTATTGCTTTGCCCTGATCAAGTTGTGTAGTGCATATGTTTTTGCAGTGTAAGAGTTGCAGATTACAGGATAGTTTTTTCCTGAAACCAAATTGTTTATTGGAGAGTAGGTTGTTTGTCTCTAAGTGGAGGATAATGGATTGGTTAATAATTGATTCCATGACTTTACAGGTGATGCAGCATAAAGAGATTAGTCTGTAATTTTCAACTAGGCTGGAGTCTCCCTTTTTGAAGATGGGGATGACCGTGGCTTGTGACCATAGGTTTGGCAAGGAGCTGGTCCTGAAAGGTTTTTCAAAGATTATGCTTAGAGGTTCGGCTATGGCTGTGGATAGCTTTTTAAAGAAGTAGGCACATATTCTGTCTGGTCCAATAGATAGAGATAGTTTTAGATTGTGTAGTGCTTTTTCAACATTGTCTTCTGTAAAATCAATATGTATTAAATCATTGTAGCTGTCTGTGGTTCGACTAAGAAATACTGGTCATGATCCATTGCTGTTTATGAATACTGAGCCGAAGAATGTGTTAAAGAGGTTGGCTTTAATGGTGTCATCGTTGCAGTCTTTACCATTAGGTCCTTTCAGGGGTGAGATGGACCTTGAGTCTTTTAGTTTGTTGTTTACAAAATTGTAGAAAGCGCGGGTGGAATTGGTGGGTAAAAGGTTTTCCTCTTGTTTAATGTGATAATTGGTGCATTCAGTCTTTATCTGGTGGCATAATTTTTTGTATCGGCTTTTAAAGTTGGCAATGTGACCAGATTTGTTTTTCCGCCAAAGTGATTTCTTTTTGGAAGCTCTTTTATTGTTATGGGTAATTTGTTTTTTCTGGTTTTGGGAGTTGTTGTTGGTACATATAGTTTGATGACTCTTTTGACTTCAAGTAAAAATATGTTGTAATGGTCTTCAACAGTATTGCATCCAGTGAATAGAAATTGCCAATCAAGAGATGAGAGATTGGGCGTTGGTACTTACTTGACACGCCATTTCTCTTCGAGCTGCGAGGAACATCCAGAAGTGGGTGGTGCTTCAGTCTCTGCATTCGTAGGCTGAGCTTAATTTTGAGGAACGCTACTCCTCCTTCCACGTGACTCCTCCACAGTATTCCCCAGTTTTGCGAAGACAAGAGGAAAAAAATTTGTGCTCTCATCCTAACTAACTAATGGTTCATTGGCCGAAACAAGACCCCACCAGACGGTGAAATTAGGGTGGGGCTGGATGCTCCTCGCAGCTCGAAGAGAAATGGCGTGTCAGGTAAGTACCAACGCCCCTTCTCCTTAGAGCTGCACGGAGCATCCAGAAGTGGGACATACCAAAGCTGGCCCTGTCGTACGAGAGGGGCGCTGTCTGGTTTGTAGTCACCTCGGGTTCTTTAAAGACCTTCTGTAGAACCCTTCTGCCAAAGGAAGCCTCAGCTGAGGCAAACACGTTAATCTTGTAGTGCCTGATAAAAGGTGACGAGGAGGCCCACGTCGCCGCCCGGCAGATTTCGTTTATTGGTGCCTGGGTAGCCCAGGCAGCCGAAGTTGCCGTGCTCCTGGTGGAGTGAGCTGTGATACCTCTGGGTACCTGGAGGGCCTGTGACTGGTATGACCTGGCTATGGCCGCCCTTATCCAACGGCCTATGGTGGATGGTGATACCTTGAGCCCCTGTGTTTTAGGTTGAAAGGAAAGAAACAAGGCCTCTGATTTTCGGAAGGCCTCTGTACGTTTGATGTAAACACACAGGGCACGTCTCACGTCCAGTTTGTGCCATTGTCTCTCCCTTTCCTGAGATGGCCTGGGGCAAAAATTTGGGAAGATAAGTTCCGGAGCTCTGTGGGAAACCGAATTGACTTTGGGCAAAAAGGAAGGGTTGGGCCGGAGGACCACTTGATCAGTGTGAAATACACAAAGGTCTTTCCTAATAGATAGGGCAGCAATCTCGGATATCCTACGGGCTGATGTGATCGCTACAAGGAAGATTACCTTGTATGTTAGGAACTGGAGAGATGCCTCCCTTAAGGGCTTGAAAGGGAGTTTTGTGAGTGAGGTAAGGACTCTGTTAAGGTCCTGGGTTGGGTACCTGTGTAGAGTTGGAGGGTATAAATTTGTGGCCCCTCTAATAAAGGCCCGAATACGGGGATGATGAGAAAGGGAATCGGCTCCTTCACAGGAGATAACCGTTGATAAGGCTGCTACCTGTCGTTTTAATGTGTTAGGAGACAGCCCTTTACTGAGTCCCACCTACAAAAAGTCTAGAATTTGGGCAATGGAAGGGGAAGCGGGGTCAATTTGGAACTTGACACACCATTTACAGAAAATGGACCATGTGGCGTTGTAGATTCGTATAGTTGAGGGCCGCCTGGCTGCTAGTATAGTGTCAATGACCCTGCTAGATAGGTTTTCCATCTTCAGACGGTCCCGCTCAACCTCCAGGTGGTTAGTTGGAGCCATTGGGGGTCCGGGTGGAGAAGAGGTCCCTGAGACAGGGAGATCGTGTCTGATGGGATCCTCCAGGGCGGAGCCACTGATAGGCTGTGGAGGTCCGCAAACTAAGGACGTCTGGGCCAATAAGGTGCTACGAGAAGCAGTTCCACTTTCTCGTGAAGTACCCTTTGAATGACACTGGGCACCAGCGCCGGGGGGGAATGCATACAGTAGCCCCGTGGGCCAAGGGCAACTTAAGGCGGTGTAGTTCTCCGCGCCTTGGGATGGGAATCTTGAAAAGAATCTTGGAAGCTGGGTGTTGAGGGGGGAGGCAAACAGGTCCACTACCAGTTGCTCGAAGATGGATGCCGCCTCCTTGAACAGTGATGGGTGGAGGCGCCACTCTGACTGGTCTATGGTGGCCCTGCTCAACCAGTCTGCTTGGATGTTTGATAGTCCCGAGATGTGATCTGCCCTGAGGGAAAGGAGGTTGGACTCCGCCCAACGGCAGAGGCGCTCGGCCTCCCTCATCAAGCGTAATGATTGGGTGCCCCCTTGCTTGTTGATGTGGGCTTTGGCTGTCACATTGTCAGAGAATGAGGATGTGGAGGCCGCGTACCTGAGGGAGGAAGCTGCGAAGGACCAGGTGTACGGCGTGAAGTTCCAGCCAGTTTATGTTGCATAGTTGCTCTATCACTGACTATCTGCCCTGTGATGTGAGGGACTGAACATGAGCACCCCATCCGAACAGACTGGCATCTGTGGTGACGGTGAGTCTTTGGGGCTCCTTGAGGAGGCAGCCCTTGTTGATGGACGATTTGCTCCACCAAAGGAGGGACGTAAGGACCTTTGGTGGAACCCTGACCTTGAATTTTGAGTTGCTTGAGCCGGCTCTCTGGTATGGAAGCAGGAACCACTGAAGGGATCTGGTGTGTAGGCGGGCCCAGGGAATAATGGAAATACAAGAAATCATTTTTCCCAGTAATTGAGATAATTCCAGAAGGAAAACCCTCCTGAGGCACCTGATGGTTCTAACGGATTTCTGGATACTGAGAAGCCTATCTGAAGATAGGAACACCCTCCCTTTCAGAGTGTCAATCACCATCCCCAGGTGGGTTAATCTGGTGGAAGGGGATAATTGGCTCTTCTTCCAATTGATAAGAAACCCATGTTCCTGGAGAGTGGCTAGAGTAACCTGAGTATCCCTCACTGCTTGATCTTTAGAGTGGGATAGGAGGAGGATGTCATCCAGGTAACAGTGGAGGCGCACGGGGAGGGTCCTGAGGTGGGCAGCTAGTGCAGCTAGAACCTTGGTAACGATTCTGGGGGCGGAGGCTAAACCAAATGGAAGTGCCATGTATTGGAAGTGGTGGTTGTTATAACAAAAACGAAGAAATTTGTGATGGGAAGGCTGCATGGCGATGTGAAGATATGCCTCTGTGAGGTCAATGGATGACAACCAGTCCCCTTGTCTAGTTCCCAGTAGAACAGATTGCAATGTGTGCATCTTGAACTTGCGATATACCAGATAGCAGTTAAGCCGCTTTAAGTCCAGTATCGCTCTCCATCCCCCCCGTGTTTTGGGACTACGAGCAAATGGGAGTAAAAGCCCTGCCCTTGTTGTGACTGAGGGACCGGTTGGATGGCCCTTATGTCAATTAGGTGCTGGATAGCTGAATCCATGAGGCTGCGCTTAGTGCGGTTCTTGGAGAGGACATGGCATGAAGAAATGGGGGGGGGGGCCGGACTGAAATTTGAGGGCAAGGCCGAACCTGATGGTGTCCCTAACCCAGGCGTCAGAAGTAGAGGCATCCCACTGGTTGGCGAAGGCTTTAAGACGCCCGCCAATGGGAATGGGGTCATGTGGCCTATCTGGAGCGCCGGAAGGGCCGGCTACTAGATCCCCGAAAGGGCCTTTTGTAGTTACTGCCCCTTCTGTTTCTGTCAGAAGAGTCGGCCCTGTCTTGGGGTTGACCCGACCCGAAGGGAGGGTGCCTTTGATACCTAGGGGAGAAGGAGGCCTGGTAAAAGAGCCGAAAGGGAGCTCTCCGAAAGGGCTGCGAGGTTCTAGGTTCTGACTTCCGGGTGAGGGAGGGGAGAAATTTCTTCTTATTGCGACCTTCCACTAATAGGGGATCCAAAGATGGTCCAAACAATTTGTTTCCCACGAGGGGAGCAGAAGCCAATTTAACCTTATTCTTAAGGTCTGCCTGCCAATGATTCAGCCAGAGCAGACAGCGGGCAGTGACATGGGATGAAATAGCTCTGGTGGAGAATTTAACAAAGTGATAGGTGGCATTGGCCGAGAACTCGGCTGCGGCCGTGATCTTGGTGATGTCCTGATGAGCTCTGACATTGGAGGCTGGGACATGTTGTTTGAGCTGGCGGAACCAGCGAATGGATGAACGAGCAAAGAAAGAGGCGGCCGTGGCTGATCTGATTGCCCAGGCATCCGACTGGTGAGCTCGGCCCAAGGCCAGCTCGGCCCGCTTCTCCTCCAGCCTCAGGGCCTCCAGGGGGTCACTGTGGGTGGAGGAAGAGGCTAGACCCACGATGGGCTCATCAATCTCCGGGGTACCCAACAATTTGGAGAATTCTGGGTCCAGATGGAAAATTTTTTGATCATGGGCCAATGGGGCAGGGGGGGCCACTGTAGAGGCCAACTGTTTTACCACCAGGTCAGAGAAAATGGGAGGGGATGGGATGACTTCGGCCTCCACCACGGGCTGTTTAAAGATGGAGTCGTCTGGATCCTCCGGAGCAAGAGGAGTGGGATCAGAGGGAGACTGAGTAGTTAGGCCCAAAACATTTTTGGCCTTGAATAGGAGGGACTTAAATAGTTGTGGCTTGAATAGCCCCACAAAGGCGGGTTGGTCTGGAGTGAGACCCTCGTCCTCAGACATCTCCCCTTCCAATGGGTCCACCTCTGAAAGGGGTTCGCTGTACTGCATAGACCCCAGGTCAAATTCCTCTTCTTCCCTGATTAATTCTAAGTCCCCTTCCTCCTCCTCCTCCTCCTCCCTTGCTCCAAGGGGAACCTCCCCTTGCGGGGGTACCTGTCCATGGAGCGCTTCCGATCTGGGAATGGATCTTACGGATTGAGACTCGTGTTCCGAGGCTGCCATGTGGTACGCAGGCCTGGCTATTTGCTGGAGCCCAGCCGCAATGCCCTGGCAGATAGCCAGCTCCATCCAGGATCGTAATTTCTTTGGGACCTCCTCAATGAGCGAGTCCTCTTGGCGTAGGCCAGCAGCAGTGGGCGTGAAGGTGGCTTCAGGAGCCCTTCTAGCTGGAGTTCCAGTAATCAGCACCTGATGAGCTTGAGAGGGCGAGCTGCGCCTGGATAGTGAGGGAAAATCTGGAGGAGTGGGGGGGAGCAGATGTAGAGGGAGTGGAGGGTGGGGGAACTGTAGCAGGAGCCTCTTTGGAGCGTCTGTTAATTTCCTTCTCTAGGGCCCTATGGCGCCTCAGGGCATCCCTCTGGGAGGCTTTGGAGGTCTCCTTAGCCTGTCTGCGCAAGTGGTGGGTCTTAGATTTAGCCTTCAGAGAAGGTCCTCTGGAGGTAGGACCCTCTGCCATTTCAGTGAAAATGTGAAAATTATAGAATATGATATGAGTCAGATTGAAGTTGTTAAGTCTAGTACTGTTGGTTACTAGTTGTTCCAGTCCCCCAGGTTTGTTACAGCATTGTAGAAAGTTGCATGTTTGGGTCCAGTTTTAAATTCATTTAGGGCCCAGTTAATATGAGATAGATTGAAGTCACCAAGAAAGATAAAGGTGTTTGGGCAGGATGTTGCCCATATTAGTAGTGAATTTAACTTGTTTACATGTTTGATGTCATAATCAGGGGCTCTGTAACATAGTAAGAATCGAAATGTGATATTTAAGGACAGTTCACAGACGATGGCCTCAGGAAGAGCAAGCTCCTGGGTAACTTGGATGTTTTTTAGATGTAGGGACTTTTTATAGAAGATAGCAACACCACCTCCTCTACGGATTTCATGATCTGATTGGTAAACTTGATAGTCTCTTACTGTGGTAATGGAGTCAGGGAGGGATGCGTTGAGCCATGTTTCACAGACAAATATGATGTTGAATTTAGCCATATTTAATAAGAGGAGGAATTCAGGTATTTTACTTACAAGACTTCTTGCATTAAGTAGCTTGCATTTAAGGCCAGCAGTAGTTGGAATTGAGGTAGTTAGGAGCGTGCGTGCCTAGTTTTGAATGATGGTGGATTGGATGAGGTAGGGTTGAATGTGGAGTTGTGGGTTCTCACTTCCTTGTGGGAAGGGAAGAGTTGTTATTTATATCACAATATTCAATGCAACCATATAAGCAGCATGGTGGCCCACTGATGAAGATGCTCGCCTCCCACTCAGAAGGTTGACAGTTCAATCCTAGGTAGCAGTACATGTTTCTCTCTTAGGAGACAAAGAAAAAAAAATCTGCTGTGAACTCCAAGTAGGTCTCAGGAAGGGCACATAGCCAGTAAACACACTCAGTTCCATCCAGTCGCCGTGACTTTATCCCAAATTAAGGAACTACAGAATTGTAAAAATGAAAACAATTCAATGCAAACATATATTTTGGACAAAGGAAAATAACAAAAAATGCATGCAATCAAAAACAAAATAGAACATTCAGGGCGAACTGAATATCTGAAAACCCAGACAGCTAGAATCCTGAAGAACTTCCCAAAGGCTTAGCATTTTGTTGCAGATAAAATTACTTTCTTCTGCAAACACATTCTACTAAACGGAGTACTCTCCAGGCTAAATTCATGGCAGTTTCAGCCTGTTTCTCTCTTACTTCAACTAACTAAAGCAAACTAAAAACCAGTACAGTTAATCCCCAAGTTACGAGCATTCATTCAGTGCCCGTTTGAAGTTACGAGATCAACACCCCCTTGTGTTTACAAGCAAATCCCAAAATTACGAATGTTACAGCACCATGGCAGTTGTTCGCCCTTACGTCTGCAACATTCACCCTATTCCCCCTGCCCCCGTTCCCCACAGTTGCTTTCCACTCCCATCCTACCATGCCCAACCGAATTACCTTACAAGATCAGTCTCCTCTCTTGCTGCCGTTTGTTTGCTTTTGAGGAAGAGGAGAAGCTCCTGGGGGCGTAATATCATGTGAGTTGAGGCACCCATCTTTTGCAGAGGTTGGGTGCCTGAACTGTCATAAGATCACATACCCCAGAAACTTTCATTCTCAGCGCAAAATGTGTTTATGGTGCCTGTCTCCTGCTCCTCCCACCAACTCCTTTCCAGCACCACAGGCACACTTTTTGCCCAGACAGAAACTGGAAGTTTCATCTGCATGTAAATGAGGCCTTTGAAAACAGAGGGATTCACTCCATTTTTAAACACCCCATAGGCGCCTATGAGACCTTTGAAAAACAGTGTTGGTCTTACCTGAAATGCAACTTCTAGTTGTATTGGAGGAGAATCCAAAGCATGGGTTGTCTCTGCTTCCTTGCTTGAAGACTGAGCCAATCAAAGCTTAGTCTCTACTGAGCATGCTCAGTTTTCGATGAAGACTAAATCAGTGGCCCCCAACCTTTTTTGAACCAGGGACCAGTTTCACGATTATTTATTCTTCCACGGACCGGTACCTGAGTAACGCGAGACTCCACCGCCATCGGGACGGCTCTTTGTTCGAAGCCACCACTCCCCTTCAACAAAACTAAGGCGCAAGCACCCAAATGCCGCTTTCCAACCGAAAACCCGGAAGCATCGCCTGGTGGCAAGTGCCGCCCACCGCCACCTTCTACTACTAGTCCCTAACGCAGCACGGAGCTGCTTTAGCCAGGCTTCTCTCTCCCTTCTCAGTCTCTCTCACCTTCCTCAGTGAACAGTCACCCTTCTTCTTTCCAGCCTTGGGCAAAAAAAAAAAAAAAAAGACTTGGCACAGCCGGCTAGAAAGCACGCACAAATTCCTCGCAACTTCCTGCCTCCGCCTGCGAGGAAGTGGGCGGCAGGGGGGGCAAGGGGTGCAAGCATGGGCCGGGAAGCGCAATTGGTCAGGGAATGACCTTCCCCGGGAAAGTCGGAGTCGCAGCCGCTGCCGCAGCTGCTGCTACTTCCTTGCGCTCTGGCAACGGACGCCATGGCGCTCCTTCAGTGCCTGTGCTCAATCTGTTCCTCCGGATCGTGGTGCAGCAGCAACAGCAACAGCTTTATCTGCGTGCGTGCGTGTGCGTGGTTGACGGGGGAGAAGGAGAAGGAGAGGAAAAGGGAGACTAGCACTGGGCATACCGTAGCGCTCTTTTCTCCCTCTCTCTCCCTCGCAGTGCCCAAGCTTTGCGGCCCGGTAAAAAATGATTCACGGACTGGTACTGGTCAAGGGACCGGTGGTTGGGGACCCCTGGACTAAATGATTGACTGGAGATTTTCTTGGTGCTCTTCCTGGATATTCCTGAACTCAGGACCTGACATAATCAGGATGGGTTTGGATTCTCATTCAGTACAACTAGAAGATGCATTTCAGGTAAGACCAACGCTCTTTCTCAGTTGTACTGGTCGGAGAATCCAAAGCGTGGGACATACTAAAGCAGGCTGTCCTAAGGGTCGGCAGTAGTCTGGTCCTGAGTCTTCACCTCCATATACACTCTCTGCAGTACTCTTCTTCCAAAGGCTGCTTCTGCTGATGTGAAGACATCTAGTTTATAATGCCTAATGAATGGAGATGGTGATGACCACGTTACTGCCCTACAGATTTCGATAGAGGCCTGCGTGTTCCAAGCTGTCATTCTGGCTGAACTCCTGAATGGGCTGTCACCCAGCCAGGCAGTGGCAATGATTGGATCTCATAAGCCTTTGCAATGCATGTCCTAATCCACTGCCCTATGGTCGATGGCAAAACTTTGTGTCCCAAGGAATCAGGCTTGAATGATTACAAACATTGATTCTGTTTTCCTAATAGAGCCTGTTCTCTTTATGCATATGTGTATTACCCTGCTAACATCCAAAGAATGCCACTTCTTCTCCAACCCATGGACTGGTTTCAGGCAAAAATCCAGCAGTACTATCTACTGTGCTCAAATGGAATGTGGAGTTCACCTTTGGCATAAAGGTAGGATCTAGTCTCAACACTACTGTGTTTGGGTGACATATGCAAAGGTCCTCCCTTATGGATAGGGCTGCTAGTTCAGATATCCATCTGGCCAATGTAATGGCCACTAGGAAAACCACCTTCAGAGTGAGCAAACGTAAGCTAGCCGACTGCAGTGGCTTGAACCGCTCTATGATGAGTGCTCTCAGCACTTTGGTCAGATCCCAGGTGGGATACCTGTGTATTACTGGCGGTTTTAAATTGGTTGTTCCTCTGGTGAACGGACGCACCAGTGGATGCAGGGCAAGGGACTCTGAGGTAGCACAGCCCAAAACTGATGCTATTGCTGCCACCTGTCTATGTAAGGTATTGGAAGACAGGCCCTCATCTAGACTCTCCTGGAGAAAGTCTAGAGTATGTGTCACCGACACAGTGGTTGGTTCAAGCTGAGCTTTAAGGCACCAGCTACAGAATGCTCTCCAGGTGGCATCATAAATTCTGTTGGTCGAAGCCCTCCTAGAAGCCTGGAGTGTCTGTATGACCTTGGTGGAGCATTCCAATTTACTCAGTACAGCCCTTTCAAGTGCCAGATGGTCAGTTGAAGCCATTGTGGTTCTGGATGCTGTACTGGCCCCTGGGTCAGGACTATCCTGTCTGGATTCTCCATGGTCTGCCTACTGATGGATCAACCAGACCTGCGTACTACAGCTGTCGGGGCCAGTGGGGTGCTACGAGTAGGACCTCCGCACTCTCTCTATTGTTGGGATCTGAATCATTTTGGCCAATTCTATGTTGCAATTCTTCTTTTCATTCCCACCTAGTGTTGGGAATACCACTGGTTGACCCTCCATCACCTTCTTGAACAGCTCAGGTGAGGGTACCATCTCGCATTCCACCTTAGTTCTTGCGAAGAGACGATCTTTTGGGTCTGATGAATCTGGTACCAATAGCTTTGTTGCTGTGAAAATGCCCAGGCCTGTTGCTCCTTTGGCCTTACCTAGCAACATCTTAAACAACTTTTGGCAAAACAAGCCAGTGAATGCTGGAGCCTCTGTCACCTCTTCCTCCTCATCAGAAAATGCTGTTTCCTTCTGTTCCTCCTCCGGAGTCTGAAGCCTCACTTTGGGTGTATGACCACATTGAATTGGTTCTGTGGAAATTCAATTCCTCCCGTCTGTCTGGCTAGCAAGAGATGCTTTTTGTCAGGTATCCTTTCTTTATTCATTGGTAAGGGTAAGGCTGAAGGTCCTGCTCCTCCCTAACCTCTGTTAGTACTTCTAACATCAGGGCTTTCATCTCATCTCTAAAGGTAGGCTCCCTGAGTCCTACAGCTGTAGGATTAAAACTGGCTTCTGGGGCCAGTCTCCTCCTCTTTGGGAAAGGTTCCCAACTATTACTGAAGTCCTGGGAGCCTCCCTACATCTCTGATAAACACTCTTCTTTAAACAAAGAGCAGGCTGAATATACTGCTCACCAGCTCCCTCTGGTGTTGCAGTTCTGGCACTATTCTCTTGTTGCCTTGTTTCTATTGGTTTATTTGTTGAAGCATGGGAATTTGTTCCTTTCTCCCTCCCTTTCTTCCTTTGCAAAACTCTTCTCAATGGCTCTTTGTCTCCTTAAAGCCTCCCTTTCATCAGCCTTGGACACCTTGTGCAAAGGCTTTTCTTTCTCTACCATTACTGCTGTTCTACTGGCCGCCTTAGGTCCTTTAGAGCCCTGTTCTCTAGCTGGGCTTGGGTCAGGCAATCCCTGAACCTCCAAGCCTGCCTCCATTTCCGAGAATTCAGCTATGTTGTCCCCTTTTTTCCTTGGGACAGGCAGCTTTGCCCATGCTGGAGTTCTGCTGTCGCGATCTGATGTTTTCTGACCGCTTGAGAGTATGCTCAGCTGCAACTGAGTAGTGACTCCGCTATTGCTTGGGACCCTTCTTTAGGGAAATGGCTCTGGCTGCTTCAGGATGAATGAGTTCTCAGGCGCTTGCTTGCTTGGGGCCGCGGCTTCCTTCTAAGCCCAAACAGCAGTTTGGTTCCGCTCTGTGACCTCAGGATGGCCAAGCGTCTGTCTGCTTTTCCCCCTGGGTCTCTCTGAGTAGCAGCTATGTTTCAGGATGGCCAAGCGCTAGCCCGCTCGCTTGCCACTTCAGAATGGCCAATTCTATGTCAGGTCAAAAAGTGTCCCAGTGATGGTGGAAAGGAGTTGGGGGGAAGGAGGAGACAGGCGTCACAAACACTTTTCGTGCCCAGGAGCTTCCATTGACTCGTCTCTCTCAAAAGGAAAGAAACTGCAGCAGAAAGGAGACAGTTCTTTGCAAGGTGAGTCCAGCGTGGCAGGGAGGGAGAAACATGAGATATCTTAGTGGGTTGGGAAGGCCTCAGAGGCCTGTTCCATCACTAGGTCTCCCATGGCCTTCCTTACCCTGAGTACTTCATGTGCACTTAATGAACCACGCATTCGCCCACGTATTAAATTAATGAACGTGAAAGCAGGGAGTGATCTTCTTCAAGGTACAAGATTCACTCCCATAAATATTCAAGATACGAATGGAATGGGCAGGCTCCGTTACATTGGTAACTTGAGGACTACCTGTATTATCACATAATTAGAGAATAAGTCTGTTTTTAGTTCATACCCCGAAACATTTACTATTAAAATGTATCATCTTTTAAAGAAAATATAAATGTCAGCTTACATCTTCCCTTTCTTTCAAGCTTGCTGCCAGGAGGGCAGGGCTGACATCACAGTAACATGACGTGTCTCACAGCGAACTCTGTGGGACTGTTGAAATCCTAACTGCCGGGTTGTCGTAATTCAACCTAAATTGCCTGGGAGGGGTGTGAATGAAGAGCGTGCACTCTGCTGATCTCAGAAAGCCCACAATCTCCCTGATTGATCCGGAGAAGGTTCTCTAAATTGACAGCAGGGGAAGGCCATTGCGTGCCATTCCGAAGCTGGGACAGTCACCAGAAGTGAGAAGGCAGAAAGAAGGTGTGATCAATCTGGCGAGAGATTTCCAACACTGAACTTTTAATTTTAATAGAAGAAAGACCCCCCCTGGGGGGGGGATAATGTAGTGAAAGTGTGACCCAAAGGGGGAGGTAGAATTGGTTTGTTTTTTTCTATTCCACCTCCAGAAGAAAAGCATCGAGGAGAGCTTTAAAAGCCATTATTGAAATAGGAATTTGGCCAAAAGGACTTGTTGAAAGAGCATATTTAGAAAACTGGACTGGGTATTTTAATTTTTAAGTTAGAAATTACTGGACACTATAAAAACTGACTACATTGGCACCTTCTTTTTTATAAATATTGCATTTTACAATTTGAATTAGGATATACAGTAAAAAGGAGGAAAGAAAGAGAGAAGCAGAGCAACAGTGCCATCTATAGGCAAAAGTGAAAATTGGAAGACATAAGAGAGAAAAGGGAAACTATACACACAAATAATCTTGAGAGCCTGAAAATATAATGATAAGAAGTTGTTTTGACCGAAGAACTAAGATAGAGAGTGGAATACGAAAATTCTTTTTTCAAATAGTGTAGCTCTTGGAAGTTAAATGGAAATAAACCAGAAAGCAAACAGAAGCTGGACAGTAAAAGACTTTCTTTTCTTTTTTATTTGGTTTTTTTTCTTTTCTTTTTTTCTTTGCTCTGTGAACTCTCTCCTTGGATATAAAATAACCAGTGGTTGAACTTTTGGGCTTCGTGGGCTGATTTGGATTACAATTTGCTATTTGGCTAATTCCTTTCCTTGTGATGAACTGAATTAGGGTTTGAAGAACCTGAAGAAAAGAAGGATTTTACAAATTGACAAGACTCGGACTTGGATTATAAATTATATTTCTATTTCTCCCTTGAACTATAATTGAACTTTACCTCTTACTTTTGGAGGATTACAAATAGTAAAATTCTTCAGAATGAAGAAAACAACCTCAGCACCATCTTCAGCATCATCGTCTGCAGCTCCTAGTCCTGCTGGTCAGAAGACCCTAGATGCCATGTTACATCAAGAGAAGGCCAACGTTATGCAAGCAGAATTAAAAACCATGATATAAGCTCATGAAGGTGAACCTATGGCACGTGTGCCACAGGTGGCACACAGAGTTATCTGCATGGGCACGCGAGCCCTAGCTAAACTTACCTGCACTGCGCATGCATGCACAATCCAGGTGATTTTTGGCCTATTTGAGGCAGTTTTCACCTTCCTTGAGCTTCCAGGAGGGCAAAAACGGCCTCCCCCGGGCTCCAGAGGCTGAAAAATGGGCATTTCCGGTATTTCCTGAAGGCCATTTTTCAGACTCCTGAGGCTGCAGAGGCATTTCTCGACGGCGAAAATGGCCTCGAACACGCCAAAAATCAGCTGGGAGGCATGTGAATGCACAGTGCAGGTAAGGGGGTAGGCCAGGGGTGTTTTGTGCACATGCGTGTGGGCGCATTGCATTGTAGGTGCCAGCATGCACATGTGCATGCTTTCGGCACACCACAACAACAAAAAGTTCACCATCACTGATATAACCCCTCCATGAAGACATGAAGGAAAGAATAGGAAAAGTAGAAGAAAAAAATAGAGAAAGTAAAAGACAAAATAGAGAATTTTCAACAAATGATGGTGAAAAATGAACAACATATACAAAAAGTAGAAGAGAAAGTTGAATCTACAGAAAAAAGAGTGGGAAAGCTTGATTATAGGCTTACACTAGCAAATCAAAACAAAGTAAACATAAGCTTATTATTTGAGATTTCAGAACTTGGAAGAGGAGAAGGGAGAAATTTTAGTGGAGATAATACAGAATTGTTGATGAATGCTTTGGAAGTGCCCAAAGAAAATTTTTTTGGCCGAGATCAATGAAATATTTAGAATGCACACTAGATATGCAATAAGAAATAGACGTCCCAGAGAGGTCCACATGAGATTCACTAAGAAAGCAATAAAACAGATTTTGCAGAGAGCAAGAGATGATCCCTTGAAATATAAAACTAGAGATTTTGGATTACCAAATTGGGATATAGACTACCAGGCTGCGGTGTTAACATAGATAAAAGAATGGATTGTATTGAGAAATGTCAGATTATTGAAATTGGAGGGACATGATTTGCAATTGGGTTGGCTGCCTTCTTATGGTATGGGAAAAGTAAGATTCATGGTTACTTTCAAAGCCATTATATAAGAAATGCTTTACTGTTAGTGTGGGCGAAAATTAGAGAACAGCATTATTTGAAGACACCAGTTTGGCTTTTGACAATGGAAGCACATTCATCCAAATATTATTAATATGGAAATATTGTTAGATACAAAGGCATTTCAGATGAAAAGGGTGAGCTCAAAACTAAACAAGAATTGAATGAACAAGGGATTGATATGGTTTGATATACACAACTGCAAATACAGTCTAGATATGAAAAAAATGCTAAACTATATGGTTTTTATATAGGATTGACAGAATTGGATAAGATATTAACAGGAACAGAAGAGAGATTGATAAAAAAACTATAGCTATTTATTGGGCATCAAATCAGAAGAAGAACAAGTGAAGGAGGCAATGATAGCATGGGCAAAAAAATTTGGCTATACAGTAGAATTAGAAAAATTGCAGCAATTGTGGGATAGAAACTATAAACTAACAATATCAACCGCATATAAAGAAAACTTGTATGTTTTATAGATGGCATTTTGTGCTGGCAAGATTGGCAAGGATGTTTAAATGTTGGAAATGCCACCAGACACCTGGGTCATATTACCATATGTGGTGGGCATATGTAGAAGCCAAAAAATATTGGACAAAAATACATACATGGTTGGAGAAGATGATACAACAGCACACTGATTTGAAACCTGAAATATTTTTGCTGGGGATTTTACCAGAAACTTATAGTAAAGAAAATGTATATTGGTTCACTTCAGCTTGTTTCTTCATGTGAATTTTCTTCAGATCTTGCCCGGCCATTGTTGTATTCAGTTCATTCCTAGTAGAAGTACCTTTTCTATAAATCTATAGAGTCAAGGGCTTTTCTTTCCTAGGGATTGAGCGCAGGCAGCCCTGACAATAACTTTATAACGTACAATTAATTTTTCAGGAGTTTTGCATGGTATTTTTTTCAGACCTTCAACCGCAATTAACAGGTTAAGGAAAAAAGTATTTTTTTAAAAAATGAACTGAAGTACAAGTAACATCGCAGTACTTGATGTTTCACTATTTACCAGAGGATTAATAAAATCTGGTCCTCATCTCATCATCATCACTTTAGTCATTATCTACTGCAGGATGGAGGCCTTTTCCACATGTTTCCAACCAATACGGTCTTGAGTTTTCTTTTGCCAATTGGACCCACAATTGATGTTGTCGATCCATCTTGTTTTAGGTCTCTTTCGTGGTAGCTTATTATCAAGTGGGATTCATTCTGTGACTGCCTTGATTCACCTGCCATCAGTTCTTCTTGCTATGTCACCAGCACATTTCCATTTCAATTCCTTTTACTCTCTTTTGATGATATTGTATACTTTTGTATCAATTGTGAGGCTAGTGTCCATGTTTCACCGTCATATATTAGAGCACATAGCACACACTGATTGAAAACTTTTATCTTGGACTTCCAGTTTGGTCTGCCTTGAAGACGGACTGAAATCTGTTGGGTTGAGGGGAGCCGCATCTCCCCTCCTTGGCTTGGTAATTACTTCCCTCCGAAGACTGCAGTGGTGGCCAATAAAATGGCCACCCCGAAGAGGTAATCCGATCAGGACAAGATTGTGCGGGTGCGGTGAAGAAGAGGACAGGATAGAAACCAGGAGAATTGGGGCACAAGGTACCCCGCATTTAAATTTTTCAAAATTGTTAAGAAAGTGGATTTGAGTGGTGGACAAAGAAGTTAAGAAAGAAATATTTGACAGCTTAAGTGGCTTTGTATCCTAAGAGGAAGAAGCCAGAAGAAGAAGCTCGCATTTGAATTAATTAAATATATAACCCTGACACTAAATAGGCATAATTAAAGCTGGATTGGATTGTGTCAAGGTGGAAAATAAAATTAAAAATTGACATTTGGACTTACTGATTTTGGAACTTTAAAAATCTGAATGAGAGAGAAAAAGCTGGAAAAAAAAGAATTGATTCTGAATACAGCAAAGTGTGCCATCTAAGGGAGAAGGGAATTGTTTATTTGCATCCCTTCCTATTTTAAAGCTTGGATATGCTAAAGACTTACTTGATACGAAATAACCCAAATTAGGACACTACAAAATAGAGACCCTGTAAAGTGAAAGTAGAACATTAAAACAAAGGAAAAAACATGGGATAGTTTGGTGTTTTTCCACAAACTTTCATTTATGGACATTGAAATGTGGAATTAACCTGGAAATCTTCTGAAGAGGAACTAATAAGGGTTAAACGTTGGAAAAAACTTTATGGACATTGTTTAAAGATGGCAGGAATGCTTTTGGAACTAAAATTGGAACTTAGAAACATGAAAGACGTGCTACAAGAAGGCAAATCGCTTGGTTTTGCTCTACAAGTTTTAAGAATATGATTTCAGAATATGAAGAACAATAAGAAGGGCTAGAAGAGGAGGAATCAATTAAAGAAATGGCCATCTTAAATGAGCATTTGCAACAATGAAAACTTAAGCAAAGGGGGAAAAGAAAGGGAACTAAAAATAGGTTTGAAATTGTAATTAAAAAGGGGTTTAATTTGAAAACCAAACAAAGTGAAAGGAATCAGGAGTAAAGAGAATTCCAGAAGGGAGTACTGAAAAAGGAAGGGGATAGAAATCGGGGTAATAAAAAGAGGGAAAGAATGAAGCAGAACCATGAAATAAAGAAATATGGTAAGCAAATAAGAATTAAACTGTTTATTTAAAAGGCATAGAGATAATGGTTAATTGAGATTTAAAGAAGGGGATTCTGCAAGTTGACAAGGGGTAGTTTAAATAAATTAGAATAAACTATCAAGAAAATAGTGGAATATAGATTATTAAAATGGGAGATGGGAACTGATACTGTTCAGTTATTATAATGATTGTTTGTTCCTTTCCCTTTTTGTATGGAATTAAAAGAGGTAATTAGAATGACATTAACAATGTTTAATGAATTTATAAGTTATAGTTGAAATGGAGTGCAAGTATTGTTGATAGGCGAATAATATTAGTTCTTGCAAAGAAATGAAGAGATTAATTATGTTTTTTCGTTCTCTTTAAATCAAATATACTTTTTATGTAACCAAAAGGGAAACTTGTAGACGCAGGCTTGAAAGAGACATATGCAATGTAGTAACTACTACAAAGTTATTATTATGGATTTTTTCTTTAATGTTAATTCAAAATTAAAACTATGGGAAGTCCGGTCTGTCACTGAACTGATGAAGCAAAAGTGACAGCCTGAAGGATCTGAGCAGAAAAGGGCAGAAGGACTACAAAAGCCGTGAGAGAGATCGGTCTGACTCTCCCTGTTTCATTGTGAGTAACAGTGGGGGAAGCTGGAGACAAGCGGCCTGAAAAGCAGTTTGAAAAGTGAAAGGGGGATAAATGCGGATA
The DNA here is from genome assembly GCF_049901715.1 of Pseudonaja textilis. Lineage (NCBI taxonomy): Eukaryota > Metazoa > Chordata > Lepidosauria > Squamata > Elapidae > Pseudonaja > Pseudonaja textilis. The sequence goes on along the minus strand of NC_141997.1, from coordinate 6,104,881 downwards.
GAATGGCTCGACACTTAAAGTGAAAGTATGGATTGGAGCGTTTGGAAGAAGATTGTCGAGGAGAGAAAAAGGCGGTGGGAAATTTAAGAAGCTCGGGAGTGGATTGCCATCTGGGATCAGCGCCTGAGAAGACTAGAAGACTAGGAGAGGATTATAGCTGCGAAGGAGGGCAGAGCGAGCGGTAGAGAGCGAGATAGCGACGCACTGACTTTTATACGCAAGGTCCTTTCCTTTTAGCATCATTGCCTACAAAACTGATTTCTAAAGTGATCGATCTGAGGCGGACGCCCAAAGTGACTGTGGACTGACAATTGCTGGCAGAAGGGAAGAAGAAGAAGGAAGAAGAAGAAGGAAGAGACAGATGGAAGCCTGGCAAAGACTGGTCGCTGAGCGCTGACAGCAATTAGTCAGCACTTCCTCCCCCTGCTCTCTTGGTGTGCCCAGGAGGAAAGACTATAAGACTAAAACGCCAGCCCCAACTCAGACTTGTTTTTCTATGGAACTAATCCCACAGATACGTGCCTAGTGATTCCCCAAAATTGAAAAGACCCTTTTCCTCCTGCATTCTTTCTCTCTCTCCCTTTCTCTCTTGGTCTTTCCTTTCTTTCTATAATAGTTATAAATACAAGTATAAAGGCAAACTGCTTGTTATAGTTATTAGGGTTTACTGATTAGACTCTCTTGGATATACAAAAATTTTAAGGTCTGTTAAATAGGGTTGTCTCAGATGAATTGGAACCTTAAATATTAATATACATTATAGGACAAAGGTATATATAGAGTGAGAAATTCTAGAGTTGGTTGTTTGCTTTAAACAAGTTTGATTTGATATGGTAATGATTTATTAGGGGTAAAATACAATTAACTCTGGTATATGGACTTAATATAGAGAATAATACATAATACATAATATTTGATTACATTCTATTGTATAGCATCTACTGTATTGTATAGTATCTGATAACACTCTATTGAACTGGAATTTAACTTGCCTAAATGACAGATTGGGCCGAAGAAAGAGATCTAAAATAACTTGGTGTGTAAGTTTAGCAAATAGACTTGTAATCACACTTAAAGGGCTATTATATCGAATGGTGATTTGGGATAATATTCTTAACATTGTCCAATTGCAAAAACAAATCTTATCAGAGATGACTTCCACAACAACCACGGCCCTGAAAACGGGAAGGAAGAGCACCCAGACCTTGATGACAACTCTGGCAACTGCCTCCCCAACAACACAGAAAACTATAGAAGAGACCTTGACAGGAGAAAAACAACCAACTGTCACTAATGCCAATCTACAAGCGACATTATTATCCCTGCAAGAATCAATGTCTAGAATGCAGGAGATTATGATTAGGAATCACAATGAGACCAGAGCCATATTAGCGAACTGAAGGAAGAAATGGGTAAATTAAAAGAGGAGATGAGAGCAGATATACAGAGTTGAAGATAAGGTTGGGACAATGCAATTGGCCATGGAAAGAACTGAATTAAAAATAAAAGAAATAGAGAGGAGGACAGAACAAGCGGAGAGGAACCTAGAAAGGACTGAGGAAGACTTTAAAAATGTTAATAGAGAAATGGAAGATTCCTTGGTCCAACTTGAGATGGACAGAGCAGCTGCATACCTAAGGTTCCAAAACATGGAGGAATCCAAAAATGAAGAACTAGAGCAATTAATGGCAGGTTTGTTGGCTGATCTAGTTGAAAAAGAGAAAGATGACTTACTCGAAGAATTCGATGAAATCTGTAGGGTGAACACCAGTTACGCAAGGCGTCACAATTGCCCAAGGGAGATCCATATCCGCTTTTCAAGAAGATCCGTGAGAGACCTAATACTTAGAAAGGCCAGAGATGAGAGAATATTATATAAGGGCAAAGAGATCATAGTTCTTAAGCAGATTCCAAGAAAAGTGAGGGCCATAAGGCAAGAATATAAATTTTTAGCCAATTACTTAAATAAAAACAAAATCTCATTCAACTGGCTAATCCCAGAAGGGATGCTAATATCGTGGAAGGGAAGAAAAATTAAAATAGATTCAATAGAACAAGCACAAGACTTCCTAGAACAGCTAACAACCACGGAGGATCAACACACTAGGGAGGAAACCCAAAGGAACATGCAGGAAGATCGTAACCGCCATAGGAACAAAGAAGATCTGTCCAAACTCAAAGGAAAGACAACTTACAACAAGAAAGAGAAGAAACAACCCCATATCAACCACAAGAAGAGAGCTGTATAGTTACGAGACAAAAAGCGAGGCAGACTTAAGTAAATGGACGAAGGAAGGAAAATTCTTTCCATCAATATAAACGGCCTAAATTCAAGAGCTAAAAGGAAAAGGATTCTAACCAAACTAATAAAACAAAATGTTGATATAATTTGCATACAAGAAACACACATTAGGAAAAGTGAGGAGAAATTCCTAGATTGTCCGAAACTGGGAAAATTATTTACAGCACCAGCAGATAAACACAAAAAGAAAGGTATTGCAATCTATGTGAGAGATGACTTAAAAGCGGAGTTAATCTGGGCGGACCCTGAAGGAAGAACTCTGGTGGTACAAATCTCGATTAATGGCATTACATTTTTACTGGTAGTAATCTATGCCCCAAATGATGATCAAGGTAAATTTTTTAAACATCTCCACCAAAAATAATAGATTTTGAAAATGGCAATATTTTCCTGATTGGCGATTTTAACTCTATTGCTGACTACCGGAAGGATCATAGTAACAGGAGTAAGAACAAAAAAAGGAAAAAGAGAATTCTCTAAGCCATGTAAGGATATGATGAATGAAATGAATCTGGTAGATATCTGGAGAAAATTAAACCCCAAAAAAAGAACAGTTTACTTATTATTCTAACCCACACAAAATTTGGACAAGAATAGATATGGCTTGGATAAACGGTGAATTAATTAATGAAATCAAAGATAGCGAAATCTTACCAAATGACTGGGCTGACCACAACCCAATTCAAATAACCTGGAGAGGTAGAAGAAAACCAAAGAAAAGATGGACTCTTAACACTCATTTAATAAAAGAAGAAGAATATACTAACAAACTGAAAGAAGAACTGAACTTCTTCTTAAAGGAAAATAATAATGATCTAACTTCGAAACAAAATATATGGGACACATTAAAGGCATTTATAAGAGGAATAACAATCTCTTACAATGCTATGAGAAATAAAAGAAAGTATGCCCAACAAAGTAACCTACAACAAGAAATTAGTGATTTAGAAACCCAACTACAAAAGAACCCCAAAAACCAAAGAATACAGAACCAGTTAACAACTAAACACAAACTAAATTTACTGGAACAAGAAAAATTGGAGATTAGTCTGAAAATGACTAAACAAATCTACTTTGAGCATGCAAACAAGCCAGGGAGATGGTTAGCCCACAAACTTAAGAAAACGAAAGAAAAAAGATTGATACACCAATTAATGGACGAGGGGGGCAATATGCAAGAGGAGATAGAGAAGAAAAAAGAGATCACTTTTAAATACTTTGGGAAATTATACAAAAAAGAAGACGTCTGTGAGGATAAAATAATGAAATACCTGGAGGAAGCGAATGATAAAGCAATTGGAGAGGAAGAGATAGAATTATTAAACCAAAATATAACATGGTCCAAACTGAAGTCAGCAATAGAGAAGCAAAGTAACAATAAAGCACCAGGACCAGATGGGATACCGGTAGAACTTTACAAAACAATCATAGAACAAATTGGACCACTGATGCTGGAAGTATTTAATGAGGTACTCTTAGCAGCCAAGATGCCGGACTCGTGGAGGGGAGCCTTAATTTCGCTGATCCCGAAGGAGGACCTAGACCACAGACTTATTAATAATTATAGACCAATTTCGCTCCTGAATGCAGATTACAAACTATTCTCTTCTATAATAGCCAATAGATTAAAACAGGTTTTAAACACTTATATCCATGAAGATCAAAATGGATTTCTCCCATTTTGAAAAATTAAGAATAATTTAAGAACAGTGATAGACATTTCAGAATACTATGAAGCCCATCCGGAAAAACAATTTGCATTTATGTTTTTGGATGCTGAAAAAGCATTCGACAATTTAAATTGGCATTTCTTAATTCAAAAAATATATAATATGAACCTCGGCACCAGATTCGAAAACTTCGTCACTACAGTTTACTACACTCAACAGGCAAATATTCTAATAAATGGGGAACAAACTGGCCCGATAAAAATAGAAAAAGGGGTAAGACAGGGTTGCCCTCTCTCCCCTCTGCTTTTCATATTCGCCCTAGAATCTCTTCTGACGTACATTAGGCAAAATTTGAGAATTAGAGGACTGAGGGTCAAATCAGAAGAGTATAAAGTACAAGCTTTCGCTGATGACTTGGTTTTTTTTCTGGAGGAGCCAATAGAAAAAGGACACAACTTATTAGAAGAACTAGAACGATTTGGAGAAGTCGCAGGATTTAAAATAAACAGGGGAAAAACGAAATTAATGACTAAAAATTTAACAGGAGACCAGAATAAAGAGCTAGAGACAACAATGGGAATACAGGTGACAAAAAAAATTAAATACTTAGGAATTTGGCTAACTCCACAAAGCAAATCGTTAAAAGAAAACAACTATGACAAACTTCTTCAACAATCCAAGAAAGACTTAGATTCATGGAGTAAATTACAACTTTCCTTATTGGGCAGGATTGCTTTGATTAAGATGAATATTCTGCCAAAATTTCTATATTTATTCCAGACAATTCCAATCAAATTAAATAAAAAAATTTTTATGGATCTAAACAAGATAACGTTGAAATTTATTTGGCAGGGGAAAAAAGCTAGGATTAACGTAAAAGCCCTACAAGATTCGAAAAGCAGATGAGGGTTAGCCATGCCAAACTGGGAAATATATCATACGGCAGCCACCTTACTATGGATAAAGGATTGGGTGAATCTAACCAACAAAAGAACACTAGTATTAGAAGGCCACGATATGCAGAAAGGATGGCATGCCTTTCTGTGGGAAACTGGGAAACCCAGGCAATCATATTTCCATAGGCATCTTATCAGGGACTCTTTATTAACTAACTGGAAAAAAGTACGTAAAAAACTTTATCTAAAAATACCGATTTGGCTATCTCCAATAGAAGCGATAGTACACCCTAATAATTTGGACATAACCAAAATGATTAAGTACGAAAATTTATTAGACCCACAAGGAAAGCTGAAAACACAACAAGAATTACAAGAGCGAGGATTTATAATTGATCAGTGGGTGTACCTTCAAATTCATAGTAGATACAAACAAGACATTAAGGAATTTGGAATCAACAATAAATTACAGACTTTAGACAAAATTCTATTAGGACCGAGTAAAAAAAAATATCTAAATTTTACAAACATTTATTAGAAACAGAACTAGAACAAGAAATTGTCAAAGGAAATATGATTGCATGGAGCAGAAACGTGGGTCGGAGCATTACCCTAGCAGAATGGGAAAAGATCTGGAACAGGAACATTAAGATCACGAAATCAGCAGCTTATAAAGAAAACTCATATAAAATGTTTTATAGATGGCACCTGCCCCCTTCGAGATTGGCGAAGATGCACCCCAACACGAGCCCCAAATGTTGGAAATGTCAAAACATAGAAGGTACCTTCTTCCACATGTGGTGGTCATGCAAGGAAACCCAGAAGTACTGGCAATAAATTAGGCACTGGCTAGAGGAAATAACCAAGGAACAAATTGAGTACAAACCAGAGTCCTTCCTTCTAGGAATTTTTGATAAACAAATATCCAAAAAATCGAAGTATATTACAATCCATATCTTAACCGCAGCCAGACTGGCATTTGCCCAGTGCTGGAAACTACCCTCTATCCCTACTGAACTTATGGTTATTCAGAAAATTTTACAATGCGCCGAAATGGGCAAACTAACCCAAGCATTAAAAAATAAAGAATCCTCAATCTATTATAGCAATTGGAATCCTTTGTATAATTGGCTAAACCAAAGATAGATCACCTCTAGGAAAATTAAGGCCGAGGGCCTCCGAAGCAGAGATAAAGAAAAGCACCGCCGATGATAGTTTTGAAGAAGAAAGGACCTTACAGTCACAAAAATATGGTTTTATTATAATTGTTTTCCCTACTCTTTCCCCCCCTTCCCTTACCTTTCCCTCTTTCCTCTCTCAAGCCTTCCTCTCTTTCCCTCTTGGCCTATGCCAAGACCTGTTTGTCTTTTTGTTGTATATAATTTGTAGCTGTGTTGTTGTTTTTTAAAAGTAAAATTAATAAAGTTTTTTCTAAAAAAAAAAAGAAAGAGACATATGCAATGTAGTAACTACTACAAAGTTATTATTATGGATTTTTTCTTTAATGTTAATTCAAAATTAAAACTATGGGAATCTTAGGGGGGATTAACTATGTGATATGTTAACCACAGGGATGGCACCTCGAAATTGGCAATAATAGTGGTGTTTCTTTGTTTGTTTTTCTATACTTGAAATGTTTGAATTGAGATTGAATTCTTGGAATGATGAATTAAGTATAGGTGAGGAAATTGCAAACCTGATAAAAGAGAATATAAAATATGACTGCGAAGATATTTAAAGAGGCATTAAGGAAATAGATTAAGTAATGTACTGAAAAAAATTATAAAATAAGATGGAAGAAGCTAGATGATCAAAACTAAAGAAAATATACACTGCTCAAAAAAGTAAAAGGGAACACAAAAATAAGACATCCTAGATCTGAATGAATGAAATATTCTTATTAAATACTTTGTTCATTACATAGTTGAATGTGCTGACAACAAAATCACACAAAAATTATCAATGGAAATCAAATTTAGCAACCCATGAAGGTCTGGATTTGGAGTTACACTCAAAATTAAAGTGGAAAAAAACACTACAGGCTGATCCAACTTTGATGTAATGTCCTTAAAACAAGTCAAAATGAGGCTCAGTAGTGTGTGTGGCCTCCACGTGCCTGTATGACCTCCCTACAACGCCTGGGCATGCTCCTGATGAGGTGGCGGATGGTCTCCTGAGGGATCTCCTCCCACACCTAGACTAAAGCATCCCCCAACTCCTGGACAGTCTGTGATACAACGTGGCATTGGTGGATGGAGCGAGACATGATGTCCCAGATGTGCTCAATTGGATTCAGGTCTGGGGAATGGGCTGGCCAGTCTATAGCATCAATGCCTTCATCTTGCAGGAACTGCTGACACACTCCAGCCACATGAGGTCTAGCATTGTCTTGCATTAGGAAAAACCCAGGGCCAACAGCACCAGCATATGGTCTCACAAGGGGTCTGAGGATCTCATTTCAGTACCTAATGGAAGTCAGGCTACCTCTTGTGAGCACATGGAGGGCTGTGCAGCCCCCTAAAGAAATGCCACCCCACACCATTACTGACCCACTGCCAAACCGGTCATGCTGGAGGATGTTGCAGTCAGCAGAACATTCTCCACGGCATCTCCAGACCCTGTCACATCTGCTCAGTGTGAACCTGCTTTCATCCGTGAAGAGCACAGGGCACCAGTGGCGAATTTGCCAATCTTGATGTTCTCTGGCAAATACCAAATGTCCTGCATGGTGTTGGGCTGTAAGCACAACCCCCACCTGTGGACGTCGGGCCCTCATACCACCCTCATGGAGTCTGTTTCTGACCGTTTGAGCAGCCACATGCACATTTGTGGCTGCTGGAGGTCATTTTGCAGGGCTCTGGCAGTACTCCTCCTGTCCCTCCTTGCACAAAGGCGGAGGTAGCAGTCCTGATGCTGGGTTATTGCCCTCCTATGGCCTCCTCCACGTCTCCTGATGTACTGGCCTATCTCCTGGTAGCGCCTCCATGCTCTGGACACTATGCTGACAGACACAGCAAACCTTCTTGCCACAGCTTGCATTGATGTGCCATCCTGGATGAGCTGCACTACCTGAGCCACTTGTGTGGGTTGTAGACTCCGTCTCATGCTACCACTAGAGTGAAAATATCGCCAGCATTCAAATGTGACCAAACCATCAGCCAGAATGGGGATGTCTTGCTAACTGCCTATGCTTTCCACCTGTTGTCTATTCCATTTGCACAACAGCATGTGAAATTGATTGTCAATCAGTGTTGCTACCTAAGTGGACAGTTTGATTTCACAGAAGTGTGAATGACTTGGAGTTACATTGTGTTGCTTAAGTGTTCCCTTTATTTTTTTGAGCAGTGTATAAAGTAAGGTTAAGGTATGTTATCAAATGTGAAAGATGAGTAGGAAATGAAAGTCCAGTTTGTATGGAAAATGTGTTAACCTGGAATCATGCTGTTCACTGAAAAAATATGTTCTTAATATGTGAAAATTAAATAACTTTTTCAAAAAAAGAAAAAAGAAAACTTATCTCTTCAGGCATAGGGGGAGGTTGTTCTTGAAAATTATATTTATCTTGCTGAATTGCCTGCCAACCACATTTAACAGGTCGTTCAATTTCCTTTATTGCTATCACGTACCATTGAGATCCATTGGCCAAGGTATATGTAGTGGCCTACAATATCTAATTCTTCTCCAGATATAAAACTTTATTTGGTGAATTTATTAAATGTAACCTGGTTCCTTTTCAAGTTTATTTTTAAGCCAAATGGTTCTCCTGGTTTGTGGAGCTCTTGTGTCTTTTGTACCTCTTCTGGGTCTTGTGAGAAGAGAACACCATCATTTGCAAATCTTAAGTGATTTAAATAGGCACCATTGATTTTTACTCCATCTTTTGCATAGTCTAGTTTCCTACATACTTCTTCAAGGCAGGCTGTGATGACCTGGGGCGTGGCACAAAGGCAACACAGTCAGATAATTAGTAGGAGTCCCTTTATTAGCCCCAACTTTGCCCCCAATGTCCTGGTTACCTTCTGGGCTGGAGAAAAACTCTCCCAGGAACAGCCTTTGGCTGCAGAGAATCAAGTCCAAAACGTGGTCAACAAAAACCGTGACTATAAGTCCAATCAAGGAAAGATGAGGTAATTAGTCCAGCAAGGCAAGAAAAGGAATTCCAGACGTGAAGGAACGGCAGTAATTCAACACGGTTGGGAGGATCCAGGAATGCAGATAACCAAAGACAACATAAGATAAACTCATGTTTGTTCCCAGAAGATGCCGCACTCAGCTTGCATTTCTTTTAAACTGTCATTCCCAGGTGTGGCTAATGAAGGGAATCAAGGCCCTTTCCTTCTCCATAAGCCATGCAACCCACATTGCTTTCTTCTCCGTTCCTCCCTGTGTGGTCTAGGATGAAGAGGGGTGAGCCTGGATCTTCCTCTGAACTCCCTCTCCCTTGTTCTACCTATCTCCTGCTCTGCTCAGCCAGACTTAGCCCTTCCCCAGTTTCCTCCACAGCCAACAGAGCTACACTCCCACTCCCTGTCAGCTCTTCGGATTCAGACTCCGACAGGGCCATGACACAGGCTGAGAAAAGGATAGGTGATATTGTGTTGCATTGTCATATACCTATATTGATTTCCACTTTAAGATAATTAAGGAAAATTGTTGCCATTGTTTTTTCATATATTCATTGTAAGTTTATGTAAGCAGTGTCAATGCTTTGGTTGAGCAATGCATTAATTATTGCTTGCTGGAATACTGACCCAAATGTCTTTTTGTGTATTAGTTGTGCCTTTCAATGACTGGCTGAATAACCTGGATGTGATCCATTTTTGAACCCTGTCTGCTCTTTTGGTAATGCATCATTTAATGTTCTCAATATTTTTTTTGCTATTATCTTGGTGAAAAACCTTTTAGATGACTGAACGACGGTTTATTGGGCAATAGTTCTTTAAATCATATTGGGCCCCTTTCTTGCGTATAAGAATCAGTTCCACATTTTTCTATGCATCGGATATTTCTCTTCTCTGAGGCATCTCAAGTATAATTTTGCTAGCATCTTTGTAAGTTGTGATCACCAGCTTTTATCATTTCAACCATAATACAATCATTTCTTGAAGCTTTGGCATTTTTCATTGATTTCATTACACTTGATACTTCCTTCACTAAGATATCTGGCATTCCCTCTTTTGTGGATATTGTTACTTTTGAATGATCTTAACCTTTGTATAGCTCTGAATAAAATTTTTCAATGATTTCTAACTCATCTATATTACTGAAAATTAAATTACGCTTGCTTGCCTCTATAATGATCCCCACAACCATGTATGCCAGTGGGACCTAGAAGGTGTCAGCGAGTATTAAGAGACTCAATGTCTTCCAAAAGATGTCTTCACCAAATCCTAAAGTTTAGCTATTTTGACCATGTTACTAACGAAGAAGTGATCCAAAAGAGTATCTCCTGCAAATTATATAACACTGTCACATGCAGAAAACTTCAACTTGCAAGTCATATTCTTCATATGAAGAACAATTGAATCCCCAAGATGGCAATTTGATGGACTCCCCTGATGCCAAACATCTAAGACGACACCCTCAAAATACATAGCGAAGAACATTCATAGAAGACTTAAAGACTTTAAAGATCACATGGCAAGATGTTGAAGTACTCACTCCAAACTAAAAATATGGAGACCCCTTCCTACCTGATATGCTGCCTTGCATGGGAGGATCTAATCCTAATGTTAATGCTAACGCAATGGTCATATATCCATTCAGGTCTATCAAATACTCTCAACTACATACATTTTTCAAGTATTTTAATCACATTTCAATTACTACAACAAGCCAGCTATCCAGTTTTTCTACAAGTGCAGAATATGAATTGAAAACTATGACACCTTTCCAAATTCCTACTTTTTTCATACTTAGTCCAGATTTTGACTAGTTTCTAGTGATACAACATGCTGATTTTCTGAAATCAGTAACATATAGATATATCTATCACCCCGTGGTTAAAAAAGCAAAATTAAGACCATTCAGATTTCCAGGTGCTAATACTGCCTTCACCAACCTGGGCATTCTCCAAAAGTATGGATTCCAGTTTCCAATATTCTGCAGAGTAAAATGTGAGCATGTTCTACTAATCAGCAAGGGTCATAACAGCATACAACAGACTGTTTATGTCTAGGAATAATAATAAAAAATCTTATTTATCATTAGAAATAAAAATTAACATGATATAGTAACTGCAATGAATTATTTTTCCCACACATTTCTTTTTGCCTAGAACCAATTATGAATGTAAAACAGCCTGCTCTAGAAATTAATTATTTATGTACCCTTACTACAACTATTTGTTTAGCTACCATTTGAAGTTACAACAGCACTGGGAATTGACTTACAAGTGATCCTCGCATTTATGACTGTCACAGCATCCAATCAGGTGACCAAAATTCAGGCTCTTGGTAGCCAGCATGTATTTAGAATAGTTGCAAGCATCTCAAGGACATGTGATTGCCATCTGCAATCTTCCCAATCAGCTTCCAAAAGCAAAGTTAACAACCATGTGATTCATTTAACAACCGTGGCAAAAAAAAGGTTGTAAAATTGGATGCAATTCACTTAGCTACCTTGCTTAACAAAAATTCTGGTCCCAATTGTGGTTGTAAGGACTTTTACAGAAGGCTGAAAGCAAGTATGCACACTGTATTTCATCTTGAAATCACTAATGACATATGAAGTGATGTCATGGGAAAAGACATCCATATTATTCCATAAAGATCTTATTATATTGAAGGGCAACACTTATTTCTATTTTTATAATTTTCATTATACAATCAATTAGACTAACTAAAAAAGCCAACTGTGGACTAACCCTGTAGCATATTTTGTTCTTAAAAAATGATGCACTGGTACCCTACTAACATCTAATTACTTGAAAAATGACCCAGAAAACTATTTTTAATATTGTTACAAAAATGACAGTGCAAAAAATATATTATTATTCACGGATACATACAAAAAGAGATAAGTATTGCAAAATATAAACTCATTATCTCAAAATAAGTTTTTTCCTTTTTCTCTGTTTAACTGGATGGCAGTTAAGTGAGCTCAAGGAAAGTTACACTATTACACCAGATCAAAGTTCAAGTTAACTAGGATACCAATTGTCTATATGCAGGATTAAAGATTGTCAATACTGGAATAAAGTATTGTCAGATACTGTAATTCATACCAACATAACTTTTAAAACATTTTCCAAATATTGCTGGGAGGGGACAGGATGAAGCTAAATTGAAATTAAAGCTAAATAGTTCAATTCACTCAGAATTAACACAGAGACCGAGAAAATGGATAACTTATTTTAGATATAGTAGACTGAAGTTCTCTGGAAACATCACTAATGCACAGAGTGAGCCTGTACTCTAACCTGCTTTTCCACCTTTTTTGTTTTGCTGAATTAAAAGAGAAAAATAAATTCCACAACAAAAATATCTGAATATAAAATATACTTTTTGTGTTTATTCCTAAAGCCATTATCCATTATCCATATTCCCAATTATCAAGAAAAGTAGCCAACCACCCCCAAAACGCACCCCCTTCCCCAACATTGGACAGTAGCATCTATAAACAGAAAATCTTTCCAGCATTTCTCTATTGCAAATTTGAGCGAAGATTTCCTCTCTTAAAATGAAAGTGTTGCCCCTTCTACATTAGAAATTCGGAGAAAAGTAAAAAGGCCTAGTTTAAGCGTTCATTTTGTGCCAAACATGGTAGCAAGAGAATGAAAAGAAGTAGGAAAGCTTTATCTGAGAACGATCCAAAGGAAAAGTACAACCCAAGTAACGCTCAAAGAACAGCAGAGGCCAAGAACAGGGATAGCTACGAGGGAGAACATCCCACTTCCAGCTTCACATACCTCTCGGCAGCGCTGAAGGCACAGATTTTCCCGCTAACCCTACGAAGAGGGGCGGTCTTTGGGGGACATAACGACAGAGAGTCTCACAGTGGGGCTGAAGTAGCTGGACATTGCAACTGTGTTGAGTCTAGGATATCTCTTCGTCAACGCGTTCGTGAGAAAGGCCTTTTTCGGCGATAACGTCCGGGCCCTGGCTTTTGCCGGGCCCTGCTTCGTCCCCCTCCCAAAATCCCTGCCTTTCTCCTTTCCCTATCACAGTTGTTTACCTTCTGGTTTGCCTAGAACAACCACAGTCGGCATCTTCCCCCAACGACAAGCACCCCACACTGACCGTCACTTCCGCTGTTGTTGCTGCCACCGCCACCGCCACCGCCACCGCCACCACCTTAGGAAAGGCAGAGAAATACAGAAAAGGAGGAGGAAAAATCTCCATGAATACGAAGTCGCTACTGCTGCTGAGGGCGTCGCAATTTTCCAGTGTCGCCACCTTCCCATTTCACGCAGAGCAGCCGCCCTATTCGCTGCCTTCGCTGCCTCACAAAAGTCGACAACCGCGTACGCAACACTTAGCCCCACCTCGCCCGGCGCCCTGGCCTCTGAATCTCCTCCCCTTGAGGTTTTCATTCATCTTCGCCCTTCTCATTCGGCATCTTCTTCGCCGCTAGGATTCCCCGGCTTACGTTCTTTTTCCATCCAAAGTTTTATCTGTTTGGCTTTAGCTACAATCCCGTTAATTCATATTGCAAACCAGGTAAAAAATACCAGATTTATTTCATGGGATATACATGAAGAACTAATATACTCAATATAATATACTCAAAAACTAATTTACAATAAAAGATGTCGCTTAAAACGTAGTCAAATCTACTTCAATTTATACTGATTCGTGGACACATTTAAAATTTAACTGCTTTAAACAAATTTAATAAAGTTTACAAATTGTCACATATCCTTTATATTTAGGGAAATAGCGGTATCTTTCTGGAAACTAGTTTGATGAAAAAGCTTAATGGAAGGAGATTCAGTTTATTAGATTTGTAAAAAATGCTATGGAAAACAATTATCCACATCGTTTTTCCTCAAAATAATTCTATGAAACGTTAGACTGAAAGCATGATTAACTGCAGGACAGTCTACATTTTTATTTAGCCTTTCTAGGCATTAACATCACAATTTCACAACTCATCTTGCCTCAAATGTCTACCTGCAGAGAAAGAGTACATACTAAAATGCTAAGTGCATGGTGTAGCTAGGACTTTTAAGATTATTAATACAGATTCACTCCAAAAACAACTGCGGCATAATTATTCAACACAGGGATAAAAAGCAATCTTTTCAATAATAGTATTATGCCTCCTTGATACTAAACAAACAAGGGGAGGCAGAGAAATAAACCAGGTGGCTGATACTGTCCTTTCAGATACAGTTTTAAATAGAATAAAGAGTGCAGTTGGCATTGATTAAAAGATTAGGGGCATTAGAATCCAATATCCAAAAGGTTGTCCACTTTTAGACAGGTATAATACTGTAATGTTAATTCATTTTTTTCTGATAAGAACAAATTAGGCAATGGTTGTTTTCCCAGATTAATTAATATAAAATCAAGGGAATGTTATATATGCAACATTGTCCAGTGACCATAATTCAGAGACATTGCAATCATGTGTTTAAAGTACCTTAACTCATGCTTATTAAACAATGACTTACCGAATTAGCCAAACTGCTTTAAAATAAATAGACTGGGCCATAACCTAGCCCTAGCTATTCATTTTAGTGCATCAAAATTTGAAACCTAATTACATATATTAATATATTTAACATCAGTGCTTCTTAAGTTGCATATTGTTTCATTCATTTCCCACTACACAATGCTAGGAATACAAGGACAATGTGGGATTAGGCTAAACCAGTGGTTCCCAAACTTTTTCAGTCCACAACTCCCTTGGTGCTACAAACTCATCCTCAGTGCCCCCCACACAGGGGTGGGATTCAAATTTCTGTGGGCGTGGCCTAATTTGAGGCTGTGGTTTGCTGGTCATGTGACTATGGGCATGGTTTGCTGGTCACATGACTCGTGGCTTGCTGGCTGGGCGTGGCTTGGTCACATGACCGGGTAGCTGTGGTTTGGTGGTCATGTGACTGGGTTGGCGTGGCCAGGTGACTGGTAAACCAAATACAAGTGATCCTCACTTAATGGCCGGTTGTTTAGCAAGTGTTCTAATTTATGACTGGCCTCCCCAGAGCTACTTGACCTCTTTTTGGAGTTTTGACAGCCATGCACACACATACACACACACACCCTTCTAACCCTGTTGGAGCAAATCATTGGACTAGAACTGGCAAAGCATATCTGATTAGATTCTAGTAGTGAATAGAATATAATCAGAGATGCTTTGCCAATTCTTGTTGATTTGTTTTATTTGTATTTATTTTATGTTTCTGAATTGCACTGACATGTGTGTCCCTTCTTGTGCACAGCCCAGAAGCTTTTGTGATTCTTTGCAGCAAAAATTACCGACCTCTGGCTTTGCTCTACTTTTCAAACGTGCATCACTGCCACTTTCTAGGTGCCAACCCCACAGGTCCACCCCATTGAGTCTGCTGCACCAGAGGGACCTGCCCAAGCAAGTCCGAGTGGAGTGGTGCACCAAGTCAATGGGGTGAACCTGAGAGAGGGAAAGAGAGAGAGAAAAGAAAGACAGGGAGAAAGAGAGAAGGAAGAAAAGAAAGAGAAAAGGGAAAGGGAAAGAAAAAGGGACAGACAAAGAAAGGGGGAATGGAAGGAAGGGACAGAAAGAAAAATAAATAAATAAGGAGGGAGAGAGGGAGGAGAAAGATAATGAGATATCTATTCTAGTCCAATCACCTGCTTCAGCAGGGTTAGAAGGGAGTGTGTGTGTGTGTGTTCTCCTTGTAATTTACCAGTACATTTTGGTTTTGCCTTCTTTAGAATTGGCACTGTAATACATTGGGGGAAAGTAATTTTTTAGGGTGTAGGTCTGGTCCAGTGGATCCTGTTTAAAGCCTCAACAAAATGGGAGAGTTTCCTGACCATGTTTTGTCCACAATACTAGAAGCCAAAGATGTTTCAATATGCTGGCAAAGATGCTGGCAAAGATGTTTCAATGTAGAAAAGGGCCTTAGTATAAACTAGGCCTCATTTCAATCTGATGCATCATCATCTCTCTCTCTCTCTCTCTCTCTCTCCCTCTCTCTCCTTCCCTCCCTCCCTCCACCCCCCTTCTTTGTCTGTCCCTTTTGCTTTCTTTCCCTTTTCTCTTTTCTTCTCTCTTTCTCCTCTCTCTTTTCCTCAGGCTAACCCCATTGACTTGATGCACTGCTCTTCTTGGACTTGCTTGAGCAGGTCCCTCTGGTGCAGTGGCCTCAGTGGGGTAGACCTGTGGGGCCAGCTCCTTGAATGCCGCGGCGGCACATTGGGAAAGTAGAGCAAAGCCAGAGTGGCTTTGCTCTACTTTCCCAATGTGCTGCCGCGTACGAGGCTCAGCCCTGCAGGCTCACCCCATTGACTGTTGGTGCAACCACTCCGGTGCAACAGTCAATGGGGTGAGCCTGTGGGGCTGGTGCCTCAAATGCGGCAGCGGCGGCACATTGGGAAAGTAGAGCAAAGCCACCAGAGTGGCTTTGCTCCAGTTTCCTAATGTACTGCCGCTGTGTTCAAGGTGCCGGCTCCACAGGCTCACCCTATTGAGCCCCTTGCACCGCTCCAGTGCAACAGTCAATGGGGTGAGCCTGCGGGGCCAACGCCTCGAATGTGGCAGTGGCAGCACGTTGGGAAACTAGAGCAAAGCCAGAGTGGCTTTGCTCTAGTTTCCCAACATACTGCCGCCATCACGTTCGAGGCACTGGCCCCGCAGGCACATTGGGAAAGTAAAACAAAGCCGGTCTGGCTTTGCTCTACTTTTCAAACGTGCCGCCACTGCCACGTTTGAGGCAGAGGCACCGGCCCCGACACTGGAGCAATGCAACAGTCAATAGGGTAAGCCTGTAGGGCCAGTGCCTTGAACGCTCCCCTGCCACCTCTTAGTGCTTCCCTGCCAGCCCCCTTGCCTCTTAGCACCCCCCTAAGGCATCCCAACACCACCCAGTGGGCAGTACTGCCCACTTTGGGAACCACTGGGCTAAACAGTTCACTTTCAATCTCCCCATTATCTTTCCTGGGTCTCTTGGAAAGCAGTAAAAATGCCAGTGCAGCCAACCAGTGGTCATAAAAATGCTTAGAAGGCAGAAGAATGTTGATAACAGAAGTGATGTTTGAAGTTGAGGAATGCTCTGCAAAACAAGACCAAGGGAGCTACAGTTATAAATAAAAAATTAACACTAATGGCTGTTCTAATACACAGCCTCTGCATTTTTAGTAACACAATTAGCTTTGTAGGCTCATCTTCATTACATCAGTACCTCTGACTTCATGAATTACATGTATTTTTTGATTTGCATAAGTCTATATAAAAGGATTGCAGTCCCACCCCTTTTGGGATGTGCTATTGCAGTCCACCATAGTGATATTAACAGAATAGAGTTGAAAGGGACTTTGGAGGTGTTCTAGCCCAACTCCCTGCTCAGGCAGGAAACTCGATACTATTCCAGACAAATGGTTGTCCAGTCTCTTCTTAAAAACCTCCAGTGTTGGAGCACCCATAACGTCTGGAGGCAAGTCATTCCACTAATTGCTCTTGTCAGGAAATTTCTCCTTAGTTCTCTCCTTGGTTAGTTTCTATCCATTGCTTCTTGTCCTGCCTTCAGGTGCTTTGGAGAATCAGTTGTCCCCCGCCTTGTTTGTGGCAGCCCCTTAGATATTGGAATATTGCTATCATGTCACCTCTAGTCGTTCTTTTCATTAAACTAGATACACTCAATTCCTGCAACCATTCTTCATAAGTTTTAGCCATCTTTCACTTTGTGAAAGAAATTTGCATTTCTACTGATGGGTATTCTGGTCTCCATCGTTATGTCCACTCTCATAAAGGACGTAGTTATACAGGTGGTAGAGTGGCTGTCTTCTAGTCTTGTGCATAAAATTAGAATTTGAATCAACTTGTGCATCATGACTGTCTTTAAATCAATTTCTGAGTTGTATTAATGGTGTTCAAAATACACATTTAGTTATAGAATTGGACCTACTATCTGAACTTTTTTTTCATTATTTGATTATTTTATTAGATTGCAAAGCTACTCAATCAAAAATATTCTGGGCAATGTACAATATCAAAAGCAAATAAAAACAACTTACAGAAAATTATAACAAAAGATTCATATCAATTAAGATTATACATATTATACGTATATATCTGATTTAGTAAATCATTCCTGCAATAACATTTTTTCAGTATTATGTTGGTACCACAGTTCATCTGAAGAGCTTATAAATTTGCTTCGTACAGGGCAGAGAACAATATATTTTTATAAAACAGTGGTTGGGAAACTAACGTTTATAGATTAAGATGGTGTACAAAACAAGTTGTGTTTTATAAAGTATGATTAAAATAATACAGGTTTAGAATAATGATGATTAAGGACCGCACACACCAAGTTAGGAGCTCAGCCCAAATTAGCAACAGACACACACCAATGAACTCTGAGCAAAATCGTATCTATAGTATGGTAGTACAATTTCTGCAACTGACAGTCTCTTTACATACACTTTTAGTACCATGAGGTAGAATGGTATTAGGAAAAATTATAGTACAACTCTAACGAGACATCCCTAAGCAACGATACTTCCGGTTTGATCGTAAACTTACGGCCCTCAGCACCACCCATTCCGCAGCTGGCCGAAGAAAACGCGCTCTGTCGCTGTCATGCCTTTCCTTACACGCCGGTTGCATCAGCAAGGCCCGGGGTCCTTTATGAGCAGCCCAACATATTGCCTGAGCCAACCGCGAATTCTTTCCAAGCTCCTCCCTGGACAAAGCAAGGCGGCAAGATGTAACTCTGTTCCTAAATATTTTGTAGCATCGTCTGGGAGTAAGCTGCGTGCCCCTGAAATTACTGGGTTCTGTAGAGAAAGCTCAGGCAGACTCGGCGGGCTTCTAACTTTCTTTCAGGCAAGATGGCGGGGACTGAGGCGGGAGTGACACTGGGGCAGCCGCATCTTTCCCGGCAAGACCTGGCTACTTTGGTAAGAAGAGAATTCGGAGTGGGGAGGGTGCGTCATCTGAGTTTTGCAGTATTCCAACGGCTGCCCTACGCTATTTTTTGCCCGGTACTCGAAGGCTGGGTGATGGTCGGGAGTTCAGAAAATCCGCCTGGCATTGCTTGTCTTGCTTTTTGTTCCTATCAAAGGATAGTTAGAATGGGAAGGAAAGGCTTTATTGACCGGTGGGAAAGAAATCTCCCAAATATTCTGACGCTTTCGCCCCACTACATACAACGTTACTTCATTTAGTACGAAAGTACATAATGCCAGGCAGAATGATTTCCTATCCTTACAAGCTGGTTCCAATGAAAGAAACGTGATCTCTATCGATAACTGAATTCCGACGTTATATAATTGTGTTCAGAGAGAATGTTTCCCTCTCTTTCTGCTTCATTTTGTAGCGCAATCAATACAGGATAGAACAGAGAGAAGCTGAGTGCCCATTGCATACTGTACAGGCTATGCTTTACTTAACAAGTTATGTTCGATCAGGCTTGCATAAAAAGTCACATTATAAAGTTAGAATGGTAGTGCATTCCCAATCCACACCTGGCCTTAAGTATACAGGTAGTAGCTGTGATCTTCAGTGCTACTAATGATAGTTATGAAAAATTGTCAGCATAGAATGTTTTCATTTCATTTGAGAAATATATGCTTACAATATATGCATTTGACAATAATAAATTGGGTAAAAATGTTTCTTTGAGTAACAATGCATTAACTCATTACCCATTGCAACAAGAACATTTAAATAGCCTTATACTAAAATATATTCAAAAATCTATAATATTCCTATTATGAAATTCAATAAAATTGACAATAATAATTTGTTGAAATGACAAAGCTCATTCAGTGATATTTTATTTTGATTTATTAAATTTATAGACAGACCACCTCTCTGTTAGTGACTCTGGGCTGCCTATAATTTTAATAAATTAGTATTTTTATAATATGGATAGCCCTCAAGTTAAAACCATTAATTCACTTTTGAAGTTACAATGGTGCGGAAAGAAGAGATCTATGACCGGTTGTCAAAGTCTGGTAATACTTTATGATAAGTGGTTTGGAGTAATGAAAAAACAAATTTGGAAAGCACTGTTTCCTGATTAAAGGTAAAGGTTCCCTTCGCACATATGTGCTAGTCATTTTTGGCTCTAGGGGGCGGTGCTCATCTCTGTACAAAGCTGAAGAGCCAGCACTGTCCGAAGATGTCTCCATGGTCATGTGGCCGGCATGACTAAATGCTGAAGCTGCATAGAGCGCTGTTACCTTCCCACCAAAGTGGTCCCTATTTTTCTACTTGCATTTTTATGTGCTTTCAAACTGCTAGGTTGGCAGAAGCTGGGACAAGTAACGGGAGCTCACTCCGTTATGTGGTACTAGGGATTCGAACCGCTGAACTGCTGACCTTTCTGATCGACAAGCTCAGCATCTTAGCTACTGAGCCACTGCGTCCCTGTTTCCTGATTAACCACATATAATTTTCTCAAAAGTTGCTAACAACTCTGAAATCCCATTCTTTATGTCTTGAATTATAGTATTTTCCCATCTCCTAAGGATATGTTTTTTGCTATTATTAGAGCACAAAAGCCACCTTTGTTCTGAACATATTAAATTGCAAAAAGTTGGCATTATTCAATATACACATGGTATCTTTAAAAACAATTTTCTCAATATTTCTGTCAATGTATAAATTTTTTACAATGCCATTGTAAAATTCATCCTTAATGGAAGATTATAGATGTTGTCCAGTAGATATGAAAAACAATATTTTGATAAATTCATTTTTAAACCACAGGACATCAATTTGAGAACTTTGTATTGTGCGCAAGCTTTATAGCTAATCATCAGTTGTATATAGGATAATTAGAAGATAAAATAAAATGTTTTATGGCATGAACAGCTAGTGAATAGTCAATTTATATAACTACTTTTTAAGCATTATTTCAGGCCACATTTAAAACTATCTCATCACTCTAAAAACAGTGGAGGGAAAAGTGATGTATTAGAATTCAGTTTTATTTAGTTGCAAATTAATCTTAAACTATGTGTAGAATTCATAGTAGAGCAAGTATCTAAAGTACAATTTTACTTGAATAGTAAAATCTGGACTTGAGATTTCTCCGTTTTTATATTGTGGAAACAAAAAAACCCTATATGCATTTTGGGATCTTTAATGCTTTGGAATTCACTAATAATCTGTTATTTGCAGGATGTTACGAAATTAACACCTCTGTCACCAGAAGTGATCAGTAGACAAGCTACAATTAATATAGGTAAGAATATAACAAATTATAACTAGAAGTTGGTGACTGGCATTAACTGCATGCTATTCACAGTGCAATGCTTCAATAGGAGCTGTTAGAAAATACTATATGTTTTTTTTTTATTCATTTGTTTATGAACCTAAAATGTGAGCCTGTAAGACATAAGTGCTTGGGTAGATACTCTGGAGGCCTGGCAGCATAAGAGCATAGAGATGGGAGAAATGTTTAGACTGAACAGTGAAAATACAGATGTAGATAGAGACAAGGATCCAAGAGAGGAGTATGGGAGGCAAACTAAAAAATGAATAAGAATTGAAGTATTAAAATGGAAAAGAGATGATGGATAGAAAGGAATTTTTCCCCTTTTTAATGTAATGATTGACTGATTAAAAACTAGAATAGAGGTAGAAATAAGAATACATGCTCTTATATAAAAGTAATAGCTAGATGGAAAGATTAGAGATTGAAAGATGGTATTATTAAGTATGTTTAAATAATATGGTGATCGGCACTAAAATGGCGCATTGAAACATTGAATAATTAAGTAATAAAGGACTATTATCTTAATATAAACATATATATTAACACTTATGATTAGTAATGGTGACCTGACTAGAAGCCAGAATAGAGGTAGAAATAAAAAATAGGGGGAATATTAGCACATGTATTTTTTATAAAATAGAACAAAAGTAATAACTAGAGGGAAAGATTAGAGGTTGAAAGATGGCATTACTATGTAAGTTCAAATAATATTGTGATTGGCATTCAAATGGAACATTGAAATATTTAATAATTACTTAAAAAAACATCTATATTAATACTAGGATTTCTTAAGTTTGATTAATGTAACAAATATTATTAATATTGTTGCCACTTGTCCCAAAATGAATAATACTCAGATGCCACACTGTTCATGTATTGATGCTGATGTCTATTTTAAAAATAAAAATCTGAAAAAAATGATATAAGTGCATATACGTAACTCTGCAGGTATACTCTGTATTGTTTAGTTGGTTCACAAATCATAATTCCACTGTTTTAATCAGTTCTAATCTGAGTTGATATATGTATCTGTGAGTAGAGATTAGAAAATTTTGAAACTTCTTTTTTCTAGGATGTATAATGCTTTATGGCTTGACTATTCAGTTTCTTTAATTTACCACCTAAATAGTCTGAATTTGTTTTAATTTGTAAGTCCTAAATGGGTACCATCAACACCCCATTCTATACCTTTCTGGTACTTTCTTTGAACTTCTTTCTAAGAAATGTCTTAGTCCGTGTGTGTGTGTGTGTGTGTGTGTGTGTGTGTGTGTGTGAAGGAGAGGGAGAGGATGAATAAATTCATCTCATTCCATGTTATGTTCTAGTTAATCTTGCTACACTGAAAATAATTCAATTACATAGAGTACAGTCTGCATGGGAAGGAAGGTTAGAATTCAACAGATCATCTTAGAATTCAAAACATCATCATAGAACTGATAGTGCTTCAAGTATATTTAAAAGGTTAACTGTAAATAAACATATTGCTGACAGTATTAAATCAGGCCACCAGTTTATGGGATGCGGTGGCTCAGTGGCTAAGATGCTGAGCTTGTCAATTAGAAAGGTCGGCAGTTCAGTGGTTTGAATCCCTAGCACCGCGTAACAAAGTGAGCTTGTCCCAGCTTCTGTTACTTGTCCCATCTTCTGCCAACCTAGCAGTTTGAAAGCACATAAAAATGCAAGTAGAAAAATAGGGACCACTTTGGTGGGAAGGTAACAGCGCTCTATGCACCTTCAGCGTTTAGTCATGCCGGTCACGTGACCACGAAGATGTCTTTGGACAGCACTGATTCTTCGGCTTAGAAGAGATGAGCACTGTCCCTAGAGCCAGAAACGACTAGCATGTATGTGCAGGGGAACCTTTATCTTACCAGTTTATGTTGCTCACTGAAATATTTTTCCATGAATGCACGTAATCCAGGCAGTGTTTTGTGTCATTTCAGTTCTGTTGTCCATTATAATACAAGAAAAATGAGTTTTTCATAAATACTTGGAGATAACATTAATATATTCAATATTTAAACAGATGTTGGAGATTATATAATTCATTCACTTCTTAGGCAATTTTTATGAAATTCATAACAAATTTTGCTTTTAAAATCTAGGTACAATTGGCCATGTAGCTCATGGAAAATCAACAGTAGTAAAAGCCATTTCTGGAGTTCACACAGTCAGATTCAAAAATGAACTGGAAAGAAATATCACTATCAAACTTGGCTATGCCAACGCTAAGGTTTGTCACCACTGTACGTCTAATCAAATTATAAGTTTTTATTTGAATCATAATCTTGTTTTATCTAAACTCGGCTGATTGCTAGTAAAGACTTATTGTCTTTCTCTGCAGATTTACAAGCTTGATGATCCAAATTGTTCCCGACCAGAATGTTACCGATCCTGTGGGAGCAGTACACCTGATGAATTCCCTACAGATATTCCTGGGACCAAAGGGAATTTTAAACTAGTCAGGTGACAAATTCAACGTGATTTGTTTTTATACATAAATTTTGTGTGAAATTATATGTAAGTAAAGCAGGTAGAGTTAAACTTTGATTTCACTGGAAAACTTTTTTTTTTCAAAACTTTTCAAAACCTTTTGCTGATTATTATAATCCTTCAAACTGAACACAAATATAATTTCAGAATGATTGTATCATATAGGAATAATGAGAAATATGAAATTAACATTTAATGACTATAATGTATTTAATCATATAATATTCCAACACACTGCAGGAGTGAAATAGGACAAAAAATATTTTGCTGCTGGTTTTCATTTGTACTCAGTGTCCAATGCAGCCTTTTTAAATTTCAGTCTTATTAGTTGTTTTTAGTGATTAGAAATGGAATCAGTATGTTGATTAACTGAACATTTCCATAAATTCTATTGTGCTTTATTTATAATTATGTTATATATCTCAAGTCATTAATGTTTATATTTCAAACAAAACATATAATAGAAAAAAAGTAAAATATAATCTTTATATATTCCCTACCCTAGGCCAGTGATGGCAAACCTTTTAGAGACTGAGTCCCAAACTGCAACCCAAAACCCACTTATCTCAAAGTGCCAAGATGGCAATTTAACCTGAATAATGAAGTTTTACTACCTAAAATAATGATAAATAATGCAGAGTTCAGCTAATTGTTCTAAGAAAAACGTAATAAATGCACTTTTATGCCCCTTCATTTTTTTCTGCTTTTGAAATATTATGTTTTGCAACAATAAAATAAAACTTTTGTAATATCATTTCTCTCTTTTCCTCCCCTTCTCTTTACCCCCTCTTTTTCTCCTTCTTTCCCCCTTCTCTTTCCCTCCCTCTTCCCCCTCTCTTTTTCTCTCTTTCTCTTTCCCTCCCCCCTCTCTTTACCCCCTCTTCTCTCTCTTTCCCTCCTTCTCTGTTTCTCTCTGTTTTTCTTTCTTTCCATCCCTCTCTTTATATCTCTTTCTCCATCCTATCTCTTTCTCTTCCCTCCCTTTCTCCCTCCCCCTATCTATCTATTTATCTATATATCTATCCGTGCTCTCCTGTCCAGCTTCACATGTCCTGTGAATCCAACTACTTGGGCTGTGAAGGGGGAGTGGAGGCAGGGTCTCCAACTTTTTGGACCCCAGGGACCACCAAATTCATAATTTTAAATCCCATGGACCACTAATATGAATCCAGCATGCCACTCGCTGAAGCGCCTGGACTTCCACTGACAGGATGGGGTCCTTCGGGCACTTAGCTTGGCTACCTGTTTCTGCAACCTTAAATACTCAAGGAGACATTTGGACCAGTTTCCCACAGAAAACAAAACACTGGAATCTCTCATCTCTCTCTTTCCATCCCCCCCTCTATCTCCCTTTCTCTCCCCCCCACTCTTCCCCCCTCTCTCTCTCTCTCCCTCTTTCTCTCTCTGTGTGTGTGTATTGTCTCTCTTTCCCTCTCCCCCTCTCTCTTTCTTTCTCCCTTCCTCCCCCTCTCTCTGTGTCTTGTCTCTCTCTTTCCCTCTTTTCTCTTCCCCCCGCTCTGTCCCTGGGAGATGGGGGAGAACCTCTGAACTGGTGCCAGGTGGTGGGAATCTGATGTCCAGAGGCTGAGGAGTCATGTGCTGAAGACCAAATGCTGGGGGGGAGGTGAGGCAATCCTGCAGTCTCCCTAGCAAACCCGTGCCGTGGCTGGTGGCTCCTGCCTTCTGTCTCAGGGCATCAAGGAGGCTGAGCAGCAGCGGGAAGAGCACGGACCTCCTGAGCTGCAGGAAGCTGCTGCCAGCAATGCCCTCAGGTGAAGATGTTGTGAGGGGAGGCTTGACCCCTCCCCTCAGGAGCCACAAAGTGCTCACCATCCCTCTGGCACCCGCCAAGCCTCCTCCTTCCTACTGGGCGTTTGAGCGCTTCTGGCGAGGAAGAGGAGCACGGTGGGAGGAGGCTTGGCAGATGCCAGAGAGGCGGCGAGCGCTTTGCGGCTCCTTGCAGGCTAGGAAACACCTGGGTAGGGCTCCGATGCCATGATCTCCCACATG
The DNA here is from genome assembly GCF_049901715.1 of Pseudonaja textilis. Taxonomy (NCBI): domain Eukaryota; kingdom Metazoa; phylum Chordata; class Lepidosauria; order Squamata; family Elapidae; genus Pseudonaja; species Pseudonaja textilis. The sequence goes on along the minus strand of NC_141997.1, from coordinate 6,079,135 downwards.
TTACCCTCCCTCCCCACGCTCATAAGTCCATCCACTGCCAGTATCACCCCTGTTGCAGACACGGTGCACTGCGGACTACCAAATCTCAAGGATTTGAGATTCTACCAATTCTCAAGGACCACCAGTGGTCCGTGGACCACTGGTTGGCACCTCTGTGTTAGAGAGCCACACAAAATAAGGCAACTCCAACCTGGATCCTGTTGGGAGACCCCACCTTCCCTCTCCCTCTCTCCCCCTGCGGCAGGGGCCTGGGAAGCCTGAGTGCAGCTCCCTGCTCAAAGGTGACCAGCAAGCAAATAAATGTGGTGCTCTGGCTGGGAGACAGCAGCATGGAGCCCCACCTCTGGCCAGCGAGAGCGGAACAGGCAGGGCGCGCACCTTCCCTGCTGCTGTGCTGGTGCTGGCCGGGAGGGACACTTGAGCTGAATTTTTGGAGCTGCGCTCATAGTTTGCAAACAGGCTTGGGAGACCCCAGCTCGTTTGGTTCGCATCAGCACGGGATAGGAACGCAGAAGGCATTGAGGGTTGGGAACACAGAAGGCAGAGAAAAACCATGCCTCTCGGCATTCAGCCCTCAAAGACTCCTTTGGGTGACTTTTTCTGTTTTTGAAACATTGCGTTTAGCAACAATAAAAAAAGAAAAACTTTTGTAATATTATTTCTCTTTCTCCCTCTCTCCCTCTGTTTTTTTCTCTCTCTCTCTTCCCTGTGGGGAGGGAGGAAAGGAACCCATTACTGGTGCTGTGTGGTGGGAATCTGACGTCCGTAGGCTAATGAGCTCAGGAGCAGCGCGCCAAAGCTCACCAACACAGGCAGCTCTGCAGGAAAAGAAATTGCTTTTTTTTGCCGAGCTGAGCTGACGCAGGGTTACATTGTAGCTCTGTGTCACAATGGGCTTCAGGAGGAGGGCAGGACCCTGTCTCCTCCATCGTGAAGCGCATGAGTGAAAAAGTTCACTCAATCAAATACAACTTTGCGAGTTCTTTTTATTTCGTGAGAAGTTGGAATAGATTGAGTGAAACGTGATGAAGAAACACGATTGGAGCTGGGTTGGGGAGACCATGCGCGTGCCCACAGAGAGGGATCTGCATGGCACGTGTGACATAGGTTTGCCATCACAGTCCTGGGAAGAATACAAATCTGTTTTATTTAAGCTCATCAAATATGTTAATATTTGGCACAGGAAATAATATATGGCACAGGAAAAACAGGCATGTATATCATACACACATGCACATATGCACAAAACATACATGGTGCAATATGTTATTTAAAAGCAATGAAATTAATACAATTTTTTAAAAATTTAAATCTATTAGAATTTTGTAATCTCTCAAGAAAGATACATCTTTTTTCACATTTACTATAATATATACAAATTCATGATTTTTACATTTCTACACCTAATAACTAATATAATTCTTTTGCGAGGAAATATTTTTTGTGGTAATTCCTTTTTATCCTTTCCTTATATTATAGACATGTCTCTTTCGTGGATTGTCCTGGCCATGACATTTTGATGGCTACTATGTTGAATGGAGCAGCTGTCATGGATGCAGCTTTACTGTTAATAGGTAATTATTAGTAGGACTTAGATATTGCAATAGACCCATGGCATTATTGTGACTAAGTAATTTTACTGTTAATATTATGCTTGCAAGTTACATTATATCATGTTATGCTGGAGAAGGCAAAACTCTGGAGGGATTTTATTGATAGATATATGCATTCCTAAAAATATAGTGGAAAGTAGCTATTGGGACAAAGAGTGCAGGGAAATGAATGACCACCAGTAGAGAAAGGTAAGTGATTCTCATTTCATCCTCATTATTTTTCTTAGCAATGACTGAGAAGTTTTAAACACTGCTGTGTCAGCATCAAACATATTGCCTGATTGAATTTAATAAGGTTTTGAAGCAAGTTAATATATTATGTACTATTTTCTCTGCTGGAAATATAGGTAGTTTCTACATATAAACCTATCTTCCAATTAACTGTCATTCCTGAACAAGAAAAGGCAAAGAGAATGGTGTCAGGGGTATGCATTTAGATCATGGAGAGCTGCACACCTCATTCAAACAAAGGGAAGTATAGGCTTCTGGAGTCACATTCTGTGCATGCTGATTACTTGTTCTGCTCTCAGTCTCCTGAAATAAGGATAGGGAGTTTCTCCTCTGCTGAGTTATAGAATAGACATAAAATTAGTGGCTGACATTAGCAGACACTAAAGTAGGCTTCCTGCTATCTCTGCTTTAGAAAGGAAGAAAGTGAAATTCACAGCAGTGTGAAATAAATAGAAATCCTTTGCCAGATCTCTTCCTAGATACTGCACTGAATAGTTTATAGTTAATGCATTCAGGCAACCTCACATCTAATACATTTTCTCTTTTTTGTCACATATGCATATGTATGTTAGCATTGAAATATAGGGGTTTACAGAGATAAGATTGTGCTAGTGTTAATATTGCTGCAAGGATACATTTCCCAGATTACATAATCAATTAGAGACACAAACGTCACATCCTTGTAAACAAACTATATTTATTACATGAAATTCACATGTACAGCTTCACTCTCAGGTGTTCTAATTATTCCTAACTATAATTTACAGGAAGATTCGTATCCTGTATTTTAACCTTTTTATTAAGAAGTCGATCAGTGTTCTGTATTCTGTTGTAAACATTGTTTTTCTGTTATTTCAGCTGGCAATGAATCATGTCCTCAACCTCAGACTTCAGAACACTTAGCTGCTATTGAAATTATGAAACTGAAACACATTCTAATTTTACAGAATAAAATTGATTTGGTCAAAGAGAGCCAAGCCAAAGAACAGTATGAACAAATCCTAGCATTTGTGCAAGGTGAGTTTCCAGGTCAAAATTAAGAAGTCTCTCTTGTTTACTACAAGCCAACTTTTTGTCTGGCCTTACAAACAGCTCATTTTCACAGTTATTGCCATATCAAATCTGTCAAACTAATTTTGCAAATTTTAGTAAATTTAATCCAAGATCAGAACTCCCAAGCAAGCAAGCAAAAAGTGACTAAAGGTTAAATGGGGAAATTCAGTAAAGAAACCAAGTCAAACTCCATGAAATTCTTCATAGCAGGGACCTTGACAAAGTGAGAGTCAAACCAAACCCTCATATATCAAGATTGCACCAATAATTTAGACTTGCTCCTTGTTCCTTAAAAGATCTTAATCTAGAAGAATAGTAATGGGTTCAGCAAGAGGTTCTTTTTCATGGTTACATATTTTTATTTATTAAATTGGGTTTGTTAAAAATAGATCATGCCAAACCAATCTTATTTCATTCTTCAACATAATGACTAAATTAGTAGACCAGTGAAATAGTATGGACATAATATACATAGACTTCAGCAAGGCATTCGACAAAGTAAACCATAACCTACTTCTTAATAAGCTAGAAAAAGGTGGAATAGATAGCTCCACCACTAGATGGACTCACAATTGGCTGACAAACATACTCAACAAGTAGTCCTTAATGGGTCTACATCTACATGGGGGGAAGTAAGCAGTGGAATACCACAAGGTTCCATCATAGGCCCAGTGCTCTTCAATATCTTCATAAATGACTTAGATGAGGGAATAGAAGGGGAACTTACCAAATTTGTGGATGATACTAAGCTGGCAGGAAAAGCTAATACCATACATCAGGGTTCTGCAACCTTAAACACTCAAAGAGCCATTTGGACCTGTTTCCCACAGAAAATAAAACACCAAGAGCCACAAAACCCTTTTGACTTCTAAAATGAAGATATCACTGCATATATCGTTTTTTAACCTTTATGCTATGTATAAAAAATAACTATAGTGGGATTCAAGTAATTTAACAACTGGTGTGACTGGGTGGGCGTGACCAATTCAACATCACTGCCACCCAGTCACATGACACACATACCCAGACACGCCTACCCAGCCAATCATTAGGACAGAGAACCGGTTGTGAAATTATTTGCCCCACCTCACCACTTCTGGCCCTTGGTGGTGCTGGACGCATCTCGATTGCTCAGGGAGATGCACGACCTGCTCTCCGCCCCAAGACAGTGGCCTGACCCTTGGCCAGCGCTGCTGTTGCTGCCAGGAGCGAGTGGGGCAGGGTCTCATTGTGGCCAGACGAGGAATAATGAATGGAAAGTGAACAAGGAGAGATTCAACCTAGAAATTAGGATAAATTTTCTAACAATAAGAATCAAATCAGTGGAACAGCTTGACTTTGGAGGTTGTGGGAGCTTCATCACTGAAGGCTTTCAAGAAGAGATTGGACTGCCATTTGTCAGAAATGGTATAGGGTCTCCTGCTTAGGCAGAGAATTGGACTGGATGACCTACAAGGTCCTTTCCAACTCTGTTAATCTGATTAAATAGATAGATGTTTGTAGCCACCTAGATAAATGTACATAGTCACCCAACTTACAAATAGGTGACTCTGCAGTTTACAAAATGATGTGATGGAATGTGTGGATAACCTTAGTGAATGAGGGGCAGAGATGCTGCCTAGGAAATAATCAGATGAGTCCCAAATGTGTTTTTTCCAAAAGGCAACTGGACTCACTTAGTTTTTTCTTTGAAAACATTTCGCTTTTCATCCAAGAAGCTTCTTCAGTTTTAAATGAAGAAAGTAGAATTGAAGAAGCTTCTTGGACGAGAAGCAAAACATTTTCAAAGGAAAAAAAAAATCACCCAGTTGCCTTTTGGAGAAAACTCTTGGGACAACCATTAGCTGTATGATTGAGAATCTCCATAGACAATCAGATGAGAGATGGAAGAGTCTCCAGTGGTTGGATAGAAAGAAACTTTAAGATTAGTCCTAATTGATCAGATGTTTAAAAGGGACAAGAGGAAGTTTGTACCTTCAATCATGCAAGATTCTGTTACTGTTAACTTATAGTAAAGTAGAATTGCTTATTTACTTGTGCTTCTTGTCTGACTTATCTAGGAATGTTATCATAACAAACTGTAGTACTTCTAGTAGTTTGGTTGAGCATTAACTCTAATCCAGTCACTTTTCATTTGCAGTGGAACATTTAAATGTTGAACCAACAAATACATGAAGAATAGAGACAGGCAATTCCATTTGTTTGCAACAGTACTGTCTGTGTAGAATTTGTAACTGGTGTTGGTACATATTACAATTATACTCTTGTCTGAAATTTTAAAGATTTTCTATATTTTCTATTTGTAATAGCCTGTATCTGTTAAAAGTAGAATATTTATCCAGTTGATTTCAAGTCATTGTAGATTGCTTATCTCTAAGTATTGTATATTGTTGCTGTCTTTTGCTTATCTGTTCTCATGCAAAATTATAGACTCAGATTTTGCACTAAATACTCTTGCATTCTAATAACAAAAAATAGTAAAGAACATTAATCTGAATGACATTCCATTTGTTTCTTGGTCTTTTCTTAAATTTTTTTATTGTAAGGGATTATCAAACATTGGTGAAAGAAAAGATGAGGATGAGTTTTTATCCTTTTAATCATCAGACCAGCTTTTGTTTGTTTTTTTCTTATATAAAACTCTTTCATTAAATTCAGGAAGCAGAGGAATATACATATATTTCCTAGCAGAAAATAATCCTGAAAATGCCCGATTACTTTTAGACAAGAAGAAGCCAGAAAAGCCATTTTTATGATTAGAAAATAATCTTTTTGCTGATTACTCAGAGGAGGAATTTGGGTGTTGGCTAATAGTAACTACTACTTCAAATTGAAGACCAGTAGATGAACTGAAAATAAATTTATGCTTCAACAGAAAGGAGCATTTTTTCACTACAAATTCTTTCCTATCCTTAATTGTGACATGAAGAGCTCTTTGAAGCATAAAAATCAAATTACTTTGGACCTTGAATCTTTGCCATTCATCCTCAAACATTATTTTTTGAGGAATAGAATTAATTCATTGAAAATTATTACTTCCAAACCAGCTTTTCTTTAGCAAACCATTCTGTTAGTGAATCTGTATGGTTTCTTTTTTCTTCTTCTCCAAAACATATGTATTTTGTAAATATATTTTTGTTCTGGAGTTTCCAATATGTTAATCATAATAGATATTACATATGTGACTGTTGAAATAGGTACAGTTGCAGAAGGAGCTCCAATTATTCCAATCTCAGCACAGCTAAAATACAACATTGAAGTTGTTTGTGAATACATTGTAAAGAAAATTCCAGTGCCTTTAAGGGACTTCACATCAGAACCAAGGCTTATTGGTAAGTCTATTTGAATCACTCTTCGATTCTATGTAGAAAATACACTAACACAGGAATTTGGTTAATGATGTGATTACTGTAGTCATTGGTACTACTGTTAACCTAGTATCTTTTCTACATAGACCTTATAGGAAATATTTTGATATGACAAATTTAGCTCAAATTTGACAATGCTATATATCATTAATTCTAGGTGAAAGTGATATGTTGTGTGATTAGAATCCAGCAGACACACATTTAGATGAATTGGAACACATTAAAATAGTGTATTTATGTAACATATTTTATAACTTCATAATGATGTAAATTTCTGTGCCCTCTTAATGGAGTGATGGTAAGAATAGTCATAAGAAACCTCACTGATTTCATATGGCCAGTATTATTGATTTGAGAATTGCAACATTTAACAGGTTATAAGTAGAACTCATTTTGTATGGATAATAGACTTTTTTGTCAAATCAAGAGCAGTTTGGTTCATAATCATGAGGTCCTTATTCAAGAAAACTGAACAGATGGCTCCCATAAACTGATTTTGACATTCCAATTTGTAAATTACATGTCTTGAAAGTTTCTGTTTAAGAGAAATTAATGAAATTAATTAGGGCATCCGTCAGAATCCTGACACTGATATTGTTTTGTGCTCCTAGAATTAGTAACTTTTTTTGAATTGAACCTTGTCAGATATATTTTTGTAAGTGAGTAAAATGTCTAGAAATTTATTTCTAGACATGCAATGTTTGTTTCAAGGGTTTGTAATAATGTCACATCTACCACATGAAGATCAATCAAGAAACTGATTTGAGGAAGCAGTCATATATATTTTTAGTTTCTTTATAATTATTTTTAATTAAATAATCTTACCATCTTATCGTATCATGAGGATCCAGATAGTTGGGGGCAATATTCTGACTCTGTAAACTGCTCAGAGATGGCTGTAAACCACTTAGAGAGGGCTGTAAATCACTGTGAAGTGGTATATAAGTCTAGGTGCTATTGCTATTGCTATCTTCCAAAAAGAAATATGGAGCCAACAATATACACCAAATCAGTGGCTTAATGAAGTATTAGATCCAGAGTGTGATTAATCGATAAATATATTATGGTATTAAATGTTTAAAGTTTTTTGCAAGCTGAACTTAATGGAATATTCTTTTCAGTTATTAGATCCTTTGATGTTAATAAGCCTGGATGTGAAGTTGATGACTTGAAGGGAGGTGTAGCTGGTGGTAGCATTCTTAAAGGTGTATTAAAGGTAATGTTTCTTTTCAATGCTGATTAACAGGCGGTTATTGTTTTATGTTAATGATAGAATTGTATGTATTCTTCCACCTATTCCTTTTGCATATGTGGAAGTTGAGGCATTCTCCAGAACTTGTTTGGGGAACATGAAGACTAGATTAAAACTAAATCCTGTTGGATGAATCAAAGTCCATAAATTTAGATATAATACTAGTATAAATTGATGTTTATGACAGTAACTGTCCCAAGCCATGTGTGTGCATGCATGCGCATGCACACACACATACACAAGTGGTTTTGTTTTTTACTAAATGAGGATTGCAAACAAAGGTGCTTGCAATATAAAGACAAGTTCCCACTCCTGTCCCCCTCAAGTTCAACAAGTTTGGCTTAGAAATGTTCCAAATCAAAGCAGCATGCAAAAAAGTAGTGAAGCAAAGTCCAAGGGTCAAAGCTTGTGGTCAGTATGTCCAGGCTCAAAATCAGGGTTGTAAAATTTTGCAAGTCAAGCTACAAGGAATGAGAGTTAACAGGCAGTTGTCAGTTGAGAGCTCTATTGCCTGTTCTACACTCTTTGCAGCCCACCAAACTGATGTGTTGGGAGGGAGTGGTAATTCCACACACCCATTTTCAGAAAGCTAAGGCAACTGTGAATGCTATGTTTTGTTTTGCCTTACTTCTTTTGCCTAATTCACATGGAAGTCCATTTGGTGGTGCTAGAGCTGGCTGCTTATCATCAGTCAGCATTTCTGAAGTTCACTTTGGTTCTGGTTGCTCATCATTAGTTCCCTCCTGTGAATCTGAGAATGGAATTAGCCCAAGAATAGAATCAATGACATTGTTTCAAGGTCTTTGTTGTGATCTATGGAATGGTTGGTGTTTTCTTTGGAACAATGATCTCTATGCCATACTCTCCATTATTTATCTTATCTCCTTAATTTCTATGATGCTTATGTAAAACGGTGATTGGGGGGGGGGGAAGCACTCCCATTGCTTCTGAAACTAATCATGAGTGTATCTAGACACATTATATAGAAAACCAGTGTTCTACATAAATCTGTACAAACCATAGCTATAGTGAACTGATATAGACAATTGGCTATAAAATCCATTAACAATGCACTATATAGAAATTGATGTGCATTAACCTACCTTTCTAATATCTTTTATTATTAGGTTGGCCAGGAACTTGAGGTGAGACCTGGCATTGTCTCAAAGGATAGTGAAGGAAAACTTATGTGCAAGCCTATTTTCTCCAAAATCGTATCTCTGTTTGCAGAACATAATGATTTGCAATATGCTGCACCAGGAGGCCTTATTGGTATGTCTGTTTTATATTTATATTTAAGAGATCATGGAGAACATGGAAGATAAGACTTGGCTATGAATATACAGTTTCAGGAAGTTTTTATGCAACAACTATAAATGTTTGTATACTTTTTAAAACAATATTAAAGTAGTTATAGTATTATATGTGCATTATGTACATATAAAGTAATTCAAGTTAAAATTGAATACTTTTCAGTTTCATTTAATAAGTTTCATTTATAGCACAACACAAGGTGATAGAATGAAGATCTATAAACAATAGAGGAATACATAAGATTTTTTTTTTAATTTTAGCTCATTCACCAATGGCTCTTGGTTGAAGGGGAGAGAAAACTATAACTCTTACAACACTTGTTTGTTTTTCTATGTAGATGATTTAGGAGTCTATATCCCTGGTAGTGATGCTTTTACTGTCAGCTGTGTCCTTACTAACTCACTTTTACCCCTCAGAATGTGTTTTGAACAACTTAGTGTCTTTTAAATCATCTAGAATTCAACAAATGGTATAATATTCATTTATTAATACATATTTCTATAATATTACAAATAAAAGTATAAAAGAGTGATAAAAGAAACTTTGGAAAAGTGAAAGCTTATATGTGGCCTAAATAGCAGAATCTATTTTTGGCAAATTCATTTGAATTATTAAACTGTTCTTACAAGATCCAGGAAAAAGAAAAGAATCCATTGGAATGGCCACCTAATCAATTTAAATAAATAAATACTACCCTAAAAGCACTGAATAGTGTCCGGTGATTTAAAAGTAATTTAACAATTGAAAATCTGTGGCTTTTAAAAAATAAAAGTATTTCGTTATTAGGTGTTGGTACCAAGATTGATCCAACTTTGTGCCGAGCTGATCGAATGGTAGGGCAAGTTTTAGGTGCAGTTGAAGCACTACCTGAAATATTCACAGAACTTGAAATTTCCTACTTCTTGTTGAGGCGACTATTGGGTGTCCGTACTGAAGGGGACAAGAAAGCTGCCAAGGTTAGTTAAATTATTTCTGGTGAATCTGGATATTCTGTAAATTTCTGTATTTTAAAAGGGATGCTTCAAATTTAAAATGGTACAAATTGCACGTCTTTAAAATTCTTAACTACTTGTTCTAGGTGCAAAAATTATCTAAAAATGAAGTACTTATGGTAAACATAGGATCTCTTTCAACTGGAGGACGGGTCAGTGCAGTAAAAGCTGATCTGGGGAAAATAGTGCTAACTAATCCTGTATGCACTGAAGTAGGAGAAAAAATTGCCCTTAGTCGAAGAGTTGAGAAACACTGGCGGTAAGTTGATTTGAAATAAAACATAATGTATCACTTTAATACATTTTAAGCTAAACACAAATTATTGGATGAATCTAGCAGAAAAAGCAGAAAATATAAAATTGGTATCTATTCTACTGGGTGTAATCCATGATACTTAATACTAATTAATAACTTGTTGGACCTGACATAATGTTTCAAAGAACACTAAACACTATGTTTTAAAATGCTGGTAAATAGATATTCCTTTCCAGCCTACCCAATAGTTTTCCATTTATACTTACATCCTACCATTCTATAGAGGTTGAGAGTGTTTGTTGAGAGTTGCCTCAAACCACTAGATGGGCGGCAAATGTAATAATAGATAATAAAATAAATTCCTCCATAAATTTTTCAGATAACTTTTGTATTTTTGCAAACCCTTGTGTTCCCTGATGTGTCTTCCTATGCATAAATGTAATATTTTAACAACGTAAAAACCACTATTTAGAGATTGCAATTTGTATTTATAATGGTAAAAATTCTAAGTTCAATAAAATAGTATTATAGTAGTAATTTCAGTTATTGGAATGTCACACACCTCTAAGGATTGTTGTTGCTTGTGTTGATGTTTCTTATCAAATATAATAAAATGTCAAAAATGCTAAATAAATTGGACACAGGTAGTCTGGTTGAAGACTGCCCTGTTTAGCAACTGCTGAAAATCATAATAGAACTGAAAAAGTAAGTTTATAGTTGGTCCTCAAACTTATGATAGATGCAGAATTCCAAGGTCATATGATCACAATTCAGACATTTGGTAAACAGAATCTATTTTTGATAACCTCTGTCTTCTACAGTCACATAATCACAATTTGTGACCTTCATGGGTAGCTTTTGATGAAGTCAATGGGGAAAGTGACTGTAATTGCAACTCACAGTCATGTGATGTGCTTAATGATTGCACGTGATTTGTTTAACTACATCAGAAATTACATAAGTCAAGCATGGTCATTCACATATTTCACTTAACTACTGTGTTGCTACCAGTTCCAATTCTCATGTGAGAATTTACTTGTATACAGTGATGTACAAACATTTCATATTGGAGCAATTAGACTTTTTGTTTTTGTTTTTTTCTGATAATGGCCAATCCCAGCATTCCAAAAGTGATTCATGAATTATCTGGATGGGAAATGTTTACTAATGTTTGCATAATGTTATCTTATATATTGTATTTAGAGGATTTTCTTCTAATTTATTTTTGATGCCTCAAAGTTCTTCTAATCTGCTCTTCTTGTTTTCTAGTTTAATTGGATGGGGACAAATTAGAAGAGGAGTGACAATCAAGCCTACTGTGGATGATGATTGAAAGTAAAAAAGCAATTCTTCAAATTGTAAAAAAATGATGGTGTTTCCATATAGTTGGAATGCATTTTAGTGAGGAAGCTGTTGCAAAGATAATGTCCATATTGTATTGAAAATCAAATCTCTCACTGACATGGCAGTCTTGACAGTATCTGCAATAAATTAAACAAATTAGCAAAGATGGATCAAATTCTCCAGTATTTCGCAAAAACTAAATTTGTTTTATGTTTATGTCAGTTTTTAGAGACTGTGTGGGGCTGACAATTTGATTTTAAACAATGTAACTCAAGACCCCATAATCTGATTTGGAATTTTGCAAATTGCTTGTTTTTTCATTTAACTCTTATAGGTAACAAAAAATTGAAATGTTTGTCAATGAAACAAATTTCAATAAATAAACTTTTCTTGGAAGATGAATTTCCTTTCTTGTTGTATACAATAGTTAGACCTTGCAACAAATATGATTCTATGTATTATTGAATGCTGTTATATTTACAGCTAGATGGTCCCAAACCACAGATCTTCTTTATCTGTCAGATGTTTTTTAAAAACTAAACCCCTTGAGAATTTTGAAATATAATTCCAATTACACAGCCAAAATAATATATTTGCAACCACAATGGACAGTATCCAAAAAGGGAAGTGAATTACTGTCTATTTTAATTCTATTTGGAAAAGGTTGACATTATTGTATAGAAATGCCATATAACTGAATTGCAAGTTGAGAAGTGAATAATGATTTATATGGTAGATCCAATTTAATGTAATTATGATGCAATACTATATTAGCAATTCACGACATTTAGCTATTTAGTATCCTGTGGGATTGCTAATAACCATGAATAATTATTTGAAATAGTTTAGCTGGGGTGATACATTCATTTTGATGATAGCAATTGATCCTAACCAAGGTAACTTTAAGTTTCTCTACTTTTCAATGTCTCTTCTCTTGCCATAATTTAAATAGTTATCCTTGGTTGTTACCTGTTAGGTGCAAATCTTGGCATTTAATGGAGTCAGCTGTCTTAACAACTATCTTGACAGTAGTAACTGGAGTTACTGCAAAAATACTGATTACTTAACTGCATGGCAGTGACTCCTGATTTGCAAGCTCCTGATTGTCATCTCAGGATTGGAACTGGAACTCTCAAAATATCCTGGGAAGACTGATGAAACTTGTGAATCCATGACCTCTATGGCAACTATGGTCCTTTTCAGGTAATGACCTGGGAGGATATAGATTGGTTTTTATTTTATTCCAGATGAATTGTGATCTAGAAAGGAAATATACTGTATATCTCGTGACTGTCCAACATTCAGGCAGACTGATTGAGCAGGGTCACTGTCACCATTCCAAGTGGTGCCTGCACCCAAGCCTCTTCCGGGAGATGTTGGATTGTTTCAACCAGCCGATCCTGAACCTCTGCCTTACCAATCAACGCCCAACAACCCAGATTTTTCTCAAGATTCTCAGCTCAGGGAGTAGAGGGAGTCAGCATTCTCCGCTGCCCCTGGCCCCGGGCCCCGGGGCCTCCTCTATGCCTTCCCCCTCCCTCTGATATCCAAGGTAATCAGGAAACTGAGGGCGGAAATTCTTCTCCTGACCCCATACTGGCCGAGACATCCGTGGTTTGCAGACCACATGGACCTCTTGATTGTTGACCCCTGGAGATTTCTGCCGGACAGTCTCCCTCAGCCAGGCCCCCATACAACATCTGGAGTCACAATGGCTCCACCTGGCTATCTGGCACTTGAGTGGAGACTTCTGAAAGGTGAGGAATTCTCCAACAAGATCATCAAAACTATACAAGCCACGAGGCATCCGTCCAATAACTGCATTTATAATGCCACTTGGAAGAACTTTTGCAAGGGACTCTCCCCGAATATGCTATGTAGGCAGCTAGAGGCCCTAGCATCAGTTCTCTCCTGTGGGGATCTACAGTCTCTCGCACATCACCTGAGGGTATGTAGTTTCCTCCGAGGGGGCTACCAATTTAAGACCTCTAGTGGTCCATAGATACACCACCTGAACAAGGTTCTCACAGCGCTCACCATTTGAATTCTTGAGAACTACCAGCCTCTACCTTCTAACCTATAAGGTGGCTTTTGTTGTGGCTATAACGTCCGCAAGGAGAAGGGAGTGAGGGAGGACCTTTGTGTCTTCCACTCCGATAGGATGACTTTTCGCCTAGACCCAGCTTTCATACCCAAAGTCAATTCCTCTTTTCATCAGGGGCAGGATTTGATTCTGCCCAACTTCTGCCCAAGGCTGGCTCATGACTTAGAGAGGCAATGGCATTTCTTAGATGTGAGAAGGGCCTTCGTCTTTATATCAGCAGGTCTGTTTCTCACAGGAAGATGGGAGGCCCTCTTTGTCTCATTCCAGCCCTCTACCCTAGGGAGGAAAGTCACAGCTTCAACAGTGGGCAGATAGCTGAGGGCTAACGATTGCAAAGTAGTATGAACTACAGACCTTACTGGTGCCCAGAGGAACCACAGCGCACTCCACTAGGAGTGCGGCCACATCAGTGGCTTGGGCTACACAAGCCTCGATTGAAGAAATTTGTAGGGTAGCGATGTGGTCATCACTGTTGCCCTTCATAAGACATTACAGACTGGATGTCTTTGCCTCTGCAGAGGCTGCCTTTGGTACACGTGTCCTACAAGAGAATTCACAGAGTGAGGGAGACTCCAAACCAGATGGAATCTGTCCCGTAGGACACTCCAGCTTAGGTATGTCCCTGGCCTGGATGCTCGGAACAGCTCACTGGAGAAGGGGCTTTGGTTCTTACCTGATACACCCATTCTCTCGGAGCTGTGAGGAGCCTCCAGCCCCACCCAGATGATTGTCTGGTTCTGGTTCTGATCCTGGTCAAGAACAAAGAGCAACGGTGAACGAAGTATGGTATAACCTAACACTTCCACTTCACAAAAACTGGAGACAAGTGTCAAGGAGGCGGGTCCTCAGAACTTTGCTCAGTCTATCGAACAGCAGATGAAACATTACCCTGGCCTGGATGCTCTTCACATCTCTCAGAGAATGGGCATATCAGGTAAGAACCAACACCCCTTCTGTTTTCTTTCATTTTTTAATTTTTGTATGAATAATGCAGTTGCTATACTCTGCAAGTATTCATATGGATGGTTTAAAAATAGTTTAATGTTAACTGTATTTTTTATTCTTGAAATTTGCATATATTGGATTTTTTTCCTGTTCTATAGTTTGAAATAGTCAAATTCTGTTCTGATAAAAGTTTATCCTGTCTCCTTTAAAGCTTTTGTCTGGGAAAATAATGTTCTCAGACTGCTCATCAATCCATTTAACTATGAAACACACCTAGCATTTTACTGGGATCAGTATCGAACTCCAAGGAATTTCTGCCATGAAAACAAAATTTATGGGGGACAAAAAAACACCCTTAACCTAGAATTGGTTCTCCTGTTGCATAATTTCTAGAGATCCCCTAGAAACAAAATATTTACATTGCCTTAAATATTGTATTAATCATTCCATCATAAAAAAATTTAAACCAAAACATCTTGATTTTCCAGAAACACAAATTATTTTTCCAAGCTTGGAGATTATGCCAAAGAACACAGATGTTGACTATTATTTTTGTTGGTTAATAAACAAAAAGAGAAAATGGATAACTATAAAAGGTTTGGTTTAGATATCACACTAGGTAATAATCAGATATGTTCATCTTAATTCAAAAAATGTTTTATTCAAACAAATCCTAGCTTAGGATAATTTACAAAACTTCCTATTATCTATTGTATCAGTAAGGATTGTAACCATGCAATTGCAAGATATACTTGGGAGTTTAACAAACTCCCATTAATCACTGATGCAGTTGTATTGTCCTGTTATAGCTGCATTTCAGCCAATATCAACAGGGTATCAATATGACTGTCATTCATAGCTTACATACAGGAACTGCACTTTTCAGGCCTGAAAATTGGCTAAGAATGGCACAATGTAGGAAGAAATCTAGACTCCTCATAATATAATTTCCAAACCTTTTTTTTTTACCTCTATGCTTATCATTTTTGTGATTCCATTGATCCATTTATAGTTTTATATTTCTGTATGTTTGGTGTATCATAAAAATTTTGCAAACCAGCCAATTTATACAATTAATATACCATATTTTATTTGGTTATGAAGAAAAGGTTTGCTGATCAAACCAAAAGATCCCTCTAAGTCAGAATTTTGTTTGCAAAGTAACCAGTTGGATGCTTCTTGAAAGCCTCAAGTTTTAAAATGGATTTAATGCAGATACTTTGACAAAGAACCAGGCTTTATCTTCCTACATGCTTAATCCTATTTTTAATTCTGAATTTCCAACATTACATCATGTGACACTGAATTCCATAAATTATGGTGTATAAAATATTCTTTGAGAATGGATAGTTGCTCCTACTTCAACTTTTAATATCGTTCTTCTAAATATCCCCCTAAATGTCATACATTTATTTTATTAAACCAAAAGTTATTAAAATAATTAAACCATGCAATTAAAATAATATTAGAGAAACAAGACACTCAACAATTTACTAAATGTGGTAATGTATTTTATTGCTAATAATTGAAGATACACAGAAGAAAATATAAGAACAAGATAAGTCTTCTCTAACTTTGTCATCCTGTTCCAGAGGATGGATTTCAGTTTTCAGAATTCCCCAGCTAGTTTGACTATACTGTACCTGAGAATTTTGCAATTTGAAATTTACTTAAACTTTAAAAATGCTATCTAAGCTTAATAGAAAATATAAAAATATTTTGAGCATCTATATAACATAAAGACACAAAATTATGTTCTGCTATTGAACACACATTTTTAATAGAAATAATTAAATGGGATACATATATGTGATTTGCATCTTAGGGCTCCAAAGGAAATGATCCTTAACTTGATTCATAACCATATCAAGTATCCACAATCTGATTTTGATATCTGAAACCATCTACATAACTTAAATAATTGTGTTATTAACAAAATACTAGATTGTTACAATGAATTATACATTAAATGTAAGTTTGCAACAATGAAACTTGGACTATTTTGAAACATTCATTTTACAACAAAAAAAGGCACCCAATGTCTAATGCTCACCGAATTTGCATTTTCTAACTAAGGTTGCATATTCTGACTTGGAAAAATAGCTGTACAATAAATAGTACCCCTGACTCCCTATAAAACCAGAAACAGAAAATATGGTAGATAACTGAATTTACCAAAACGATTGATAATACATGAACCGGGCTTAAAGCACAGTACTTCAGTTTCCTGGCCTTCTGTGTAAGAAAAATATTCTCCATCAAATGGAGAAGGGGAGGGCGGAGGGAAGAGATAGAGAGCGGGATAATACTTTCATTAAAAATGCCGTAATAAGGTACCTCTTATTTTCTTTTTCAAAAGGCTGTGGATAAATTTATTTTCGGCAAGCGAGGGGGATGTTTTACGATTCGGGAGGCGGGGGTGCCCGGGGCAATGCCTGTGGAGAAGCCACCCCAAAATGTTGGGGATTTTCCAGGCCTAAAGAACTCATTCCCCGGCGCCGAGTTCAGCAAGTCTGAGCCAGGAACGGAACTTTACGGCCGAGCTGGAACGGAGGCGGCGGCAGGAGAGGCAGCTGCAGCGGGAGGGGTTTGCAGGGACCCACCACCCTTATACTTCATCCACCCGGCCCGGCCCGGCTCCTTCTCGGTCGCGCGGCCGGTCTGGCCCGGCCTGGGGCCGAAGAGCAGGCGGCTCAAGCAGCAGCGGCGCCGGCAACTCCTTCCGCATTTCCCTGGTTCTCTCACGGGCAGTGACGTGACGTGCTGACGGCTGCCCGGCCCGGGGAGCTTGGCCGCTTCCACTCAGCTCCGAGCTCGGCCCCTCCCTCCCCTTCGCTCCCGCCCGCCCGCCCCGCCGCCGCGACACTACCACCGAGATCGGCCCAGCTACGCGGAGAAAGGCCTCCCAGAGCCCGCCGCCACCGCCCCGCCTGGTAAGCAGCACGGGACAGGCCCAAGCTAGGCCCTTACCCCAGCGCGGAACCAGGCCTCGACTCCTGAGAAGGCCGCAGCTAGGCCGCGCAGCGTTCCTTCTTGCAGGAACGGGCCGGAAGCCTTGTAGGGGGGTCGGGCAATTGTAGCTCAGCTTCCAGAGAGAGAAAGACGGTGGGCTGTTGTAGGATGCACGAGAAATGGGGGTCAGGCATTCTTAGAGGACAGTGGGGCCAGGCCTGAAACGAAGGGATCGCTGCTAGGAGGAGACAAGATGGCGGCGGCAAGGGAGGCTTTAGGAAGAGTGCCGGACGCCATCTTGAATTAATCGCTTCTGGCCCCAGACAGTCCCCATTACAGGCGGGCAGGGCAGGGCAGGGCGGAGACGGCGCCAGTGGGGGAAGCTTGCCCCTCCCCTCTATCCCTCCTTTTCTTGTGCCCAGTTGTCCTGCTCGGCTACTCCCGATCCCTGCATATTTTAGTCCCTCCACATTCTTCCCTTTCACGTAATATCCAGCGGGTGCAGAGGCATTTTCTACCTATTATTGCTTTGCCTCCTAACCCTGCATAGCAGACAATGACCGACGGAACACGAGTGATTATTCACATAGTTCCCCCTCCCCCTTATGCTGATACAGGAAGGGCTGTTTGCAGCGCTTGGTAGTGGGTTTTGTCTTTCCGCAAAAAATAACTTCCTAACCATGAACCAACTGCCAGTGGCGACAGATACCGAGGAAAATATAGTCTGGGTCAGTTGCATTAATTAAGAAAAGCTGATTGCATGATGGGCTTGAGGGAGCAAGCCTGTCATGAGGGAGCATAGTGGTGCCACAGCTTAAGCACCAGAATTAAATTCAAAATCCCACCAGAAACAAGCTTCCAAGTGCACACTTGTGCAGAGAGAAAGTAGTCAAGGAAAGCATATGTTCTAATAAATTTATTAGTAATTAGGTGTCATAAATCCTGTGGCCTCTTGTTCATTTGATAATTTTAATTTTAGTAATCAAGCAATCATCGGTACTAAATACTACCATAGGATGGCTAATAATTTATAATTTGAATTATAGAAATTGAAAAGCAGCCTAGAGATTTTTTTTCCTATTGGTGTGATATGCGAAGTAGGTAAATTGAATTAGATTTTTTAAAAACCCTCAAAAGTAAATAATGGTATTTTATTATTGTTTTGAAACAACATATTGCAGTCAGTAAACAAGCATCTGAAAAACAAATGTGATAGACAATAGCTTCCGAGTAATAAGGGTTGATGTAAAGAATACTAACTTGCACTAGAAGAGAAAGTATTAGTCAAGACTTCTACAGAAGATACACAATTTAGGCAGGAAAGCAAAGATGTAGAATGTATTTATGGGAATGCTTATTTCAACAGATGCATTCACAAAGGCATGAGCAGGAAAACTTTTTATACTTATGAAATGAATGGAAGCAGAAATGTACGCCAGATACTATAGTACTGGTATTACATTTTAGTATACTGTATTCAGGACTCAACAATGCCAGTCAAGCAAATAAAAAGTTTTTAATTATCCAGAAGCTTTAGGTATTAAAATAGATGATATTGGGAAAATACAGTTAGTACTTGCTAACTTTAAGATTCAGATTATACCAAAAGACTATAGTCTAACCGAAAATGCCACAATGTTCATGTATAGGGAGAAAAGCATGAAATGTTACAAAGAAGGTATTGATATTTTGTTCTGGTACAAGTGAATTCTCTCATTGCTTATAAGAGGCAATGAAGGGACATCAACATAGCCATTCTTTTTGTGCTTACTCAGGAATGGGGCAAAATGTTCAAGTCTCAAGGATATGACAATTTTTCCCCCAATGCAGCTCTGATTGCAATATATATGACGTGCTAGTCTGGGACACTTATTAAAAGTCTATACAAAACACATTCATTTTGATTTTATAGACATTGTGACTGATGAGATTTAAAGGCCATGGATGAGGATGGGCTTGAACTACAGCCACATGACCCACATGCATTTTTTGATCCAACAGGTATGTAAGAAAATAATACGTAAGCTTCTTTTCCTAAACTCTATAACTATTGGCTCTTTAGTAATGAATCCAGATTACTTTTATTACTCAAGTCTGGATCTAATTTATTTAATAATTAATCTAATGTAGAACTATTTTAGAATAGTTAATCTATTTTTAGGCTGAAAAATATAAGGAATATTATATATGTTTCAAATATTTACATATGATTATTGTTGTGTACCAGGTTTTTTAATAAAGACAAGATAATTTACTAACTTTGTGGGAAGACAGATTATGAAGTCTGTGAAAACTGATCGAAAAAAAGGTTATCCATTAGCTTTTAAAATAGTTTTTTATCTTCTATCACACTAAATTATTTTGAGGAAATATTGCTGGTTGCTAGCAAGTAGGAAGCAAATTATATAGAATATAGGCAGTCCTCGACTTACAACCTTTCATTTAATAACTGAAGTTATACTGTACTGAAGTTATACAGTACTGAAAAAGTGACTTATGACCGTTTTTCATGCTTACCACCATTGCAACATCCCAACAGTCACATAATCAAAATTCAGATGATTTGCAATTGTCTCATATTTATGATGGTTTTAGTGTCCCGGGGTCATGTGATCAACTCTTGCGACCTTCTGAGAAGCAGAGTCAATGGGGAAGCAAGATTCATTTACAACCATATTACTGACTTAAGAACTGCAGTAATTCACTTAACAACTATGGCAAGAAATGTCATAAAATGGGGCAAAACTCACTTAACAATAGAAGTTTTGGCCTCATTGTGGTCATAAGTTGAGGACTACCTGTGTATGACTTTCATAATTTGCACGGCAGGATGAGTAAAGCCCTTCAGGTTAAGTTTGTTTCTGATATGGTAAATAAGTTAGAGGTATCCCTGTTATATCATAATCAAAATTTGATGATTATTCCTTAACTAAGATGTATGATAATATAGGATATAATTTATATATTCCAGGAGCTGATGAAACGCATTTGAACGGAGATGAAATTGTTGTCGAAATACAGGAAACTGTATATGTATCAGATGTAGAAGATTCTGACATAGCTGTACATAATTTTGTCCCTGATGATCCAGATTCTGTAGTAATTCAAGATGTCATTGAGGATGTGGTTATAGAAGATGTTCAGTGTCCAGATATCATGGAAGATACAGATGTATCTCAAACTGTTGTTATTCCTGAACCAGTGCTGGACACTGATGTCACTGAAGAAATGTCTTTATCACACTGCAGTGTTCCAGAAGATGTTTTATCATCTGAAATAGCTTCAGCAATGGCAATACCTGAACATGTACTCACAAATGAATCAATACATGTACCTGATATTGAACATATGGAACATGTTCATGACCATAATAGTGTTGTAGAAGCAGAAATTGTCACAGATTCTCTTGGAGAAGATGTAGTTTCAGAAGTCTTAGTGACAGACTCTGCTTCTGAAGCTGTAATTGATGCCAGTGGAATATCTGTGGAGCATAATGATGAAAAAAACAACTGTGAAGACTACCTGATGATTTCCTGTAAGTGTCTGGGTAAACTATTTTAAGGACTGCAGTTTAAACTACAGAATTTTCATCCAGGCTATCCTGCTGATTTTGTTCTTGGATTTTGGTAGTGCTAATCTATACAACTTGTAGGCAGTTTTAGATCCTGACATTTCATGTATCAGGAATGTAACAAACACATTTAACTCTTATTTCCATTCTACATAATAATTGAATTGAATTAGTTTCTGGTGCCTAATATAAAAATAATTTGTTTGGTAACAAGAACAATTTTGTTGTTAAAAATAAATAATTTAAAGTTAAAATAATAAAATTAGCATTAGCATGCCTATGACTTTAACATTATTTTTAAAAAAAAATGTTTTGCAGTGAACATTCCCATTTCATTGGGATTGGGATTGAATATTAGTATCACTTTAGTGGGATGGTAACAGTGTTCAGTGCACCTCAGCATATCGTCATGTCAGCCACATGACTACTGTAATGTCTTTGGACAACACTGGCTCCTTGGGCTAGGATATGGAGAATGAGCTCTGCCTCCTAGAGTCAAACATGACTGGATAAGGGAAACTTTTACCATTACCTTTTTTACTATTAAAATATCCATTTGTTGCTGCATCAATCACCTATCATTCTTTGATCACTGGGCTGCAAGCTTTGAACTAATGTGCAAAATCCATCACTTGACACCTGTTATTATTAAAATCATAGAGTTACTATATGTTTTTGAGACTGATAGACTAGTACTTTACACTTATTCATAGGATCTGAAATAGTCTTCTTCCCCAATTTGCAAGGTACCCATTCTTACATTATTTAGTTCCTACTGGAAATCCAGAGCTTTCTATGGATCATCCTTATATGTAAATTTTGTTATTTTTGTTTATTTTCCATTCTTCCATCTTTTTAATGAATAAAAGTTGTATATCATTTTAATCTATTCTTGTATTTCAATAATTTTAGGTTTAAGATGCAGTTGTTTAAGAAATCTGTATAGGGATACATTAAATAAATATATTAATCTGTGAATGGTTGCCAGCAGAAATACAGGATGGAGAGCTAACTGGCAACAGTTAAAGGATTGAAGTAATATTGATTTCTGGTTTTTTTAATCAGAAAAGAATAATAGAGGAAGTGTACAGTGATGAACAGTATATGATATGTGAATATGGTAGCAAAAGAAGAATGAAGTGAGAGGGTCAAATATACTGGTAGTCTGAAACTTACACCCACAGTTGAGTCCAAAATTTCCATTGCTAAGCAAGACAATTGTTAACCCTATTTAACCTTTCTTGCCACAGTTGTTAAATGAAACACTGCAGTTGTTAAGTTCATAACATGGTTGTTAAGGACTCTGGCTTCTCCACTGATTTTGCTTCTCAGAAAGTTGCAAAGGGGGTCATATTACCCAGGTCAAATGTCATAAATACAAGCCAGTTGCCAAGTGTCTGAATTTTGATCACATGCCCAGGATGATCCCACAATGGTTGTGTGAAAAACGGTCATAAGTCACTTTTTCAGTATTGCAACTTTGAATGGCCACTAAATGAATAATTGTAAGTCGAGGATTATCTGTAACTGAAATAGTAAAAAAAGAACTATTTCCTAAATTGAGAACTACTTTATATAAATGTGCACACTCTTGTGGCTAATATTTCTAGGCAAATACAGATCTTAAAAATAAATATATTAGTATCTGTGATTAACAGGGAACATGTTGCAGTCTATTTCTTAAGTCACAAGCTCTTGATTTGCTGTTCCATGAAATTACAGTTTATTGCTGAGTTCAGTGTCTTTTGCAGGGTAGTGATAATGTGCTTTGTTGCCTTTTTCTTAGTACTGTAGTACTATTGTTTGCCAGATGCAGAATTGCAATAATATTTAAAGTTGTTGAAAAATACAGTCCTAAACGAAGGAAGTATTCCTGCATCGTTAACAAAGCCACATTATACACTAGAAATCTAGGAGTAATCTTTCATGATGTAACAGCAGCTGACCAACAGTAGATGATGTGAGGACTTCTCTATATCCTCTTAAAATTGATTTGTCTTTTTTTCTTAATAATATGCAGACTGCTAGACTCTTATTATGCATGAGCGTGTTATAATCCTTATTTCCTAAAAAAATATACTTTACTATTTTTCTTGTGGAAATTATAAATCTGTATTTGTTATGATTTGATGTGAATAGCTGTTGTAATGTGCTAGGTGAAAGTTTCCCACAGCGTTAATTTTTTTCTTACAGCCTTATTAGAAAGTTGTACATGTTTTATACTATTTGTCTAGTCTAGTCTATCTATAAGATTATTGCAAAGTAATACAAAAACTCGCTTTTCAAATTCAGTATTTTTTACATAATCTAATTATACAATGTGACATACTGTAGACACTTATTTTGTTGATTGTGATGGAAATTTAATTTATTCCTGTAATATGTGAGATATTGTGGAGGATTTTGCTGATGGTGTCTTTCCCAGCCTTTTAGTTGTTTAAAATCATTTCCAATGTAACTGCAATGCATTATTGCAAAATGACAAACCTATGGAAATTACAAATTATATGAAATGACTATATATAGAATGCTATTGTATATGGGAGATATGAAAAATAAGAGGATTAACAATTCTTTAATTAATAAATTGAATTAAGAAATGCTGTGAAACTAAGAAAAACAAGAATGATATCGCAGGTCTGAATAAAGGATTGATTTTGTAGGTTGAAGATCATGAATGCTTTGATAAATTTGAATTAAAGACAAATATGTATCAGAAGCTATGAATGAATTTCATTTATATTGAGGTGTATAAAATAGCATTTCATAGATTAATTATAATTTCATGTTAAGAGTCATGAATGGATGATAGAAACAAGATAAGCATGATCATGCATACCTATTCAAAGAAAAGGCTTAGCGAAGAATACAAAAATGATGAGAAGTATTGAATGAGGAGCAGAATATTAGGGTTAGCGTTGGGGTTGGCATGTGAAGCATGAGTTTGAGAATAAGTAGCATGAGCATGAGTAGCATCAGTAGTGAATCGGGAAGAAAAGGAACAAGGGGAAAATAGAATGATTGCAAGAAGTACAAAGCCTGCTTGTAAAACATAGAAAATGAATGGAAAGTAGACATCAGGAAAAATGTGGAAATGTCTTGGGAAAAATGGAAAGAATTAAATGAAGAGTTATACTAATGAGAAGTATACGAAAGAATTGTGAAATTGTGAGGTGAAAGGCTGTGAATGGGATATATAGATATAGTAATATTTCCGCGTAGAGAAAAACAATTGCAAAAAATATAATAAAAATACAAGAAATTGTTATGATTAAAAGATGGAAAATGTAGACAGATTTGAAATAAAAACATTTGGCGAATGAAAAAGTTAAACACAAATTCTTTTAATTGGAATTAAAAATAAAAGTTATGCAATAATTGGGGTAAAACTCAAAATAAGGGAAGACCGAAGAATTTAGCAAGTATGGCGCAGCATTTTCCTGAGCAGATTGGATACAGACCAGATTTCTGTTTAATGGATATTGAAAAATGTATGAATGTGAGGAAGAAAGTTTATTGTACTTTTGTTGATTTAAAGAAGGTGTTTAATAAAATAAATAAGATTTAGTTATGGAATGTTTTGTAGGAATATGGAGTTAAAGGCAATAATAGTGTACTGTGGAAATAAAGTATATGTGCAAATAAATGGAATGCTTGGCAAATAATTGATGTCCCCTTGGGTTTTAATGTATAAACACATAAATGCTTGTAATTTATGTTAGAGGTATGTTAATGTGATAAATATTGTGGATTTTCTTGTAGTGGATGATGCTGTCAAAACAGAAGCTGACAACTCTGTTAACCTTAAATCTGAGTCAGAAAGTGATCCATGTAAAATGGATGGCATTTGCCCAGAAGTCATCAAAGTCTACATTTTCAAAGCTGATCCTGGAGAAGATGACATAGGTGAGGTTTTCTTAAATGAAAGAAAAAAATAATATTTTGATGTTTAGAGGTCTCAAGATGAAAACTGAATCTTCAAGAAATGTTCTGAGAATTTGTCATACTAAAAGTGAAAAGAACCTTGAAACACCCTATGAATGACATCCCTAACTGTTGTTGTTGCTGTTGCTGTTGTTATTATTATTCATGTAGTGTAACATATATAGAGCCAGTTTGGTTAGGGTTCTGGCCTAGGTGTCTCTTACACGTAAAAGCAGACTGAGTGACTTTGGACCAGTCAATCTCTCAGGCCAACTGACCTCAAAGGGTTGTTGTGGGGAAAATTAAAAAGCAGGCAAACTACCTATGCTTGCCCCCTTGAGGTATATATATTTAAAGGTGGGTTAAAAATCTACTAATAAGTTAAACTTTGGTCAGTTATCTTACTTCGTAAAAATACAGACAATGTACTTAGTCTATGATCCTATACATGTTTATTAAATTAATATAATGAAGCTTATATTTCGATAGGATTTTCATAATATCCCTCTTGTTTTACTCAGTTCTTTCCAAATGTCTAGTTAATAGATCTTCTTTCACACCTTTTAAACATTTGTATTACTGTTTTTTTTTCCAGTTTCTTGAAGTTGAACCATAGTGTAATAGAAGCATATTCATACAAATAATGTTGATAATTTTTTTTAACATAGGAGGCACAGTAGACATTGTGGAAAGTGAATCTGACAATGACCATGGTGAAACTTTAATTAACCAAAATAGCAGTGTTCGCATTCCAAGAGAAAAAATGGTCTATATGACAGTAAATGATTCTCAGCATGATGATGAAGATTTAAGTAAGTATGTGACCTTCATTTGGAGTAAAAATTTTAAAGGTTTTTAAAAATATACAAAACACACATTACATGTTTCTTCTATTAGATGTTGCTGAAATTGCTGATGAAGTCTATATGGAAGTGATAGTGGGAGAGGAAGATGCAGCAGCAACTCATGAACAGCAAATTGATGACAGTGAAATCAAAAGCTTTATGCCAATAGCTTGGGCAGCAGCTTATGGTAGGTCATTACTCCCCAAAATTAAAGATTACTAGTAAGGATATTGGTTTTTGGTCTTCTGTATTAAAAAATTAATCTTTCTGAATTTCAGCCAGAATTACATATGAGTACATATATATTATTTGAAATGATTTATCATTTATTTGAAACTGTACAGGAATTAAGAAGAAAATTGTAATATAACATTTAGATTTTTGTCATGTTTATTATACTTATTTTCTTTTCATCGGAACTTCCAACCTGTGTCCATTTCTTTTACATGCATCCATCAATGTAAGAGAACGTTTGATGCTCTCATCCCATAAAGGTGGAAGGTTTCTAGTTGACTTACAATCAGCCACAATATTACGTGCATCTTCCAGTGGCATTGGAAAAATAGACTTTGGTAATTGGATTCTATGGTGTCTGTTTCCCAAGAGCATCTTATCTATCTTTTACAGTATTCTTTCTATCTGTATGTTTGTCATGATGTGATTAAATTCATGCTGCGAATATGTATGTATAATACTTGAGGCTCTTTCCATGGTTAGTGAGGACAGTGAGAAAAATATAGATATATATTGGCAAAAGCCACACATGAATAATTCACTGAATAGAAGAAGACTTGATTTTTTAAATCTAAATCTTGCTTACTGTCTTTGTTGACTACAAAGATATCCAAATTTATTTATTAACACCAAGAGCTCGTTTTTCAGACTTATCTTTTAAAAATATAAAAATCATATTCAGAAATAGTACATGGACTAATCCTTAGAATGCTAAATTCTGATCCACACTAGGAAATAATGATGCAGTTGAAAACCGAAATGGAACTGCAAGTGCCCTCTTGCACATAGATGAGTCTTCTGGTCTTGGAAGGCTAGCAAAACAAAAACCAAAGAAAAGGAGAAGATTGGAATCCAGACAATATCAAACAGGTAATAACTCAGCTTCTGTTTGCTTGAAAATAGAATTGGAAATGGAAATGCATTCTCCATTAGCATTTTTAAAAGCATCTATCTGTATACATTCTTGGTGGGAGTTTTGTGTAATATTGCTGCTTTATTGGGGTTCAAATATCATCACAAAATGTATTTGAAATGGTTTCAAATAACTTTTTTTTTCAGGAGGAAAATTATGAAACTTAGGTTGAATGCTATAAAATAAGAAAAATGGAAGAGAAATTAAACCAGGGATTGGCTGAAACTCTGCATGGAAGTTTCAACCAATAGAAGATGCTGAATAATACACATTGGGGATCATTTTTAAGTATGTTTGAATATATCCACATGTTCTCTGGATACATCCAATATGATATAAGATTTTGAATATAGAATACATTTTTCTAATGATTAAAAAAACTCATAGTTTTTTATCTTTTGCTTAGGGAAGACTTGTTTCAAAATCTTATAAGTTTTAGATACATACAGAAACTCCCATCAGGTTTGTTATGCCAACTAATGCATTGCTTACAATTCTCAGGATATGATACACACTTTGAAAAGAGGTTGACACAAGTGAACTTGTCAACAGAAAGTTATGTCCTAACACATAACACGGAAAGAAAATGAAGCTGCACTGGCATAGCATTCAAGAACTTATTGGAATGCAAGAATTAAAGGAAATTATCCTAGGCATACTGCAATGTCACATTGCTACACTGTACAAATGGGTTTTGGTGAGACAGAAAATGGGAAGGTTTGCAATTGTACTGCACTCCTTTGGACAGAGAGCTCTGATGTCATTCTTGGGATCTGCTGGAGCCATTTTCCCATTTAGGAGTCACAGTTGTAAGTGCTCCTATTGGGACCATTTTGGCTATTATTCTTCTCTTCTCCCCGCATTCCCTGCCCCGAGACACATACATATAATAAGAGACAGTTTGATATACTAATTAGGGCATCAGATTAGAAATTAGGAGTCTTAGTCCTGCCTTTAGGCACAAAAACCATCTGAGTGACCTTTGCCTGGTCACTTTTACTCAATCCTAGGAAGGAGGCAATAGCAAACCATTCCTGAAAAACCTTGTCAAGAAGACAGAATTAGACACGAATGGAAGAAATACCATATATGCACACAAATAAACTACATAATTGCTTCCCAATGTCCATTATTAATTTATTTGGTTACATGGCTACATATGGTTACAATCTTATGTTTTGAAGAAGTAATAGTACATATGGTAGGTTACAACTGATATTTAAAGTGAAAAATACATCTTATGGTGGGGCAAGTGTGACTAAAAGTGTGGATGTGGCAAGAGATGGGATGTAAAGTAGCTGAGAAGGCTGACATTAATAAATCTTATGAGGATTGGACAAGAAAGAGTTGGACCAAAAGACAGCACTGAGGCATTGGTCACAGCAGAGCAAGACCAGCCATTAAGAACCAGATCCAAAGAATGTATGTATCACTAGAACAGGACCTGAGTTGTAAAGTGCAGACAGGCTTCAGGGATAGTCCAATATGTAGTAGCAAGTAGTTGGCATTGTATATAGGAAGAGTGTGTGGGCTATTTCCCATCCAAGTCCAGATGGGAAATTCCACAGAAGGTTGTGGAGAATAATGGCTAATATCCTGTGGAACTTCCAAATCAGAGGTGGTATTCAGCAGGTTCTGACCAGTTCTGAAGAACCGGTAGTGGAAATTTTGAGTAGTTCAGAGAACTGGTAGTGGAAATTTTGAGTAGTTTGAAGAATCAGCAAATACCACCTCTGACTGGCCCCGCCCCCATTTATTCTCCACCTCCCAAGTCCCAGCTGATTGGCTGGATTTTCTTTTGTTGCCCTGTACAGGAGAGTAGAGTTAGAAAGCAGGTTAGTGGGGTGGGGAGAGAATGGGGGTTTTACAGTATCCTTCACCTGGAGTGGATAAGTATGGAGATTTAGCAGTAACCCTAACCCTAACCCTGCCACTGCCCACCAAGCCACACCGTACCCACCAAGCCACGCCTACAGAACCGATAGTAAAAATGTTTGAATCCCACTATTGTTCCAAATCCATGCAGATTGGCAGGAAAAGTAAAGGTCAAAGTTGTCCCCAGTGGTGGTAGAAGAAGAGTGACACCTAAACTAGGAAAGCGGCTCCAACAGATTGCAGGAACATAAGAGCTCTGAGTCCAGAAGAATGCAGTACTAAGAATAGCTAACATACTATGTAAAACCCTCAACTTTCCAGGTCTCTGATAGAAGATTCAAGATTGAAGAAAACTCATAATGCACACACATTTTTTTAGTAAAGAAGGCAGCTGACATACATTATATTCTTTCCTTCTCCTATTTTCCTCACAACCCCCCTGTGAGATGGTCTGTATTGAAAGAGAGTGACTTGCCCAAACTAATCCAGATGGCTGTCATGCCTAAGGCGGGACTAGAATTCACGACCCCCTGGTTTCTAATTAGCATCTTAATCAGTACACCAAATTGGCTCCCAACATAGTCCCAATCTTATATTTTCAGGAAATAATAGCTTATGTATTTGGTTACATGTGATGTTTCAAGTGAGATATATCTGATGGTGGGGTAAGTATGACTAAAAAGTACAAGTAGTCCTCGACTTACAGTAGTTCCTTTAGAACCATTGAAAGTTACAAAGGCATTGAAAAAAGTGACTTGTGACCTTTTGTAACCCTTTGTGGCATCCCCACAGGGACATAATTAAAATTCAGATGCTTGGCAGCTGACTCATATTTATGACAATTGCAGTGTCCTGTGGTCATAAGATTACCTTTTGCCACCTTCTGACAAGCAAAATCAGATTCACTTAACAGCCATGTTATTAACTGCAGTGATTCACTTAACAACTGTTTCAAGAAAGGTCATAAAATGGGGCAAAACTCACTTAACAAATGTCTCACTTAGCAACAGAAATTTTGGGCTCAGTTGTTAAGGACTACCTGTATAAATATCAAGAATTGAGAAGTGACAGGAAATAGGCAGTTTACCAAATCTTCCAAACTCTGTTGGGATAAACACAATTATTTTAAATCAATTCTATTTCTTTTGTAGTTAGGAAAGATATTTAGGAGCAGTTGCATCTCAAATTTTAATAAATAAATAAGCAGTCAGTATAGTCAGCTATTTTACCATGTTATGGTCATGAACATTTAGCAGTAACTTATATTGTTTATGGATGGACAGGGCAAAACCATAGCAAACTATAGTGACATCATTTTACAAATGCTGCCACCAGGTACTTGCTTCTTAACATCTGATGCAGTATGCAATTTATAGCATATTATGGTGATGTCACAGTCATCCTTTGCTCCATTCCACAAAAGTATAAGGACATGGATATTAAAGAGAAACAACTGCAATAATGAATACAATAAGATTATGTATATATTGATGTGTGCCTGTTGCCAAGACAACAGGCACACACATTGTTATAGGTGTGGTTAGTGTAGAAGCCATGGACACACACTTCCTGGCATCTTTAGTGAAATGCATTTGAGGCCTGGCCAGTTAATGGAAGAGCAAGTTTGCTATTAAAATTCGGCCTTTTGCTGGTATAGTTACAGTGACTATCAAGGGGTATAGATATACTGTGTAAGTATTTGCATTAACTTTTCTATAATGTTATGTAATATCTTTCTGAAAATCTCTGTTCAAAAACATCATTTCAATCTATAGTTAACATTACGTTCTATTAATGACTGGTAGACTGATTTCTCATTTAAAAGTAACATACTATCTTCAACTTCTGTCTTGATGGATGTTTTCCATCAATACACACAGGTATATGTGTATATCTGTGTTGTATACTTTTGGAGAGTATTATCTTCAAACATGTCAGATGTGAGTCATTTCTTGAAAATATATCTATTCTCACAAGGTTCCTTTGAGAGAATGCAGATGTTGCAATTGCTGACATATCAAGATATTCCTTTCCACAGGGTTAATTTGTCTAATTAAGTGATATGTTGGCACTTGACATTGCTCCCAATTATTGAAATTCAATAAGCCTTTCATATTTCTGTTGG
Organism: Pseudonaja textilis; assembly: GCF_049901715.1. Taxonomy (NCBI): domain Eukaryota; kingdom Metazoa; phylum Chordata; class Lepidosauria; order Squamata; family Elapidae; genus Pseudonaja; species Pseudonaja textilis. Next base: position 6,048,224 of record NC_141997.1, on the reverse strand, counting down.
AAGATTTTTAATTTTGAGGCACAAAGCTGACATACCATTGTAATTACTTCTTGACAATTAATTGATCTGAACTTAATTTGCAGTTTGAGCAGTGTTCAGGATTTGATATCCTATGTATGTCAGTGTAAAACTTAAGCATGTGCTTAATTTTGCTACTAAAGCTAATAGGAATTTAAAATGTATAACTTCTCTGTAATTATGCTAGTGCTTGCCAGGTATTTAGTAAATGCCATTTTTATTATTTTTTTCTTTTTTCTTTTATTATGCAGCCATAATTATTGGGCCTGATGGCCATCCTTTGACTGTCTACCCTTGTATGATTTGTGGAAAGAAATTTAAATCCAGAGGCTTCTTGAAAAGACACATGAAAAATCACCCAGAGCACCTTCTTGCTAAGAAAAAATATCGATGCACTGATTGTGATTACACTACAAATAAAAAGTTAAGTCTGCATAATCACCTTGAGAGCCACAAGCTTACTACCAAGACTGAGAAACTAATTGAATGTGATGAATGTGGGAAAAGTTTCTCTCATGCAGGAGCTTTGTTTACACATAAGATGGTGCACAGGGACAAAGCGGCAAACAAAATGCACAAGTGCAAATTCTGTGAGTATGAAACAGCCGAGCAAGGATTACTGAATCGTCACCTTCTAGCTGTACATAGCAAAAACTTTCCGCATATTTGCGTGGAATGTGGAAAAGGATTTCGGCATCCATCAGAGCTCAAGAAACACATGCGAATCCATACTGGTGAAAAGCCCTATCAATGCCAGTATTGTGAGTATAGGTCTGCTGACTCTTCTAACCTGAAAACTCATGTAAAGACTAGGCATAGTAAAGAAATGCCATTCAAGTGTGACATTTGTTTTCAAATATTTTCTGATACCAAAGAACTGCAACAGCACATTCTTATGCATCAAGAAAGCAAAACACATCAGTGTCTGCACTGTGATCACAAAAGCTCAAACTCAAGTGATTTAAAAAGACATATAATTTCCGTTCACACAAAAGACTATCCTCACAAGTGTGACATGTGTGATAAAGGCTTTCATAGGCCTTCAGAACTGAAAAAACATGTTGCAGTGCACAAAGGAAAAAAGCTGCACCAGTGCAGACATTGTGACTTTAAGATTGCAGATCCATTTGTTCTGAGTCGTCATATTCTCTCAGTTCACACAAAAGATCTTCCGTTCAGATGCAAGAGGTGTAAGAAAGGATTCAAGCTGCAAATGGAACTCAAAAAACACATGAAAACACACAGTGGTAGAAAAGTTTATCAGTGTGAGTACTGTGAATATAGCACTACAGATGCCTCAGGTTTCAAGCGGCATGTTATTTCCATTCATACAAAAGACTATCCCCACCGTTGTGAATTCTGTAAAAAAGGCTTTCGAAGGCCTTCAGAGAAGAATCAACACATTCTGCGGCATCATAAAGACATTGGGTTACCATGAGGATTCAAAGATAGGGATTTGGGAAGGGTATAAAAGATTTGCTATTTAGGCCGTCATTGTATTTTAAAGCAGATCTTACAAATGAAATACTGCATTTTATTTAGTGCTGTATACAGATAGGAATATTGCTTCTAGTTGACTTTTATACATTTTGTTCATTAGTGTGTTCTGAATTATCTTTTGTTTGTTTAATAAATGAGGAAAGATGGCAACAATAAAGTTGCATTTAATAAAGTAAACTTCGTCTTATACTGAATTTTTCAATTACATTAATTCTTTGAAATGTTTGCCTGCCAATTTTGACATAAATTAAATTTCTAATTTGCTCAAAGATGTCATCTAGAAAGCTGTTCAAAAGTCAGCAGAATTAATGTCAAAATACTGCATTGTACAATAGGATCCACTTGATTGTCCCATTGGTATTTAAAGAACTTACAACAAGCTATTCATTTGAGTGGTTATTTAACTTTTTTCCAATACTGATGTTATTTCTTTATCGTATTGAATACTTCCATAATGTAGAAATACATTGGTTGCTGGGAGCATTTATTTTCAGTAGGGTGAATTTTAAAGAAAAACTTGAGGCACTTGTTCATTAAGTATTCATTACCTGCTTCTCTGCTTTTTTGTTCTGTGTTACAAATGTAATTGTATTTTTGAAACATATTGTTTCAGTTGTTGACAACAGATATTCAATTGACTGTTGCTAGGTTTATTCCAAATTAAATGCAGTTTTATTACAAGACTCTAACTGTATGGAATTTTTGGTTTGGTCTCATTTTTATCTACCTGGATCTTTGGATAGCTTTCAAAGATAAACCATCTGGAGGGAGAACAGGTGGAGCAATAAATAATAGAAGCATGTCATTTTAAAGAAACATTTATTTTCTTCCAGTTTTAAAATGTTTCTTTTATGGATGCAGAATTTTCCTTACCAAAATAATTTCAGGAGAAAGGAATTAGACCTTCATGCCAATGGCTATTAAGCAGTAACTTTTTAATTATCCCATTATTTCTGTCCATTTGTACACTTATGGATATGACCATGACTTATGGACATGTTGAATGACCACCATATGCTTTAAAATTATTGCTAAGTTAAAGCTGCTTCAATCTGTTTCATAGTAAATGTTTCATTAGTTTATAATGTTCTAAATCTAAAGCATGCTGGAAACTTGACGAATAAAACCTTTCATGTTTCAAATGAAATCAAAGCTAATTTTTTAAAATGTAGTATTCTGATTATGTTCTGTTAGCTTGCTTTTTCTCATCTGTCCTCCCTAACTTTGATACCTAGAATTCACTGATTAAATGTATTGAAAGTGAACAAAAGTTTAAGCAGTTTTGCATCATGCTTTCCCATGTCTCATCCCTCCTTTCCTTTCATCAAAAACATAAGGATTCCAAATCATCAGTTTTATATTATATTACATTGTCAGATATTATAATGTGTGTATGTACATTCCTTCACATAGCTCTCTATTCCCTGGGTGATTCATTTTAATATAAAATTAGAATTATAATACAAATAGTTGTGATACAAACAAAAAAGCTTAATGTTAACATCTTATTTTGTATGAATTGTAAGATGTATGTGGAATTATGTTTGTTTCTGACCTTTTAATGTGTATGAACTGTTGCATGTTCACCAAATTCTTAGAAAATATTGGTAAAAATTATTATTGTCAAGCAAGCTCTTGAGCTCTAAATCACACAGCTACAGTGTGCACATTATACTGTCATGAATTAAGTGGAACATTTGATATTGTATGGAACCATTTAAAACTTTTGCATTGTGGTGATAACTATTGCAGGGTTGAGGCCTAAAAGCACCTCAGTTTATTAAAGCAAGTGTTTTCAAGATCCAGCAGTTATCTATGGAATGTAGGTGTCTCATTTTTTTATTGAAGTCCTACATAGATTCCTTTGCACACAAATAATTTTCACGCTATTAAGATCTATTAACGTTTGTCATATTCAGAGGTATTATCAGAAGTATTACCATACTGGAATATTTTTAACAAATTTCAGACATAAGAAATTCGGCTACTTCCTATTTCACTAATACCACCTGGAATCATAAATACATACATTGAAGCATAATTTTGGCAATGTAGACAAAGCAATTAAGAATTCTGATAAATTCTTGAGTGGATTTTGCACAATGTGGCTGTATAAAAAGCAAATGAAAACTAGTTATTGTTAATGTACTGACATTAGTTATAAACTAGTTTTATTTGATTAGCAAACGCTATAAAATAGATGTTGAAGTTTCATGTTTTAAAATGGTACATTAAAAGGACATAATATAAATAATTGTTCTGTAAAATGCTTGTTAAGTACTTGATGTCCTTCCCTCTTGTACACTATGTAAAAATGAAAAAAACAAATTACACACACACTCATATATATATATATATATATATATATATATATATATATGGATGTTTGACGTAATGTGTACTTGATAATGTGAAAAAATAAAAATCAAATTATTTTCCTGTTACATGTTTCATTTGCTACATCACTGTTTTCACCAATAATTCACACTACTTTAGCAATACAATTTACAATTTTAAAATTCAGTTGTGTAATTACTTCCATGGAATACTGAGAGATGCCTGAAAGTGAATCTGGAAACATTCCTTTCTTCAGGAAACCATGCTCATACAATGAAGCTGAGGCCTTACAAGCTACTCCTGTTTGGATTCAGTCAGTTCCTTCCCTTCTGTGAAATGAATTGTGTCTGTGTAATGAAAATGATTCTACTGCTGGGAATGATAGCTGAATCTCAGCTCACTCCTCTTTACAAAAAGGTGGGTATATGTTCTATTGGTCAAAAATATAAGTGGAACTGTGTATTACAAACTGGGCCTCCCATAGAACTATTACTACACTACTTCTTTCTCTGATTCTCATCCAGCTGTAAAGGTGAAGCAGGCTTCAATTCATCCAGACTACTTTAGGGGCTTAGGAAGGACATGCTAACAAGTTCTACAGCAGCACACTGGAAGGGTTTGGGTCAACTTTAAGACCCAACAATCTCTTAGGAGTGGATTCCCAAGTTCAACTTGATAAAAAAGTGTGCAGGCCTCTGCCCACTTCAGAGGACTCAGATTTATGTGTTGGATAAGCAAAAGCTGGCAATTGAAAGAACTCGAGCTGCCGGTTCCTCTGTTTCACTTCTGCTATGAACATGGAAAGAGGAGATCATGTTCATATGCCTTTATATTAAACTATACAATAATTGGAATGGATGGTCAAACTAATACGAATGATAATTTTTCTAACTTTAAAAGGAGATGTCAAACGAACAAAATGTTACCAAAAGGCAAGAGACAGGCCATTCAGACATTTAAGTACAGTCTATTAGATTTTTGTCCTCTGAGTCTTACCAATAGATGGCAATAGTGTATAACAGCTGAAGGAAGTTCAATACAGTGGTGTGTTTCCTAAAGAAACAAATGGAAAGGTTTGCCAGCAAAGAAAAGTTAATGCTTTTGTGCTATAGTAAGGGGGGGTGGAATTTAATATTTAATTCTAGGAAATTAATATCCCCTTTTAATTTCATAGATCTATCTTTCATCTTTCCATCTGTGGGGTTTTGATGTTCTCTATGCTTGGTTGTTTTCTTGCAGAAGTTTCATTACCAAACTAGGCAACATCATCAGTGCAAGTAGTGGTGTTTGCTCTCGTTTTATATACTGGTAGCCCCTGTCTGTTGGTGAGAGTAATGTTGGTAATTCCTTGATTGGAGTATTGTTTGTTTCTTGATTCTTGATTCTAATGTTAATCTTGGTGTTAATTTCTGCTTATTTAAATGTTGATTGCTGGTGAGGAGGTAATTCTGTTTTGTTTTGGTTTTTTTGTTTCCTTTTTGGCTTTTGGGGTTGAACGAGGATCCCATGGACCCTAGAGTTATTGCTTTATTTTTTTTAAAGAATTTTTATTTTTTTAAAAAAGCAAACATACACATACAAAACATAAAAACATAAAACCATCTTCCATTTTATACGTACAGTATGTCAGTTGGTTACAAATCTTCTGTGCTATTCTTTTGTTGTCATTTACTCACAATTTATATCAATTTTCACATTGTCGAACTAACATATGCTTGTATATTTATCAGTTATTAATCATCCATGACTAAACTATTTATTCTATCATTTTATATGAGATGTTCCAAGTTTTATCTTAAAATTTATGTTATACTTTCAACCAATGGTTATATATGTCAATATTATGTCTTATATCAATCTATTCAATTTCTATCACAAAATTATCTAGTCTATTATATTACCATGTCTTTTTGTCCAACCATTGATAAAACAAATCCCATATCATATAAAATTGTTTATCTTCTTGTTCTCTAATTTCAAATGTCAATTTACTCATTTTAGCACAGTCCATGATTTTCTTAATAACTTTGTCCTGCATAGGTATTTTATCGTTTTTCCAATTCTTAGCAAATACAATCCTAGCTGCTGTTAATACATTTACCATCAAATATTTCAACTCTTTGTTATATATTTCCGGTGTAATTCCCAATAAAAAGATCTCTGGTTTAAAGTCTATATGTTGTTTTATCATTTTTTCCAACCATGTGTGGATTTTAGTCCAATATTTCTTTACGTCCGAGCATGTCCACCACATATGGTAATATGAACCAGGTATCTGATGACATTTCCAACATTTATCTGATTTATTCTTAAACATTCTCTCAAGTCTCGTCAGGGGTAGATTCCACTTGTAAAACATCCTATACAGATTTTCTTTATATGCAGTTGACATTGTCATTTTATAATTTTGAAACCACAGTTTTTGCCATTTTTCTAAATCAATCCCATATCCAAAAATTTTCTCCCAAGCAATCATCGTTTCTTTAACTTGTTCGTCCTCCAATTTAAATTCTAATAAGTGTCCATAAAGTTTTTTTTTTAAACAAGTTTTATTGATTTTACAAACAAACAAACAAAACAAAACATCATTAAACATTAAAAACATAAAACCTCTTTCCATTGTAGATCCTTACAAGGCAGGTAACATATTGCTTTATATCACGTACTTATAATTTATCCCATTTCCATATAAACACGTAAATTCCCTTTACCAAATTCCACATTGTTTCTCTTTAATCATTATTCAATCATATTTCCTTTCTGATTTATCTGCTATCCAGTCATCAACTTTATATTTTCCTCTGGCTTGTTTATAATTATTCTCATCTAGTCTTCCTCCGAGATTTTATTATTTAATTCTTAATTAAACACACACACATAAGACATAGACATAAAAACATAAAACTTTCTTCTAGAAAGTAACTTGGCCCCAGATTACCTCTTTTTGTATGGACTCAATTGAGTTCATGCTCTTCTTATATACCATTACCCATCTTATTTACCATTCTATATCTATTATATAACTCCTCTCCACTTTTGCCTCATCTTAATTCTGTTTTATATATTTAATCTTGCTTTAAAAAAAATATTTTTATATCTTTTGTCCATTTCTCCATTTACATCTGTCTCATTTCCAATTTAAGAAAGAATAGTTTCCCCTGGAATCACTAATCGGAGTATGATGCCTTTCTATCATTCCCCTAAGTTAAAATTTAAAATAACACCTAAATCCCAATCAGATTCTGCTTAGTACATTCTACTATTTCAAAAACCAATACTACAATAATAAATCCATAACAATCAACACATTAATCCATTAAACTCTATATTCAAACTAATATTTTAAACATTCCCTTTAGTATTTTATTAAAACTTATTATCATTCATTATTAAACCTTTTAAAGTTATACCTTGATATTTTAGTCTTTTATTAGATCTTAAAAAGTTCTGATTATCTACTTCTTATACAAATACCACTATTACAATACTCATGTGCACTTTGCAGAATCCCCCTTTTTTTTAAAAAAAAAAATCCCATATATTACCCATTATCCCTAAAAAAAGTTTCCTTTTCTCCACTTTGTCTTATACCTTTGTAACTTTTTTCCCCCTTTTCCCTTTCCTTCTTAGCCCGCCTAAACTTTTTACCCCCTCCTCTCCAAACCTCTGCCTTCTTGATTTCCCCTTTTTGTTGCATTCCTCTTTCCTTTTGCTTTCTAGCATTCTGTTGTTTTTGCATCTTCTTTTTCTCTTTCATAAACATTTTTTTATTTCTTAAGTCCTTCCTTTTCGCTCCTCTCTTTCTCCTTTCTTTCTTAGTCACACCGTTTAGTTCATTAAAAATGGCTTCTTCTTCCTCGACTTCTTCCAGCTGTTGTTTAATTTGCTGACACATGACAAGCGCCATATCTAGAAAACAAAGGGCTTCTCCCATAACATCTTTGCTTTCTTTCTTTATTTTTAAATATTGTTTTTTTAATTCATCAAGAGATAGAGCCATTTTGAACTGTTTCTTCTTCTCTTTCTGTATCCTCTTCTTATTATTAAGCCAATCAGTTATTTCCAAACTTAAAACAGTTCCCAAAAGTCCCAAAATCCCACAGTCATCAAACAGTCCAGGCAGAGTACAAGCTTCTTCTTTTTACAGTTTCTCTTCTAGGAGTGAAGTCAAATTAGGGAAAGCAGAAACGTCCAATCTGTGCTTTAAATCTTTCTTAGAATTAATTTCTATTCTCTTTATCTTCAAGGCATCTCCTCCAGCAAAGTCTTAGAGTAAAAATTTGTTTTCCCAAGCCTCTCCCTTCCCACTTATAACAAAGGAGGTTAAGTTTTACCTTCTACCAAAAGGCTAGTTTCCCTTGTCCATTTGTTAATTCCATAAGGGAGGGAGAGTGACTTCCCCTTTTCGTCACTTTTCTTCGCAGCTGAAAACATCAATCGGGAACATTATAGCTTCCAAGTCATTACTTTGCCAGGTGTTAAATATGTCCTTAAGGTCCCAGTTCGACCAAGAAAAAACTTTCTTAAAAAAAAAAAAAAAACTCCTTCTCCCTCCTGCGCTTTCTTTATCCGATTGCCGGCTTCTTTATGGTGGCCATAAAAGACCACCGCTGCACCGTCTTGAGAGAAGGGGGTTATTGCCAGCTGGGGGGGTTGCGACGCCCCTCATCCCTGTCCGGATCCCCCCTATCTTCAGCTGCCCCAACAGGGCAGCCTTAGCCTCCAAATCCGTCAGGATCGGAGGCACCAAGGCGGCTAGCACAGCAGGGATCGCAGAGAAGGCAAATCCCTGCTGTCACCGAAGCCGACAACCAGAAGTGTCAAGTGTCCATAAAGTTTTTTAATGACCTTTTCATCAGTACCCATCAAAATTTTATCTAAATCAGTCAACTTATCATAAATACCTTCTGTTTAACATCTTTGTCAAATCTAGATTGAATTTGCAAATATGAAAACCAGTTCATTTTTACACCTTGTTCTTCCAGCGCTTGCATAGAAAGTTCACCCTTTTCATTCAATATCTCACCATATCTAACTGTTTGTTCCTTTTTATATATTATTGGATAAGAAAAAGCTTCAATGGTAGATATCCATAGTGGAATTTTTAAATAATATTGTCTTTTTATTTTCTCCCAATTCAAAGACAATGTCTCTTGAATGTAATGTCTTCTAAAATACCCCTGTGTTTTAGTTCCCTTATACCAAAGGAAGGTATGCCATCCCAACAGCAAGTCATGCCCTTCTAAGGTTTATTGTTCCTTAATGTTATCCATTCCTTTACCCACATCAAATTTGTCACCTGGTAATACAACTCCCAGTTAGGCAAGGCAAACCCTCCTCTTATTCTTGCATCTTGTAACAATTTTAGTTTTATTCTTGCTTTTTTGCCCTGCCAAATATATTTCAGCACAATTCTATTTAAGTCTTCAAAAAACTCTTTCCCCAGTCGGATTGGAATTGTCTGGAATAAATATAAAATTCTAGGCAATACATTCATCTTAATTGTAGATATTCTCCCAATCAATGATAATGGTAAGTTTCCCCATTTTGTCAAATCTGTTGCAATCTACTGTTTGAATTTAATTATCCTCCTTCAGTGCGCTACATCTTGGTGTCATGTATATCCCTAAATACTTAACCTTGTTTGTGACCTGTATTTCTAAAACTTCTTCCAACTCTTTCTTTCGTCTTACTAACATATTCTTTGTTAATATCTTTGTTTTATCTTTGTTTATTTTCAAACCTGCTACTTTTCCATATTCTTCTATTTTTTTCTATTAATTTAGGTGCTGTTTCCAATGGGTCTTCTAATATAAATACCTGGTCATCTGCAAAAGCTTGCAATTTTTACTCTTCCTTTTTAATTTTCATTCCTTTTATTTCTTTGTCTTCTCTAATATTCCTATTCAACACTTCCAATATTAACACAAACAGCAGGGGCGACAGTGGACAACCTTGCCTTGTCCCTTTTCTTATATCTATAGGTTCTGTTAGTTCTCCATTTACCATAACCTTTGCAGTTTGTTTATGGTATATCGTTTCAATGGCTTGAATGAATTTTTTTACCAAAGCCCATTTGTTCCAATTGCAATTACATAAATCTCCAACTCACATTGTCAAAGGCTTTTTGTGCATCTAAAAACATCAAAGCCATTTGCTTTTCAGGATGTGCCTCATAGTATTCTAGAGTATCCAAAATAATTCTCACATTGTCTTTGATTTGTCTCTTTGGCAGGAATCCATTTTTATCAATATGGATAAAATTATTTAACTATCTTTTTAAGTCTTTCTGCCAAAATTGAAGCAAAACTTTTATAGTCTGAATTGAATAGGAATATGGGTCTGTAATTTTTAACTTGCTGCAGGTCTGTATCCTCCTTTGGTATAAGTGTAATATATGTTTCTGTCCATGTTTTGGGTATTCTTCTCTTTAATAGAACTTCATTCATAACTTCTAATAGGTGAAGATTCAATATTTCATAGAAAATCTTGTAAAATTCTGCTGGTAAGCCATCTGGACCTGGTGCTTTTTCTACATTCTGTTTTTTTAAGGCTTCTGTTAATTCCATCATTGTTATATTCCCTTCTAGCATTATTTCAGTATCTTTAGGTATCTGAGGTAAATTCGCTTTTTGTAAATATTGCTTGACTTTTTCTTGTTGAATATTCTCTTGAAAATACAATTTTCCATAGTAAGCTTGTACCATTTTTTTCTTCTCCTCATTTCCATAGCAAACTTGTCCTTCATTTATTAGTTGGTTAATCCTTCTTGATTCTCTTTCCTTTCTCAGTTTATAAGCTAGCCATCTGCCTGGTTTATTTGCATCTTCAAAGTAATTCTGTTTAGCATTTTTAATGTTTTGTACTAGTTCCTCTTTTTCCATTAGTCCCATTTTATGTTTAATTATATCCATTTTATTTTTAATGTCTTTTTCTGCGGGGACTTCTGTAAATCTTTTTCCATTTTTTTATAATCATCCTCCAATATTTTAAAAGCATTTTTCTGTTTTATATTTCTTTTCCTTGTATAGTCTATTATCAAGCCTCTTGTGTAGGCCTTCATCGTGTCCCAGAGGTTCTGTAGAGATGTATCCTCTTTTCTATTTTCTTTAAAAAAGAAAGCAAGTTCTTTCTATTTTCTGTTTAAAGTCTTTTTCTTTTAATATTGTATTATTTAAGGTCCATCTAGATCTCCTCTTATATCCTTTCCAAATTACTGTCACTGGATTATGGTCTGCCCAGATGCTTGTTTCAATCTCTTGTATGTTGACCAGTAATTCTGTTGACATCCATATCATGTCTATTCTAGACCATGAAGCATGTCTATTTGAGTAAAAAAGTGTATTGCTTACTCTTCACATTTCTCTCTCTCCATGCATCTTTTAAGTTGAATTCTTCTGTTATTCGAAAGAAAGATTTTGGTAATATCTTTCTAGCTTTCTTTGTTGATTTCTGCATTTTGTAGTCCAACCGATCATTAACTATTCCATTAAAATCTCTCATCATACAAATATTAACATAGTCCAATTCAATTACTTTCCTATGTAATTTTCTGTAAAATTCTTCTTGGTTATCATTCGGAGCATATTTTGCAATTAAAAGTGTTTTAGCATTATTGTCCTTTGTTTCCACCATCAAAATCCTTCCATCGTCATCTGTATAAATTAGTTCTGTCAAAATTGTGTCTTTAATATATAAAACCACACCTCTTTTTTTAGATTGTGCCAGCAATGTAAATAATTTCCCTAATTTTTTTTGTTTAAGTATATTTTCATGTTGTTTTTTGATATGTACTTCTTGTAGGCAAATTATATCAAATTTTAATTTTTCTAATTTGTGAAATACTTTCCTTCTTTTAGTAGCCAAATTAAGTCCATTTATGTTAATTGTAATCAATTTTCTTTCATCCATGTTAGGTTTTGTGAGGGGTTTTTATTGCTCTAGTAGGTCTTAATTCTCGTTGCTCTCTGGGTACACCACCTACTACACCTTCTTCTTTTTCTTTTTCAATTACTGCTATACACTCCTCTTGGAATTCAGTTAATTACTCTTCCTTTCTTGCTTCTTCCTCTTTTCCTCTAAAGTATTCTAAGTAGAATAGATAAGCTTTTTCAACTGTGTCAATTCTGTGTCTTTGTTCCAGCCAGGTGAACAAGAGATTTTCTGGTATCAACCATCTGTAATTTACTCCTTTATTCAAAAATAGTAACTCTTTATTCAAAAATAAATATTCTGTTCTCATCTCTCTTACTCTTCTTAGTACCTGTTTCAGTACCACAATTTCTTTATCTTTGTACTTTAAAGTTTTCTCTCTTGCCACCTGCAGTATCTGTGTCTTAATAATCTTTTTAGTGAATCTGATATGAACTTCTCTTGGTAGTCTGTTTCTCATTGCATATCTTGTATAGACATGGAACACTTCATCCTTCTCATCCATTATCTTCTCTTTGGTTATCTAACATTTCTGCCAGTATTTCTGTCATTATTTCAGCAAGATTTTCACCTTTTTCTTCTACATTTTGAAATCTTAAGTAGAATTCTGATCTGTCAATTTCCCATCGTAATGGTTCGCATCTGCTCTTCTCGACATCGCTCAATCATCAATATCTCCAATTTTCTTGTCCCTTTGTGTATCTTCTTCAATTTTTAAAAATCTGTCTTCAAATTTCATCATCATCTGTTGAATATTTTCTTCTTTATCATCTGTCTTTTCAGTTCTTTGCTCAATATTCTCCATTCCTTGCATAATCATCTGTAATGTCACTTCCTTCTCTTTCTCCTATTGTAAGATTGTCTGTATCGACCGTTGTCCTCCAGATGGTGAAGAGGCTATTGGTACTGAGGAAGCTGGTGCTGTTGTCTTTCTGCTCATCTTGTAGTGCTTACCTGTAGAGAGGGAGAAAGAAAAAAGAGAAAAGGAAAAAGAGAAAAAAAGGAGTACAGGCAGGCGATTGCCACTCCCAAAAAGAAAAAGGGAAAAAGAAAAATCTTCAGGCACTTATGTACCTTAATCCAATTATTTCTCTTAATAAAAAAGAGAAAAGGAAGAGGATAAAAAAGAAGTAAAAGATTTACATTCTAGTTTCTGGAATAGAAGGATAAAATCCAAATATAAAAATCCAGCGGTGGGGGTGGGGGGTAAAAAAGGAGATGAAAAATAACCTAAAGTTAAGCCAGCCACTGCCAATGAGTATCCAAGGCTCTTTAATAAATCAACTCAATGTTTCTAGTTCCAGTATTTTCAAGGTCACTTCAATCTTCTTTCTTTCAGCTTCAACTCGAAGCTCTAATTATTTAGTTTCACAGATGGGCATCTGTATAAACAATCTGCCATGGTCATCCCACTATCTTTTTCAGTGCACAAGTACATAAACAAACAGGAAAAAAAGAAACAATATGTCCAAGCCTCTAGATGGTAGCGCTACTTTTTTCCCCTTCACTTTCACTCCCCCCTCATGTATCCAATAACAAAAAGAGAAAATGAGATCCTTCCTTTTTAAAAAAATAAAAATAAAACTCAAATCTAAAACAACAGTCTTAATCAAAACAGACTTTCAAAAAATAGTTTAAAAAAAATATAAAAATATGGAAAATGTAAAAGAAACCAGTCCAGTTTAAAATTCAGTAATTTTACCAAATTCAGAGTTCCAATAAAAAGGGAAAAGGAAAAGTTTTTTGCTTTAACTAACTTACTTTCACCGTATAAACTCATTTCATTTTTAATTTCACTTTAAATCTTTCAGGATGTTCTCTTCAAGCAATAATAAGTAAAAGTTCATCTCACCAAACTGACACACTTTCCTTCAATCTCTTCCCTTCCAGAGCTGTCCCAGCTTCAGCAGCTTCAATGGCTGCCTCTCCACCGGCGGCAAAAGGGCTTTTCCTGGACCAGGGATTTTGCGATGTCCCTGGGATTGACAGGACATGCCCTAATCAATCACTGCCTCTACAGGATGGTTTAGGTACGTCGGGACCGTCCAGCAGTTGAGATATTGACGACGATCTTGGAGGATCAAGATCACACATCGTACTGCCGCAACACCAGCTCTGCCCTTGGCAGAGTTATTGCTTTATTTGAGCAATTTGCACAATTATATCTTGTGCATCAATTGTTGTCTTCTATGGATAAGGAGGCCTTATGCTTGCTGAAGGGTTAGGGTTAGAGTTACTCTAATACCACAAGATTGCTGTCTTCAGGATATCTGAGGTTGAGTCTTCTCTACAATGACCATCCCCTTCTTTGGAACTGCTGACATATCACATTTTCAAAGAAGCCAAAGTAACGTACCTTTTCAGAAAGGGATTTAGAGATGAGTAATATCATATTGGTGTATCAGATTCATTGAATAATTGTATTCGTTGGGTTTTTGTTGAACTTTTTAGTTGTACTTTTGTTTCAAACTTACCTTACATTTTTTAGAAACTCTAGAAATGGAGTGACATATGAGTTGTATTAACACATTTTAGAAAATTATAATTTCCCTCCCACCATTCTCATATCTAATTAAAAAGGTCACCAAAGTCTATAAGTATTATAAGAAATTTCCATTAGAGGGACACCCGAAATGCTACAAGCGCGGTATGCAACAGCCCTCAAATTAGACCGTGATATCAATCAACAAAAAAGACCCCTACCTGAAGGCCCTCCTAGGAAAGCTGTGGCCAGATGACTGCTGACCAGACCTGCTGAACATGCTCCCACCCGACCCACCAGAATAATAAAGTGTTATCATTGTGACCAGGATGGCCATAGAGCAGCCGACTGTTTGGTCCCTGCACCTGTTCCACAAGCTCCACAACCAAGGTCTAATACAGCCACCAGGGGTCAAAAAATTAAATAGAAGCCTCCAGACACTAGCTGTTTTGCTAGACAGACTGTAGAAGGTCATATCCACGCAGAACAAAGCACTGAACTTCCAACCCAAGACACCCTCCCCAGAGAAGCTAATGAAGAAGAAGACCCTATGGTGAGTGCACCCATCACACCATTTACTGTCAAAGTGAAGTTAGTGGCACCTGACAAAGGGGAGGCAGTGAAATTAGAAGCTGTCATAGATACCGGGTGCTCTAGATGCCTTATTGGCCTCCCCATTGTTGAACAATTAGGTATAAAAACAAAAACCCTGAAATGCCCAATCAGATTTGACCAAGTGGATAGGACTTTAATTGGGGGGATCCCAGCCACCCAAATGACAGAGTTAATCAAACTGGAGATAGGTAGTCACTGCAAACATACGTTTTATAGTGGCTTCCAGGATGTCAGAATCTCTCATATTGGGACTTGCTTGGCTAGGTAAATGGGCCACTACCATCAAGTGGGAGGATGGATACCAAAAAATTATAATTGGGGTGGGCCCACTGCCCCCTCCCCCCACTAAGAAACTACCACCCAACATGGGTCCAAAAACTGAAGCAGCAGCCAGTGCCTTGGACCTTCTTCCAGGTACTCCCAAAGTCCCCAAACAATACAGAGACTTGACTTAGGCATTCAGTGAAGAGGAATGCAATGTTTTACCTCCCTATTGAGCCACTGATTGTGCCATAGAGTTAGAACCCAGGGCAAAACTGCCAAAAGCAAAGATGTATTCCATGACACCAGCTGAAATGACTGAATTGAGGAAATACATCGATAACAATTTGGACAGAGGTTTCATTGCACCTGCCCAATCTAGGTTGGCGGCCCCAGTGCTGTTCAAAGAAAAGAAAGATGGCGAGTTGAGATTATGTGTTGATTTTAGGGGCGTGAATGCTGTGTGCATCAAAAACATGTACCCCCTCCCCCTCATGAAGGACTTATTAAACCACCTGTCAAAAGGCAAGGTCTTCACCAAACTAGATCTGAGAGAAGCTTACTACTGAGTCTGCATAAAGGAAGGAGACAAATGGAAACTGCCCTCAACTGCCCTTTGGGTAGTTTCCAATTCCGAGTCATGCCTTTCGAACTCCAAGGCCCCCCTGCAGTATTTATGCAACTCATCAACAAAGTGTTACATCCACACCTGTACCAGGGGGTCCTTGTCTACCTGGATTATGTCCTTATATTCAGCGAAACCATTGAGGAACATGTCAAATTAGTCAGACAAGTGCTGAAAAATTTTTTAGCCACCAAGTTATATGTAAAACTGTCAAAATGTGAATTCCACAAGGAATCGCTGGATTACTTAGGCTACTGAATATCCAACCAGGGAATTGAGATGGACCCTGGAAAAGTGAAAGCCGTGCTAGACTGGCAACCCCCCAAACATGAAAGCAAATCTTTTTGCAACATCAAAGCTTTTTGGGTTTTGCCAATTTCTATAGACAATTAATTCCCTCTTTTGCCGAGGTTGCCCTCCCTTTGACAGAGTTATTAAAAATGGGGCCTTCCCCCACCAAACCAAAACCCAGTCAACCCCTTGCTTGGACAATGGATGGTTAGAAAGCTTTTGAAACCTTAAAACACCACTTTGCAGGTGAGCCCATTCTCCAGCACCCAGACCCGACCAGACCTTTTATAGTTCAAGCTGATGCTAGTGATGTGGCTGTCACAGCCATTCTTCTCGAAACGGACTCCCAGAACCGGCTAATGCCTTGTGCTTATGTGTCCAAAAAGCTGACAGACAAAGCGCAAACGTGGGCAGTTTGGGAGAAAGAAGCATTTGCAGTGCGATGGGGTTTGCTGACTTGGAGGCATTTCCTAGAAGGGGTGAAGGAGCTGTTTGAGGTGTGGACTGATCACAAGAATCTCGAGGCTCTAAAGACACCTCGGAAGCTATCACCTAAACAAGTCCGCTGGGCTCAATATTTCAAGCAGTTCAACTTCAACATGAAATATATCTCCAGAGGGAAAAACATATTGGTGGACGCCCTTTCAAGAAAACCCCAAGATGAGGCAATTGGAAATATCAATAGCAGATTAACAATGGTTGAACAAGACAAAAGTGGGATGTTGAAGTGGGAGATGGATAGGTCAGAATTTTATCTCAGATTTCAAAATATAGAGGAAGAAAAAGGACAAGACTTGGCTGCAATAATGATAGAAATTTTGGCTGGAGCTTTGGGAATAAGAGAGGAAAAGATAATGGATGGAGTAGATGAGATATACACAAGATATGCGATGAGGAACAAGCTACCAAGAGAGGTCCATGTCAGATTTACTAAAAAGACTATTAAAACACAAATACTACAAGTGGCAAGCAACAAGGCGTTGAAATATAAAGATAAAGAGATTGTGGTCTTAAAACAAGTACCCAGAAAAGTGAGAGAGATGAGAAGAGAATATCGATTCTTGACTAAAATGTTATTGAAAAAAGAGGTGAATTATAGATGGTTGATTCCAGAAGGATTAATGTTTACATGGCAAGAACAGAGACACAGAATTGACTCAATTGAGAAAGCAGAAATATTCTACAATGAATTTTTTGGAAGAAGAGAAATAGAGACAGAAAAAGAGACCATCTCAACTGAACCTCAAGAGGATCAAATGGGAATGGGAAAAGAAGAAGGTGCAGCAGGTGGACAAATGGAGACCAAAGAACAACGTGAAGTAAGATCCACGAGAGCTGTTAGACCTAAATACCAAATATAATCATGGAGGAAAAAAAATGATTTCTATGAACATAAACGGACTGAACTCAGCTACTAAAAGAAGAAAAACTTTCCACAAATCAGAGAAGTTAAAATTTGACATAATTTGCTTACAAGAAGTAGTACATATTAAAAAACAACATCAACAATTATTGGTACGACCAAAATTGGGGAAATTTTTTACTTCTCTGACTCATTGTAAGAAAAGAGGAGTGGTCTTGTACATTAAAGAAACTATTGCAGCAAAACTGATTTATACTGATGAAGATGGAAGAGTATTAATGGTTGAAATAATGGATAACAATACAAAAACACTCCTGGTTGCAATCTATGCCCCGAATGATAAACAAGAAGAATTTTATAAAAAGTTACATATGAAAACAATCGGACTGGACTATATTAACATAGTTATGATGGGAGATTTTAATGGAATTGTAGATAATAAATTGGACTATACAGCGACAGCATCAAGACAAAATAGAAAGACTCTCCCTAAATCCTTTTTCAAAATGATAGATGAATTAAATTTAAAAGATATATGGAGAGAAAGAAATGGTAAAACTCAACAATATACTTTTTATTCAAATAGACATTTATCATGGTCCAGAATAGATATGATTTCAATTTCAACAGAATTAATATCTAATATTCAAGAAATAAATATTGAAACAAGTATATGGGCAGACCATAATCCAATGACAATTAAATGGAAAGGACAAAAAAGAAGATCTAGATGGACATTAAATAATACTATTTTAAAGGAAAAAGATTTCACACAATGGATGGGAAAAGAATTGGCTTTCTTCTTTAGTGAAAATAAAAAAGAAGATACTTCAATGCAGAATGTTTGGGATACAATGAAGGCATATGCGAGAGGATTAATAATAGACTATACAAAGAAAAAGAACATTAGGAAGAGGCAAACTATCAAAGCTCTAGAACAGGGGTGGGCAAACTTTTTGGCTCGGGGGCCTCATTGACTTTTAAAATTTGACAGATGGGCCGCCACCTGGTGTCAAAATGCCTGTCATTACAAGTCAAAATCAAATGAATGCAAACATTGAATGTCAAAATCATTCAATCATTCACATCAAACCTTAATTCTGTACCAATCTTCGGCGGGCTGGATTAAAAAGACCAACGGGCCGGATGCGGCCCCCGGGCCATAGTTTGCCCACCCCTGCTCTAGAAGATGACCACAAAAAACTGGAAAAAGAATTGCAGAAAATGCCACAGAAAAAAGATATTAAACTTAAAATGGACATAATTAAACATAAAATGGGTCAGGTAGAGAAAGAAGAACTGGCACAAAAAATTAGAAGTGCTAAACAGAACTATTTTGAAGATGCAAACAAGCCAGGTAGATGGTTAGCATATAAACTGAGAAAGGAAAAAGAATCTAGGAAAATATTACAGCTAATAGATGACCAAGGCCAAATGTGTTATGGTAATAAGGAGAAAAAGGTAATTATTCGAGACTTTTATGGACAACTATATAAACAGGAGGATTTTGATGAGGAAAAAATTAAACTTTATTGACAAAATGCTAACTTACCTAAGATATCTGAAGAGACTGAAAAAATGCTAGAAAGCACTATAACAATGATGGAACTAACTGAAGCATTCAACAGACAGAATAATGGAAAAGCACCAGGTCCAGATGGGCTTCCGGCAGAATTTTATAAAACACTACAAGAATCGTTGAGCATTCCACTGCTAGAAGTCATGAATGAAGTTATGTTAAATAAGAAAAGGGGTCGATCCATTACAAATTAAGAACTATAGACCTATTTCTTTACTGAACGCAGACTATAAAATCTTTGCTTCAATCTTGGCAGAAAGGCTCAAAAGATACTTAAATAATTTTATTCATCCTGATCAGAATGGATTCCTGCCAAAGAGACAAATTAAAGACAACATGAGGGTAATTCTGGACACTTTGGAATATTATGAGGCGCATCCTGAAAAACAAATGGCTTTGATATTTCTAGATGCCCAAAAGGCATTTGATAATGTGAACTGGAGATTTATGTTACTACTACTGGAACAGATGGGTTTTGCCAGAAAATTTATTCAAGCAATAGAAGCCATATACGATAAGCAAACGGCAAAAGTAATGATAGAGGGAGAATTTACAAACTCTATTAATATAAGAAAAGGCACAAGACAAGGATGCCCATTATCACCTTTGCTATTTGTACTGACTTTGGAAGTGTTGAATAGAAATATTAGAGAGGATCAAAATATAAAAGGAATGAAAGTCAAGAAGGAGGAATTTAAATTGCAAGCCTTTGCAGATGATTTGGTTTTCATTCTGGAAGACCCTCTAGAGACAGCTTTAAAACTATTGGAAAAGATAGAGACGTATGGTGAGATGGCTGGTTTGAAAATAAATAAAGATAAAACAAAGATTCTGACAAAGAATATGCTATTAAAACAAAGAGATGAACTGGCAGACTTATTGAAAATTCAAGTTACGAACAAGGTTAAATATTTGGGGATACATTTGACGTCAAGATGTATTACATTGAAAGAGAATAACTATATTAAACTTAAACAACAGATAGCATCTGATCTGAAGAAATGGGAAAACCTACAATTGTCATTGATAGGTAGAATTTAAACAATCAAGATGAATATTTTACCCAAAATTTTATATTTGTTCCAAACAATACCAATTAGGCTTGGCAAAGATTATTTTGAAGAACTAAATAAAATTGTGTTGAAGTATATATGGCAAGGTAAGAAAGCGAGAATAAAATTAAAACTTCTACAAGATGCTAGAACTAGAGGAGGATTTGGCCTTCCTAATTGGGAGTTGTATTACCAAGCTGCAAGTTTAATGTGGGCTAAAGAATGGATAACATTAAGAAAGACTAGATTGTTGACATTAGAAGGACATGATTTATTACTGGGATGGCATGCTTTTCTGTGGTATAAGGGAACTAAATCGCAGGGCTATTTTAGAAGGCATTATATATGGGAGTCTTTATGGTTGAATTGGGAGAAAATTAAGAGAAAATGTTACTTGAAAATCCCAGTCTGGTTAGCAACTATTGAAGCTTTTTCTTATCCTATAATATATAAGAAGGAACAAACAGTTAGATATGGGGAAATATTGGATGAAAAGAGTGAACTTAAAATGATGCAAAAGCTAGAAGAACAAGGTATAAAGATGAATTGGTTTTCGTATGTGCAAATACACTCAAGGTATCTTAAAGATTCTAAAACGGAGGGATTTTATGATAAATTGACTGACTTAGATAAGATTTTGACAGGTACTGATGAAAAAGTGATCAAAAAATTGTATAGTTATTTGCTGGAAATTAAACTAGAGGAGGAACAAGTTAAAGAAACGATGATTGCTTGGGGGAAGAATTTTGGATATGGGATTGATTTAGAGAAATGGCAAAAATTGTGGTCTCAAAATTACAAAATGACAATGTCAACAGCATATAAAGAAAATTTGTATAAGATGTTTTACAGGTGGCATTTTCCCGACAAGAATAGCAAGAATGTTCAAGAATAAATCTGAAAAGTGCTGGAAATGTCATCAGATACCTGGCTCATATTACCATATGTGGTGGACTTGTGAGGATGCTAGAAAATATTGGACTAAAATTCGCATATGGTTGGAAAAAATGACAAAGAAACATATAGATTTAAAACCAGAGATTTTTTTATTGGGAACTTTACCTGATACATATAATAAAAATTTGAAGTATTTGATTGTAAATGTATTAACAGCGGCTAGGGTTGTATTTGCTAAAAATTGGAAGAGTGAGAAAATTCCATCAGAGGAAGAAACTATTAAGAAAATATTGGAATGTGCTGAAATGAGTAGATTGACACTTGAAATTAGAGAACAAGAAGATAAACAATTTTATGAAGTTTGGGACCTTTTCTATCAATGGTTAGATAATAAAATATAATAATAGAATATTTAGAAACTTAGGATATAATGAATATATACTTCCTTTTTTTTCCTTTTTCTTTGATACTATTTTTATAAAATTTTATTAAGATTTATTAAGATAGACTTG
The DNA here is from genome assembly GCF_049901715.1 of Pseudonaja textilis. Taxonomy (NCBI): domain Eukaryota; kingdom Metazoa; phylum Chordata; class Lepidosauria; order Squamata; family Elapidae; genus Pseudonaja; species Pseudonaja textilis. The sequence goes on along the minus strand of NC_141997.1, from coordinate 6,026,760 downwards.
GTATGATTTTATGATTCGTTGTAAAATAAATTAAGTAAATTATAGTTATCTCGTTAAAGTATGAATTAACAAAATTATAGTCAAATGATTGTTTGGTAATGATATTAGGTTATATAATTGTTGATTGATAATATGAGTTATTATGTAATATAACTATAATGGCGACTAGGAAATGGATGCACAAAAAAAAGTGGTAAACCAACCGATACACTGTTTGTAAATCTATGAAGGAGGATGATACTTTTATGTTTTATGTTTTATGTGTTTTTGTTTGTTGTTAAAATTAATAAAACTTTAAAAAAAAGAAAACCCCAATTTGATAGTCTCTGAGAGGAAGTAGTACAGACTATGATATCAGAAGCTCAACTGGCAGGCCAAGTAACCACCCAAGGCCAAGCCAACTGCAACCCCAGATGCCTGGAAGACAAACTGACAACTGAGTTGAAAGCAGCAGCCCTATTGACCAATCCCTGGTTTGTGGAGCATGAAACCGAGTTGACAATGAATGAGGGACTGGCTTGGAAAGGGACTAAACTTTATGTATCCGCTAATCTAAAACTAATGGTACTAAAGCGTAGCCGTGACTCGCTGTTGGGGGGGACACTTCGGTTTCTTAAAACCCTACATTTAGTCAGAAGACAGTTCTGGTGGCCAAAAATGAAACCTGATGTTGAGGTCTATGTGAAAAGCTGCTCAATTTGTGCCACGATGAAACACAGAACTGGCAAACCCCCTGGCCTCCTCCAACAAGTAGCTGAACCAACACAGCCGTGGGAATAAATTGCAATGGACTTTATCGTAGAATTACCTGAGAGTGGAGGGAATACAATCATTTGGACTGTTATTGACTTATTCTCTAAGCAAGTCCACTTTACAGCCTGCAAAGGACTACCATCTGCAAAAAAGCTTGCAAAACTGTTCATGAAGCATATCTATAGGCTACACGGAGTACCTCGTAGAATAATCTCAGACAGAGGGGTACAGTTTACCACTAAGTTCTGGAGGGAGTTTTTAAGGTCTATTGGGTCATCCCAAGGATTATCCTCAGTGTTACGTCCGGCATGCAACAGAGCAGCAGAGAGGGTGAACGCCATGGTGGAACAATACATTAGATGCTATGTAAATTATCAACAAGAAAACTGGGTGGAGTTATTGCCATTTGCAGAGATTGCTTATAATAATGCAGTACATAGCAGCACAGGCTTGACTCCATTCCAAATCAACACTGGCATGGAATTTGTCCCTATGCTGTAATTACCCAAAGAACACCCCCCCCCATCCATGTCTGTAACAGAATGGATGAACTCATTATTAAAAAGGGTTGGGAGGATACAAAAAAAGCTTTGACTGAAGCTGCTAAGGAATACAAAAAGCAGGCGGACAAACAGATCCCTCCAATCACTGTTTAAAGTAGGAGACAAAGTATTTTTGTCAACAAAATATCTCAGATTGAAACTTCCTAGTAAGAAGTTGGGCCCTAAGTTCTTAGGTCCATTCCTGATATCAAAAGTAATCAATCCAGTCACAGTCCAATTAAGTGTTCCCCTGTTATTGGGAAAAATACACCCAGTATTCCATATAGTTTATTACAACCAGCTGTAGCATCAATTATAAGACCAATACCAAGAGCTCCCCCTAAACCTTTAATTGTACAGGTTGAGACACCTTATGAAATAAAGAAAATCCTCGATTCTAGATTACACCGAGGAAGATTACAATACTTGGTATTGTGGAAGGGTTACCCTGTATCAGATGCTACTTGGGTTAAAAGTTGGGATGTACATGTAGATAGATTAGTTAACCAATTCCATGAGGAATTCCCCAACAAACCGAAGGGTCCTCTTGGAGGGGGGAGAGGGGATTAAGGACATCACATTAACCCCTGGTTGTGGTTTGTTTATTATTTCTTATAGGAGGTGAACTTATCAAGGGGGGGACACCTGTCAGCTTTGGAAACTGTATTCATTGCTGCCACATAGCTTGAAAAAGTGGGAAGGGGTGATTTTATTTGAGTATCTAAATAGACAAAATAGAATTCTTTTGTTAGTTTGAGGTCATGGAGTGTGGTGCAGGAACAAAAAGGAACTTACTTTGGGATTGGTTCATATGATGTGATGATGAGAGAAAAGGGGATGGTTTGTAGTTTGGGACATTGTGGGAAGTCCAGGAAACTTTTAGTTTCGAAATTCCACAGATGTGCCAGGTGCTATTCTAATAAAGGTACTTTTGAGATTATGCTTGTCTCGGAGTTACTGATTGGAATGGAGGTTCCCTGGAACACTGACACACTCCTTACTAGCAGTGATTATGTTACTTAGTTAGGGTAATGAAAGGTCTTCAAGAAAACAAACAAGTTCTGAGAGCACCAAGGAGCCCACATTTGTGTGCATGAAGTACTTAGATTAGATTCATAGTTTTAAGAACATTTGTTATGAATTTGAAACTATCAAGCTCAGTTCACTAATGTCTGAATCCATCCTATCTCTGTGAACTGTGGAACAAAAATGTGGAAGTTATTAAACTTTTTCAGACTGTATAAAGAGATTTCAATGTTATAGGAACAAAAAAGTTGAGCATTTCACTGAATCTGAAAAAAAAACCCACATTAAAAATAGATGTTGTCAGCCTTCAAGATCTTTTCTACTTTTCTACTGCTTTGCATCTTTAGGCTGCCATGAGTAACAGGGGGAGGGGTTGCATCTGAGAAGAGAGCTGGAGGTGTTACATTCTTGTGTTGTATAAATGAGGAGTGTGGGAAGGGAGTATAAATTCCTGCTCTTAAGTTTCTATTTCCTTGCTTAGCCTACTTTCCTTTGCTCAACTGCAACTCTTTATCAAAATATGTCAAGGTCAATGGACAGAGGCCTCATCACCACCTGAAGATGCCCACATGATCATATTCAGAACTTTTAATTGGAAGAATCTTTTGAACTTTGGGGGGTGGGAACAATTCCATCCCTTTGTATATGTGGTCTATGCACCTAATTCCTTAGATTCAGAATTCTACCTGTATTTCTTTCTTGGATTTTGAATGGAGCACATACATGACATTATTCTGAATCTCCTCACCAGCCCACCCAGAGAAAATATCCAGTTTTCTTCTGAGGGGTTTTTACATCATGTCATCTCCAACTGGTGATGAGGACAACCTGGGAGCTGTGTGGGGGCAGTGATTGCTGATACCAGAGGTGCCAGCAGCTGAATTGCTAGCCGACCTTACTCTGGAGGAAATTCCAGCTGAGAGGCCCAGATGGTCGTTAGGTGTCGGCTGGAGGGATCCCGAAGAGCCTCCCCCCCCAGAATCACCATGACCTGAAGGCGTGGGAGAGACGAGCCATGGCAAGAGAAGGAAAAGAGAGAAATTTTGCTGGATCAAGGCAGGCAGCTCCTTAATGAAGCTTTTGGTCAGCCTCACATCCCTCCAAGGTATGAGGGGGAAGGGGGAGCAAGTTCAGCCAGAGACAGCCAGGCTGCCCCCACCCCCATAGCTCAGCCAGCACCAGCGTAGCAACCGGCTACAGCCCCAGGGCCCCCAGCCGGAGGTGTGATCCCCAGAAGACACATAGCTCCCAAGCTGCCTCCGTTAGAAGTGAAATTTGGAGGAAATCCCAAAAACTTGGGTTTCTTCCTAGCACAAGTCTGGAGCTATATGGAGGAGTATGGGGGGGAGTTCACCTCTGAAGCAGCCAAAGTAAGATGTGTTACCAGGGCCCTGGAGGGAATAGCTGCAGAGTGGATGGTGACTTTGCATAATGATAACTCCCCCCAACTGCGGAATTACAACGTATTCATGACTGCGCTGCAGGCAAGATTTGAGGACCCACTGGCAGAGAGAAAGGCCAGGATCAGGATGAAAACCATAAATCAAGGGAGGAGGTCAGTGGCTGACTACACCCAAGAGTTTAGACAGCTGGCGTACCATATCCAAAGCTGGTCCCAGGGAGCCCTGATAGAAGCCTATAAAGATGGTCTAAATGAAGACGTATACCAGATGTGTATCTCCAGAAGGGATCCTAATGATTTGCAACTGTGGTACTTGCTGGCAGAAGAAGTGGAGATAGATTTGACCCAAAGCAGACACAGGGGGGGGGTTCCGGGTAGAGCAAGCCATCCCCCCCATGCTCCCTAGAGGCCCCTAAACCTCTGAGAGGAGGAGTGATGGCAAGACCCAGATCCACTGCCTGTTTTTGATGTGGAAAGGAGGGCCACCGGATTGCAGACTGCAGGGTCAAATTGGATCCAAAGGGGGCGCAGAGAGGAGGGAGGAAACCTGAAACCCCCCCAGCCAAGCCTCGCAAAACTGCACTAAAGACAGGAGAGGTTGTAGGGGTTGCCCCCCGGCAAGGGAGGAGCTGGGACCTCCGACCTTCCTTGAAGAGAGTGATTCTAACTCGGAAGATGACTTCATGGTAAGTCCAAACAAGGGCCCCATGACCATTCCAGTAAAATTGAGGGCACCCACTTCAGGGACCGAAGGGGAGATGTTAACCTTGCTAGATTCTGGGTGCGTGAGATGTGTAATCAACATGAAAGTAGTTAAGAAGATGGGCATCAGACTGAGAAACGCCCATAGCCTTTTGCCAATTGGATGGATCAGTGGCGGGGGGGTTGCCCTGCACGCTTCATAACAGAACCCCTAGAATGACCATGGGGGAGCATAAAGAGACTTTGCATTTTATTTTGGCCCCTGGGATGGAGCAACCACTAATACTAGGATTGCCCGGGCTCCGCAAATGGAATCCCCATGTGAACTGGAGGAAGGGGTCGCTGCGCACATGCACCGATCAGCAACCGGAAGGGGAGGGGCAATCCAAGCAGAACCTTCCGGATCCGGTTGAGCTAGCCTCCGCAGGTACCGAGGACTTGGAGGGGGAGGAAAAAAATCCCAAAAGAATATTTTGACTTAAAGGAAGTGTTTAGTGAAAAGGTGAGCTTCCCCCTCATCGGTCAACGGACTGTAGTATTGAAATTCTGCCTGGAGTAATGCTCCCGAAACCGAAATTATATTTGATGACACCAAGAGAATTGGAGGAGTTGAGATCATTTATCGATAAAAATTTAAAACATGGTTTCATCCAACCTGCTAGACCCCGGGTAGCCACCCCAGTACTGTTCCGTAAAAAGAAAGATGGCTCCAAACATTTGGTAGTTGACTATAGAAACCTGAATGCAGTTTCCGTGGAAAACGTATACCCCCTCCCCCGATGAAGGACATGCTAACCCACCTGGCGAAAGGGAAAATTTTCACAAAGTTGGACTTGAGAGAAGCGTACTACCGAATTCGAATCAAGGAAGGAGATGAGTGGAAAACTGCTTTTAACTGCCCGATGGGTTGTTTCCAGTTCAACGTTCTCCCATTTGGACTACAAGGGGCTCCAGCCGTATTCTTGCAGATGATCAATCAGGTGTTACATGAACATTTATATAAGGGGTTTTTGGTTTATCTTGATAATATCCTTATTTACACGGAAACTTGGTATGAACATGTGAAACTGGTGCGTTCAGTACTACAGAAACTGCGAGCCGCTAAACTGTATGCTAAACTGTCCAAATGTGAATTCCATCAAGAGAAAATCGACTATTTGGGGTATCGCATTTCACACGAGGGTATCGAGATGGATCCAGAGAAGGTGCAAGCTGTGTTGGAGTGAGCCCCACCACATACCCGAAAACAACTTCAAAGCTTCTTGGGTTTTGCCAACTTTTACCAGCAATACATCCCGTCTTTTGCTAAGATAGCAATGCCTATTACAAATCTCTTAAAAACTAAAGGGGAGGTGAAACCAAAGCCTAGTAAGCCGCTAGAGTGGTCCATGGAATGCCAAGCTGCCTTTGAGAAACTGAAGCGACTGTTCGCTGCAGAACCAGTGCTAAAGCACCCGGACATGGATGCCCCTTTCGTAATCCAAGCTGATGCAAGTGTTGTGGCCGTGGGAGCGGTATTACTTCAAATCAATGAGAAGGGAACTCTACAACCCTGTGCCTACACCTCCGGTAAACTGACTGAAACCGAAAGAAGGTGGGCTGTCTGGGAAAAGGAAGCTTTTGCAGTTCGCTGGGCTCTACTGACATGGAGACATTTCTTGGAAGGAGCGAAATACCCATTTGAGGTATGGACTGACCATAAGAATTTGGAGGCCTTAAAAACACCTCGGAAACGGTCTCCTAAGCAAGTTTGGTGGGCCCAGTATTTTAAACGGTTTAATTTTTCACTAAAGTACATTCCGGGGGGGTAGGAATTTTATGGCGGATGCTTTATCTAGAGCTATGCTTTGCCTCAATACAACAGTGTTCGTCAGGAAGTGATATGGCTGATTGTTTTTACCAAATAGCTAGCCGCCCTGGTGGTCACTAGAGTGCAAAAGAAGAAGCAAGAAGCGGATGGCACAATTAAAGGAACCCCTGAAACTGGATGAGTGGTTCCTGGCGAATTCGAATAACTGTACAGTTAAAGATGGCTTGGCCTGGATGGGAGTGAAACTGTATGTACCAGAGATATTGAGAAGCCAAGTATTGCAACATGCCCATGACTCCAAAGTGGCTGGTCATTTTGGTTTTGTGAAAACCTTACACCTCATTAAGCGACAGTTTTGGTGGCCTTCGTTGAAAAAGGACATTGAGACTTATGTGGCTAGCTGCTCAGTCTGCGCTTCAGCAAAAAGGCCTCCTGGCAAACCAGCAGGTCTGTTACAAAATGTGGCCAGGCCAACAGCTCCTTGAAAGGAAATCTCTATGGACTTTATAGTAGAGTTA